>NC_137796.1:67935574-68535574 GCF_963383645.1 Muscardinus avellanarius
TTGCTAAGTTGCGGAGGCTGTCCTGGAACCTCCTATTTTTCTGTCTCAGTCTTCCAAGTATTGGAATTACAGGCATGCACCACCATACCTGGCTTATGTCTTGGTTTATGTTAAGCATTCAAAAATGTGCCTAAAAGTCTACATGCCTTTACTTATTGACACTTATTCAATATTTTGGCCTCCCCATGATATAGAACATAAACATCTTTAATATCTGAACTAGATATAAGTCAACCATTTGTGTGTTGGGGGTACTGGAGATTGAACTCAGGGGTGTCCTGAGACCTATTTTATTTTTTATTTTGAAACAAGGACTCACTAAGTTCTGAGGTTCTCCCTAAATTGCTGAGGCTGGACTTAAATCTATAATCCTCTTCTCTGTCTCAGTCTCCCAAATATTGGGGTTACAGGCATGTACCACCATGCTTAGCCTAATAGTATTTTTATTTTTTTATTTTACTTATTTATATTAGGGATTGAGTTCAGGGCCACTCTACTATGCAGCTATATGCCTCTCCACTGTGGTGTGTGTGTGTGTGTGTGTGTGTGTGTGTGTGTGTGTGTGTGTTCTTAGAGATTGAGTCCAGGGGCATTCTACTCCAAACTACATCCACAGCCATATTTTATTCTTTATTTTGAAACAGGGTCTAAGTTGTGGAGGGCCTCACAAGTTGCTGAAGCTGGCCAAGAACTTGGGATCCTCCTGTCTCAGTCTCTTGAGTACAGAGGCTCCTCCCCCCCATTTGATTTTTACATGGTCTTGCTAAAATTGTCCATGCTGGCCTCGAGATTATGATTCTCCTGCCTCAGCCTCTGGTGTTTCTGGGATTCCAGGCAGGCACCACTGCACTAGACTTCAGTCAATTCCTTGAGAGAGTTTTCAGCATACCCTGTTTCCCTTTTCATAATCAGATGTATCTACAACTTACTAAGACTCACTAAAAAAAAAAAAAAAAAGACTCACTGAAAGCTGAGTTTGTGCCTTGCACATAAGCAAGGCCCTGAGTTCAATGTCTAGCACCAAAAGAAAAAACAAAAAAATCAGTTTATTCTCTCACCTTCATACATAGTCATAAGAAAAAAGTCACTGTTGGAGACTACTAAGACTTTCTATGATACATTTAATTTTCTTCTGTGTGTGTGTGTGTGTGTGTGTGTGTGTGTGTATGTGTGTGTGTGTGTGTGTGTGTGTGTGTATGTGTGTGTGTGTGTTTACAGGGGATTGAACCCAGTGGGGCATTCTACCTCTTAGCTACATCCCTAGCCCTATTTTATTTTTATTTTGAAACAGGATCTTGCTAGGTTGATGGGTCTCATTACTTGTTGAGTCTGTCCTCCAACCTGAGATCCTCCTGTGTCAGCCTCCCAAGGACTGGGATTACAGGTTTGTGTCACTACACCATGCTTCATGTGTAAAAGAAGCACTTTATGGCTTCTCTTTGTCATATCCAGCATTACTACACTTGGCTTTGGGCTATGTTAAAATACAAGTTACTTGAACACAACTATGGATACCCTGACAGTCAATGTGATAATCAAGGCAGCTACTAACTAGCTAAAAAGCAGGCAGTGGTTATTTTGAGGTGAGCCCTCAGCTCACAATCTCAGGATCTGCAGGGTCCTTGGCTAATGTGACAAAAAAGAATTTCAGCACGTGCCAGTTAGAGACATAGAGGGTTATTTGGGGAAAAGGAAAGAAATACACATTCAAGAGAGAATGCAGGCCCCTCAAGATGAGGAAGGCATTTTGGGGAGTTCAGGGTTCTCCGTTTATAGGGGACTTTCATGAGGGGTGGGCTAGAGAAGGTATGTGAGGATGAACTCAGTCCGGATGAGCCAGTTTATGGTGGGCAGGTGGTCTGGCAGCCTTAGCGTGGATGAGCTCAGTCCAATAGTCCCGAGGCACTTCCTGGTGGTCTGGTGTTCTGATGAGCCTTAGGGTGGATGATCTTGGGTTGATTGGGGTCCTCATTAGCTGACTGACAGATAAGCTGGACTATTCTAAATTTTTGGTTTTTCTCAGAAATATTGTTAACTCTAGGATCTACAGGTTTCCCAGGAATTTTTGGGAGAGTCAGGCCTAGGAAAGAGAACTGGTTTGTGGATTAGAGGCCAAAGCACTTCAGCTCCAGGTTCTTATGCTAAAGTTGTATTTTACTTTTCCTTTCTGTTTGTCTCCTTTCTACTTACTTATTCCTTCTATCCTACATCAGTTATAGTGTGAATATACTGGGAAAAGGGGTGGTCCTGGGCAGAAGGAGCTAAATGGATGTGAAATTTCATCAGGATGCACAGTTAAACTTATGAATTACTCCTAGAATTTTCACTTAGTATTTCTGTATCCTGGCTGGTCGTAGGTAAGTGAAATCACAGATCATTGTACATTATTCAGACATCCCCACATATGTGAAAGTGGGACAAAAGATAAGCAAAGGAGATCAGTGCTTTTGCAACCTGCCAGGGCAGAACTTCTTGTGTCTTTTTTTTGGGGGGGGGTGTTGGTACCAGGACATAACTTCCTATGCCTTTTTCTTTTGGTGTGTGTGTGTGTGTGTGTGTGTGTGTGTGTGTGTGTGTGTGTGTGTACTGAGTATGAAACTCAGGGGTGTTCTACCACCGAGTTACCCACCTAACCCTTTTTATTTTAAAATAGCGTCTCTCTAACTTGCCAAGGCTGGTCTTGACCCTGCGACCAAGAGCCTGATTCTTGGTCCTGTTTTAGATTCTCAAGTACAGGGATTACAAGCCTGCTCATCAAGCCCGGCTGGTGTCCTGCTTTGGGCTGCTGACTTTCCACTGATCTGTAAGAATCAATGCAAAGGAGAGAGAACGCAAACTGCAAGTCAGGGACCCAGCGGAGGGCCAGGTTCCACCCCTTTGCACTTGCGGTCCGCCGGGTCTGCATCTCCGCTGCCTGAGCCTGCACCTCCCCACCTCTAGATCCTCCCGAATAGTGCCCACGGGGTGAAGCGGCGGTCCGAGTCCAGAAGCCTCTGCGCGCGCGTTTGTGGCGGGCGCTGGCCAATGACGGTGCAGAAACAGCGACGCTGTCGTGAGAAGCGGGGGGCGGAGCCCGCCGCGGTCTGGTGGTGACGTCACTTGGTCGCGACCGTTCCGATCACGCCGGCTCTGGGAAGCTGGTCTGTGTTCCGTGGCCGCCTTTTGCGTGGCTCCTTTAGAACAGGACCAGAAGGCGGCCAAGGTCGACCTCAGCGCTGTGGGCCGAGCTGTGAGCCTCCCGGGCCGAGGTTGCTGCGACCGTCAGCCAAGGTCACCGTCCAAGCCGGGCGGGCGCCTGGGGCCGGCCGCCCGCGGCTTCCTCGCCCCCGGGGTCCCGGGTCTGGGATGGCAGCGATGCTCATGGACCCGGCGCAGGTGAGTGGATGGGAGTTTGGGCATTGCTGCTGCTTCGCTGGCCCCGAAGGCCGAAAAAGGCCCTGGATTTCCGTTTGCTTTAATGTTCGTTTACGAAAAGTTGAGGCTAGTCATCCAAATAATCTCTATTCGTAGTGCACGAAACATGAATACTGGGTAGAAAGTGGCTAGATGTTACCTTGAAATAGGACTTTGAAGCCGGGCGCGGTGCTGCACGCCTGTAATGCTACCTTAGGAGGCTGACACAAAAGGATTGCAGGTTCGAGGCCAGCCTCAGCAACCTAGTAAGGCTGTTTCAAAATTAAAGAAGGAGCTGAGCATGATGGTGCACGCTTGCATTCTCAGTACTTAGGAGACTGAGACAGAAGGGTCGCAGGTTCTCGGCCAGCCTCGGGTAGTTAGTGAGGCCCTCCGCAACTTAGTGAGATCTTGTTTCAAATTAAAGAATAAAAAAAAAAAAAATAGGGCTGGGAGTGTAGCTAGGAGGTAGAATGCTCCTGGGTTCAATCCCCAGTACTGCAAACAAACAAGAAAATAAAAAATAAAAAAGGGCTGGGGGTGTAGATCAGAGGTTGAATGTCCATGGGTTCAATTCCCAGTACCCCCTGCCCTCAAAAAAGGGATTTTGAGCTACAGTCTGTGAAAACCAACCCCGTTTTCTACTATTAACCAGCCTGCTCTAAATCATGCTTGCAGGAAGCCAGGTTACTCTGTTTTTTTTTTTTTTTTTTTTTTTTTCCCCTCTTAATACTGTGGATTGAACCCAGGGGCATTCTACCTCAGAGCCACAGCCCCAGCCCATTTTATTCTTCTATTTTGAAACAGGGTATCATTAAGTTACTGAGGCTGGCCTCAAACCTGAGGTCTTCCTGTCTCAGCCTCCGAAGTACTGAGTAATAGCTGGTCTTCATTGTGTCTTTAATGTGAGCTGAGGGGCAGGCATTATCTATCACCTCATTTAGTTCTGATATTAGATTTAGGTTCTATTATTACATATGCTTTACACAGAAGAGTTCAGACTTCAAAATACTTAACTATCTAATTTTACACAGCGCTGACAAATCAGAAACTGACATTTAGCATGTGGACTATAAGAGCTTTTGTTTTTACAACCAGTGGGCCAGGGAGTTCTAGAGGTGACAAAGTGAACTTTGCCATGTGGCCAGTGTTCCTCCAGCAAGTTGTATTGGGCATTAGGGATTAGGAGCAGATATACAAGCAGAGAGAGCTGTGTAGACAAAGGCATGGCATGGTGTCTTGATTGTTTGAGGAGGTCCAAGAAGGCCTGTGTGGTTGCAATAGTTCTTCTGCCCCTTGTCCAATTTGTTGAGACATGTTGAAAGGGCACCATCTTATGATGGTTTGTTCAGTGTTCATCCCGTCATACAGCATTGTTAGCCATCAAAAGCCCATCTTTTCATGACCACATCCTGCATGAGCTGTGCTCACTTGAGTCTTCTGGTCCTACGTGGGAATCTTCCTGGGAGTCTGTGAAGCCCAGGGGAGGGGACAGAGGGATTGAGGAGGCGAGCCATTCTATGATTTGCCACTCCTCAGTTGTTTGACACTTGATGGATGCCTCTTTATATGGCTGTGATGAAGATCTGTTTGTGTCAAAAGTATTTTGAGGAGCCAGGCATTGTGGTGCATGCTTGTGATCCCAGCATTTGGGAGGCTGAGACTGGAGGATCACGGTTCACAGACAGCCTCAGCTAATAATTAGTGAGGCCCTTTTCATGTCAGTGAGAACCTGTTTCAAAATAAAGAATAAAAAATAGGTCTGGGGGTGTAGCTCAGAGTAGATGACCCGTGGATTCCATCCCTAGTACCGCAAAAAAAAAAAAAAAAAAAAAAAAAAAGTATTTTGAGGAGCTGCTGAAATGGATTGAACAGTAAAAATTAGTGGAAAAGCTTCACAACCTTGTTACTGTAGATTCCTTGATGATGGAAGGCTGTTGGCATTACACTCTTCAAATGTTGCTCCTAGTCAAATGACATAAAACTGGGAGAATTTGTGGAAGTCTTTCAGCCTCAGGTCACTTTTTGTGATGTGGAGATGACTGATGGTAGTGTTTACCTCAGACGATGTTGAAGGATTAATAGGAATCCTAAAGCCCATCAGGCATGGTATATTTTCTCTGTAAGTTCAAGCACTGAATATTTTATCTTTCAGTCTCATGTCTAGTGTTGACAAAGTGGGAGTTACTGTACTGATATGGAAATCAAGATTCAGAGTTGAAAGGAAGTCCTTAGCTGGGCGTGGTGGCGCACGCTTGTAATCCTCGCGCTTGGGAGGCAGAGACAGGTGGATGGCGCAGGTTCGAAGCCAGCCGCGCGCGCTGGCTTAGGAGACCCTGTTTCCAAATAAAAATGTAAAAATAGGTCTGGGAGTGTAGCCCGGAGGTAGAAGGGCTTCCAGGAACCCCAGTACCACCAAAAAAAAAAAAAAAAAAAAGGAAGTCCTTAAGATTGTATGACCTGCAAGTGTCTGTTTCAGGATTTTGGATTCAAACCCTAGGAGTCTGACTTCAAAGCTGGGGACTAGTAGTCAGTTTTTGTGGGGGATTTTTGTTTTTTGTTTGTTTTGGTGCTGAGAATTGACCCCAGAGGCATTTTACCTCCAAGCTACACTTCTAGCCTTATTTTACTTTTTTGGAAACAGGGTCTCACTTGGTTTCTCACTAGGTTGCTAAGAACCTCCCTAGGTTGTGAAGCCTATCTTTGAACCTATGATCCTTCTGTCTCAGCCTCCCAAGTACTGGGATTACAAGTGTGCACCACCATGCCTGGCTTAGTGGTCACTTTTAAGACAGAATGCAAAGCCCTCAGTATGGGCAAGTACCTAGATGGACCAGGGAGGCTCAGGCACTGCTACTGTTTTCCTTATTGGTTTTATTAGCACTATTTCCTCATTCCTCTGATGTGCTAGAGCCCTTGCTGTCCGTGTCATTTATTGTAGAAGTAGTTTTTTTTGTTTGTTTGTTTTTTGCGGTTCTGGGGATGGAACCTAGAGGCATTCTATCTCCAGGATACATCCCCAGCCCTATTTTTTTTTTAATATAATTTATTTGAAAGCAGGGTCTCACTAAGTTGCTGAGAACCTCACTAAGTAGCTGAGGCTGGCTTTGAACCTGTGTGATCCTCCTGTCTCAGCCTCCCAAGTGCTGGGATTTTAAGCGTGGGCCACCAATGCCCAGCTAGAAGTAGATTTTATTATCCTTTATTCTCTAACGGCTCCTGCATAGAAGGTTTCTCTCCTTGGCACTACTCTATTATGTTCAAAGCAGTTTCTCCCTCTTTGAGCCCTGCATAGAGCATAGTTTTCAGGAAGTACTGGGTGATTTGGGCCTTGATGTCTGTACTGTTTCCAACAACGTATAACAGTCCATCCAGCAACCCAAGGCCAATACTAATACCTCTAGTTGATTTTCCAGATATCTGTGACATTTGAGGATGTGGCTGTGACTTTCACCCAGGAGGAGTGGGGGCATCTGGACCCAGCTCAGAGGACCTTGTACCAGGAGGTGATGCTGGAAAACTGTGGGCATCTGGTGTCTCTGGGTAAGGCCATCTACCTTCACTAAGCAGTGGACTTGTAGCCTTCATTTCACCCTGTGGCTTCAGGCCTGGCTGGTCAAGAAGGCCTCTGGAGTCCTTCCTCCTTCCGACAGCTTTTGTTATCTTCTAGACTCACCTCTTCTTGGTTAGCCTCCTGTGTTACCCTGCTGTGAGCATGCCATCCACTGTGATCCCTGCTGGCACTAGTACTGTTACTGTGATTCCCATTTTGATTAGCCTCCTGGTTGAGTCTGGACTCCCTGCCTCCTAGTCAGTGTCGTGGAGTTTTGTGGTTTGTCTACAAATTGGGGGTGGCTGGATGGCTGGATCTGGCTTTCTATCTTTTTTCTGTCATTTACTTGTCCTGTGTTCTTCAGCAGATCACTTCACAGGCTGAGCCTTGGTTTATTCACTTATAAAATGGTGCTGATCACGATACAGACTACCGGGGATGTTTTCAGAAAATTCTGAAATAGAGTCCTCATTTAATTTGTGACATATGGAAAGAGGACTGTAAAGTTGTTTGATGCCTGGCATATGTGAGGCCTTGGTTTTCATCAACAGTACCCCACCACCACCACAAAAAAAACAGAAAGCCCTTGCTTGGCATTTAAATAAAGACTTGGAGCCGGGTGTGGTTGCACATTTGTAATCCCAGCATTCGGGAAGCTGAGACTGGAGGATCACAGTTTGCGGACAGCCTCAGCTACTTAGTGAGGCCCTTCGCAACTCAGTGAGACCCTGTTTCAAAAATAAAAAGAGACTAGAAAAAATAAGGCTGGGGGTGTAGCTCAGAGGTACAGTGTCCCTGGATTTCATCCCCACCACCGCAGGAAAAAAAAAAAAAAAACGACTTGGGTCAGTGGAGATGCATTCTACTATTCTTTAGACAAGGTTTGTCTTCCAAGGCGTTGTATGATAGAGGCTCCATCCTCTACATGGTGGTGTTGAGGTGGTGGAACATTTAAGAATTGGGGCTTAGAAGCTGGGCTTGGTGGTAGGGTGCTTACCCTTGCATTGTGTACAGGAGGCAGCCATGGGTTTGCTCCTACCACCACAAAAAATAAAAAACAAAACTTAAAGTAAATAAGTATAAAATCAAGAGGTAGGGCTGAGTGCAAGATAATTGGGTTGTTGAGAGCGCAGCCCTTTGAAGGGATAATGCAGTTCAAGGTGTAGCTCTCAGGGACTCCGTTTCCATGGGAGGGGCTTTAAACAGCAAGCTTGGCCCTTTCTCACGCTCTGGTTTCTGCCTGGCCATCTTTTCCTCTTATGCCGTGCACCTCCATGACGGCATCCATGTAAGGCTGAGCCAGTGGGCTTGCCCGTCTGACACTTTCACCTCTAAAACTGAGCTAAATAAACCTCTCTTCTTAGTACATATCTGGCCTTAGGGATTTTATTACAGCAAAAGGAAATAGAGGAGTACACATACTTTGTTTTCAATAAAAAGGGTCAGTCTTTTAAGTATACCAATTTCTTCGCTTACTTATTGCATTTTTCAATTTTCAAATAATGTAATACATTAAAATTCTTGTCTCTATCTCTTATTTTCATTTTATTTACTTATTTTTGTGCATGTGGTACTGGGGATGGAACTGAAAGGCATTCTACCTCTGAGCTACATCCTAGCCCTGTTTTATTTTTTGTTTGTAAACAGGGTCTCACTAGGTTGATGAGAATTTCACTACTTGCTGAGGCTCTCATCAAACCTGCCAGCCTCCTGTCTCAGCCTCCCAAGTACTGGAATTATAGGCATACACCACCATGTCCAGCTATCTCCATCCCTTAGATATGGTTATACTTCATAAATACTAGTTTCTTTTTTTCTTTTCTTTTTTTTTTTTTTTTTTTTGGTGGTACTGGGGTTCCTGGAAGCCCTTCTTCCTCTGGGCTACACTCCCAGACCTATTTTATATATATATTTTTTGAAACAGGGTCTCTTACGCCAGTGCGGCTGGCTTCGAACCTGCGCGATCCTCCTGTCTCCGCCTCCCAAGCGCGGGGATTACAAGCGTGCGCCACCATGCCCAGCATAAATACTAGTTTCTGACTTACTACTTGAAGTAAAAATTGCATGGCATCATGGCATGGCAAGCCCTAACTTTCCAAATCACACAAGTTGTTTTTTTTTTTTTTTTTTTGGTGGCACTGGGATTCCTGGAAACCCTTCTACCTCCAGCTACACTCCCAGACCTATTTTATACTTTTTTATTTGGAAACAGGGTCTCTTCAGCCAGTGCGGCTGGCCTCAAACCTGTGCGATCCTCCTGTCTCCACCTCCCAAGCACGGGGATTACAAGTGTGCGCCACCACACCTAGCGTAGGTTTTGTATTTTTGTTGTTGTTGTTGTTGTTGTTGTTATGTGGTGCTAGGGATTAAACCCAGGGGCATTTTACATCTGAGTTATACCTCTGCCCTTTTTTTTTTTTTTTTTTTTTTTAATTTGGAAACAGAGTCTTATTGACTTGCCCAGATCCTCACTAAGTTTCTGAGGCTGGCCTTGAATCTGTGATTCTCCTGTCTCACCCTCACAAGTACTGGGATTAATGCCCACTCACACAATTTCTGTTTGTGTTGGTGGGAGAAGCTTCATTCCAAGGTCCAGTTCCTATCCTGAAGTTCCAGACAAGATGAAGGGTGTTTATTTCTTCTCAGCAAAATCTATTTATCCATTTTATTTTCTTTGAACAGGATATCCTATTCCCAAACCTGAGCTGATCCACCAACTGGAACACGGGCAACAGCTATGGACAGTGACAGTTGACCTCTCCCAGAGCCCCTGTCCAGGTAAAAGCCAAGATCTGAGCTGGTTGGAGGCCTTACATGGGTGAGACTGGGAAGAGACCCTGGCCCTGGAACTTCCTGAGAAGTGTCTTTTGTCCTCTCTGGATTTGGGGGCCATGGAACCCTTTGACCTGGGCTCCTCTGATCTCGCAAGTCCATCACACTTATCGAGGAGGTTGATAAGCTCCAACTTAATGACCTGGAAACCTGACTTGCCAGTTACTGGCTCTGAGGCTCTACTAAACTTGAATCAACTTAAGTTTTTGTAAAAAGTTTGACTGAGTTGACAGTAGCTGCTTCATCAGTCTCTAAAATCTCAGTGGCTTAGCATGTAATAACTCAATGTTCATTCAGGGTCCCAGATTCTTCTGTCATCGACCTGTTCTTTAAAGGTTGTCTTGCCATCCTCTGGATGGCACAAAATTGAGAAAGGAAGAGATCTCATATTCACTTCCAGAAACACCAGTTACCCAGACATTCCACCTGAGAGAACTAAACATTTGTATACACTTGGATCCATGGAGCTGGGGTATGTGGCTGAGCTTGTGTCCAAGGAGAATAAATGACACAGTGAATATCTACTCAGTCCACAACCTTTAGTGCATTCCTGAAAATTGATAGTAATCATAGTTTTCATGACATTGGGATGTGTTAGAAAGGATATATCACCTGATGCATTAATTCCAAAAAGAGCAATCTCTAAGCCCTAGTTAGTGGCTTATCAAAAGTAAGCTTTATTTATCTCATATTAGTCGTGACGAATAATGTTGCACATTTCCTTTTGAAGTCTGAGGAATAGGCCCTTTGTCTCTCTGCCAGTTTCCATCTGTACCTGTGTTGTGTCTGCCACCCTTTTCCACCTACTCCTTTCATCCTCCTCCGAGGGTCAGATGCTGAGAAGCAGTGCCCTGCCCATGTCCTGCTTCATCTTCTTTCTGTGAAGCCTCAAGGTAACTCACGTAGGGATGCTGAGGCATTTGCACCACCCTTGTGTCGATTGGCATCATGCCAGAATTATGATCTCTTCCTTTGGTCACTTGAGCTGCTCATGAAGGACTGAGTGTCTTTGTGCAGTCTCTCCTCAGCCCCTCAGAGTCTAACATACGTTCTTCCCTATCAGTCTCAGATCTCCACTTGAATATTTCAAGCACAGCCATACTCAGATCTAACAATGAAACCGTGGTCTCGCTCACTACTACTTCCCAGGTATCAGTGCCATCCAGGCAGGTTAGACAACTGGAAACAACCTCAGACTCTTCACAGTACCTCTGTCTCCATCAGTCCCTATACCAGCCATCAAGACACTCACCAGTTTGCCAGGCACAGATGTCTCAGCATGGAGCCACTGATGTTAGCAAGTTTTCTTGTTGAAAGTAAAAATTAAGACCACTTTCCAGTATTGCTTGATTTTCAGTTCCTATTGATACATTCATCTCAAGCTTTCACTACTTATCTGGCATCTATGTGTCACAATATATAGATGGAATATCACACACCCAAGAAGGTTAATGAAATTTTAGTGTATAGATTTTTATTACATCTACACAGCTATTTAAATCATTGTCCACGTGAATCAGCCCTTAGCCTGCATCATCTCTTTAGAACACACTTGAACACACTCTTTAGGAGCTCAGAAAGTTACTTTTGTGTAAATACTCAGTTTGGAATTGAGATCTCAAGACTCTCTGTCCTCTCATCCACTCCACTTGCTTGTTTTTCTGGTGTGGCCAGACATTTTCCTGAGTCATCTCTTCATAGTAAATTGTTTAGGAACCAACAGTGAGTTACTGATTTGCATAAGCTATCAGTTGTAACCCTAGAAGCACAACGTGAATTTAAAAAGGAATTCTGGAAATACTCATGACACTGGTGATCTAGTCTTTGAGCAGTTGATTTTTCATTACATACTTACTGTCCTCCATGTGGGCTATGCTGCATGCCCTTTTTTAGTGACCTCATGGCAGTATGTCATGGTGTCACTTTTAGAGAACTTACCTACACATTGTTGTTATTTATTTGTCCAGTCATGTGCTGTCTCTGATTGTGGAGGTCACTACATACCCTCCATGTGCTGACCTTGCCTTTCCTACCTTCTCAAGACTTCAAGGTGTTTGAAGTCAAAGGACCAGGAAAGAAAAATGTTGTAAACTCAAGGTTCATATATTACAACAAAACAGACATAGCAGCACTATTTTCAACTTCGTCATTTTCATTAAAGTGATGATCTTGAGTCTGATGTGGTGGCATATGCCTGTGATCCTAGTACTTAGGAGACTGAAACAGGATTACAGGTTTGAGGATAGTTTCAGCAAGTAGTGGGATTCTCAGCAATCTAACAAGACCGTGTTTCAAAATGAAAAATAAAGAGCTGGGTGTGGTGGTGCATGCTTGTAATCCCAGCATTTGGGAGGTTGAAACAGGAGGATTGTGGTTCATGGCCAGCCTCAGCTATTTAGTGAGGCCCTTTGCAACTCAGTGAGACCCTGTTTCAAAATAAAGAATAAAAAATAGGGCTGGGGGTGTAGCTCAGAGGTAGAATGCCCCTGGGTTCCATTCCCATTACCGCAAAAAAAAAAAAAAGAAGAAAGAAAGAAAGAGAAAGAAAAAGGGTTGTAGCTTGGAGGTAGAATTCCCATGGGTTTGATCTCTAGTACCACAAAATAAGTAAGGTGGTGGTCTTTTTCTTCTATGTCGTCGTCACTAACAGGCCTTGTTGTGTGTTAAATTTATTTCAGGTGTCAATGGAAAAGTAATAGCTTCAGAGCATACCATGTGTGAGCCAGTCTTGTCTGAGGGAGCCTTGCTCCAGAGACAGTTAACACAAGGGGCCTCAGGGTGCTTCCAGCCAGTGCCAGCCAGCGGTCAGGATGGGCCATTAGAAATGCGGGAAGGACTTTTGAAGGTAGGGACAGAGTCTCTGGAGAAGCCTCCTAGGAAAATGAACCCTGGCCACAGTGATTTGGGGACAGTTGAGGACTTGTGTTCAAGCATTGACCAGAAGCATGTCTGTCCGGGAGATGCTGTCCATGACTGTGATTCACATGAATCAGGTAAAGATCCTATGATTCCAGAGGAAGAAACTATCTTTAAATGCAATGAATGTGGGAAAGTGTTTAACAAGAAACGCCTTCTTGCTCGACATGAGAGGATTCATTCTGGAGTGAAGCCGTATGAGTGCACAGAGTGTGGGAAGACCTTTAGCAAGAGCACGTACCTCCTTCAGCACCATATGGTCCACACTGGGGAGAAGCCCTATAAATGCATGGAGTGTGGTAAGGCCTTTAACCGCAAATCACACCTTACTCAGCACCAGCGGATCCACAGTGGGGAGAAACCTTACAAGTGCAATGAGTGTGGGAAGGCCTTCACCCACCGCTCAACTTTTGTCTTGCATAACAGGAGTCACACAGGAGAGAAACCTTTTGTGTGCAAGGAATGTGGTAAAGCCTTTAGAGATAGGCCAGGTTTCATACGACACTACATCATTCACAGTGGGGAGAATCCCTATGAGTGCTTCGAGTGTGGCAAGGTCTTCAAACACAGGTCATACCTCATGTGGCACCAGCAGACGCACACTGGGGAGAAGCCCTATGAGTGCAGTGAATGTGGGAAAGCCTTCTGTGAGAGCGCAGCCCTGATTCACCACTACGTCATCCACACGGGAGAGAAGCCCTTTGAGTGCCTCGAGTGTGGGAAGGCCTTCAACCACAGGTCATACCTCAAGAGGCACCAGCGCATTCACACTGGAGAGAAGCCTTATGTGTGTAATGAATGTGGAAAAGCCTTCACCCACTGCTCTACTTATATCTTGCATAAAAGGGCCCACACTGGAGAAAAACCTTTTGAGTGTAAAGAATGTGGAAAAGCCTTTAGCAATAGGGCTGACCTTATTCGCCACTTCAGCATTCACACTGGAGAGAAACCTTATGAGTGCATGGAGTGTGGGAAGGCCTTCAACCGCAGGTCAGGCCTCACAAGGCACCAGAGGATTCATAGTGGGGAGAAGCCCTATGAATGTGTTGAGTGTGGGAAAACCTTTTGCTGGAGCACAAACCTCATTCGACACTCCATCATCCACACTGGAGAGAAGCCCTATGAGTGCAATGAGTGTGGAAAGGCCTTCAGCCGTAGCTCTTCTCTCACTCATCATCAAAGGATGCATACTGGGAGAAACCCTGTCAGTGGAAGAGATGAGAAAAGACCTTTCCGAAATGATCAGACCTCTGTCAACATCCAGGAACTTCTATTGAGGAATGACTTTTTGAATGTAACCACTGAGGGAAACCTTTTACAGGAGGAAACATCTTATATGGCATCTGATCGTTCCTACCAAAGAGAGACCCCACAAATGTCTTCACTGTGAGAAAGTCTGGTGTTGCAGAATGGTAATTGTCATCTGAAGATTAAAGTTAGAAATGGACCCAGCCTAGAGCCTTATTCTCCATCTGAGAATTCATCTGGAGAGAGACCCAGTGGTTTTTGTGCACATAGGAAAAACTTTAGCTACGTCCTTCTTCTAGTTTACAGTGCAATGTTATCTCAGGAATGTTTCTGAAAATTGAGGTGACATAGAAAAGAAAATGAAGCAAAAGCACTGATTCTTCCATGCTACTCTGCCACATCTATGGCACTTGTTTTGTGTTGTATATACATTCAATATTGTCCAGTGTCAAGAGAGAAAGTTGAAGGCAAGTCTAGAAACGTATTGAATGTCTTCCTTGTTCCACAGCCTTGCCTCTGTTCTGTGGAGCATAGATTTTATGAGAAACTTGAAGGCTTGAGTTATGAAATAATTTTATGTTTAAGATTAGAAAACATGTTTTTGTGTTGGTGTGTGTTATGGTGGGATCAGAAGCAGGCTTCAAGCATGCTAAGCATGTGATATACCACTGATATATAACCTAGTCCCAGGAAATACAAATAAATGGGCACTTTTTATTACATCACCTAAGACTATTTATGTATTTGATTAAAAAAAGAAAAAATTTCCCCCCTCCTTAGGTGGTCTTAAACATTCAAAACTTTTTTTGATCCACAACTGCTGGTTAACTTCATTACTATAGCTATATAGTGAATCTTAAAGTGATTCCTTTTCTTATTTTTGTTTAAATAGCACTCCTATTTTGTGACTTTCCATATACACTTTTGGATTCATTTTCCTGTTTTTATGATGAAATGTTGCTAAGATTTTGGCAGAAAGTGAGGTAAGTCTTTAGACCAGTTTGAAAATTAGCATCTTTATTTGTTTTGAGTCTTCCAATTTATGAACATGGTGTATGTTTTCGTTTATTTAAGTATTCCTTGACTTATTCCATTACTATTTTATGATTTACCACATATAGCTCTTGTACATTTAAAATACGATTTAGATAATAACTTAGTAATTGTAAATGGCATCGATATGTAAACTTTTAATTTCCATATGATGTTTGGTAGTATGCAGAAATACAATTACTTTTGGATATTTTAATGTACTACAACACTGTTAAACTATTTCTAACCCCACACCCCCTTTAAAGGAGAATCCTTAGAATTTTAGATATAGAAATGTCGCTTTATTTCTTCCTTCTTAACAATATATCTTTAATTTCTTGTGTTATTGCACTTGGTAGCATTTTAAGTATGATGTTGTATAGGCTTACTGAGAATTCATACTTTCTTCCTGATATTAGAGGGAAAATAATTTCTCATAAATAATAATGTAATTTTTTTAATTTTTATCAAGTTTAAAAACTTCCTTCTATTCCTAATTTGATGAGATTTTTCACTATTCAGTGTTGGAATTAGTCACATACTTTTTTCTTATCAGGATCATGATTTGTTACTTTTATAGTCTGTTATGATACATTACATTGAATGAGTTTTGGATATTGATTGAACCATACTTGCATCATTGGAATAATCCCCACTTGGTTATGCAGTAGAATTTTCTTTATATTATTACAGTATTCCATTTGCTAGTATTTTGTTGAGGAACTTTCCCCTAATTTTATGAATGACAGCAATCTAGTTTCATCATTTTTTTCTTTGGGACTGTCATTGTCTGGTGTCAGAGTGATGCTAACCTTCCAACATGAATTAGGAAGATTAGGAAGTATTCTTTCCTTCTCAGTTATGTGGAAGATAGTTGGTAGAATAAGTGTTATTTGTTCTTGTAATGTTTGTTAGCATTCTCCAGTGAAGCATTTGGCCCCGAGGGTGTTCTTTTTGATGTTTATTTATGTATTTAATTTATTTAATATGTATAGAACTGTTAAGAGTATTTCATATTGAATGAAGGATTACGGTTCTTTTCAAAGAATTGCTCCATTTTAGGTGAGTTTTCTAATTTGTTTGAAATATTTCCTTATCCTTTTGGTAGCAGCAGGATCCGTACTTACATGCCCTGTTTTATTCTCTAGTTTGGAAATCCTCCCTACCTTTATCACAGACTAGTGATGGAAACCAGAACCTTGCAGATTCTGGCTAAGGACTCTACCACTGAGCTATTTCCTCAGACCTTTTTATATTTTATTTGAGATAGGTCTCACCAAGTTGTCCCAGGCTGTCTTGAACTTGCGATCCTCCTGCATAAACCTTCCCAGTAGCTGGGATTATAGGCATGCACCACCACACCTGACTGTATCCATTGTCGTGTGTGTGTGTGTGTGTGTGTGTGTGTGTGTGTGTGTGTGGTGTGTGGTACTGGGGATGGAATCCAGGATCATTCTATCTCTGAGCTACACCTCCAGCCCTTTTATTTTGAAACACAGTCTTACTAAGTTGCAGAGGGCCTCATTAAGTAACTGAGGCTGACTGTGAAACTACGATCCTGCTGTCTCAGCCTCCCAAGTACTGGGATTACAAGCATGCGCCACCCCGCCTGACTGGATTCATTATCTTTTGATCTTTGTAATTTTTTTTTTTTTGGTGTGTGTGTAGGTCTGGGGATGGAACCCAGAGGCATTTGACCTCCAACCTACACCCGCTGCCCAATTTTTTATTCTTTATTTTGAATACCGGGTCTCACTGAATTGCAGGGGGCCTCACTAAGTAGCTGAAGTTGTCTGCGAACTGTGATCCTCTGGTCTCAGCCTCCCAAATGCTGGGATTACAAGCGTGCACCACCACACCTGGCTCCGATCTTTGAAATATTTTTAGACATAATCATTTTTATTGTCCTTTCAACACTTTGTATCATTGATCTTTTTCTACTATCCGTTCTTAATTTGAGTGATCCAGAGTTCTTTTGTCTGTTTTATATCCTTGTGTCCTTTTTTTCTACTTAATTTACTTTTATTTATCTATTAGTAATTTTTTTTTCTTTTGGTACTGGGGATTGAACTGAGGGGGGTCTTCTACCTCTGAGCTACACCCTCAGACTTACTTTTTACTTTAAAACAGTGTCTCACTAGTTTGCTGACAATCTAGCCAAGTTGCTGTGTCTGTCCTTGAACCTGCCATCCTTCTGTTTCAGTCTCCTCAGTACAGGGATTACAATTGTGTGCTACCATGACGGGCTTGGGTGTTAGTAATTTTTTGAGGTGGGTGTTTAGACTCTGAATTTGAAGCCTTTTTCATGTAAGCATTAAGTTTTATAAATTTATGTCAGCCAGACATATTGGTGCACACCTGTAATCCAGTACTTGGGAGGCTGAGAGAAGAGGACTACAGGTTTGTGGCCAACCTCAGCAATTTAGCGAGGCCCTGTGCAACTTAGTGAGATCTTGTTTCAAAATAAAGAAATAGAGATTGGGTGTAAGTCAGATAGACTGACCCTGAGTTCAATCCCCAGCACCACAAAAAATAAAAATATAAAATTCTGTCACTACACCATTACACTAACTTCATCCTACAAGTTTTAATATGTTTTACTTATATTCATTTCAGAAATTTCTTGATTTTTTTTTTTTTTTTTTTTTGGTGGTACTGGGGGTGGAACCCAGAGGCTTTCTACCTCCAGGCTATACTCCCAGACCTTTTTTTTTTTGAAACAGGGTCTCACTAAGTTGCTGAAAGCCTCACTAAGTAGCTGAGGCTGGCTTCGAACCCGCGCGATCCTCCTGTCTCAGCCTCCCAAGCGTGGGGATTACAAGCGTGCGCCACCACGCTTAGCTTGACTTTTTTTGAGACTTCTTAATGTATGAATCTAGATATGTGTTTATTTCTTAGTGTTTTTATATTTCCTGTTTTCTTTTTCTCTTGATTTCCAGTTAGTTTCATATTTGCCCAGTTTATGTTTTGACTTTCTCAAGACCTGTTTTTTCAAGTATATGTACTTGAAAAAAAAATCTGTTCTGCTGCCATTGAATAGAATTTCTATAAAGGTTTATATGCTCCTGTTTGTTGATATTGTTATTCACATATTCTATATACTTACTGATTTTCTGTTTACTATTTCTAGTGATTGCTTAGGGGAAAGTGTTGAGGTCCGGAAGTATAATTGTGGAATATATGTTCTTTAAGTTCTGTTTTCTCTTTATATAATTCGTAGCTTTTTTTTTTTTTTTTTTTTTTTTGGTGGTACTGGGGTTCCTGGAAGCCCTTCTACCTCTGGGATACACTCCCACGGGCTACACTCCCAGACCTATTTTTTACTTTTTTATGTGGAAACAGTCTCTTAAGCCAGAGCGGCTGGCTTCGAACCTGCGCGATCCTCCTGTCTCTGCCTCCCAAGTGCAGGGATTACAAGCGAGCACCACTACAACTGGCTAATTTGTAGCTTTTTTATTTAAGTGTTACTAGGGCATTCTACCTCTGAGCTACACCCCAGCCCGATTTTATTTTTATTTAAAAACAGGATCTCACTGAGTTGCTGAGGGCCTTACTAAATTGCTGAGATTGGTCCCAAACCTGTAATCCTCCTGTTTCAGTCTCCCAAGTACTGGGATTACGAGCGTGCACCGCCATACCTGGCTCACAGCTCTATTTTGGTATATATACGTGTAAGTTTGCTATGACTTCTTGGCACATTGACCTTTTATCATTTTGTGATGTCCCTTTTTTTTTCTGTCCCTGTACATATTCTTGGATCTGAAATATACTTTATTATATATTCATATATCTGACATTCATATATTCAAATACATTCATGTATTCAAATGTAAGAATATTCATATATTTTTATACTTTCTGGTTAGTGCTTGCATGCTTTGTTTCTTCATCATTTAATTTCAAACCTTTATTATATTTGAAGTAAGTTTCTCATAGTATATACACTGGTTATGCTTTTATATCCATTTTGCGTATTTGTCTTTTTTTTTTTTTTTTTTTTGGCGGGTCTGAGGATGGAACCCAGGGGCATTCAACCTCCTACCTACACCCCCTACCCTATTTTTTTATTCTTTAATTTGGGTCTCACTGAGTTGCAGAGGGCCTCACTAAGTAGCTGAGGCTGTCCACGAACTGCGATCCTCCCGTCTCAGCCTCCCGAATGCTGGGATTACAAGCGTGTGCACCATGCCTGGCTGTATTGTCTTTTAATTAGTATGTTTAGACCATTTAAGTTGAAAGAAACTATTGAACTGGTAGCACTTATAGATGCCCTTTGATGATTTGGTTTTAGTTTGTGATCCCTGTTTATTTTCTTCCTATGGGTTACATCAACATTTTAAAGAATTATTTGAATATATATATATAGTTTATAGTTATCTATTTTTAGTATTGTTCTAAGTATTACAGTGTGCATATATAACATTAGTGATAATGATTTAGCACTTTGATTTATAGAAACCTTACTTCCATTAGGGCTCTTTATCTTGCCAAATAATCAATTGTCTTAGGTATTTTCATAAAACTAGCATCATTTTGTAAGATATAATTTTTCCTTCAAATATTTTATATAAAACATGAACATACATCATGAGAAGTCTCTTTACCTATATTTTTACCCATTCTGTTATTCTTTCTTAAAATTGCAGAACTTCTGTTAACATTTCCTGTTTATTGAACTTCCTGTAGCCTTTCTTAAAGAGTAGGTCTGATGAACAGATGTTGGTTGTTTTCTTTCACTTAAAAATGTTCTTATGTTCTTTTCAAAATCTTATGTTCTTTTCATCCCAGAGGGACATTTTGGGGTTGGCAGTTCTTTTGAGACTAATTATGTCTGTTCCTTCTGTCTACCACGTTTTCTCATGAGAAATTTGCTACCACTTGAATTATTGTTCCCCAGTTCATGTGTCATTTCTTTCAAGCTACATATAATTATTTTTCTTTGCAATGTCCAAAATTATGATTATGATGTATGTGACATGGAAATATTTGAGTTTATCTTGTTTGGTGTTTATTCAGATCTGTAGGCTTATGCCCATTGCCAAATTAGGGAGGTATGCCACATTGTTAATACAAACAATTTAAACACAAAGGATGACCATTTCTCATTTCTGGGAATGGTTTGAAACCTCAAAGTCCCAAGTGCTAGCCAGGGTTGAAACCTGCCAGCTCAAAGGACAAGCTTACTATTTTGTATCCTTTTCACAATGACTTACATGGGACTCAAATATTAACTTCAAATTTATTTAACATACATCAAGCAAATACAAATCCTACAACAAATATAAGTCACAGCTTTGATTTGAAGCCTTATAGCTGTAAACTATTGTTTAAAAAATGAAAGTCATAGTTGCAGTTCTTAAATCAGACATGGTTTAATTTAGTGAAGGCAAGATACAGAGGAAGAGCCGGGCGTGGTGGCACACGCTTGTAATCCAAGCATTTGGGAGCCTGAGACCAGAGGATCACGGTCCCTGGACAGCCTCAGCTACTTAGTGAGGCCCTCCATAACTTAGGGAGACCCTGTTAACAAAATAAAAAATAAAAAATAGGGCTGAGGGTATAGCTTGGAAGTCAAATGCCTCTGGGTTCCATCCCCAGACCCGCCCCCCCCCAAAAAAAAAAGATACAGAGGAAGTTTGGTGAGGAAGGACCTTGCTTCTGCTTAATATCTATATCCAGATACTTCTTCAAGTGGTTTGACTTGCAGACATTCCCTGTGTTCTTTACTTCTGTAAAGATGTAATGTCCGGGTAAACGTTGTGTATTCCCATAACACATGTCAGTAATTTCTATTCTTTGTTATCAGTATTGAAAGTTTTAGCCTGTGGCTTCAACAGAGTTAATGAATATGTGGTACATATTAATTCCTGTCTCATTAAATGTGGATAGCTTAAGATTAAAGATTATATTGTTGCAGGCTGTCATTTTCATGGCTCTGTGAGTTTCACTTGGAAAGAGTGGGATGTTGGTCTACTTAAGAGGGCCCTCCACATATATGTGATGCTGGAGACCTAGGGGAATCTGGTGGTCTCTTGGTACATATTGCAGCTTGATTGTCATACAGGTTCTAGCCCCAAATGGCCTTTTCTCTATCATGGGTAGCCGCATTGCCTCTGCAATGCTGAATGATGTGGCTCTTCGGTATTTTTTTCTTTTTCTGGTACTTGGGATTGAACTCAGGGACACCCCACGCTGCCGCCGCCGCCACCTTTTGGTACTGGAAAAGAACCCTGAGGTATTCTATCTCTATATTATACCTCCAACCTGCTTTTATTTCTTATTTTGAAAGAGAGTCTTACTAAGTTGCAGAGGGCTTCACTAAGTTGCCAAGGCTGGCTCTCTTAGCCTGCTAAATACTGGGATTACACCCAGCTTCACCCCTAGTCCTTTTTTTCTTTTTTTGGTGGTACTGGGGTTCCTGGAAGCCCATCTTCCTCCGGGCTACACTCCCAGACCTATTTTTTTTTTTGTATATTTTTACTTGGAAACAGGGTCTCTTAAGCCAGCGCAGCTGACTTCGAACCTGCACGATCCTCCTGTCTCCGCCTCCCAAGCGTGCGCCACCATGCCCGGCACCCCTAGTCATTTTTAATTTTTTTTTTTTTTGTAGCAGAATCTTGTTAGGCTGAAAACCTAGTTATGTTACTGAGGCTGTCTTTGAACCTGCAGTCTTCCTTTCTGAGCCTCCCAAGTATGGGGATTATAGGCATGCAACACCATGCCCACCTGTGCTTCGGTTTTGAGGATTAAAGATTTCATGTTTGTTCACAGATTTGTTTTGGTAATAAGTAAAAATCTGTTTATGTGAGGCATCTCACAACTGAATGATCTCAGTTAAATTGTTAAATAGGCAGTTTATTTTGTCTTGTTTGGAGCAGTGTCAAGGGCATGGACCTGACAGATTGTTAGGTTTTCTGCCATTGCTCTTGCCTACTGGACAACTTTAAGGAAATTCATGCGCACTCTGTCTCTTTAATTTGGACATGTATTCACCATATATTTTTCTGATGTTTTGAGAAGTGGGATCTTGCTGATCTGGTAAAGATTGCCCATCTCAAGACTAGGTAATTCCAAATGATAGTAAATTACTTACCTGGCTACATGCCTTTCATATGTACACCAAACAATCTGGAGCCCATACCCTTCAACAGGTTTCTTTTGAGGTCTCACAAATGGAGCCACTATCTCCCTGTCCTAACTACCTTCCAGAAGTCCCTTCTGAAACTCTTAAAAGACCAGTCTATTTACTAATTATTTATTTATTTTGGTACTGGGAATTGAACCCAGGGGCATTCTACCTACAAGCCACACCCCCAGCCCTATTTTATTTTTTATTTTGAAACAGAGTCTTGCTAGGTTGATAGAGTCCCACTAGTTGCTGAGGCTGTCCTTGAACCTGAGATCCTCCTGTCTCAGCCTCTCAAGTACTGGGAATACAAAGGTGAATCACCACGCTCGGCTTAACTAGCCAATTCTAAACCTTGTTTTGCTTATTTTCCTTGACCATTCTTTGCTGGGAAAGCACAATAAAGGCTCTTGCATTACTTTTGTGGTTTTTTTTTTTTTTTTAACCAACTCTGGTGCTTAACTGGGAGTTACATGATATGGTGTGTTCCCTTTCTATTGGGAACTGTAATAAAGTATGTCTTCAATGGCAGTTGTCTCAGGATCTTTTGGCATCACCACACCTGAATAATAAAATTGGCATTTCCAAACTAATCCTCTTTAAGCCATTGATGAGGTGATTCTTTGGGGGGGGGGGGTTAGCAAAGCAGATCAATTGTTTCCATGCAATTTTCCAAAGCACAGGGTGTTGGTGCACTAAACTTAGGTGGAAAACTACGGACAGAAGAGGGATCAGTGCTAAGGAGAGATTATGCAAGTGAAGTAGTACCAACTAGACACGAGCTCCACGGAGTTAGGGTTTCCATGATTTGAGGGGTTGGGATTATAGAAGAAAAATTACCAGACATTTCTGAGAAGCATCAAGCACAAATGGGTGCTCAGATATACAAACATGCCTTCAAATGTCATTACTCCAACTGTGAGGTTTGAAGGAAGAAATGCCTTTCCTTATGTTGTCTTCCATGCCTGGTAATGTCACTTTTCTAGATTATCTCTTTCACAGGCATCCTCAAACATTTTACTTTATGCGATCTTTCAATAGCTGTTTTGTTCTTTCCCTGCTTTTGACTAAAATTACTCCACCTGTGAAGTACTTTTGTTTCCCCTGCAATGACACCCCTCTGCCCATTCAGTTTCCCCAACCCTGTTTCCTCTGCATGGATTTTTATCTTTTCCGTCCTGTACAGAGATGCCCTGGCATCGTTTATCCTCTACTAGAAGATCCTGAAAGCCTGGCGTGGTGGCACACGTTTGAAATTCCAGCATTTGGGAGGTTGAGACAGGAGGGTCACGGTTCGCAAACAGCCTCAGCTAATTTGTAACTTAGTGGGACCCTGTTTCAAAATAAAGAATTAAAAATTAGGACTCGGGTGTAGCTCGGAGGTAGATGTCCCTGGGTTCCAGTACCGCAAAAAAAAAAAAAAAAAAAAAAAAAACCTGAAAAGAGACAGCGAATGAGGAAATCACGGGTCCCGAGGGAAGGTCGTCGTTGCCGGAGGCTCGGTTTGACTGGACAAGATTTGGTCCTCCCGACGTAAGCTCACTGTGAAGAGGCCGACTCACCGAGGAAGGTGAGCTTGGGGATTTTCCTCAGTTAGATGGACGTGAGAAAAGAGACTGCATTATCCAGAAGGCTTTGTGCCGCGTCTCGCAGCTGGCTGCAGCCAGTATCGGCTCAGGATGGCTGCATTTCCGGCCGCGACCGGGGCGGGGTTTCCGGGTCTTCGCCTTGTACGTCATCGCTCTGCGCCGGTATGGTCCTTTTCGGCTGTGGAACTATGGAGATGGTAGGTACGCGTTTCCAGGCTCTCACAGACAGGCAGTGAGGCGGAAGCGTCCCTGCCCTGCGTCTTGGTGGAACCTGGTACCCCTCCTCTATTACGCGGCCATGGCCTCCGCACCCACCTTGAGTCTTCACAGCCTCCACTGGCGCCTGGGCTTTGTGCGCATTTTACGCAGAGCAACTGAGTCACAGAGCCGCGGCCGTCGGCCCGTCACTGCCCTGGGCAGGGGACGCTGGGGACAAGTCGACCCGCGGCGCCCCTCAGCCCCGGGGGCCATGGCCCAGGATGGCGGCGGCTCACAGGTTCCCAGCGCAGGGACCCGAAGGTTTTGGCTTTGCTGCTTCTGTGCCATTTCGGAGATGCGGAAGCGAAAAAAGGCACTATGTTTCCCTTTGTCGTTTCCATTTTATTTATTTTGTGATATTACTGATTTACCTACTTGTGTTCTACCTCTGAACTACACTCTCATTCTTTTTTTCTTTTCTTTTTTGCATTGAAACAAGGTCTTACTAGATGACCGTGTGCTGGTCTTGAACCTGAGGTCCCCTTATATCAACCCTTCACTCTACAGAGTCGATAGGGAGGCCTGTGGTGTACACCTGAAGTAAACTTTCCAAGGCAAGATGTAGTTCTGTGCATGTGGGGCCATGACATTACAGTCAGTCGAGAGTGTGTGGATAAAAGATATATGGGAAGATATATGGGTTAAAAAGGAGTCCCCAGGAGACCTTTGTGGATCTTCACTTAATCCCTTCTTGTATGTGTGTGTGTGTGTGTGTGTGTATATATATATATATATAATCTTGGGAGGGTGGGATATTGTGATCTTTTGATGGCCCATGTTCTCCTGACCATAGCCAGCTACATCCTGTTCCCTGTTGGAAAAGGAGGAAGTATCCTGCCCTCGGAGATAAATTCTGGCAAGGTCAGGTAGAAAGAAGCAGTGGCTTATTGTGTTTCTCCCTAGGCATCTTCAAGTTTCAGAAGGCATATAGAAGGGCACAGATGGTGGTCCAGGCCCTTCCACTTCTCAGGCAGATGCCACCATCTCAGATGACTCATGTATGAGGTGGGTGATTATGATTCCATTCTTCTGTTCATATCCACAGAACTGTTTTCAGAGGTGGCTGAAATGGATGCACCATCTGGAATTCTTTACATCCATGGATTAACTCTGCCAACAGAGGAGTTCCATGGCTATGTAGTTAAATTCTAGACCAGAGGGACCTGGGTTCAAATCCTGCATTTGCTAATTTATTAGCAAATTTTTATTTGGGGGTTAACTGGACCTCAGGTCTCTGAGTTTGAAATGATAATCGTGTTGACCTCAGGGCCCGTGGCTCTCATCTCTCTGTCTTTTTTACTTCCATTTCTTTCTTGGTGGCCTCTTGTCTATCTTTCTTTGTGGTTACTAGGGATTGAGCCTGGGGGTGGTTCTTTTTACAAGCTATACCCCCCAGCCCTTTTTATTTATTTTTTAGTTGCTGAGGTCAGCCTTAAGCATGCATTTCTCCTGTTTAATATTCCTAAGTACTCTGATTACAGATGTTTGTCATCAGATTCAGCTATCTGTGTTTCTTTTACAAACATTTAAAAAGTGTGTGTGTGTGTGTGTGTGTGTGTGTGTGTGTGTGTGTGTGTGTGTGTTTTACTAGAAATGGAACCCAGGGGCATTCTACCTCTGAGCTACATCCCTGGCCCTTTTTATTTTATTTTTTTATTTGGAAACAGGGTCTTGCTAAGTTGCTGGGAGTTTTTCAGTTGCTGAGACTTGCTTGGAACCTATGATCCTCCTTTCTCAGTCTCACAAGTACTGGGATTACAGGCATGTGCCACCACACTTGGCTTTTTCTTTCATTCTTATGACGGTTCATGGTGAAGTGATGGTGTATTGGTCCAGGAATAGAGGTTCAGACAAATGAAATCAGCTCCCTACAATTATATAGCAAAAAAGTGTTGATTTCTGGAGTTTGTTTATAACTCTAGGAATCTGGTTCCTGGGCTAGGGACTTCAGTTTTCTTTACTATGGCAAAAACCTCAGTATAAGCCAAGCATAGAGTGAGGACCAGTAATAGCATTGGTATTACTACTTGTAATGTTTTTGTTATTATTCTTTCCTATTCCTCTGATATCCCAGAATGTTTGTTCTTTGTGCCTTACAGTTCACTCAAGATTGCTCTAACCTTTTCTCAAACTTCAGTGTCTTCCTGCCTAGTTGGCTTCTCTTTTCTACACTGCTATAATCTGTCCAGAGCAGTATTTATTTTTTCCTATAAACCTGGCACAGGGCTGGGCCTTTTGGTGGTATTTGGTGATTTGGCCTTTGGATTTCCACATCTTTTGCAGTACTTAAGAGGCAGATTTTAATTACCCAGAAACCTCAAGGGAAATTTTCCTGCCTTTTTTTGATCTTCCAGGTGTCTGTTACCTTCATGGATGTGGCTATGACCTTTACCCAGGAGGTTGGGATCAGTTGTACCTGACCCAGAAGACTTTGTATTGGGATGTGATGTATCAGTTGGCCCTAACCCAGAAGACTTTGTATTCGGGTGTTTTACTTTCCTTAGGTAAGAGAGGCCTTAGGTAAAGTCATCTCTTCCTTCTTGATCTCTTTGTGTCTCAATTAGCAAGAGTCGAGAAAGATACAGCCTGCCTTTGGTCACCCTCAAATTTTTGAGAAGGATATGATGGGGGGGAAATGAGGGCTTTTTGCCTAAAACAAAGGAAGCATTTCCAGCCAGTGATAAAGTACCCGGGAGAGAGATGACTGCTCTGGTTCTGGGTCCCCTGTTCTCGCTTCTCAAGGTTTCTTCCCATCACTGTTTTTGCAAGTGGGCTTCCTGCTTGTTACTTTGTGAAAGGAAGTGAATGCATAGTTTCTGATTTCTGCACATTCTGCATCTCTATCTTTCTACATGTTTATACTGTTTTTCTCTACATACTCTACTTTAAAAAATTCTTCCAATGTCCATGACTGACCACCTCAGTCTTTACCCTGTACAAAATTCATTATCTTGCTTCATAAGGTGTTGGCCCCATTATCTGGGGTTTTGTTTGTTTTTGTCTCTCTCTTTGGCCCAGATCTTTAGGTAGGTGCCTCACAGAAGTCCTACGATGCTGAAGGCAATGGAGTGGAAGGCCCCTTTGTTCAGCCCTTCCTTGAATAAAGTCTTTCTCTTTGCTCAGTGGCTGGCATAGATTACCTGCCCACCTCAGACAACTGAGATTAGGGCAGTGAGGGATTTTCTACTTGCCAAGGATTTGCAGTCATCTGGGAGTGTTTAAATCTTTTGATTAGACCCCACCTTCACAAATTTTGTTTCAGTTGGTCTGAGGGACACCTGGGCATTTCTGGGTCTTTCCATTTCATCAGGAGGTCAAGTCTCTGTGACTTGGATGAATTACAAAATATCTGTAGAAATAAGTGTGAATACTGTTGAATCTCTGTAGGGCGTATAACAAGGAAATTGGCTCTCTGTGCAGCCACTTCTCCTTTGGGCAGTATTTGGGTCCCAGCGATGGCATCCTATGGTTCATTTCCAGGTTGTAGTTCAGTATTTTTTTTACGTGAATGGAAGTAGCTTCATTTCAAGATCTCACCCCTATCCTGAAGTTCCAGGTTATATTGAAAGGATTCTTTCTTACCCAAATCCCTGTGTGCTCTTTTTTTCCCCACATATAGGCTGTCCTTTTCCTAAATCAGAACTGATTTACCAGCTGGAGATCTACAGCCAAGAGTCATTGACAGTCAAGAAAGGCCTCTCTCAAGACCGCTGTTCAGGTGGGTGCCACCACCTGGCAGGGTTTAGGCATCTGGCAGGCGGCCACTACTGCTTCTGAACTTCATGTCCCTCTGCCCTTGTCACTTCTCAGCCACATCACAATACTGCTCTTGAGGGCCTGGGGCCAGTGTAAATTAGGCTCTTGGCTCTAACTTCTCAGGTTTAACAAGTAGCTATGACACAAAGCAGACTTGTGAACATGGGTAAGTGGCATGATCTCATTTTGCCTTAGTACCTAAGTTCAGCTAAAGTAAGTCTAACTGCACTAACAGGAATCCTGCAAACTCTTGCTGGTTGAAAATAAAAAAAACTATTTTCCTCATGCTAGGGACCATGTGGGTCAGCAGGAAGCTCTGCCACATAGTTATTTGTGGACTCATGTGCCTTCTACTCGCAACATGAAGGCTCATGCTCATACCCATTAGTGAATTCCTTTCTTTGAATTTGCCACCTCTAACAAGCCTTTTGTGTATTGTATTTTCTTCAGGTGACAACACAAAATATAAAACCAGAGCCCACCTCTGCATATTTGGCATGGAACAAGGGAGCCTCAGGCTAGGGACAACTGATACAGGGGAACTTCCAGCTGAGGCAGTCAGGATGGGACATCTGAAGGAGTCTCGGGACCTAGGGGAAGAGCTCAAGAGCGAGAAGCTCCCTGCACAAATGTGCCTTATACATGGCAGCATAGAGACAGGTCATGTGCCCAAAGACTGTTCTGGAACATGTCTCTCCAGATGACCCTTCATATATCTTTGACTCAGGCAGACCAGCTACAAATTCCTTTATGCATGAAGGGGGAAATCCCTACAAATGCAAGGAATGCAGGAAAGTATTTGACAAGAATTTCCTCCTCATTCATCCATCCACTCTGGAGTGAAGCCCTACCAGTGTACTGAGTGTGGGAAGACCTTTAGCAAGAGCACTCACCTCCTGCAGCATCAGATAATCCACATTGCGGAGAGGCCCTATGAGTGCCTGGAGTGTGGGAAGGCCTCCAACTGACAGTCTCGCCTCTTAAGGCACCAGCAGATCCGCACTGGAGAGAAGCCTTCACAGTGCAACCAGTGTGGAAAGGACTTCACCCACCACTCCAGTTTTGTCTTGCATAACAGGACCCACACTGGAGAAAAACCTTTTGTGTGCAAGGAATGTGGCAAGGCATTTCAAGATAGGCCAGGTTTCACTCGACACTATCATCCACACTGGAGAGAAGCCCTATGAGTGCAAACCTCATGTGGCACCAGCAGATTCATACTGGAGTAAAACCTTTCAAATGCAGTGAATGTGGGGAAACCTTCTGTGAGAGCTCAGACCTCATTCAACACTGTGTCATCCACACTGAGTAGAAGCCATATAAGTATACAGGGTGTGGGAAGGCTTTCAGCCGAAGGGCCCACCTCAAGCAACACCAGCAGATCCACACTGGGCAGAAGCCATATGAGTGCAATGAGTGTGCAAAGGCCTTCACCCACTACTCTACTTTTATCTTGCATAGAAGGGCCCACAGGGAGGAAAACCCCTACCAATGCAAAGAATGTGGAAAAGCCTTAAGTGACAGGGAGACCTCATTTGCCATTTCAGCATCCACGCTGGATAGAAGCCTTATGAGTAGATGGAATTTGGGAAGACCTTCAGCCACGGGATTGATCTCACAAGGCACTGGAGGATTCACACTGGAGAGAAGCCCTATGAGTGTGTAGAGTGTGGGCAAACCTTTGGCTAGAGTGCAAACCCCATCTAGCACTCCATCACCCACGCTGGTGAGAAGCCCTATGAGTGCAGTGAATGTGGAAAGACCTTCAGCCTCAGCTCTTCTCTCACTCAGCATCAAAGGTGCATACTGAGAGAAACCCTGTCAGTGGAACATGGGTGGAAAAACTGTTCATGGATGGGAAAACTTAGTACCTCAGAACTCATATTAGGGAGAGATTGTTCTTAAGTGTAACCTCCGAGGAAAATCAGTGGTCCAGAGCAACATCTAACTCAGCCTCTGGCCAAAGAGAAACTCCTTTAGCGTCACCTCTATGAAAAACAGTGTTATGTCATCTTAAAAGTCTCTTATTCATTTATTTATTTAGTTATGATATTGAGGATGGAACCCAGGGGTTCTCTACTACTGAGCTACACCCTCAACCCTTTTTAAATTTTGTTTAGAGACAGAGTCTTGTTAAGTTGCTAAGTAAAACTGTCCTTGAACTTGCAATTCTCCTTTTCACCCTCTCAAGTACTGATACTATAGGCAAGTTCCACCATTCCCAGCTCAGAGTCATGTTTGTAACTGATCCAGTTCAGTCAGACTGAATCTGAGAACTCATCTATAAGAGAGGCCCAGTGGTTACCTTGTTCTAGGAACACCTTCCGCCACATATTTTTTTCTTTGCTTAAAATGGTGTGTGTGTGTGTGTGTGTGTGTGTGTGTGTGTGTGTGTGTATGTATGTATGTGTGTATGTATGTATATGTGTGTATGTATGTATATATGTGTGTGTGTATGTATATATGTATATATACATATATATATATTTGTGTGTGTGTGGTACTGGGGATGGAACCCTTCTACCTCTGGGATACACTCCCAGACCTATTTTATATTTTATTTGGAAACAGGGTCTCTTAAGCTGGTGAGGCTGGCTTTGAACCTGCGCGATCCTCCTGTCTCTGTCTCCCAAGCGGGGGTGGGGGGTTGGGGGGGTTTACAAGCGTGCACCACCATGCCCAGCTCAGGGATATTTCAAAACATCAACTATTGATTGGGCATATTTATGTTTTCTTTATGGATTTTCTATTGATCTAACAAATGTCTATCAATTATATTGTCTTGTTTTACTATAGCTATCTAAATTGTAAAGTTGTGCAAAGTGATTCTAGTGTCTTGTTTTTATTTTTGTTTTTGTTTTTTCTTTGCAGTACTGGGAATGGAACCCAGGGACATTCTACCTCCAAGCTATACCCCCAGCCCTATTTTTTATTCTTTATTTTGAAACAGGGTCTCACTGAGTTGCAAAAGGCTTCACTAAGTAGCTGAGGCTGTCCAGAAACCACAATTCTCCTGTCTCAACCTCCCAAATGATGGGATTATAAATGTGTGCCACCACGCCCAGCTGTCTTTGTTCTTTTAAAAACTGATTTAGTTTTTTTATGTCAGCTTTTCATGTAAATTATATCCTATACTTATCTATATTTAGAAAATATCTGCTAAAATTTTTGTAGAAATTAAGTTAAAACTATGCAGTATGTCATTTGGTGGGAAGTGACATATTTACTATGTTGAGTCTTCCAGTCCATGAATCTGACCTGTCTCTGTTAGATCTTTCAGTTGTTTAATAAGTGTTTTATAATTTTCAGCTTATAAGTTGTGGGTATATTTTAATTAGTGTTTTGTACATACATTTTATGGAACCTTATTATATGATATTGAGGTATTTTTGTTCTCGTTTCTTGTGTGTGTGTGTGTGTGTGTGTGTGTGTGTGTGTGTGTGTGTGTTACTGGGGATTGGGGATTGAACCCAGGGGCATTCTACCTATAAGATAAACCCCAGCTCTAATATTTTTATTTTGAAACTGGGTCTCACTAGATTATTGCACACTCTCCTAGAATCTGTGATCCTGTCTCAGCCTCCCAAGTACTGAGATTACAGGCATTTGCAACCATGCCCAGCATCTAGCAATATTTTTTGATAAGTTCCCCAGGTTTCTTTCTTTCTTTTTTTCAGTACTGGGATTGAATCCAGGGGCATGCTTACTCCCAGCTGCACCCTCAGCCCTATTTTTTATTCTTTATTTTGATACAGAGTCTTACTGAGCTGTGGAGGGCCTAAGTAGCTGAAACCAGCAGAGAACCTGCTGTTCTTCTGTCTCAGCCTTCCAATTGCTGGAATTACAAGCGTGCACCACCACATCTGGCTAGGAGTTTCTTAATAAACAATAATGTTATTAACCAGTAGTGAGCTAATTAAGCTTTATCCCTTTCATTTCATTTTTTTCTTTACAGTACTACATCTTCCATATGATGTTGAATAAAAGGATAGAAGAGTGCATATTTGTTTTATTCTTGAAGTTTGGGGGAAAATTCCATGTTGACCATCAAATTTATTGTAGTAAATAGTTGTAGTTTTCATTAGATGCTCATTGTTTTGTTTAGAGAGTTTCCATTCTAAGTTGCTGAGTGTTGTCAGTGAATGTTTTGATAATGGGGGTTTCTTCCTGTATCCTGTTGATATGATGAATCAATCTTTCTTTCTTTACTGGGGATTGAACTCAAAGGCATTCTACCTTCAAGCTACACTTCAAGCCCAGTTTTATTTTTTCTTTGGAAACAAGGTCTCATTAGGGTGCTGAGAGCCTAGAGAATTTGCAGAGACTGGCTTTGATCCTCTTGTTTCAGCTTCCCAAGTACTGGAATTACAAGCATGGAGCACCATGCTGGCCGATGAATTGTTTTGAATGAATTTTGAACACTGAATCGGCTTTGCATCCTTGCAGTAAACTACCAGATTTTGAAATGTATATTTGTGTGTGTACGTGTGTATTTTTTTTCAGAACTTTTGTATCTAAGGTCACAAGTGTTTTGGGACTAACCTGCAGCTGATGTTGCTCCTAATGGTGGCAGGAGAATTCCCAATGGATTCTGAGATTTGGCTGGTTTGAATTCATGTGAACAGAGCAGTGAACATCAGATGATTAGTCCAAAGGATTTATTAGGGGCACTTATGTACAGAGAGGGCATCATTTGGGGGTGTACCCATCAGTATTTAGTGCTTTCTTACATCAAAACACATGTACACAAATGGTTATAACCATTTTATAATAATCCCAAGATGGAAATAATCCAAATGACACTCATCTTTAAGATACTTAAGTTAAAATGGGAAAGACAACTGGGCTTGGTAGCACAAATTATAATCCCAGTACTTGGGAGGCTGAGTCAGGAGGATTGCAGGTTCGAAGCCAGCCTCAGCAGCTTAGTGAGACCCTCAGCAACTTAGTGAGACTCTGTTTCCATATAAAATATAAAAATAGGTCTGGAGGTATAGGACTGAGGTAGAAGGCCCCTGGGTTCCATCCCCAGTGCCACACACACAAGGGAAAGTCAATAAATAGAAGAAAATATGACTAAAACTTATGCTTTCGTGCGACCAATATTTGAATTGAGGCCTGCGCAGGCCCCAACCTGTTAGTGGTTTGGGGTTGCTATCTGCCTCATAGAGCAAAGTAGAGTTTTTTGTTTTTTTTTGTTTTTTTTTTTTTTTTTACTTCTGGGAATACAAAGTCATCGTGTTCTCTGAAAAATCCTGTTATTGGCTCTGACATTTGCCTGAAATAGAAGGGCAGCAATAGGGTTTCAGCTGAAATCAGGAGTGGTGACTAGAAGTATAAGCAGAAAACTTAGAGTGGTGCACAATTGCCCACATAGCTCCTCATTCATTACTAGCTTGGGGTGTATGACAGTCAGAGAAGTGGTTTCTTTAATTGGAAAAAAAAAAAAAAAAGCTGGTCATGGTGGTGTGTGATTGTAATTCCAGTACTTGGGAGCCAACAACAGGAGGATTGCAGGTTAGAGAACAGCCTCAGAAATTTAGTGAGGCCCTTCAACAACTTAGTGAGACCTTGTTTCAAAAATGGAAAAATAAGACTGTGGGTATAACTTGGAGGTAGAATGCCTCTGAGTTCACCCTCCAGTCCAAAACAAAAAAATCCTCCTAAAAAGTCCTTAATTGGGAATGATGTGTCAGATACAAAGTTGTACCTACAGTATAAAGAAAAAAATAAGGTAGATCAGGCACACCTAATATATTGTGATAAGTGACAGAATGTTGGTCACATTTGTATATGAAGTAACTAAAGGCAAATTTGTGCCTGAAAAGCTACTGAAAATTCTCTTTTGCGTAGCTACGAATTATGTGGGAAAATCATGTAAGCTATCTTAAAGCTGTATGCTGATGAGTTGTCTACTTAATCTCATTGATATATATATATATATATATATATATAGATATATAGATATATATAGATATATAGATATAGATATATAGATATATAGATATATATATTTGTTTTGTATATATATAAATATATATATATTTGTTTTTCAATATATATATATGAAAAACAAAGTACTCATTGAATCACACTGTGAAAAATAGAAAAAAAGTTATAGCATGCCTTGCATGCTATGACCTCTCAAATTCTAATTTGAGAGGACACAGTCCTCCAACTATTTTCTTATTTTTCTTTATAGTTTTGCAATCTAAATGCATTCCACAAATAGCAGCTATGATATTTTTGTTGGGAATTAACATGCATGGAATAATGATATAGGGATGCTTTTTGGTATCATCTGGAAAAAATTACTGTATTTTAAAAGACTTGAGTGTATACCATAATCATGGTTTATTTATACTAGATGCATTCATTGGTATTCCTTTAGAATTTATTAATGGTCTTTAATGAAAATATGTAGAGATGACATTATTTGTGGTATATATGCAACCTTTCATTTTCAATAATCTGTAATAGCTTAAAAGCCACAAAATCACACATTGAATAGTAAAGCTGGAGCACCTAAAAGGACCATGGGTTGCTGGGCATGGTGGCACACGCTTGTAATCCCAGCATTTGGGAGGCTGAGACTGGAGGATTTTGGTTCAAGGACAGCCTCAGCTACTTAGTGAGGCCCTCTGCAACTTAGTGAGACTCCATTTCAAATTAAAAATATAAGCCAGGAGGACTTCTGGGAAGATGGCGACCGAGAAAAGCAGGGCTTAAGAGCCCCGCTAACAACCAATCTCCATTACTACAAAATCAGCGCCTTTCATAGCCAGAAAACACCATCACCAGAGAAACAAAAAAATCACCAGGCTCCAGAGAGAAAGCGGACTGAGAACAGAGCTCAGAGCCACAGAGGAGATACACCGGCCTCACGCCCGAGGACGCAGCAGCAGTGCCATACTGCCGGCGGCAGCGCTGAATTCACCGGACGGATACAGCAAGCCGAGGTGAGCCGCTGCGGAACAGCCAGGCAGGATTTTTCAGCGCAGGGAGCATCTAAAGCTCCCAGTGGCTGAGCTCAGCACAAGCTGCAGGGACTCAGAGTGGAACTCAAAACCAAGAAGAAATAAGCCAGCCTCACGGCCGAAGGCATAGCAGCAGCACCATTTTGCCACCGACGGCAACAGCAGCGAATTCAACGAGTCCAGTACAGCTACATCTGCGAACTCAAGAACAGTGAGTCAAATTGCGGGCCCCAGAGGAGAAATCCCAGTACTGTACTCCCAGGGACTTGACCCAGTGGGGGAGTGGCGGTGGCAGAGATATCACACCATAGGAGAACGTGCAACCTGGCACCCCCCCATAGTTTAAAGCAGCCTCTATCGACTCCCTGGGTCGGAGACTCTGTGATACAAACCAGTAAAGGAATAGTGGGGTTAGAGATACTACAGACTCGAGATCCAGAGCACCTTAAGTGAAGCCATAGTGACCCAGAGAAGGCACAAACTTCCGAAATCATGGGAAAGAGGAATAACACTGGAGCAATGAATGCCCACAACCCCACAACATCAGAACCCGATAAAACAGAAAATCAGAGATTTCTAGAAGATCAAATCAGGAAAATAACTAGAAATAATAGAGGTGCTTCGAAAAGAATTCAGAGAGAGCCAAAAAGAGATAAAGGATGCAGTTAATGAAGTAAAGGCCTCAATTCAAAGCATGAACAACCGATTAGACCACATGGAGAACAGAATCTCGCTCTTAGAAGATGATCATTCCAAAAATGAACGCATAGTTTCTAATCTAGAAAAAAATATTCGACAGCAGGAATCTGACATTGAAGAAATATGGGCCCATTTTAAGAGAGCTAATCTAAGAATAATTGGAATAGAGGAGGGAAAAGAAAGTGAAACCAAAGGGATCAACAATCTCTTCAAGGAAGTAATAGCAGAAAATTTTCAAAACAGAGTAAGAGGTTGATACACAGATCCAGGAAACTTATAGAACTCCCTTTAGACAGGATCAGAGAAGAGAATCCCCACGCAACATAATTGTCAAAATGACCAATGTGGAAGCCAAGCAGAGAATCTTAAAGGCAACAAAAACAAAGGGCCAAGTGACATTCAGAGGCAAACCAATTAGAATCACTCCAAACTTCCCAAACTAAGTCATGAGAGCCAGAAGGGCTTGGAGTAACATATTCCAAACTCTGAAAGAAAACAACTTCCAGCCAAAAATTTCCTACCCAGCAAAACTTTCTATCAAATTAGATGGAAAAATAAGAAGCTTCCATGACAAACAGGAACTGAAGGAATTTATGTCTTCAAAACCAGCGCTAGAAAATACTCAAAGAGATTAACTACAAAGAAGAAATAGGTAACACACACCAGAACCAGAGAAACAAGATTTTCCATCCAACAGACAACTAAGATTGGTTATCTGTGGCGATTCATTATTTATGTTTTTCTTTTACCTACCTCTAAATTGTATTGTTTGCCTTTATTGTTGTTAATTTTTAGGATTTCTAGTTGGAATATTAATATACCTTCAGATATAGCATTTGGAAATATTTTATCCCATTCTATTAGTAACTTTTAACTCTGTTTACATTGTCTTTGGATATACAATATTTTTTTTATTTTTTAGGGAGTTTGTATACTCTTCTGTTGCCTGTGCCATTGAAATCATATCCAAGAAATCACTGCCAATTTCAATGTTGTGAGGTTTTATGACCCAGATTTTCCTCTAAAAGTTTATAGTCTTAAGATTTATATTTAGGTCTTTTATCTATTTTGAGTTAATACTTGTATATGGGATTAGGTAAGGGTCCAATTTTATTCTTTTCCATGTAATTATTATTTTTAACAATATTTAGTTAAAAGATTATTATTTCCACCACCAAATGTTCGTGGAAACCTTGTCAAAAATAACTTGACAATATAGGGAAGAATTTAGCTCTAGGCTTGTATTTAACTCCAATGGTTTATATATCTGCCTTTAGAACAGTACTACACTGTTTCAATTATTGTAGCTTTATATGGTTTGAAATCAGAAAATATATATCTTCTAGCTTTGTTCTTTTTCAAGATCGTTTTGGGTATCTAGAATCCATATTCCATATTAGGATAGATTTTTTTTCTGAAAAATAAATATATAAATATATGATAGTTTCACCTAAATAGAAAAAAAATATTCTCTGGTAAGAAAGAAAGCAAAAAGAAATATTGAAATGTTATCTTTAAGTCATCAAAAGCTTGGTATCAGACAAATGAAACTGTTATGTGAGATTATCATTTTTAATTTTGGACAAATTGCTATAATACTAGATGTCAACCACTAAGCCAAGCATGGGAAGGAGGGTTGGGGAGAGAATGGGGTGGGGATTGGGTGGGGGCTGACTGGGTGATGTGTGCATGTATGTCTACAAAAGTTTGTATCCCACTATGATGTATGAATACAGTGCACCAATTAAAAAAAAAAAACAGGAAAAGAAAAAAAAAAAAAAGCCGGGCGTGGTGGCGCACGCTTGTAATCCCCGCGCTTGGGAGGCAGAGACAGGAGGATCGCGCAGGTTCGAAGCCAGCCACGCGCGCTGGCTTAAGAGACCCTGTTTCCAAATAAAAATGTAAAAATAGGTCTGGGAGTGTAGCCTGGAGGTAGAAGGCTTCCAGGAACCCCAGTACCACCAAAAAAAAATTAATTAATTAATTAAAAATAAAAATAAAAAATAGGGCAGGGGATTTAGCTTGGAGGTCAAATGCCCCTGGGTTCCATCCCCAACCCCCCCCCCCCAAAAAAAGAGACCATGGATGCCCCTTTAATGTAATGATGGGGCACAGAGAGGTCAAATGATGAACTGAGGCTGAGACTGTAACATAGTGGTGCACCCTTGTAAACCCAGTGCTTGGGAGGTGGAGACAGGAGGATCTCGCAGGTTCGAAACCAGCCTTGCTGGCTTAAGAGACCCTGTTTCCATATAAAATATAAAATAGGTCTGGGAGTGTAGCCTGGAGGTAGAAGGATTCCATCCCCAATACACCACGAAAAAAAAAAAATTATGGCGGAGCGTGGTGGTGCACGCTTGTAATCCCAGTATTCAGGAAGCAGAGAGAGGAGGATCCTGCAGGTTCAAAGCCAGCCTCAGCTATTTAGTGAGGCTCTCAGCACTGAGACCCTGTTTGCAAAATGGATGTGGGTAGAAAAGCTCCTGGGTTCCACCCCCAGTACCTCCCCCAAAATAAAATAAAAATAAAAGTGTTAGGTTGCTGAGACTGGCCTCGATTCTGAGGTCCTACTCCCAGGACAGGAGTGCACCACCCCACTCAGCTAGGAAAGGGGTGTTCCCTGCTGCCGCAACCCCTCTATATTAGAGCCCTGTCACTACAGTGCAGCTTGTTTGCCATCGCACGGAAAACGAATCAGGCTCCTATCTGTGGGCGCCTAAAAACTGTAAAGCACACTAACCAGAATCCCCTTGCCTTGTACACTTTCTCCCCAGAGCAAAGGGTGACCTAGAAAAGGGGCACTTCCTGCAGGGGGCGGGGCTTCCGGCTCAGCAGAGGGAGACTAGGCTATGAGTGTTCATTTGACTTTGGCCAGAAGGACTGAGAACTCTGTCTGGATTACTTTCCTGGAACAAAGCAAGCAGGTAGGGGAACCCACTTCTGCATCTTTTATACGCCTCCATCTTCCTGCTCAGTCACTGAGACTTGGGGGGTTCTCAACTGTGGGACTCGAAGTGTCGCCCCTGGTGTTTGCCTGGTACCCGCCGCATACACTCAGTCTCTGGCTTATATTCCAAGGCTCTATGCCTTATTCGCTATGCCTCCAAAGCAGCGGCCTGAACCATATGAGCATATGGCACCTTCCAAAGGAAGGTGCACCTGCAGAGGAAGCTGTAGGACTGAATAAGGGTTCTGCTGGCAAGAACCCCCCCTCAGTTTCTTGCTGTTGTCCTCTGCAAAGGCAGGTGACATGGCACTTGTTTTTATGGGAGTGAACTAAAGAGAGCATCTAAGATGGAAGCTGGAGTCTGACTCATTTGAGGAAGTGATAATGCTATCATTTTTGCTGCTGTGCGTGTGTAACTTACATTGGGAGTGATACACTCTCATTTTTGCTATGCATTCAGTCATGGTCTACAAGTTTAAATTGGGTGATATTCTAGTAGTGTGAGGAAATGTTGAGCCACCTGCTAGGTCTTGCCTGACAAGATAGAAGCCAGTTCTTTGGGGGGCAGCTGTAAAAGTGGTAGAGGTGTATGTGGTCCACGCTTTGTTTCTCAGGAGGATGTAAGTTCATTGCTTCCTATCAGTGACACATTGCTGTGTCTGTTCTGGGCTTTATAGGAGGAGCATGTTTCAAGTTTTTCATCCTTTATTGATATGGAGTTTTCCTCAATTTCTTGCTGTTTAGGAATCTCAAGTATTTCTACATTTCTCCCAAAGTGAATTGATCTATGTTTAAGTGTTTATCCAGTGTGTTTGTGAGTCATAGGATTATCTCAAGACTCTGAGATATCTATCTTATTGATGTCATTTCACTTAAAATATATAAGGTTTTGATTTTAAAAATTAAAACAAAACATAAAAGGAAAACAAAAACACATTTAGATTAAATTTATGTTAAACTTTGAATAACAAACATCAACCGTGTTTATTAGTTTTCTGAGGTTGATTGTTTTGTGTTTCTATAAAGAAAAGTGATTGTCACCAGCACCATGAAGATGTTCAAAGGTATGGACTTGGGAGTGATCCTAGGGCATCTGAGAATTTAAAGTTCACTGTGGGGAAATCTTAGACCAGAGATTGATAATTGTGGTGGTCCAAATGAAGGGGCTAGTCAAAAATTTAACACCCAAAGGAGATAAATTCCGAATTGGGCTACACTAAAGACACTAATATCCTAGTGGAGTCTCTGTTCTGGAATGTCAAACGACTGTCATACCATAAGGAGCACTCAGACATCCTCAAGGATAGTGATGACTGGGCTGGGATAGAGGAAAAGACTTGGGGCTGGTTGGGTTCATTGATTAGTACCACTCAGATGCAGACAGACAGTATATATGCATGGGATATATATAGGCCAGTTTAATCACCACAATTCCACCACACACAGGAATCCTCAATAATATATAAGCATATAAAATATATTACATACATATGGGACACTAACCCCTACATAGACCCATAGTGATGCCCCAAAAGACACAGACAGGAGGGTAGTATGGCTTATTTGGACTAAAGACGTGTATGCCAAAGGAGACAGCTGGTTATAACTCTAGGATGTCCAGACACCTATGCATGTAAGCTACACACAGATCAAGAACTACATTCACACGGACTTACAACCTTCAGCAGAAGTACATAGATAATATACATATATTACATGCTGTGACACATACAGGCAGAAAGCACATAAAGACATCCAGAGAAAAATTTTCTGAGAACAGGGGAGTCGAATCAGAGAAGACAAAGACACTAGAAATAGGTATATTATGAGACAGGTGCACTTGTGTATATCCAAATGTATAAACAGCTGATTTACAGATGTAGATAACAAATGTCATATATTCATCTACAAAGACACAAAGGATCTCACATTATGGCATATTGACATAGGTGCTTCCCAATTCAAATCTATTCCAACTGGTGTCTTACCAGGGTGTGAGAAGAAAATATTTTGACATGAGTTTCATAAGACATTGCCCTGAGGCCCTGACATTGGGAGACATTCAGTGATTGATTAAGGTTTTGTTTGTCATATTAAGTAAGACTTAAGAGTGCAGAATGTAGATGATGAATAATAGAGATCCGCTGGTCAAATGCATGAATTGAAGATGGGTATGGTGTCACACAGTTGTAATCTCAGCACTTGGGAGACTGAGACAGGAGGATAATGGATTCCTGGCCAGCCTCAACTACTTAGTAAGGCCATCTGAAATTTAGTGAGACCTCTGTTTCAAAATAAAGAATAAAAAATAGGGCTGGGGATATAGCTTGGAGGTAGAATGCCCCTTGGTTCAATCCCCATTACTACTACTATTACTACTACTACTACTACTACTACTAATAATAATAATAATAATAAAAGAGCACAAGTTGTGTTAGGTTCTGGCTAGGTGTTCACCAGTATTATCTTATTTCTCTGAACCTCCAGGAGGACAGCACTTTCCACATTGCCTTATATTTCAGTTAATGACAATGTAAATGAGTTTTGGCCAGAAGAATATGAGTAGGATTGATTGTGAATGTTCTTCATTTTATCGTCAGTTTAGGCTTCTCTACTGTGATCATATTCATCAAACTCAGTATTTACAGGATTTCTGCTTTCTTGGGACCTTCAGACTGTGATGAAAAGATGGAGGTCTTGAAAAGGAGGAACACGTCAGATAATTCCTGAGGTGGGTATCACACTGAAACGACACACGATAACACATTTGTAACTTGGTCACGCTGGCCTCAGAAGAGAGGGGAAAGCAAGAGGAGTTTGAGTCTGTTCCTGTCTGTTAGATATGCGTTATTACTGATTTCCAGAAACAACCCACAATATAAAACACTTTAGTTCCAGCGTCCAGTGAGGCCTTAGATCATGCCATATTTTTCAAAAGGAACGTCCTCATGCAAGGGGAGTTCTGTGGAGACACTGTTTCTGCCCGCCACTCTTTCCCCTTGTTGCTGTCGCTCGGGCCCCTGGACAGTTAACCCGGGGAACCTCCGAGGCCCAGGCCGAACTACAGTACCCAGAAGTCTGTGCGTGGGGGGCAGGCGCCAGCGTTGGGTCACTGGCAGATCAGGGTACGTGCGCTTCCGGCTGCCTGCGTCATTAGGGCGGGGCTCCGGCTGTGCTCCGTTAGTCGTCGCGCGCTCTGAAGGCTGGGCGGGTCTTTTCCCACCAGCCCCGGAGCCACTAGGGAGGGCGGTGGGACGGTGCTGCCCCGTCTGCCCTGGCCCGGCGGGCCCACCTCGCGCAGATGCGGCACCGTGGGCCTTGGGCGGGCTGAGGCGCGGCCGGGGTTCCGCCAAGCCCGCTCGGTCCGCCCGCATCTCGCCACATGGTTCCTCCTGTGGTCACCACCGCGCTGATGGACCGGGCTCAGGTGACTAGAGGGTCCCTCCGACCCTCGCTGACAAGGAAATTGGGGTTGGCGTGTGTTCTACGCGTGTCCTTCATCGCGTACCCCTCTTGAATATAAAGACCGTGGAGGGTGGTCATCCTGTGTTTGGTGGCTGGAAGGGTTCCCAATCCCAGATCAGCGGGATGAGATGTGGACGTTGTTCCAGGTGCAGGAGCCAGCTTAAACAAATGTCTGGACAGGAGAATGAATTAGGAGAGTCCCGGGAAATCAGGAGTTATGTGTGATGAGCAGAGAGACCAGAAGTTCAGGGTCTGGTCTGGAGTGATGGCTTGTGGAGCGAAGCTTCTGTTTTGAAGGTGATGGGAACTACGGACCGTTTCATATGGAGACTGAGATGCTCGGCCACCGATCTTAACAGGATTTTTTTTTTTAATTTATGGCTGTAGGGGAGAGATTTGGGAGCATGAGGGGTGGGCAGGGAAATCGGGATAGGATGTATGTCAGGAGTGTAGGTGAGCGTTGATGGTGGGTGGACCAGCGTGGTGGTAGTGGAGATGAGAGATTTATGTGTGTCTTATGGTGTGTGTGTGTTTCAGGGTCATTCTACCTCTGAGATACACCTCTATCCCTTTTTATTTTGAAACAGGGTCTTGCTAGGTTGCTGCAGCTGTCCTTGAACCTGCAGTCCTTGAACCTGCAATCCTCCTGTCTCAGCCTCCCAAGTACTGGGATTACAGGAGAGCACTACCACACTGGGCTATGTATAATGTGCTTTAAATAGGCTGCCCAGGTTTTCTGAGGAAACCCTGGTGTCTAAGGGCTCATCCACTGTCTTCTCTGCACTTGAGAATAAGTGCCCTGAACGGACATCATTTCCAGTGCAGTGTCCTGAGTCTAGGCCAGGCACTGCTGGCAATCAATGGGATGAGGACTGGAAGGATGTGTTAAGCCCAGGATTGGCATGTGCAAATGGTTGGAGGTAAGATTGAGTTGAGAGTGCTCCAGGAGTCACAAGTCTTAATTGTGTCTGTTGGGAATATAGAACAGTGATGATAGAAAGGAGTCAAGATAGGAATGAGCAGTTGTAAAACTGGGCCTCTATTCTGAATGGTGAGAGCGTGCAAGATTTTTAGAAACGTAGGAGATGATTTGACTCCGATTTTAACAGACTTCTTAATTTTAGATTGAAAGCAGATTGTGTACATGAGGAAGGAGCCTACTGTAATTTTATTGATGGTCTCTGTCAAAGATGTTTGGGTGAGGTGAGGAAAACTGATGAGCTTAGTATCAGATATTTTAAGCAACATTACAGAATGTGTGATATAAGAGGAAAAGAGACATGGATGATTCCTGTGTTTATTTTCCATTAGTTGTCAGAATGATGGAATACTCTTCCCAGAGATTTGCAAGTTCTTGGCAGTAGTAGTTTTAATGGTATATTAGAAATTAGATCATGTTTAGTTAAAAAATCTCAGAGACTCCCTAATTTGGTCAGAAAGCAGGATCTCTAGTGTTTTATTTCTGGTTAGAGGCCAACATCTGGAGTAGGATTGAGGTATTTGATTATTTTTACATCATGGTAGCAGTGCCATTAGTCAATAAAATGAAAGTGAGGACCAAGAATTGAGTCTGTTGCTTAAGTTTCTAGCTGTTGATGGTACCTGTTATAAAGACAGGCAAATACTTTCTGGATACTGTGTGCAAAGTGGCAGGGGATGGATGCCGTGGTGATGCATATGGTATGGGTCATGGACATTGTCTCGTTTACTGAGTGTTATAAGACAGTTTGTGGTTCTAAGAGTAATATGCATGTTGTGAAGAGTGTGAATTGACAATGTTACAGCTCTTATGTTGATTGCTTCTTCGCAAAAACTGAGCTGAGGTTAGATTGTGTCTGGGACCTATGGTAAGAAAAAAGCTGGACTCGTTAGTTGGATTGTGTTTGAGACCTTCCACACATGACCCAAAATTTAGACCATACCTTTCTGCCTGTTTTTGCTCTGGTCCAGACAAGTGGTGAAATGTACATGAGGAGAGAACAGGCATTATTGGTGCCGGGAAATGACATCCTCTGAGTTGGGATAGTGGGGAGGAGAGTCAGAGATGAGTGGATGTGAATAGACTAGGTGCTCTGGGGAGTGATGCTGTGTGTGGGCTCAACTGTCCCCATCTTGCTAGGGTTATGTGACCTTTGAGGATGTGTTTGTGTACTTTTCCTGGGAGGAGTGGGAACTCCTTGAGGAGGCTCAAAGACTCCTGTACCGTGATGTGATGCTGGAAAACTTTGCACTCGTGGCCACACTGGGTAAGTTTTAGTTGTCTATTGGTACATGGCAAATCACCCCAACATTTGTTCTGCCATATCCCTCTGGGGTTCTTTTTTGAAAAATATGTTTCCATCTCTGCAGGGTGGACTGATCAGGGGTAGTCACTTGCCCTTTGTTACAGCTTTCTTCTTTCAGATTCCACATAGTGGCCAGTTGCAGAGAGACAGAAAGACCTGGACGTCTTGGTGGGCCATTATCAGAAAGAGGCCTGGTGAAGATTAGATTTGACCTAGCTGAATGGGAGCAGAGGAGATATCCTATTAGGACTGGGTTCTGATTGGACCTTCAACTGTTTTGTGTTCACCAGTGTTTTGGTGCCAAGGCCTATTGTGGTACCTAATTTCTAGTCTTTTTTTGTGTGGGGGTTACTGGAGAATGACCCAGGGTATTCTACCTCTGAGCTGTGTCTCTAGCCCTAATTTGTTTTTTGTTTGGAAACAGAGTCTCACCAAATTGCTGAGAGCTTTGCTAAGCTGCTGAGGCTGGCTTTGACCCCATTAACATCCTGTCTCAATCTCCGGAGTATTGGGATTATAGGTGTGTGCCACCATACCTGGAGTAATTTATACTCTTCATTCTCCATTCTTGGCATTTTGCCCATGGTATCTATCTCTTGGCCATTTCCCCACTCCTTCACATCCATATGTCACTTGCTTTCTGCTCCCGCTACAGTGCTCTACAACACTGGCCTATCATTTCCCCAGTTGTGCACAATAAATAGTCTGCAGGAACCAGCTACTTAATTGGAGTCAGGTTTTCCTGGGCCCGGGCACACACTTCCTTCCATACAGAGCTCATTTGCCACCAAGAGCCAAGGCCCTGATGAAATGCTTTTGCAGAGCAGTGAATTAGGTACTTTCCTTAGTTCCTCATCCCATATAGCATCATTAGATCTTTGCCCATCGTTAGGGCTTCTCCATTCTATGACCCATAGAGACCCAGACCTGACAAGTGGTCCTGGCTTACACTGGTCCTGGCTTCCTAGTCCCTCCAACAGGCCATGACGAGGCTGCTGCTCCCCACCAGTCACCATGCTCTTCACTGCCGTTTCTTTGCTTTCAGGATGTTGGTGTGATGCAGATAATGAGGAGGCACTTTCTGAGCAAAACATTTCAGTAGAAAGATTGTCACAGATTAAGACTCCTGAGTCAGGTCTTTTTATCCAGAAAGCCCACTCATATGAGATGTGTGGCCCACTCTTGAGAGATGTTTTGCACCTGAGTGGTCATCAAGAATCCTGCCCCGTGAAGAAGCTGCACACGTGGGGGCCATGTTGGAGAGGATTCTCATTCAGTGCAAAATTTTACCAGCACCAGAAGCCACAGTGTGGAGAGAATCCCTTCAGAGAGGACAATGTCAATACCTCATGTGTGAAGAGCTGTGCTGTCCACACCTCTGAGGCTCTCTTTACATGCAAAGAGGCGCGGTTGGACTTGCCAGACAGCTCTAACCTCTTCCAGAACCAGACCAAGAACAATGGAGTTAATCCATATAAGAGAACTGAGTGCATGGAGTCTCTCCCACAAAGCTCTAGTTTTGGTAAACACCAAGAAGACCATGATGGACAGATGGTTTACAATCATGGTGATAGCTGGAAAGCCTTCTTGAATGCATTTTCTTTCTCTGACAAACAGATAACTCATACTGTTGTGAAACCTTTTAGATGCCTACCATGTACAGATGTGTTCAAGGAGAAGTCAACTGTTTTTAATCACAGAAAAATTCATAGTGGAAAGACATCTCATGTATGTAAGGAGTGTGGAAAGGCCTTCATTTACTTGTCTCACCTAAAAATGCACCAGAAATTTCACAGTGGAAAACAACATTATACATGTAGTGAATGTGGGAAGGTCTTTAGCCGCAAAGACACACTTGTTCAACACCAGAGAGTTCACACTGGAGAAAGACCTTTTAAGTGCAGTGAATGTGGCAAGGCCTTCAGTCGTAAAGATACACTTGTTCAGCACCAGAGGTTTCATACTGGAGAAAGGCCTTATGAGTGCAGTGAATGTGGAAAATTCTTTAGTCAGAGCTCCCATCTCATTGAACACTGGAGAATTCATACTGGGGCAAGGCCTTATGAGTGCATTGAATGTGGAAAATTCTTTAGCCACAAATCCAGCCTTATTAAACATCAGAGAGTACACACAGGAGCAAGGTCTTACATGTGCAGCAAATGTGGAAAAGCCTTTAGCTGCAAAGACACACTTGTTCAGCACCAGATAATTCATACTGGAGTTAGGCCTTATGAGTGCAGTCAATGTGGGAAGGCCTTTAGTCGTAAAGACACACTTGTAAAGCACCAGAAAATCCACACTGGAGAAAGGCCTTATGAGTGTGGGGAATGTGGAAAATTCTTTAGACATAGCTCCAACCTTATTGTACACCAGAGAATCCATACTGGAGCAAAACCCTATGAATGCAATGAATGTGGAAAATGTTTTAGCCACAATTCCAGCCTCATTCTACACCAGAGAGTTCACACTGGAGCAAGGCCTTATGTGTGTAATGAATGTGGGAAAGCCTACATTAGTAGCTCCCACCTTGTTCAACACAAGAAAGTTCACACTGGAGCAAAACCTTATGAGTGCAGTGAATGTGGGAAACTTTTTAGCCGCAACTCTAGCCTCATTTTGCACCAAAGAGTTCACACTGGAGAGAAGCCTTACATCTGCAGTGAATGTGGCAAAGCCTATAGCAGAAGTTCCCATCTTGTGCGGCACCAGAAAGTTCACAATGGGGAGGAGCCTGATGGATGTGAGTTTTGGTAACCCTTTAGCTGTATCTCTTAAGTTTGTTTAGTGTTTAAAAAGTCACACTAAGCCGGGTGTGGTGGCGCATGCTTGTAATCCCCGCACTTGGGAGGCTGAGACAGGAGGATCTCGCAGGTTCGAAGCCAGAGGCTGGCTTAAGAGACCTTGTTTCCAGATAAAATATAAAATAAGTTTGGTAGTGTAGCCCAGAGGTAGAAGGCCCCTGGGTTATATCCCCAGTACCACAAAAAAAAAAAAAAAAGTCACACTAGACAAAGGTCTTACAAATGCAGAAAATTTGCTATTTCCTTTAGCAGGCTAATAATACATCAGTTAAAATCTCCGAGTATCCTTTGTGGGGCAACCAGCAGCCTACAGGTAAACCTTGTCCATTTTTATATCCACTCTGGCATGATTCCCAATAAGCACTATATTACGTGGGAAGTTTTCATGAAGTGTATTGGGGTTTCTGAACCACCCACTGCTCTCTGCAGTTTTATCACTGCCAGTGCCTGTGGCACAAGCCATCTTATTGCTACTAGCTGTGTGTGTCAGGCATTCTGCTTAGGGAAGGCAGATGACTGCCTGTTCTCCAATTTTCTACAGGAAATCATGAATGTTCTGGGCTGTTGAGAGTTCTCATTTCTGCCCTCATGATTAGGTTCCAAGTAGACTTGATTTAACTCTGGCCAGAAGGATCTGAGCTAGGGTCTGCTGAAAGTTATTTTTTTTAAATATATTTTTATTGGTGCATTGTAGTCAAATATCACAATGGAATACAAGACTTGTGAGGATATCCAAGCACACATCATCCAATTGGCCTTTATCCAATCCCCATCCCCCTCCCTCCCCCTCCCTCAATCCCATGCTTGATTTAGTGATTAACTTTGATTATATTTATTCACGTACATCATGTGTTTTAAAGAGATTACATTTTCTCCCATCCCATTCCCTCTGATTGGTTACCTTAATTGCTCCTCCATAGGGCCCTTTCTTCAACTAGATTTCCTCTTATTACCCATTTCTACTTAGTTTTTGCATATTAGGGAAAGCATCTGATTTTTATTTTCTGTGATATTTCTCTGTGTACACTGCATTGCAAGTTCTGATCCCACTCTTGAAGGCCCCAGCACCAGCCTGGCCACGCGGCAGATTTCAGACAGTGTTGACTATGAACATGATAGCCACAATATATTTGTTCTACTGCCAAATTACCTAACCTGCAACTGCCTATACGGTGTTGCAGTTTTATACAGTGACAAAACATTATTTCATCCTTTACTTTTTTTTTTTTTACTGTATAGTGTGAATGGAGGAGAAAAATTGTTTTCTGCCAACATGAAGGGAAGAGTAGCTTTTTGGGGCACAGCCTTTATTTGCCTCAGAGGGAGTACAGGATGGCAGTGAATAAATCTACATCTTGTTTTATTTAATGTACCCTGTTGCTATAGGTCTGCTAGAAAAGATTGGGAGAACTTTATGTACCTAGTTTTGTGCCCTGAATGCAAGGATTTCTTGTGAGCCCAGTATTCATTCTGAGAAGGACACAACTAGTGTAAAAATGCCCCATGCTTCTGGAAGGAACATTAGCTGGCTCCCTTGAATGACACATATTTCCCAGCAATGTTTGGGAGTACTATCTCCTGGACCTGTAAAGAAGCCAGTATCTGATATCCAATGAAAGACCTACAGAGCAAGGTGGGGATCAAAATTGGTACTGAAACACTAAAGTAATGGAGTGGGGGGTAACCATGGCAAACAAAAGGAGATGTGCACATTCTAAAGAGTTATCTAGCCGGGCACGCTTGTTCAGAGGTAGAGACCAGAGGATCATGGTTCGAGGACAGCCTCAACTACTTAGTGAGGTCCCTTGCAACTCAGTGAGACCCTGTTTCAAAAAATAAAGAATAAAAATTAGGGCTGGAGGTGTCACTCAGAGGTAGAATGCCCCTGGATTACATCCCCAGTACCGCAAAAAAAAAAAAGTTGTCTATAAATTTCTATGTGATTATTCATTTTGTGGGGTGAGGATTTATACAAATTCTCAGATCCTTTAGACATCTATATCTGCTATAGTCAAGGCTACTGTCAGAATGGAAAAAGGTCTGTGGGCTTCTGCACTTTCCTAGGCTGTTGACATTATAATAATCACCGCACATATGGGAACTTCAAGACTGACAGAGATAATAGAGCTTCTTAGAGCTCCCCCTACTCTTGGCACCCTAATGACTGGGATGGGCATGAGCTTGATTGTTTTTCCAGTTTTTTTGACACTGAGACAGGCCTCACTTTCCTAAATTGGGAAATATTTGGCAGATCTGACTTTCCATGAAGAATAATAGGGATCTTTATGGGGGAACATTCAGTTCTTAACAGCTTTATTGAGGTTTGATTAACATGCAATGTACTACAAAGAGGTAACATATGAATATGTGCTATTTTGAAATTTACATGCAGCTGTGAAACCACTATAATCAAGATAATGAACATACCAAACATGACGAAAAGGTTCCTTTTGTCTCTATTATCCTACTAGACCTTCCTACCTCCAACATTCACCAATTTTTGTAGAATTTCATAAGTGAAATTATGGTATATACTTTTTTGAGGGTGGGGGCTTTGGCTGTTTATGGCTATTTTAAAATTAATCCATCTTTTTGCGTGAATTAGTAATAATTTGTATTGCTGAGCAGTATTTCATTGTATTTCATATGTTCAAAACCCACTCAGTTGACTATTACAAATAAAGCTACTATGAAGATTTGTGTTCAAATCAGAACAAGATTGCATTTTATAGATGTGCCATAGTTTGTTTAAAACTCACTTATTGAAAGACATATCAGTTGCTTTCATTTATGAATCTGCTATAAACATTTGTGTGCAGTTTCTTTACGGATGTTAGTTTTCAATTCATTGAGGTACATGCAAAGGAGTATGATTTACTGGATTATGTTAAGAGTATATTTAGTTTGTTAAACTGCCAACTTGTCTTGCATTTTAGACATTCAAATAGGTGTGGAATGTCATATCATTGTTGCTTTGGTTTGCAATTCCCTAATGACAAGTGATGAGCATCTTTTTCTGTTCTTTTAAATACGTGCTTTAGAGAGGTTTTTAATCAGGTCCAAATTAACCAAATTCTCTTTTGTGATTTGTGTTTTTTGATATTTGTATTATCTCTGTCAAAGTTACAAAATGCCTGACACAGGATACTTTGAAGTAAAGAAATGTTTACCCTGGCCTAGGATTCTAGAGGATTGTATCCAAAATCAGGCATCCCTGATGGTTTAAGATCCTGGTGAGGGTAGAACCACATTTCAAGAGTGCATGTTTAGCTGAGCATGGTGGTGCACTTTTGTAATCCCAACATTTGGGAGGCTGAGACAGAATCATGGTTTGCAGCCAGCCTCAGCTACTTAGTGAGGCCTTCTGCAACTCAGTGAGCCCTTGTTTCAAAATAAAGAATATAAAATAGGGCTAGTGTTGTAGTTCAGAGGTAGAATGCCCCTGGGTTCCATCCCCAGTAAGGGGGAAAAAAAAGTTTTAGCAAGTGTTCATGTCTTGAAACAAGAAGGGGGTAGGAGGGAATAATGGATAGCCTCAGATTGTCTACAGTTTCTAGATCTAGTGTCACTTCTAAACTGTTGAGTAAATTTTGATAGATACCATATTAACTTCAAAAGGGAGATATTTAAAAAGTTAATGGAAGCTGAGTATGGTGGTCCATGCCTATAATCCCAGTACTTGGGAGACTAAATAGTCAGGAGGATCACAGGTTTGAGGCCAGTCTCAACAACTTAGACTCCGCTTCAAATTAAGAAATAAAATAGGGCTTGGAGTGTAGCTCAGAAGTAGAATGCTCCTATGTCCAGTCCCCAGTAAAACACACACATGCAGGTGCACACACACACTGGAGTAAGTAAAACCTACCTTTAACAATGTTACATGTAACCATACTGTTAGATGGTTGTCCTTTCATTTCTCTGGGGAAAGTCCTAGAAGTGAAATGGCATTGGCATGGATATGATGAATAAATGTTTTAATCTATTTGGGGGGGTGTTCAGTTTACTGAGATATTGATCAGGAAAGAGTTCCTATATTTTGCTTGTCCACTACTCTAACCCACAAGTTTCCTTCCTTCCCTTCTTCCCCCCCCCCATACCCAGCTTACAGATCTTGAAGGCACCTTCAGGAACCACACATATGGAGACACAGAACCCATGGAAGAAGAAAGGTGTGTGTGTGTGTGTGTGTGTGTGTGTGTGTGTGTGTGTGTGCGTACACGTGTGTGGGTTTATATCCACACACAAGAGAGAGGGAGATTTTAAGGTAGAGAACAGAAGAAAGTAATGTGGACTATGAATTTCTGAGTAAAGTCCAAGGATTAACTATGTGGGAGCTATCTCCACTGGGTAGGAAAGGGATATGATATGTACATCTTATGGTTTGTGGTTTGGGGAGGTATAGTAAAAGAGTTTTATGCATTTAAGAATGCAACCTCCTGGAAAGAAGTCTTTGGCTATTAATTTTGCCCTATGGTTAATTAATTTCAAATAAAGAAATTCAATCTAAGAAAACACAGAAAAGTCCTTTATACACAGCAACTGGAAACCCTATTCCCACTGTCCTTTTGTACCTAAAACTCACTACTATTGAACATTTGGTAAAGCAGTAAATTCACATCACTGAATTGCTTTCCTGTTAATTTTTACCTTTGTGGCCAATCTCCCAATTTATCATTTCTACTCCCACCAAGCAGTTAATGTTTTCTGACAAAGCATGAGTTTGGCAAAGGTTTGTTCTCTGACTTTTGGACATAGCTGTCTCAAATTTACTAGGATTTTAAATTTTCTTCCCCCCTCACATGCCACAGATAGGTTTCTCTAGATCTGCTTTTGCATAACTGTTATTAATACTTTGGTAATCTCCAATTCACAAGTATATTTCATAGATTAACTCCCTGCACAGACCCTCTGTTGCAATTACAAATGAAATGATAAAATCACATCTCAGCAAAAAGATAAAATCAGGGATTCTTACACTTTTTCACAGGGAGAAGATTCCCCCTATATACTTATGGTTCTATTACAAAATGACACAGTATCTCTGAAAATGGCATAATTAGTTGCTATTTTCATTTTGATATTAAAATGAGTAGAAAACATTAGATATGAAGTAATAGATATTATTTGAATAAAATTATTGACCCCTAGGTAAGGAAGACAGTTACTGAATATATAGCCAGGAAAGATGTTTACTTGGAACCAAAGGCATACTTTGACACTTTCAACCTACTCTAGTACCTTCCATCATTCCTCTTCCATATTCTGTACCTATAGCTGTTGTTTTATTGGACCTAATACACTTAAGATTGTGTGTGGTTGGTACTGGGAATGAAACCCAGGGGCTTTCTACCTCCATGCTATACTCCCAGACCTATTTTATATTTTTATTTGGAAATGGGGTATTGCGGGGTCCAGTTGGGGGTCCGGGAGTGGTGAAGTGAGGAGTCAGCGAAGTACAGTGGAGAAACAGCACACAGACTCAATGGAGAGTGAAGCTGCTCTATTTACTTTCGGTTCTGGCAAGCATTTTATACTTTCTTTTTTGGCTACATTCTACTCTTACAATTTTTCCCAGAATTAATATATCAGTAAGTATACAAAGAACTAATGCATCAAGGCAAGGTGACAGACGGCCAGTTTCTTTTTTAAGGGAACATTTCCTCTTATAAGCAACCATGGAAAAGATCAGAAGTTTATTATTAACTACTAATATATCAAAATAATATCCTATACTAAGCATTATACTCTCCGATTAATATGCATAATTGTTTTTTAATCAATAGGCACTACTAAGGAGAGGAACATTTCATACTTTCCCATGTCCCAAGGCTGTGCCTGGGTACCCATCTATTCTGTGGCTGTCCACATACTCATTGTGCAACCAAAAAGGGGACAGGGTTACTGGGGGGGGGGGTGTCAGTAGCCACTCTACAGCAGCCTACCTCTGATTAAATATGCTGGCTTTTTAGAATTCATGACGATGGGAACAACTTGTCTTGGCTCTGTTTTAGGTTTATTGTTAATATTTGCTTGGGAAAAAACCAGGGGAGGATTAGTTGTCTTTGGCTTGTTATTGTCTGAGTCTTCATAGAATTCTTGTTAGATCGGTCATTTGGAAATTTAGGTGCAACTCATACATAAATGTTACAGCTTCAGGGAGTAAATCTTGAATTATTTTAAACAATTTGGGGCCATTATAACATAAGTCTCAAGTATCTTTTTGGTAACAAGGCCAATTTCAAAAAATCCCCAAATACCTATGCCTAATACTATTCCCCAGAAGGAGATGTCGCATCCTTTCCAGGGAATGTCTGCCGTGCAGCATTCCTGCTAAAATGAGCCTTGATCAATTTTAGACTAGGAAGAAGGCACGGCAGGGTATCATTAAGTTGCTTAGAGCCTCAATAAGTCGCTGAGGCTGGCTTCTAACCTGTGCGATCCTCCTGTCTCAGCCTCCCAAGTACTTGTGTGCCACCATACTCGGCTATTTAAGATTTTATTTGGTGTTAATATTTTAATATATATATTGGGGATCGAACTCAGGGCCTGGAACATGCTAGGCAAGGGTTTTTAACCACTTAGCTACACCCCCATCCCCTTAGAAGAGTATGAAACTGATCCCAAAGCTTATCTCTACATGTATTTGAAAAGTGAGTAGGCAGCTATGAGAAAACACAAATTTCCTTTTATGGCATACTGTGGTTCTTTATATTTTAAATTATTTTTTCTGTGATATGGAGAAATGAACTCAGGAACAGTCTACTGCTGAACTACATCCACCCCCAAGTCCCCCTTTTTTATTTTTATTTTTTTTACTTTGAAACAGGGTTTTGCTAAATTGTTGAGACAGGCCTAGAACCTGGGATCCTATCTTAACGTTCCAAAAACGGGTTACAGGGGTATACCCGAATGGTGTATCCTTTTAGGTGTGGCCTTTAAGAACTTTACTGTGCTTCAGAGTATGAATGGGTTCCTAAAAATTACACTCTAAGGAAATCTGGGCTATGCCATTTTTAATAGCAAGCTTCCCAACTTTGAAACCTAGGGACTCAATTTACCAGCTTCCCAGACGGTGGCCACTAGACTTACCAAGTGAAGTCACCAGATCTCTGAGACGTGCGGAGGAGCGGTAAGGAAACTCCGTTACCCAGAAGCCTCTGTGGCGTGCGGCAACCGAGCCAATGAGGGCGCAGGTCAAGCGTCACGCGCGTGCGCACTGCGCGAGGCGGGACTTCCGGCGGCCGCCCAGCAGTAGCCATTTTGGCTGCTCTAGGGTTCCTGCTACCGTTCAGGCTTATGGCGAACTTGGTTGTCACCGAGGTTGCAGAGCTTAAAAAGCTGGAGAAGAGGTTTAGTTCCGGCCACAGAGCCGGGGATGAGTCCCAGCTGAGCCAGGCTGGCGACGGCAGTACCTTTGTTCCGCTCCGCTCCTCCCGTCCTGGCTGGCTGAGGCTGCGGCTGCGCCCTTGAGCTCCACTCAGGTGGGTGCTGCGTTCCGGCCGACCCCACCTCGATCCCAAGTCCAGGTGCGGGGGCTCCTGCCAGCTCTCTGCAGGCCAGGTCCCTGTGGCCAGAACCGAGGCGTCTTGTGTGAGGGCCCCGGTTTCAGCCTCTGATGAGGTGCGGCAGAGTCCCGTCCTGGGCCGGCTCTTGCCGAGGCCCGCAGGTGCTGTTGAGTCTCCAGCCTGGGAAAGACGCGGGGTACCTGTCATTTTGCAGGAAAGAGACAGTTTGGTGGAGTCTCGACTCCAACGTCAGCCTTAGTATCTGAATGTCAGGGGAGGTTGTGAATAGAGGATGAACGAGAGGGGCGTGTCCAGAGTTAGAAGTTTGCATTGGGGAAAAATAGGATGGGCATCATGACAGGGAGCCTGGTGAGAAGGTTACTTCTGGAGACCCCAGGAATTATCTTTTCGGGGGTGGTGGTTTATGATTCAATCCAGGGACATTTTACTTCCATGCTATTCCCCTAGCCCTGTTTTATATTTTATTTGGAAACAAGCTCTTGCCAAGATTCTGAGAGCCTTGTTAAGATGCCGAGGCTGGCTTCGAATCTGCGATCCTCCTGTCTCAGCTTCCCAAGTACAAAGATTACAGGTGTGCGCTACTGCGACCAACTCAAGAGATCCCATGAATCTTACGTGAGAAGTTGGACTTGAGTGATAGCAATAGAGGGGTGGTGTGATGAGATTCTGTATAGATCTGAAGTACAGCATCTAGAGGACTTCTTACTGCATCAAATATGTTCATAAAATGGGCAGTGAAGGGCTATCCCACGTGTGCTTCCCCTAACATCTGAAATGATGGTGTTGGGGTCGTTAGCATGAGGAACAGGTTTCAGGGAGAAAACCACAAGTCAGATTTTGGCCACCATTCCTCCTAAGATATCTCAAAATGGAGATACCGCATAGGTAGCTAGATACAAAGATCTAAAGTAAGAAAGAGAGCTGGGTTGGAGATGTCAAAGGGATGGAGAGTGGGGACTGGAATGGGTATGGCCTGAGGTTCAAATTGAGTAGTAAAGTCTTAAGGTTGTTATTTCATATAGCTTCTGTGGGGAGGGCTAAGGCTTAGAGGACAGGCCATGAGTGGGTCCACATTCTTGATCCTTCAGAAGGGTGCAGACCTGACTTAGGGAGCTTGACCCATCTATGAAAAGAAAGGAGGCCTAAATAGGATAAGGAGCTGGCCTAGGGTGGAGACTGAGGTGTGAAGCTGTTTATATTCTCCATCTGCAGGCATGACTGACCCTTGGGATTAAAGTCTGTGGAACAAGAGAAAAGTTATCCAGGCTAGTGGAACAGCTAGATTGCAGAACAGAGCACTACTTCTTCTCTGTCACATCTCAGGGTAAGAAGGTCTGATTTACTGTTACAGTCCAGAGACCTCAGCAAACTCCCTTCAGAGCATTGTGTAGAAGAGCTGGTTGCAGAAAGAACCAGTGGCTGACCTGCTTCCTCAGCTCCTCCCTATAACCCATTAACCTGTGGATGTATGAAACACTTATTGATTTAAACACTAATTAACCAGTATTCCTCTATATATGCACACATAGGTTGGCAATTAGAATTGAAGTTATTTGGTAAGTTAAATTTCTGCAAACACTTCATAATTGATTTGACATTAATTTGCCTCTTAAGTATTTGCTTAACCTGGAAAGTTTTAATATCACTTTCTCTAAAATCTCAAAAAGTTTAAAGTATACACCCAATTTTGAAACCCCTTTATTTCATTTGCACTTAAAACTTAAAAATTGTTAGTCCTGTGGATGGCAGTAGTTAATATGTAGTGTGTGCTACTAACGTTCAATACTAATATCAGACCTTGTTGGGGTAAGATCCATTGTTGTCCTGTACTTACAGATGAGACTCAGGGATATTCAGTTCTTTTCCAGAGACACAGGTATGCTAAGAAGCTCTAAGCTCTGAGGTATGAACAGCTGAGTTTATAACAGCTTGAGATCAGTTTGCTTCAAGGCAGAGCAGAGAAGTGGTCATCCAGCTCAGCCTGTATCATTCTACCATCCTGCCTTTTCTCATAACCTCCCTCTTCCTTCAGGGTCCCCTGACAGTGGCAGAAATGGACCCTGCACAGGTGAGTAGAGGGTTTCCTACCTTTCATCTACCCTAGGTAAATCCTGTATGGCTTTGGCACCCCAATCTAAGGAAAGGTGGTATTCTGGGATTCTTTTCCTGTCCTTCTCTATCTCTATATCTGAAGACTGTGGTTTCATCAAGCCCAGTATCTTGTATTTGTTCTTGGGTTGTATGGAATGATTCCCATTTTTGACAGCTAATAGGATAGGGTATATCAGAGAATCCTTTGCACAGGTCCCAGAACATTTTAAGTGCTTGGAGTTGAGACAGAGTTGGTATTTTCATGGAACTGAAAGTCTGTATTTTACATGGGAAGCAGAAAGAGAGGAATGGCTAGAAGCACACAAACATCAGGCCTAGAATGACAGCCTGAGGTTCTAAGCTTCTAATCTAGGGGGTGTGTGACCTAGGGAAGATTAAAACAAAAGAGGCAGTGATATGACTCAGACTTAAGAGACTTCCTCTGTCTTCAGAATGTGTGTGTGTGGGGGGGGGGGTGTACTTTGAATGGGCATTCTACCTCCAATCTACACCCCAAGCCCTATTTTTTATTCTTTATTTTGAAACAGGGTCTCACTAAGTTGTGGAGGGCCTCACTAAGTAGCAAGACTGGCTGCAAACCTGTGATCCTCCTGTCTCAGCTTCTCAAGTGCTGGGATTACAAACATGCTCCACCATGTCCGGCTCAGAATGTATTTTGAACAAAGCTTCCCACATTTTGTAATACAGAAAGTGATGTGTTTCTAGAGGAGTTCTGGTTGGAGACATCCACTACAAGGTGACTGGTGTATGGACTAGAATGAAGCCATGGGTTGAAATTAGGAGGCAGCTCCAGGCATGAGTGGTGTATGTTTATAATCTCAGTACTTGAGAGGCTGAGAAACAAGCATCAAAGGTTCAAGCCACTGTGTGCACCGACTTAGTAAGACCCTAGTGCAGTGGTAGAGATCCCTTGGGTTCAATTCTAAGAGAGGGATAAAAAGTGGGAGAGAGAGAAAAGAGAGGGGAAGGTTATCGTGATGATGGCATTTGGGGGTAAGGAGTTGAGTTTGGGAGTGCAGTGCTGAGAGTGGGACCTCTTATTTTGTGCTGGATGGCAGTAATGGGAGTTACAAATGAAGATGTATCCATGAGAGTGTGTGGGAGTGTGGGTGGTAGGGTTTAGGAATGAGCAGGACTTCTGAGGAGAGAATGAATATGATATGGATGCTCTGGGGGAATGGGATCAGTTAGTAGCATTCCTGAGCCTTGATTGGAGTTGGATGAGGGTGATGAAGATGTGAAGGTTAGTGCAGCTTGATTTTGAATGGAGTTTTGGTGGGAAGTGGATGGTTATGACTGCTTGTGAGACAAGAGATGCAGCGCAAAAGCAGATACCCAGGAGCATGTGGGGCCCCTGCATAGGTTGTGGTTGCTGACTGTGAAGTGAGAAAAAGGGCCAGATAGGGTAGGGAGTGTGTCAAAGCAAGGCTTTGGGCTGTCTCTGGTGCTTGGGGACTTTAGTGTTTTGGTGCAAGACTGGAACTGAATTGGTTCCTAGATGTGTTTGCCATTCACTAACTTGTTTCCTTGTTAGAGTAGCATGTTAAGAGGTAATGTAAATGTCTGTGATGTGGTGCCTGAAATTGAAGGGGTGGAGGGGCTAAAGCTGTGGCCAAAGTGCAGTTCAAAGAGGAGGAGTGAGTGGTTAACCCTTGGCATCAGCATTGGGCATGTAAGGGAAAAACCGGAGTCTGAGTTTACTTCTCTGGGAAGCAAGATCTCAGGGAAACTGGCAGGCTAGAGGGGATGAAGTTCTGTATACCAGGCCCACAGCCTAGATGGTGCTTACTTTTACTCGCTTCCTCACCTATCTGTTCTGTGTACTAGACACAGTGCTCAAGGAAGACAAGGAGAGAAAAGGTACTTGTGCCTCAAGGACCTGGTATCTCTTCCATATTGGGAAGGGGTGGAGGAGATCGAGCAATAGATGGTTGTGGGTGAGAAGGACTGAGATAGAAAAAGAAACGTGAAGCAGTGATTATATCCGTGGGGTATGACTTCATGAATATATGAGTGAGTGATGATTGGCATGTGCCAATGACAATAGAAGAAGGAAGTTATCCCTAACCTTTTCCCAAGGAAGGTGCACATCACATAATATAGGACCATTCAGCAGAGAATGGATTTGGATGGAAGTCATAAGACAGGAGTGAAGGGGAATCTTTGACCATGGCCTTTCCTGGGCTTCTTAAGAGAAAGGCAAATAGGGCAGGATGGCCAGCTTACATTTGGCTAGTTTGAGTAATTCCAGCACTCCTGGGCACAGGGCTTCCCATGGTTATCTAGGACTTGGCCCTAGTTTGTTTCAGGACAGGGGGAATACTGGCTTGATCTGTAAGAGTTAGATGAGGCCATTCATAATATGGGTTGTGTGTAGTCTGGGAGATTGAACAAACTCAGTTGATGGCTTAGTTCTGTAATTAATGTGTGCCAAATAGAGCAATACAAAATCTAAGAAAACACAATTTGAAAAGAAGTTTCTCATCTGCTTATCTGTCTCCACTGTGGCAGGACCGTGTGGTCTTGGAGGACATAGCCATATATTTCTCCCAGGAGGAGTGGGGGCAACTTGATGAGGCCCAGAGATTCCTGTACTGTGAAGTGATGCTGGAGAATTTGACACTCAGTAGGTAAGACCCTCACACCTACACAGTGTGCTTGGTTAGGCTGTGTTTCCTTCCTGTCACCCAAAGACAGCTATGTCTTCCCATAACATAACATTGGTGCTCCTTCCTTCCCTGACTACCTAGCAGAGTGTTGGGGAGCCAGGGATGGGCTTTGTGCACTATGCCACCTCTCTCCAAGCAGCCTTATCCCCTACTGCCTTGTTTGCAAGGAAGAACTCAAGTCAGAAATGTTGTTTGTCTAAGAGACTTTAATGGCCTTGCCTATCTCTGGCCAGGTTACTCTGTCCAAATGTATGGAACCTCTGTGCTCTGAGCGGCCTTTTGCTCTTGCTGATATTTGTGGTGCCTTCCTGTGCCAGGAATTTCTGGATTGTCCTGGTCACTAATTTGAGGAACCAGTGGGTTGATTCTATAAAGTTTTTATGTTCTCTGATTATAGAATGTGGGATGTCATGGGGTGGGTCCCTGGGCATGCTGGCTACTTACTTTCCCTTTGGAGTGGCTTTTTCCAAGTCCCACATAGATTGTCACCTTGAGTGATGGGGAGTGCCTTGAGTACCTGAGAGGGTGGATATTATTTAAGCAATTGTAATAAAGGTTTCAGGAGACATGGCTCTGGTGCCTGGGAGTTGGGAAAGGGTGTTATGTCAGAGCTGGGGTCAGAGCACATTGGGAGCCTTTCCTGTATCCATCATTGTTTGATGCCAGGGCCAGTGGCCAAACCTCATTTCTGCTTTTGCTTCCTCACTTTTTCTTCCTCACAGAAAATGGTTGTCCTGCCCTTTTTTATCTCTGGTCCAATACTCTCACATTTCCCCCACTGCTCCTTTTGCAGGGCCCTCCAACAAATTATGTATATTTAAGGTGTTATGAGATCTGTGTGCATCTCTCACCAGTCCTTGAACTCTTGCTTCTCTATCACAATTAGGTATCTCTGAGTCTGGACACAGCCTTCTAAACACTGATCACCAGTTATCAGCACCCATAGTCTGTTGAAATCATTTTTAGAGGAGTCGGTTGTATATCCTGGTTTCCCCTCCTGTACTGTACCCCTCCTGTGTGTCTTAACCCATCAGCAGAGCCCTCCCAGTATGGGAGTTTACCAGGCTCAGCTCTGTACAGCAGGCCTTCCATTTCCTGTCAGCAATCCCATTGACTTAACAGTGGATGTCTGACACACGTTTGTGTGCGTCTCCCCCTTACCCCCGCCCATTAAAGTCAACTTGCACTTCATTACATTTCTGTCCTTACAGGTTGTTGGCATGGAGCTGAAGATGAGGAGGCACCTTCTGAGCAAAGTTTTTGTGTAGGACCGTCACAGGACAGGACTCCAAAGCCAGGTTCATCCTTCCAGAATGCCCAGCCTAGTGAGACATGTGATTCACTCTTGCAAGACATTCTGCGCCTAGCTGACTATAATAGAACACAAACTGAACAAGAAGTATATATTTGTAAGACAAAACCTTACCAACCCTCAAAGCAGATTGGAGAGAATCTTTCCAGAAGGGACAGTTGGAGACTTCCAGTTTTGAAGAACCGCAGAGTTCACAAGGCAGAGAGGACATTCACATGCAGCGAGGGTTGGAAGGAACTGCCAGCCACATCAGGCCTTCTCCAGTGCCAAGCCTCTCACTGTGGGTGGAGGCCAGGCAGGGAAGCCCTTCAAACTGGAAACAGTGATTACAAATGCAGTGAATGTGGGAAAGCCTTCAGATGCAAACATTCATTTGCTGAGCGCCAGAAAATCCACACAGGTGAAAAGCCTTATGAGTGCAGCAAATGCGGGAAATTCTTTAGGTACAATGCCAATTTTGTGAAACATCAGAGAATTCACGGTGGAGAAAGGACTTATGAGTGTCGAGAATGTGGAAAGTCCTTTATGTACAACTACAGGCTCTTGAGACATAAGAGGGTCCACACTGGAGAAAGGCCTTATGAGTGTGACATTTGTGGGAAATTCTTTAGGTACAGTTCCACATTCTTTAGACATCAGAGAGTTCACACTGGAGAAAGGCCTTACGAGTGTAATGAATGTGGGAAATTCTTTATGGATAGCTCCACACTCATTAAACATCAAAGAGTTCACACTGGAGAAAGGCCTTTTAAGTGCGGTAAATGTGGGAAGTTTTTTAGGTATAATTCCACACTTATTAGACACCAGAGACTTCACACTGGAGAAAGGCCTTATGAATGCAGCATATGTGGGGAATTCTTTAGGTACAACTCCAACCTCTTTAAACATTGGAGAAATCACACAGGAGAAAGGCCTTATAAGTGCAGTGAATGTGGGAAAGCCTTTAGGTACCATTGTAGACTCATTAGACATCAAAGAGTTCACTCTGGAGAAAGGCCTTATGAATGTAGTCAGTGTGGGAAATTCTTTAGGTATAGCTCCAACCTCATCAAACACTGGAGAAATCATACTGGAGAGAGGCCTTACGAGTGCAGTGAATGTGGGAAGGCCTTTAGCCACAGACATATACTTGTTGAGCACCAGAAAATCCACACTGGAGAAAGACCTTATGAATGCATTGAGTGCCGGAAGGCCTTCATTAGGAAGTCTCACCTGGTTCATCACCAGAAAATCCACAGTGAAGAGAAAATTGTGTGTCCCATGGATATGGAGGATTCTGTATATAAAGCTCAAACTTCATTAAACATGAGAGATTTCACAGTGAAGAAAATTTACCATCAACCATTTTAGTTGGACAATTAATGCTATGTAAATTCACATTTTGTGTGTGTGTGTGTATGTCTGTGTTTGTGTGTGTTTTTACTGGGGATTGAGCCCAGGGGCATTCTGCCCTGAGCTATACCCCCAGCCCTACTTATTCTTTTTCCTTTTATTTTGAAACAGGGTTTCACTAGGTTCATGACAGTTTCACTACTTGCTGAGATTGTCCTTGAACCTGCAATCCTCCTGTCGAAATCTCCTAGGTACTGGGATTACAAGCATGCAACACCACACCTGGGTAAATTCACCTTTTTTGTGTGTGTGTGGTGCTGGGGATGGAACCCAGGGGCTTTCTACCTCTGGGCTACACTCCCAGGCCTATTTTCTATTTTATTTGGAAACAGAGTCTCACTGAGTTGCTGAGAGCCTCACTAAGTAGCTGAGGCTGGCTTCGAACCTGTGCGATCCTCCTGTCTCAGCTTCCCAAACGCTGGGATTACAAGTGTGCACACCATGCCCAGCTAAATTAACCTTTTCAATATAATTAATTTTTAGAAATCTTTTATCTTGCCGAAGAGTGCTGTTAAACAAGCACTCTTCATTTCCCTTCCTTGCTACCCCTGGCCACTGTTATTCTGTACTCTGCCCCTGTGAGTTTGACATACCCCATAGTTTGGGTACTCCATAGGAGTAGAGCCATTCAGTATTTGACTTTTTGTGTTGGCCTTATTTCACTTAGGATAGTCCTTATGGTTCACATATATTGTATCATGTGTCAGAAATCTCTTCCTTTGTTAAGTTAAATGATAATTGTATAGGTATACCATATTTCTTTATTTCTTCATTGGCTAATGGACACTTTAGTTATTTCTACTTTCTGGCTATTAGAGAAAATGCTCTTATGAACATAAGTTTACAAATAGCTTGTTGAAACCCTGCTTTCAAATCTATTTGGGTACATGAACAGAAAGGGATATATTGGATCATATGGCATTTTTAAATTTCATGAGGAATTGTTTTCCATCGTATCTGCATCATTTTACATTTCTGGAACATTTCACAAGGGTTTCAATTGATCTGCATCCTTACCAACAGTTCATTTTGTGTTTCTGGGTTTTTGTTTTGTTTGTTTGTTTTGCGATACTAGGGATGGAACCCAGGGGGCATTCCACCTCCCGACCTACACCCCCCAAACCTACTTTTTATTCTTCATTTTGAAACAGGGTCTCACTGAGTTGCACAGAGCCTCACTAAGTAGCTGAGGCTGTCCACAAACTGTGATCTTCCTGTTTCAGCCTTCCAAATGCTGGTATTACAAGTGTGTGCCACCATGCTGGTCTGGATGTTTGTTTTTTGATGATGGGGTGTGTGTGTGTGTGTGTGTGTGTGTGTGTGTGTGTGTGTGTGTATGTGTGTGTTACTGGGGATTGAATCCATGGGCTTTCTACCACTGCACTATACCCCCTAGCCCTTTTTCTTTTTCTTTTTTTTTTTTTAAGTGTCTTGCTCAGTTACTATGCGATGGCCTCACCTTAAGTTTCTGGTCCTCCTTTCTCAGCCTCTCAAGTACAAGGATTACAGGCATGTGCCACTGCATTGGCTGGATGAATAGATTTTTGGGGCCCTTTACCTCATGTACTTCTGAGAAAAGAGCAAAAAACGAAAAACAGCTCATGTCCAGATTTCAATCAATTTGCATTGCAATGTGAGGTTGCCTGGAAAAATCTGGATCGATCCACTAAACCTACCAGAGTAATCTTGAGGACAGGGTAGTTGCCTTAACAATCTCCAGAGGATTTGGCATAAGCATGACTTGGGTGTACATAGGGGATTTCTTATATTCCTCTACATTGTTGAGAGATAGCTGTCTTATGCCTTGCATAGGAGCTGTGTGTTCTGAAGTCATGTCCCTGTCTATAGACATTTAATGCCAGGCAGGAGCCGCATACTGCAAAGAAATAGTAATTGGATTAAAAGAAAATAGAGAATGCAGTAGAGTAGATTGGCAGCCCTCAATGAACACAAATGTCCCATAACTACGACAGTGGGATGAAGTAATACTCAAATTTCAAAGATCTAAAACCTGTGTGTCTCCCATAGCCAAGGTCTTCATCAGCAACAAATCCAAAGGATTTATGGATTCCCTTAGCCTCCCTGGATTATTATTTTTAAAGCATAGTTGCATGGACAAGAAGCTTATGACCAAGAGTGAGATGTACTCCAAAGGTCTTTCTTTGGGACCTCCTTGTGACACAGGTGGACATGACTACACTTACTGTTTTCCAGCATTTGCTGCCACTAAGAGTCAATCCACCTAAGACATGGGGACAGGGTATTAGTGGAGTAATACAGCTTTTGCCATATGTTATATTTCTAGAGGAAAGACAGATCCAGATGTTACATGGAATCTGTATTTATTTACAGCTTTTATTAGGGTATTATTGACATTAGACTACATCTATTCAAAGTAATATCTATAGTTCATATATGTATATACTATGAAGCTACCACCAGAGTCATAATAATGAACTTAACCTTTGCCCTACTAGTTTTCTCAGTCCTTTTGTATTTTCTTTTATCCCTGACTAATTTGCTACTCACAGGTTGCCAATGATTTGATTAATAAAACTAGTTTGGATTTTCTAGTATTTACATAAATAAGATTCTACAGTTAGTGTTGTATGGATGCTAATGGCATTTTATACATATTTACCCATGTTGTATGTGCAGAATATAGCATCTAGTTTTTCATGAATAAGCAAGAGCTATGTTACATATTAGAGCTGCATTGTGTATAAACAGAAAAAAATGCAAAGTGCTTTTAATTCTGACAATCACCCTGAGCAAAAGAGTTCTCTAATATGGGAAAACAAAGTTTAAGCTAAGTAAGTTAAATATAAGTTCAGTTACACATGAAGGGATTGTCAAACCATATGCCTCTTACACAGGCTTTTATTGAAGCATATTCTTAGATTTTCTACTTCTAATTTGAATACTCTTCTTAATTTATGCCTCCTTAGGTATGTTTTTGTATCCCAAAATCTTTAGGACATTTTTATAAAAGAACAATCATTTTCTTTATTTGTGTAAAATCCACATAACATAATCTTTACCATCTTAACCCCTGTCAAATGTTTAGTTGGAACTAGCAATTCTGTCTTCCTTTTTTTTGGTGCTGGGGATTGAACCCAGGGATATTCTACTTCTGAGCTATACCACCAGCCCTATTTTATTTTTATTTTGAAACAGGGTCTCACTAAGTTACAGATAGTAATGCTTTTCTAATTTTCAGAAGGATATGAACTACAACGATGTTATTGTTGACAGGCTGACATTCAAAGCATGTCTACTCATCCAGTTATCTCTAATTGTGGTTACTTGTTCACAACTTCAGACTTTGGCTAAAAAGTTTTTCCTTTCTGGAATATGAAAAATAGGCACTTTAATTCCATGTTCCTCTTTGGTGTTTTCCACCAGTCCTGGAGGGATTAGAAGGCATTGGTACCTTTTTTTGGTTAGTATTGCCACCGTAGTGATTTAATCAACAATATTATAAAGCACGAAAGCTCACCACAGATTTTTTTTTTTTAACACAGAGCAAAAATCTGTTAAGATAACCCTGTTAGGAGGCCACTCACTGTCCGGATATTAAATGACATAAGTTGTTCTTTTTCACATAGGTTTCACGTTTTTAATGAAAAATATCTCAGATATAAAGCAGCAGCAGATATTTGAAAAAACATGTTGCTCGCTAGGCTGGAACACAATCACTGCTTATGCAGACAAGAATGACAGCCCTACCCCACTCCTCTGTCTGGTCTTTTTCTTTCTTTCCTTTTTTTTTTTTTTTTTTTTTAGGGTCTGGGGATGGAACCCAGGGGCATTCTACCCCCGAGCTACACCCCCCCTGCCCTATTTTTTATTCTTTATTTTGAAACAGGGTCTCCGCATAGTTGCAGAGAGCCTCACTAAGGTGAGGGTGTCTGCCAACTGACTGATCCTCCAGTCTCAGCCTCCAGAATGCTGGGATTACAAGCGAGCGCCATCACTGAGCCCAGCTTCTGTCTGGTCTTTTCTGTCTTGTCCCAGAGAGAGCATACTGAAGGTCATTGAGCAGTCTCCAAAGCCTCGGTCTGTGTGTACTTGCAAGCAATAAATTAGACAGCTACGAGTGAACATCAAGTTGCATTATGGTCTGATGTCTTTGGGGTGTGGGTGTACTTGAGAACTTTCTTCACAGAACCTGAAACAGCAATGATCTGAAACAGTCTCCGGACTTGTTCTCGACTTCAGTCCTGGAAATCGGAGTACTTGCTTTTAAGAGCTAGTAAAGTCCTCAGAGCCCTGGAACTGCATTTCCAAGAGTCTCTTGACTCCACCCGCAGGCTCTGAAGGGGTGGGCGCGCCCAGCTGAAGCGTGGTGGAGCAGGAACTACACTACCCAGAAGGCTCTGCGGCGCGAGGAGAGCCAATGAAGGCGCGGCATACAGACGCCTTTAGTGCGCGGTGCGAGTGGGCGGGAGTTCTGGCTTAAGTTGCTGGGGTGTTTTGGCCACTCTTGGCTTTTTTTTCTTTCTTTTTTTTATTGGCTTAAGGGCTTGGGGACCCTGGAAAAAAGTGACGGAGCGGGAGAAGGGAGGAAAGACGTAGGTTCACCAGAGGCGAGCCGAGTAGGGCTTTGGGCTCAGGTCCTGGGCCCCACACCCCGTGCCCCGGTTCTACCTGACCCAGCTGGCGGAGGCCGCGTCCATGAGCTCCACTCAGGTGGGTGCTGCGGCCCGGCCCGGCCGAGGTGCAGAGGCGCCTACCCAGTTCTGTGCAGGCCAGGTCCCTGTGTCCAAAACCGAGGCGTCTCATTATCTAGACAACTGCGGGGCGGTGTGGCGGGGAGTCCCGCCCTGTGCCGGCTGGTGCGGTGTCCCGTAGGTGCTGCTGAGGGGCAGTCTGGACAAGACAACCGGTTATCTGTCAGCCTCGAGCAGAGGGTGAGGAGTCTGTTGGAATGGCAACTTCAATATCTAGAAGCATAGAAGGTTGTGTGTAGGGTTGATTGGTTATGGCATCGTCTGCCCAGTGTTAGGAGTTTAAATTTGGGGATGGAGAGAGGGTTAGGGAATGAAGAGGGATATGATGAGGCTACTGCAGAAGACTGAGGGTGAATGATGGTGGGGCTGAACTAGAGGAATGACAGAAGATGGAATATGTGAAGGATTTCCTGCAACATCAGGTATGGCTGGAAGGAAAAGTAGGGAGTCATTGTTCATTTTATGGTTTATTGACCCCAAAATCTGAAAGAATGGAGTCGAGGGAGGCATCGTTAGGAGGAGGTTTCAGAAAGAAAAATTAAAAGCTGGATGTTGGATGTGATGATTTGAAGGTGTCACAAAATAGATACATCACATGAGTCTGTGGACATAAGGCCCAAGAGCAGGGGAGGTAGCTGGTGTGGAACTTAATGGGGTTAGAAAGTGTGGAAAGGCCCAGGGTTTGGCCTATAGAGCCGAATGAAAAGGAAAATCTTAATTATTTCAGATGGGGGGCTTTGTCATGAGGACCGTGAGGGCTGAGACTTGTAGGGCACACTGGGGAGGTGGGAGGTTATCCTCGAGGCTTCCTTTACAAAGGAGGGCTGCCTTAAGAATGCTGGTCTGTCTGTAGAAATCATTGCCTGGGTGAACGATAGAGATTGTCTAGAATGGACATGTGATGTAGACTTTATTCTGCAAGCTCAGAAGACCACACAGGGCAATCCTCCCTCAAGCAAGGGAAAGATGAGCTGAGTAGTGGGGCATTTGGTTCAGACCTGGTCATGGCTTTTCATATCCTCAGCGGTGGGACCCCAGCAAGAGTTCTTCAGAACATTATTTGACAGATCTGATTGCTGAAAGGACCAGTAACTGATCTGCCTGCACAGTATCCCCTTCAACTCATTAACATATGAATATATAAAACACTTTCTGATTTAAACACTAACCAGTATCCTTCTAAATACATTGTCTATATGCAGTTTGGCAGTAAGTTAATGTAACCGATAAGTTAAACTTATTTAGGCATTTAGTTGTTGGGACATGTATTGCTTACTATGGAAAGTTTTAAGTATTACATTTTTTCAAGCTTTAAGAAGTGGGAAAATATATTTTCAAAACTCTTCATTTACACTGGAAACATGTACAGAACAATCCTATAGAATGTAATTGCTAGTGCAGTGTGTTCTACTTACATTTGAATGCCAATATGAGCCACCTGGTGTAGGAACCATTTTTATCTCCATTTACAGGTAAGGCCTTGGAAGCTTGGGGGAGGTTTAGTCCTTATCCAGAGTCACAGGGGTACTAAATAATAGCACTTAAGTCTGAGGAGTTTAACTTAGCTTCCAGCTACTTTGCTCCAGGGCAGGGCAGAGCCAGTAGGATCCTACAATAATGGCCCATTTTTTTTTCACTTTTTTTTTTTTTTGGTGGTACTGGGGTTCCTGGAAGCCCTTCTATCTCCGGGCTACACTCCCAGACCTATTTTTACATTTTTATTTGGAAACAGGGTCTCCTAAGCCAGCGCGCACGGCTAGCTTCGAACCTGCGCGATCCTCCTGTCTCTGCCTCCCAAGCGCGGGGATTACAAGCGTGCGCCACCACGCCCGGCTATAATGGCCCATTTTTAATGGCTCACCTCTTCCCTCAGGGTCCCATGGAAGTGGCAAAAATGCTTGTAAATGATGGATATCTCAGGCTTTCACCTACCCCATTTATTGTTTCAGTGTTTGGGGAACCTTGATATAGGCATAGGCAATTGTAATGTTCTGAGATTCTTCATCTGTGCTTATCCCACCCTTAGATATGAAGACCCTGTAGTCCCATAAGACCCAGGGACCCTTGGTTATATAGAGTGATCCCTAGCTAATGGAGTAAGATGTGGCAGGTGTCCCAGGCACAGCTGGTGATACCTACCTGGGAGGTTTAAAGAACTGCAAACCATGTTAAATCTGGTAGGAATAGGAAGCAAGGTAGAAGGTTGGAGGATGCAGAGATCCAGCCTGGGAAAAAAAGAAAACCTCTGATCTGAAGGTGGTAGGAGGTAGGGAAGGTTTGAGGCCAAATTAGGAGGTGATTTAATTCAGATATTGAGAAGCTCCCTGTGCCTCCAGAGTGAAGAACACAGTGGAAGTGAGGGTGGATGCAGGGGTAAGTGATGGATAGCTTCCACAGCAGCCCAGGTGGGCTGTTGGGTATCGGACAAGAGTAGCCTCTGTGGAGGTAGAAGTGACTCTTGGCCTCTGAATAGGTTTTGAACTATAGCCAGCCACACTGATGTGGAAAGTGAGGGAGATAGAGATGTGGGGCAGAAGGAGAACTCAGAAATGACCGTGTGGGTTTTGCCTTCATGAGGAAGGATGGATTGTCCTGACAACTAAGATGTGGTAAGTTCTCTGGTAGATGGATTTTAATAGAGAATATGAGGAACCAGATTTTGGCCATATAAGAAATGTTCTAACCGGGTGTGTTAGTACACACCTATAATCCCAGTCCTTGGGAGGCTCAAGGCCAACCTCAGTAACTTAGTGAAACCCTGTTTCAAAACAAAAAGTAAAATAGGGCTGGGGGTGTGGCTCAGAGGTGGAATGCCACTAGGTTCTATCCCTATTACCACAAAAAAAAAAGGAGGAGGAGGAAGAGGAGGAGGAGGAAGAGGAAGAAAGAAGGAAATGAAATATTTTGGACTCTCCTAGTGGAGGTGCTAGTTAGCGGTTGTCCATGCAGGTCTGGAGTTGAGTGGAGGTATTCTGGATGGAGACTTTGATTTCCTGATATCTGGAGTAAATTGTGGATTGGACTTAGGAGGCAGTATCTCTAGATTCTGGAGATAGTGCTCTTAGGAGACAAAGGGTACAAAAGGACTGAGCTGGGTCTCTGTTGTCCGCCTGGGTGATGGCAGTGGCATCACAAAGATGAGAGAGGGAGCTGACTGAGGATGTGTGGGTGAGAGAGGGAGAGAGATGGGGTGCAGTGTTTGGGGGAGAGCAAAGGCTTTATGGAAAGAGTAGACATGAAGTGGATGCTGAGGCATATCCACAAAGATCGTTGGTTAGTCGTGAGGTCAAGGTGGGGTTGTTACCCCTCCGTGGACTCACCACATTTTATGGTGACTCTGGTTGGCACTTGAATTTTTAAATTAATTAATTAATTTATTTTTATTGGTGGTACTGGGGATGAAACCCAGGGGCCTTCTACCTCCGGGCTACACTCTCAGATCTATTTTATATTTTATTTGTAAACAGGGTCTCTTAAGTCAGCTGAGGCCGGCTTCCACCCTGCATGATCCTCCTGTCTCAGCCTCCCAAGCGCAGGGATTACAAGCGTGTGCCACCACGCCCAGCAGCACTTGGATTTTTTAATTTTTATTTTATTGGCTGTGAAATCACTTACAAATGTGGGCCAGCCTGGGCAGGAACATGGAGGTGAGCGCAGCTGATTAAGTGGAAAGGGAAGGTCATGAGTGTTCATGACACAGCTTGTCCAGCGCAGAATTGGGGGGCAGCCAAGACCTGGTGTTCAGTGGAGCTGTGCGAGAACTTGTTCTCATGTAGGTCTGGGGAGCTGAGGTTAAAGCAAGAAACAGGACTGGGTGGGTGGAGGGGAACAAAGCAGGGTGTGGTGCTGCCCAGGCACTAGGGAAGCTTAGCATTCTGAAGGCTTTAGGATTCTGGTTGTACTTACCATGCATAGCTTGGATTTCATTTACAAAGTAGGGTGTTGGGAGGACATGGAGAAATGCCTGTGGCTTAGAGAGTGAATGGAGTTGTAGTGAGGGCTCTGGAGGTGTGAGGTAGATGCCATCTAAAGAGTGATATACAGGCAGAAGGAGTGTGAATGGATGGCCCTCTGGGCACTTAGGAAGGCTGAGTGTGGATTTGGTTGGAAGGCAAGGACAGGAAGATCCTAGGGAAACCGGCAGATGTAAGAGGGGCAGGGTCCCACTTATCAGGCCTTGATCGTGCTTTTCTATCTCCTCTCCCATTTTTAGTTTATGCTGGACTCAGTAATCAGTGGAAATGAGAGAGCTTAGGCCCCAGGACCACCACGACCTGGTATTTTTTTCCATATTGGGAAGCAGGGATGAGGCTCAGTGAGGAATGGATGTGTGTGTGAGGGAGGGGGAGGACTGGAGATCCTGGAGAGGAAATGCATCATTGTTCGTACTCACAGGCTTTTAGTTTGTGGGCATGAGCGGTAGCCAATGACATCAAAAGAGTTTTATTTCTTATATTTCTTCAGTGCTGAGAGCATATCATGCTATAGTGAAGCCGCAGGTATGGTTAAGAGGCAGATGCAGGATTGAGAGAAAGTATGCATTAGGGTCTCTGTTAGAGTTTCAGCAGGAAACAAGACTGGCTAGTTTGAGCAAGTCTGGCAAGCCTTGGGGCATTGGGACTGTTCCTAGTGGTATGGCACCAGACCTTGGGTTGACTTAGGGCAGGGGAATAGTTGGTGTTTAAATCAGGTAAGGAGGTGGTTCAGAGTTTGGCTTCTGGAATCCAAGGGAAATTGAAACACATTTGGCTAATAGTTGGTTCCTGTAATTCTTAGATATCAAATAAATAAATACACAGAACAAGAAGCTGCTCATGGATTGAACTGTCATAATTTTGACAGGATCATGTAGTCTCCGAGGATGTGGCTGTATATTTCTCCCAGGAGGAATGGGAACTCCTTGATGAGGCTCAGAGGCACTTTTATAATGATGTGATGCTGGAGAACTTCACACTTTTGTCCTCCCTAGGTATGTCCCTCACACCTACCCAGTGCCTGGGGTGAGTGCTCTTTTTTCCCCCTTTGCCCCTAGATAGAGCCGCTCCCAAGGCAGCTCTGTCTTCCCACGCCAGACCATGGGTGCCACCTCCTTCCATGGTTTTCTACCAGTGTGTGTGAGAGCCAGAGATGGGCTCTGTGAGCTTTAACTCCGCTCTCCAAGCTGCCCTATTCTCTGCTACTCCGAAGCCTTAAAGGCTCAGGAGTCAGAAATGTTGAGTTTGTCTAAGATATCTCAATAGCCTCACCTATTTCTAGTAGTTTCCTATTCAGGTGAATGGAAGCTCTGTGCCCAAGGCCTTCCTCCTTTCCTATTGCTGATATTCTTAGCAACAGCTCGTGCCAGGAATTTCAGGCACCAACCTGGTCACTGCATATATTATGGCATTATTTTTGCAGGAATTTTATCTTTGGGAAGTTTTGTAATTTTAGAACACAGGATATCCTGGATTATATTGTTTTAAGCGTGTGCTTTCCAATTCTTTCCCACCTAGAAGTAGCCTGTTCCAGGCCTAGAAGGTTGCTCACCTTGAGCAAGGGGAAGAGCCCTGGGTTTCAGACAGAGTAGATATTATTCCTACAATGGCAAGAAAAGCTTAAAAGGATGTAGCCCTGGTAGATAGGACCTGGGAAAGGGATCTGTGTCAGGGCTGGCAGATTTATTGCAAATTTACCAACTTTTATGCCACCGCCAGTGGCCACACCTCATTTTTACTTTACCCTCCCATTGTCATTTCTCTGCTTTTGGCTGATGGTTCTCTAATCTCACCTGTGGCCTTCATCTTTCTCCAAGTCTCTTCTTAGCCCTTTGCGGAACTCTTGACATTTGGCCTATACTCAAGATGTTGAGAAGTCCTTAAGTAGTCCTTGAACACCAACTCCTCTGTTGCAGTCAGGGGACTGGGTCTGTACACAGCCACCTTCTCCTTTTCCTCTTTCTCCTCCTTTTTTACTCTTCCTCCTCCCCCTCTTTTTCCTCCTCCTCCTCCTCTTCTTCTTCCTCCTCCTCCTCCTTTTTTTCCCTACCCAAGAGACATTCTGCCTCTGAGCTATACTCCCAGACCTGTGTTTATTATTATTTTTTATTTTGAAACAGGATCTCACTACACTGAAGTGGGCCTTACTAAGCTGCTAAGGTTGGTCATGAACCTGCAATCTTCCTATCTCAGCCTCCTAAGTATTGGTATTACAGGCATGTGCCACAACTCCTGGCTTGGACACAGCCTTCTACATACAGCTCACCAGTCACTGGCAGCCATAGCCCACTGGAAGGCCATGTGCAGATCTTGAGTTGAAGACTCTGCTCCTCCTCTCTGCTTTGTCTCCTCCCTTACATTTTTACCTATCATAGGGCTCTCCCATGGTGGAAGCATGCCAGGCCCAGCTCTCACTTGTTTTAATGTCTAATTCCTGTCAGTAATCCCATAGATCAATTTGTGGGTGTGCCTGACAGACATTTGTAATGGTGCAACCTGTTCCATCTAGTCAGCTATACTTCACCACATATCTGTCCTTACAGGTTATTGGTATGGGGCTGAGGATGAAGAGACTCCTTCTGGACAAGGTGTAGCTGTAGGAGCATCACAGGTCAGGACTCCAAAGCCATGTCCATCCACCCTGAAGCCCTGTGAGACATACAGCTCATTTTTTGAAAGACATTCTGTGTCTGGCTGAGCACAGTGGAACACACTCCAAGAAAGAGTTGTACAAGTGTTTGGCAGAGCTGTATCAGCACCAACAGCAGCAGCTTAGAGAGAATTGTTCCAGAAGTGATGAGCAGAGGCCTTCATCTCTGAAGAACTACAGAGTTTATGTAGCACAGAAGACCTTCACAGACAGGGAGGATGGGAAGGACTTTACTGCTGATCCAGATCTTCTTCAACAAAAGGCTCCTCATAGTGATTGGATACCACTTAGAGACACCCAGGGCAGGGAAGCCTTTCAAAATGGACAAAATTATTACAGCTGCAGAGAATGTGGGAAAGAGTTTTGCCACCAACATATGCTTTTTCAACACCAAAAAGCCCATATTGGGGAAAGGCCTTATAAGTGTACAGAATGTGGAAAATTTTTTAGGTACAACTCCAACCTTATTAAGCATCAGAGAAATCACACTGGAGAAAGGTCTTACAAGTGTAGTGAATGTGGGAAAGGATTTAGTCTCAAATATAATGTTGTTGAGCACCAGAAAATTCACACTGGAGAAAGACCTTATGAGTGTACTGAATGTGGGAAGGCCTTCATTAGGAAATCCCACCTTGTTCAGCACCAGAGAATCCACATTGAAGGATTCTTTACAAAAAAATCTGACCTCATGGAACACCAGAAAATCCACACCAGGCCAAGGCCTTATGAGTGTAGTCACTGTGGAAAGGCTTTTCTTACACAGTCCCACCTTATTGGTCACCAGAAAATCCATACTGGAGAAAGACCATTTAAGTGCAGCCAATGTGGGAAATTTTTTATGTACAGTTCTACATTTATTAGACATCAGAAAGTTCACACTGGAGAAAGGCCTTATTGTTGCAGTAAATGTGGGAAATTCTTTATGGACAGCTCTACACTCATTATTCATCAGAGAGTACACACTAGAGAAAAACCTTACAGGTGCGGTGAATGTGGGAAGTTCTTTAGGTATTTCTTCACACTGAGTAGGCATCAGAGGCTGCACTCTGGTGCATAACCTTATGAATGCAGCGAATGTGGGAAGTTGTTTATGGACAACTCCACACTCAGGAGTCATCAGAGAGTTCACACTGGAGAAAGGCCTTATGAGTGTACTGAATGTGGGAAATTCTTTAGGCACAATTCAAATCAGATTAGACATCAGAGAAGTCACATTGGAGAAAAGCCCTATCAGTGTAATGAATGTGGGAGAGTCTTTAGCCAAAATTCCCACCTCATTCGGCACCAAAAAGTTCACACTAGAGAAAGAATTTATGAGTGTGGCAGATGTGGGAAATTCTTTATGGACAGTTCAGCACTCATTACTCATCAAAGAGTTCACACTAGAGAAAAGCCTTATGAATGTAATGAATGTGGGAAAGTCTTTAGCTATCACTCCAGCCTTACTAAACACAGGAGGTTTCACTCTGGAGAAAGGCCTTATGAATGTAGTGAATGCAGAAGGGACTTTAACCAGAACTCACACCTCATACAGCACCAAAAAATTCATACCAGATGAAGAATATAAAGTGCAAATAGACTTCAGACAGAAATATGTATCATTAGGAACTCATATTTTTTAAACTTTAGCAAAAAATTCTAGTTAAAAAGGTTACCATCTTAACTGGGCGTGGCGGCACACGCTTGTAATCCCAGCATTCAGGAGGCTGAGACCAGAGGAATGCAGTTCACAGACAGCCTCAGTAAGCCCTCTGCAACTCAGTAAGACCAGGTTTCAAAATAAAGAATAAAAAATAGGGCAGGGGGTATAGTTCAGAGGTCGAATGCCCCTGGGTTCCATCCCAGACCTGCAAAAAAAAAAAAAAAAAAATTTACCATCTTAGTGATATTTAAGTGCACATCTCGGTAATCTTAAATAACTCACATTGTTGTATAATGAATTTCCAGAAATATTTTTATGTTAAAAAATTAAAACTATCTTTTAACAACTCATTTTCCTGACCACCATTATTCTATGAATTTTATTGGTACTGGTACTCTAAACAAAATTAAGATTTGATTGTATTATTTTGTGCCTTATTTATCATGTGTTCATAGTGATTAGAATTTCTATTCTTTTTAAATCTGAATAAATTCCATAATAGGTATATGATACTTTATCTAGGTTTGTGGGGTTTTTCCTATTGTTTTAATGCTGTTATGAGCCTGAGCATACAAGTAACTATATTTGAGACCTTTAAATTCTTGTTGGATATATATGTAGAAAATAATTATTGTATCATAGCATAATTCTGTTTTAAACGTGTGTGTGTGTGTGTGTGTGTGTGTGTGTGTGTGTGTGTGTGTGTTACTTGGGATTGAATCCAAATGCATTCTATTACTAAGCTATGTCCTCAGCCCTTTTATTTTTTATGTTGAAACAGGGTCTAACTAGGTTGTGAAGGTTCTCACTAAGTTGCTGAGGCTGGTTGTAAAACTTCAATCTTCTCAAGTACTGGGATGACAAGTGTGCACCACCACACCCAACTTGTTTTAAAATTTTTGAGGAATGGTTTTCAATAACAGGTACACCACTTTTGCAGTTTTGTCAACAGTACATTTTAATTTCTCATATCCCACAACACATTTAAAAAATGTTTTTGTTAGTACTGGGGACTGAACCCAGGGTTGCTCTACCACTGAGCTACATGTCCAGCCCTTTTTATTTTTGAGACGTTTAGCTAAGGTCTTTCCCTGGCTGGCCTTGAATTTTGGATCCTCCTGCCTCAGCCTCCCTAATAGTTGGAATTATAGGCCTGTGCCACCACACCCAGCTTCCTTTTCATGGTTTATGACCCTTTCTCCACCAGTGATCTTTATACTTGGAAAATTCAAAATCCTCTCTTTTCTGAGAAGCCAGAGGTGCTCATTGGTCTCCTTGAGGCTGTCTTATACTCACCAGCCCACCTGGGAGGGTTATCAGCAGCTCTTAGCAACTCTCTTTACAGCAGAAGAACAAGATGGATTAAGAGAGTAGGAAACTCCGTCTCCAACCAGATTCCACTCCCTTAATTGATACTGACGCTCGACTAGTGTCTTTTCCCTTCTTGGGAGATCCAATTGGGACCCCAATCCTGACGCAGGTAGGGGGCTTTAAGACAACTTTCACCAAATTCGTTTAGGAGGAATAAGGGCAGCTGCCAGAAAGCCTACAAATCTGTCCAAAGTGAGGTGATTCAGGAACCGCAGGAGACACCTGTTGAGTTTCTGGAGCGTCACCTGTAGGCTCCCTGAGTTTTCACTCCCATCAACCCAGATGTTCCAGGTAACCAGCGGGCCATAAATGTTGTCTTTGTCACACAGTTGGCTGCACACATTAGAAGAAATTTGCAGACATTAGAAGGATTTGAAGGCATGAAAAGGTCACAGTTATTGAAAATTGCCCAGGTTTATAATAATCACAGTACTAAGGAAGATACGCAAAACAAAAGTCTGACCAGGACATTAGTAGCAAACAGGTGATAGAAAACCCAAGGGAAAAGGTCAAAGGCCACCAGAGAGGAAGAGGTTGGAAAAGGACCAATGTGTTTATTGTAGACAGGGCACTAAAAATTAAAGTCCAAACTGGGAGAAAAACGTTGGCCCCCCAATCCTCCAACCCGGTTAAGAGTGAAGGGGCTGGGGCTCCATGTAATTAGACCCTCAGGGAATAGTAAAGGTTGAAGGAAAACCCGTTAAGTTCCTTGTAGATAATGGATCAGCTTATTCAGTGCTGAAGAAGTCTTTAGGACCCACAACACCTTGACAACTGACTATCCAGGATGCAACCAGCAAGACTGCTTCTTACCCTTGGTCTACCTCCCAGAAAATAGAATTGGGACAAGGTACTCTGACTCATTCTTTTCTAGTCACACCAGACTGCCCCTACCCTTTGCTGGGGAGGACCTCTTTATTAAACTAGGGGCATCTATCTCTTTCAGGGAAGACCATCTCACCTTCAGCCTGAACCAGGTCCCAAATAGGATTTTTAGTGACCTGTCCTTTGAATAGTATCACAGCCAAGACCATTTCCTAAAGGACAGCAATTGTTCCCCCATGTATGGGCCGAAAATAATCCTCCAGGTCTGGTGGCTCATCGCCCCCCAGTGGTTGTTCAGCTATTGAGCACTGTGACTCCTGTGTGAGTCAAGCAGTATCCCATGAGCCCTGGGACGCTAAACCAGGCATGTGAGTTCCTGGGAGCAGTAGGTTATTGCTGATTGTAGATTTGAGGATTTGAGGAGATTGCAAAGCCCCTATATGAAAGTCTTAGGAGAACCCAACCCCTAAATTGGATTAAGACTGAACAAGAAGCTTTTGAGGCCCTAAAGAAGGCTCTTGTGTCTGCACTGGCTCTGGCCCTCTCAGATGCCAACAAGCCTTTCCACTTGTTGGTGGATAAGGCCCTGGAAAGAGCAAAAGGAGTTCTGGCCCAAACTCTGGGACCATGAAAGTTGCCAGCAGCCTACATGTCTAAGAGACTAGACCCTATTTCATCCAGATGGCTAGCCTGCATAGGAGCCATGGCTGCCACTGTGTACCTGTAAAAGAGGCTGACAAATTAACTCTGGGACAGGAATTGTACCTGACTACTCCTCATTCAGTTGAGGACCTCCTAAGAGGCACCCCAGAAAGATGGATGTCTAATACTCGTGTAACCCACTATCAAGCACTCCTCCTAGATCAACCTCACATAAGGTTTTGCAGGATCTCAGCTATTAACCCAGCGAGCATGTTGCTTGATGATGACCCAAAGCAACCTTTGCATGACTTCAGTGAAGTGACCAACCTGATCTAATCTACCATACCGAACGTGACCGATGTTCCATTTCAGAGGCAGAGGTGGTACTGTATACAGATGGAAGCAGTTTTGTTCAGGATGGCATCAAGTATACTGGGGCTGCAGTTATTATGAAAGACCGGACTATTTGGGCTCAGTCCCTTAAGCGAGAGGTGTATGCTCAAAAAAGGCTAACTCATAGGCTTAACACAGGCACTTACATGGGGAAAGAATAAAGTCATCATCATATGTATGCCTTCACTACCACTCATGTGTATGGGGCATTATACCAAGAGAAGGGACTCCTCACTTTAGCTGGAAGAGAAATAAAAAACAAAGAGGAGATCCTGGCCCTATTGAAAGCTATCTGGCTACCCAAGAAAGTAGCCATCATCCACTGCCAAGAGCACCAGAAGGGAGACACTCCTGAATCCCAAGGGAACAGGGAAACAGATTTGGCTGCGGCCATAGAACTAGTGGGGCCTCTAAAAATCTTAGCCTTGTTCCAGAACCAAGCCTGCCCCAGAGACCTACCTACACACAGAAAAGGCCAGGGCACAGCAAGAGGGTGCTAGGCAAGAAGAAATGGGATGGTTGCTATTGCCAGATGGAAGACCCCATTCTTGCAGCAGCTTTGGGAAGACACTTGGGGACTCAACTCCACCAGACAACACATCAAAGGGCTACAAAGATTATTGAACTCCTCAGGTCTAGATACTATATACTAGGATTAGACTATGTTGCCAAAGACACCATGACTAGATGTTCTGCTTGCACCCAGTTAAACCCTAGAGGGGGAAGAGGAGAGCCCTGGAGGGAATACATGCTGGGGCAACATACTTGAAGAACATTGGGGATTGGACTTTACTGAGATCAAATTGATTGTTTGGGGAACAAATATCTCCTAGTGTTTGTGGACACATTCTCTGGGTGGGTTGAGGCCTTTCCCACCCGGACTGAAACAGTTTCCATAGTAACTAAGAAGCTACTTCAGGAGTGAGTTCCCAGATTTGGCCTGCCCCTTACCATGGGATCCGACAATGGCCCGGCCTTCATGGCCAAAGTTTCCCCAAGTCTGGCAAAGGCTTTACACATCAATTGGAAATTTCACTGTGCCTATAGGCCACAGAGCTTAGGACATTTAGAAAGTATGAATAGGACTTTAAAGGAAACTGACTAAATTGGTTATAGAAACAAATATAAGTTGGGCCAACCTTCTTTTTGTCCTCCTTAGAGAGATGCACTCCCAACCTAGGAGGTTTCATCCCTTATGAGATCATGTTTGGGAGACTACCCCCTATCCTCCCAAAGTTAAGAGACATGCATAAAACAGAAATATCTAACCATACCCTTCTTAAGTCTCTACAGGCCACACAACAGACCCAAAAGGCTATCCATCAAATGGTCTGAGGAGCAGATCCTCAGCTTGCTTCTGAGCCTGCTCACAAGTTCCAATCTGGTGACTTAGTCTGGGTTAAGAGCATCCTGACATGGACATTGGAACCCACTTGGAAGGGCCCATATCCTGTGACCCTGAATACACCTTCAGCAGTCAAAGTAGCTGGGATTCTTTTCTGGATTCACCATACTCAGTTTTAAAAGGCTGCAGAGGAGGAAGGGAGATGGACTGTCAATTGGATCTCTGGCCCATTAAAGAAAAGGCTAAAGTGGGATTCTTAATAATTTTTGTGGTTTTAAGATTTGTTTCCCCTTCTGAGGGATCAATTTCCAACCATTGCCTCTCGAGCTGAACCTGGGAGATTAGAAAGACAGAGTGAGAGAGGAATACTAATTTGTAGTATAACTACTGAACACCTACCCATCTTTAAGATAGACCTTTGTGCCCTTGTCAATTGGAAATAAATGCTCCTAGCGCCCTACCAGAGTCATGGCTATAAAAGTGCAGATTTTGAAAAGGACATGCAAAATATCCAGTTTTATATGTGCCCTGTACATGAGCCATCCCACTGCCAAGGGGTTGGACAATATCACTGGCTGCCTGGGATTGGGAAACCAAGGCCTTGTGGGCCCACACTGATCCTCATAAATAAATGCTCCCCGGGCCACTGTAACCCTCTATTAGGATTAAACCTGAACTTCAGTTGATAATTGATACTGGGTTACCGGCCAAACTTGGGGAATAAGGCTCAATGTTTATGGCAGGAACCCTGGGGATAAATTTACTATCCCAAAAAGACTCTCCCAGGGACCCACACCCTATTGGTCCAAATAGTAACCTCTATCTGCCAGTATCCAAGAAACCTCAAAAGTCACCTGTTCAAATGACCCATGTACCTGGAGTTCCAAACCCTTGCTTTCCAAACCCAACCTTGAAGCTGGCCTATCCATGATAAGCATGTTAGATAAAGTCCATAAGGTACTAAGCCATTCCTCCCCAGGATTAGCTCACGATTGCTGGCTATGTCTAGACCCAAAACCCCCATACTATGTAGATATGGGAGCTAACTTGCCCTTGTTAACCCCCAATGACTTCTCAAACTGTGACTGGAGCTGTCCTCACATCACTGTTGGGGATCTACAAAGTCAGAGGACCTGTACCCTGTCATTCAATTATCAGCTAAGCTCCTCCCCTTATAGAGACAACTGTAATGTTATTGTCATACTAACAAAAGTATGGATAAAAGAGTTTACTTTCAGGCCCTGGAAATGACTTGATTGGCCTGCTCAAATAACCTCATCAAATCTCAGACGTAATAGAACAAGAATCCACTGGCACCCTTTGCATTTTAGACTGTTACTTCCCAGGTATATGTATATAATAGGGCAGAAGGATAGATCCATTTCAACTTAGACCCAGGACAACCTAGGGCAAAAAGGGCAGCCAGAGCCATCCTAGTCCCTCTCCTAGTTGGTGCTGGAAGAGCTGGATCCTCAACTGTTGGGACCTTTGCTCTAATAATAATAATAACTTTAGAGAGCTCAGTGCTCAAATTGACACTGACTTAGGACACTTACAAAATTCCCTTTACAGGCTAGAAATCCAGCTAGACTCTGACAGAAGCAGTACTCCAAAATCAGAGAGGCTTATACCTCCTGTTCATGAAACAAGGAGGTCTCTATATGTCCTTGGGGGAGACTCATTATTTTTATGCTAACCAATTGGGAATAATTTGGGAAAGTCTGGCCCTAGCCAGAAACAACTTGAAGGAAAGGAAAAAAGCCAGGCTAGCATCTACCAGTCCCTCTTTTCCTGATCTCCTTGGCTAATTACCCTCATCACTCCCCTGGCGGGCCCACTTGTACTCTTGTTATTGGCCCTAATAGTGGGACTATGGCTCCTTAACTGTCTGATTAACTATATAAGACAAAGAATCACTGATCAAGTGTAGTTACCAGCTGGCTAATAAAGACTTTATTTTGGCAATATTTTGGGTCTGAGTGGTCTCCCTGGAAGTTTTACCTCATAACACTATGAATATTGTTGCCTGTAAATTGAGTTTCTTGCAAACAGAAAATAGTTGGATTATGGTCTTTAATCCACATTGCCAGGCAATGACTTTTAAAGGGGAAGTTTAGACTGTTAACATTTGATGTTATTATTGAGAGATGATTTTTATTTCCTGTCATTTCGAGTTATATTTTCTGTTTGATACAGTGTCATTTCTCCTTTGCTTAGTTACTCATTTGGTAAAATCTTTTTTTATCTCTAGTTCTGGTGTTTATTTATTGTTTCTTATTGTGTTTTATTTCTGTTTCATTTTCTCTAGTGCCAGCTAGGTAGTTTTGCATTTTTTTTAATTCTGCATGTCTAAGGAAGTTTTTATTTCTCTCAATTTTGAAGGATATCTCTGCTGGATATAGAGATCTGTGTTAGAAATTGTCTTCTTTTAGGGTTTGGAGTACATTATACCAAGCCCTTTTAGCTTTTAAAATTTATGTTGAGACGTCTGGAATGATTATTACTGTTTTGTCTCTGAATGCCACCCATCTTTTTGCTCTTGATACATTTACGATTCTTTTCATGGCCTTGATGTTAGTAATTTTGATTATTTTGTGGAAAGAAAAAGTTCTTTTTGATCTTATCATGGTTCTGGATGTTTTCTATACATGTATGTCCATCTTATTTTTTATGTTCATGCAGTTCTCTGATATTATTTCTCTGAAGAGGTTTCTAATATTTTTATGTGATTCTGGACTTTCTTCAATGCCTATTATCTGTAAATTGGTTCATTTCATATTATCCAAATTTTTAAAATATTCTGATCATTTTGATGTATTGTCTTTTCTATATTATCGAATGTCTGGTTATTTTTCAATAAGGTGTCTTCTAAGAATGAGACTCTATTTTCCATGTGGTCTAGTCTGCCAGTGATGGTTCTGACTGAAGACTTCATTTATTGTCTCCTTTATTTTGCTTATTTAGGGCTTTAATTATTTTTATTAATATGTTTTTTATTTCCTATATGCTTTCTCTGATTTTATTTATAATGCCCCCCTTTATTGTGGCACTGGGGATTGAACCCAGGGGCATTCCATCTCTGAGCTATACCCTTAGACCCAGTTTTTATTCTTCTATGTGAGACAGGGTCTCACTAAGTCGCAGAGGGCCTAACAAGTTGCTGAGACTGAATATGAACTGTGATCCCCCTGTTTCAGCCTCCCAAGTACAGGTATTACACGCATGTGTCACCATGCCCAGCTCTCTAACGCTTCTGAACATATTAAAAATAAAAATTTTAATTCTCCTTCTGGCATTTTTTCTAGCTTTTATTGGTGATCTCCAATGTCGTGGAGTTGTAGTCGTTTATTGTTTCTTCATTAGTCTTCGTTCTCATGTTTTCACAATTCTTAGATTTGTATCTCTGTTGTGTTGGCATCCTTTTCCTTTGTGTGAGAGTCCTATGTCTATCCTTTGTCTCTTTTTAAATTCTGTGCTGGGATATATATTTGCCTCACTTAATTTGACTAGGCCAGTTTTAGCCACTCAGGTCTGTCGGAGATTACTCTCTGGGACTTGTGAGGGGGAGATCTGAAATAAAGACACAGACAATTGCCTCTCGTGCAACTGACAACTTTATTTAGGGTAACAGGTACTTATATATCATAAAACATGGAAGAGCAAACCAGAGTATCTAGGGCAAAGGATTGGATGACGTGTGAGTCAAAGAAAAACTAACAACACTTAAGTAAATATTTTTCAGCTAATCATAAACTTAATCAAGAATACATATGCCTAAGAGAACAAACGTAGGGCCTGCATTCAGTCATGGTAACCTTAATCAAGAATCCATATGACTAAGAGAACAAAAGGGTTTGTGTGTGGTCATGGCTTTTGGAACAGCTTGTGGATTTGGCCCTTCACCTAGTCCTCCGAAGACCTCGTAAAAGAATATTGAAAATGAGATTGAGATCAGTTCCCACTCTCACTGGTGGGCCTGGGGCTCGTGTTTAGGAAAGAACAGGAGTTACAGCCAGAGCCTTGGAGGACTTAACCTTTCATTAATCCCCCTTAACTCTTTCAGAATCTTTGATTCCTCAGGCTTTGTCCATGTCCTCCGTCATTTCCCCATTTTCTGTTAAGTTGAATGGCGGCCACAGTGAGAGCAAGGCTAGAGGATTTTGAACTGGGTAAGGTTGACCGAATCCACCCAAATCCTGAAAGTGTAAGTATACTAAATAGTCCTATAAGCAGTAATTGTAATATCCCAGCTGGTGTTTTCACTAGATTTGGCAAAGGGTTATTATTCATCAAGTCGGTTAAAGTGTTAAGAAATTTCTCATCATAGGGTGAAGACAAGGTATGGGAGAAAGTATCCGTTATGTCCTTTTTCAACTTGTCAATGTTCAATGTATTGTTATTGGATATGCTAGCTAAATGTTGGCAGATGGAATCCCATTTATATTTAATTTGGTTATATTCTAAGCTAGTAACACAAAATTGGCTAATGTTCCAATGACATCTCAAAGACAATTGATATTGTGTTTCTAGTGATTGATTTCCTACCCATCAAAGAGCCTCCCTAAACTCATTGACCTCATCTAACAATTGTTGATCAACCTTAGCTTGTTTTTCCCAAAGAATCCTTGACTGGTTATGCCAATTCATAATAAAATCTTCATTTTTAATAGAATTATGCAATGGCATCCCTGCTACTGCACTCACTGACGCCACTGCTATTAGACCTACTATACCTGCAATAATCCATTCAATAAGTCACTTCCCTCTATTAAGAATATATTGATATAAACTATGAACAAAAGAGGATTCCTCTCAAGTATATGATAGAGTTACAGGGATCCAAATATGAGATCTTTGTCAAAGAAAGATTAAGCTGTCTTCAGAATGGTTAAAAGTAATAGAGGCATTAATGCAAGTGTACAGTCTGAAATTTATACAGTATATATTTTTACCCTGATTGCTTAATTTGCCTATAGGTAATAAATGGGGAAGTTTTACAAGACTTGGATCTAAAATTCCATGGTATAATTAGTAGAATAATTTTGAGGAATTACTGTAGATGCAAACACCCTGGCCAATTTCAAAGAACGTAAAGCAGTGACAAGTTTCCATATATGCCATTGTTCAGGTCCTAATATATTTGAGGCAACAACATGAGGTCTAGGTGGTGCTAGTCCCCCATTGTGCCAAGAAATCACATCATTATCTTGTCACCAGAAAGAAATGTTTCCTCGATGCTTAGAACCAGTGATATTCCAATGTATGGTATTGTTATTACAATAAATTACATCTAATAAATCATTATTAGATGCCACTTCTTCAGTTATTCAGGACAGTCAGTGAAAAACCCATAAGGCTCTTAGTCTGCAAATGTAAAATTTTTGTAGTAAGCAACTTGAGCTAATTTTGGTCTACATGTATTCCAGTGTAATTGGGCATAATTTCTCTTTCTCCATGAGACAGCTTCACAAGGCAAATCTGAGGGCATCAAATAGGTGGTAGTGTAATTACTCATATGATGAGTTGCCTCAAAATCAGAGGCATTAAGTAAAAAGGAAAATGAAGCAGAAAACCCAATATGTAACCCAGTTCCATTATTAGCATTATATCCCCACCATTGAGAAAATATAGAAAGACAAATATCAACCCCCAAAAACATATTGGCAAGGTCTTATATCCTAGAGTAAAGTTTATCAATTTTCCTTCTTCATCAGGGTGACTGGGTGATGTCATCTTCCATGGAGACGGCATCATACCCAAGTTGTTGGTGTATATTAATGGTGCAGTGTCTGCCCAGTCAACAAATTCTACTAATGGAGGGAAAAGAATATAAGTCCAATATGTGTAGTTGTCACCACTCACTCCTGAGGTAAAGGACAATATAGCAATCATTGCTAAAAACATCTTGTCTGGTGTTACCGGTCCTCCAGCTTCTTTCACTATTGATTCTACCTTCCTACTCAGATTCTTTACCTGTGCCCATGTCAGGTAATATTTCTTTCTGATATCTGCATCTGGTGAAGCTGGAACCATGTTTTTCATCTTTCTTTCTCCACCCGACTTTTCATCAGGGACCAAAGATTGCTTGCCATTGTCTACAGAAACAATAGCATAACCTTTGCCTAGAAAATGTAGTTTTCCTGGCTTCCATTCATTAGTATAATCTTAAACTCAAATATCTTGATGTTGTAATGCTATCTTTTTTGTATGGAAATGTTTTTCTGCTCTGGTGATATTAGAGGAATTTTTAAATTTTAGATAATTTAAATATAAAGAGTTGTAATATAAGGCTTCTCTAGGGTCCATATTCACCCTCTTTTGTTTAGAAAGAAGAAGCCTAAGAGTAGCACGTTCAACTAAAGCTTGACCTTGGGGGTTGTATGGATCCCGGTAACATGAGAAATATTCCACTTACTAGGGAATTGTTTAAATGCTTTTGAAGTAAACGAAGGCCCATTGTCTGTTTTTATTTGGAGAGGCACCCACATAACCGCAAAAGTATTTATTAATGCTAATTTTGCTGCCTTGAAAGTTTCACTTTTAGTAGGCACTGCCTGTATAAAAGAAGAATAAGTACCTATAATTACCAGAGCTAGAGAATAGAGGGATAAAGAAATATGAGTGAAGTCTACCTGCCAGAGATAATTAGGTTTTAGACCCTTAGGGTTAACATCCACAGATTGTTATGTTAAATGAAATGGCCTGCATACTGGGCAATTTCGTGTAATTTGTTTGGCCTGAAAAAAAGGGATTTTATATGCTACTTGTAACCTATTGGCATTAGAATGGAAAAACTTATGTTCCTCTTGAGGTGAAGAAAAGAAGCAGGGCATGGTGGTGCACGCTTGTAATCCCAGCATTCGGGAGCCTGAGACCTGGAGGATCACAGTTCGTGGACAGCCTCAGCTACTTAGTGAGGTCCTCTGCGACTCAGTGTGACCCGGTTTCAAAATAAAGAATAAAAAATAGGGCAAGGGGTGTAGCTCAGAGGTAGAATGCCCCTGGGTTCCATCCTCAGACCCCCCCCCCAAAAAGAAAAAAGAAAAGACTGCTTCCAAAAGGGTGTCGGCGTTTGTATTCCCTTGTGTTAATGGACCAAGGGGATTGGAATGTGATCTTATATGGGTAATGTGAAAAGATGCAGACGATGTCTGATTAAACATTGAAGCCTGAGAAAGAGTTGTGTGATAGGTGCAGGACCATCGGGAATGTAAGTGGTCTCAATACTAGGGAACAAATTAACTATATAAGGTGAATCAGATACTACATTTAAAGTACAAGAACAGCTATCCAACAGGGCAATTAAAGCAAACAATTCTTTCTTTTGCATAAATTGGTAAGGGGTTGGAAGATGTAATTTTAAATCAGGACCATAAATAGCAGCCTTTTGCTGTTTAGTATCATCAATATAATAAGTAGGAGCTTTAGGAATAGGTTGTGAAACAACAATAGAATTAATGGTCCAGTCACATCTATTGAGGAAGTTCCATAATTTTCCCTGAGGATAATGAAAAGTAATATCACCAACAAAATTGGCCAAAGCAATTTGTAATGAAGTATAAAGATTAAGAAGATTATGGAAAGTTTCCTTATTAAATGGTATAGTAATAAATCTGATATCATACACACACACAGAGAGAAATATCCTTTTTCTGCCTAAGATAATAAATGTAGATAAATGGTCAGTGTAAGGAGTGATTGTTTTAAACCCTTTATGATGGGTATATATCCATTCTATTGGTTTATCCTCCTGGACTATAATTCCTGTAGGCATATTAGAGGTACCCATAATCAATAACCCTATCTCTTTATCAGGTTGATATCATTGAATGAATGCGTCAGAGATTCTCTGTTCCACTAATTTTAATTCTCATTTTGCTTGTGCACTAGGCATTCGTCGACTGTCCAAGGAAGGGTCTCCTTCTAAGATGGCAAAAAATGTTGTAAAGCATAATTTGGAATTCCCAAAGTGGGTCGAATCCAATTAATATCTCCTAACAATTTCTTCATGTTGTTTAAAGTCCAATTGGTTGGGATGTTAATTTGAGCAATTTTTGGTTTCACTGTCTGTCTCTGTACTACATAACCTAGATAATTGTAAGGAGGCATAGTTTGGATTTTTTCCGTTGCAATTTCCTTTTCTTTTCCTTTTCTTTTCTTTTTTTTTTTTTTTTTTGGTGGTATTGGGGGTGGATCCAGAGGCTTTCTACCTCCAGGCTATACTCCCAGACCTATTTTACATTTTATTTTTTGGAAACAGGGTCTCACAGTTGCTGAGAGCCTCACTAAGTAGCTGAGGCTGGCTTCGAACCTGTGCGATCCTCCTGTGTCTCAGTCTCCCAAGCATGGGGATTACAAGCGTGCGCCACCACGCCCGGCTTGTGGCAATGCTCAAACCCTGCGCTTGTAGGGCTTGAACTGTTTCTTTAAGAAGGTTAAGTAAAATTTCTTTCTCGGGGTGAGCAAGTAAAATATCACCCATATAATGGATTATCTATGCCTTTGGGCACAATTCTCTGATAGGCTGTAATGCTGTGTCAACATAACACTGACACATAGTTGGGGAATTAGCCATGCCCTGAGGCAGTACTTTCCATTGAAATCATTTTGCAGGCTGAATATTATTGAGAGGGAAGAGTGAAAGCAAATCTCTGACAATCTTTAGGATGCAGAGGAATTGACAAGAATCAATCTTTTAAATCAATTACACTAATCTCCCAATCCTGAGGTATCATGGATGGGGTAGGTATGCCTGGTTGTAGAGCACCCATGGGCTGAAGAGTCTTATTAACATTCCTTTGACCTATTAATATTCTCCATTTTCCTGTTTTCTTTTTTATTGCAAATATAGGAGAATTCCAGGGTGACATAGAAGGTTCAATATGCCCTCTGTAATTGCTCTTCACTCAACATGTATCATGACAGAAATCACCCCTATATTATCTGCATCAATCAAACTGGTATGTACAAGGAGGCCCTTTAGGGTACTGCTGCTGCAACCAAGGATTAAACCTACAGTGTTTTTTGGAATCGGGCCCACATATTCAAGATCTATTCTTTGAGGATTATTAATAACTAGTAATTGTGGTAAACAAGTAGCTGGTAAGTCTATAGCATCACTCCCTTATGTGGCTGCAGTAAGGGTCATGATATTTGGCAGAGTTACAGGAGCAGCCTTATTATTGATTGTCATATTTCTTAAAAGATGTTTTAACTGTTTAAGCTACTATTAAGAAAATTGTCTCTCATTTTGTTCTGGGCTATTAGTTTCTATGATTATTTTGTAATTTGTTTTCATCCTTATCAAATTTTGATCTACATTCATTTTTGCAATGTTTCTCTTTCTTACATCTAGAGCATATTCCAGGGAGTGGCTGTTTTCCTCCCTTTTGTCTATCTTCTTTTGCTTTTAAGGGAACCCTACATTCTTTTTTCATAAGTCCTGGCTTCCCACAGTTAAAACACTTTGTTTACTCATATTCTGTATTCTTTTTGTTTCAATTGCTGCTATCTGTGCCTTATATCTTACTGTTCCTATATTTTGACATGCTTCCATAAAATCTAAAACATTCCCTCTTTCCCTAATGGGGCGAATAGCCATTTGGCAGTCTTCATTAGTATTATCAAAAGCTAGTTGTCTGATTAACATTTCTGACAACTCTGCATTCTTATAGTCTTTTAAATAGAATCCTGCAGTCTCCTGATAAAAGAACTATATTCTTCAGTGGGTCCTTGTAAAATTTTTGTAAATGGCTCTCCAGTTCCTTCTCAATTTTTTTGCCCCAGAATCCAGTACAGATGCTGTGGTTGTACATTTTGGACTTGAGTTCTTATGTCTGACCAAGCTCCAGTTCTAGTGAGAAATTCCTAAGACAACTGGGCTGGATTTCCCTGAGCTGTTTGATCATGCATAATTTGTTTTTCCTCCTCACTAAGCTACATCTGCCATTGTAAATATTGTTGCCCTGTAAAGGCCATCTTTGCCACTGAATATAAATCATAAGGGATCCAGTTCTCAGCCCACAAGTGCAAGAATTCAATGCAATAATTAGGAACAGGCCCATATAGTGTGCATGCTTTTTTTTAAAAAAAAGTGGAAATAATATCAAATTCAGGTGCCTTCCAATCAGTTTGCTACAGCAGACCAAGATTAAAAGTGACAGGGAAGACAAAAGCTAGATGAACAGGATAGTGTCAAGGTTTAAAAGGCATAGGCCTAGGCAGAGCTGGATTCACTCTATGTTCTAAAGGATATATGTTTTTTTTACCACAGAGGCTGAAGGGGGCGCTGGTGCCAGGGCACTCACTCCAACTTCTTTTCCTGGGCTTTCTGGGCAAACACGATCTCCTTCTGTCTTTTGGCACAATCTAGGTCTTCCTCTAACAACTCATAAACATGGAACAATTTTTCAGTTTCATTTTCTAAATCAAAACCTCTGCCATCCATTTGCTGGATAATCATCCTAAGGAAGACCAAGTGGCCCACCACTGAGGGGGAATTTTCTCCCCTTACCAATAAGCCTTCATAATATTTTTTTGAAATCTATCCCACACTTCCTCGTCTAACCTTCCTTCATCAAGAAACCAAGGATTATATTCTACTGCTAAATCATAACAATCCTGTAGTTCCTCTTGTGATATATTTGTCTTATATTGCTTTAAAAAATGATGTACTATCTTTACAAAAGGATTTTTACTCACTTGGTGTCCCATGGCTGCTTACCTCTTTCTGCAGTGATCTCTTCCTCTTCTCGAATTACCCTTTTCAAGTCCCTGTATCAGGCACCACCTGTTAGAGATTACTCTCTGGGACTTGCGAGGGAGAGACCTGAAATAAAGACACAGACAATTGCCTCTCGTGCAACTGACAACTTTATTTAGGGTAACAGGTACTTATATATCATAAAACACGGAAGAGCAAACCAGAGTATCTAGGGCAAAGGATTGGATGACGTGTGAGTCAAAGAAAAACTAACAACACTTAAGTAAATATTTTTCAGCTAATCATAAACTTAATCAAGAATACATATGCCTAAGAGAACAAACGTAGGGCCTGCATTCAGTCATGGTAACCTTAATCAAGAATCCATATGTCTAAGAGAACAAAAGGGTTTGTGTGTGGTCATGGCTTTTGGAACAGCTTGTGGATTTGGCCCTTCACCTAGTCCTCCGAAGACCTCGTAAAAGAATATTGAAAATGAGATTGAGATCAGTTCCCACTCTCACTGGTGGGCCTGGGGCTCGTGTTTAGGAAAGAACAGGAGTTACAGCCGGAGCCTTGGAGGACTTAACCTTTCATTAATCCCCCTTAACTCTTTCGGAATCTTTCATTCCTCAGGCTTTGTCTATGTCCTCTGTCACAGGTCCCTACAGGAAAGTGTCTGTTGTTTCTTGGTTTCCTAGGACCAAGAGAATATTAAGAAGCTTTTAAGCAGCTATATAATACTTTTTAATCTGTTCAGGGGCCTTGCTGGATTTATGTTACTGTGTTCTCTGTGATAAAATCCATTACCCCTACCATAGTGTTTATATCACTTCAGTGTGGTTAGGGAAAGTGCCTACCATAGTGTTTATATCACTTCAGTGTGGTTAGGGAAAGTGGACCTCTTCACTCTCCATTCTCTAGAGGAATCATGAGTAGTCTGAGCCCTTGGTGGTTTTTATTCTTATGGGCTACGACATGCACCTGAACAGCTCTGACCACAATGGCCAGTATGCACTGCTGATGGCTTGCTGAGTTTCCTCCTTTGCCCCTCGCCTGGTCCCTGGCATATCATTTCTAAGACCTTGAAACATTCTGCTCAAATAGAAGAGGTTTGTTTTTTGTTTACACAGAATCTTGTGCTATGTCAGATAGTTAATACTAATGATGTGATTCATAATGGGTCCCTGAGGGTCTCCTGGTACAAATGTGACCTCAGACTAGGGTACAGAACCCAGCAACTAAGATGAGCCACCAAAATGCTCCCTGTTAAGGTGATACATGAGCAAAGAAAAACAAAGAAAAAGAAAACTTGTGTGTATTTTCATGGTTGGCAGTATTTTGTGTCGTCATACATTGGTGCTAGGAGATTAAAGCATTGTTTACTTGACTCCACTGATAGGGAATACCTGGGATCTCGCACTTGCTCTCTGGATTCTTCCTTATGCACTTATTTTGTACTTAATTTGTTATTTATTTGTGGTGCTGGGTGTTGATCTCAGGAGCATTCTACCTCTGAGATACGCTCCATTCCCCCTGCCCCCACTTTTAAAATTTGGAACAGCAGCTGAGCTTGGTCATGCAAACCTGTAATCTCAGTACTTGGGGGAGCATGAAACAGGAGGATTGCAGATCCTCCTAGCAAGATTCTGTTTCCAAATAAAAAAAAATTTAAAGGTATGGGGGTGTATCTTGGAGGTAAAACTCCTCTGAGGTCAATCCCCAGTACCACAAGAAATAAAAAAATTTGAAACAGGTTCTCACTATGTTGCTAAAGATCTTGCTGAGTTGCTGAGGTTGGCCTCATACCTGGGATCCTCCTTGTCTCAGCCTCCCAGGTACTGGGATTAGAGGCATGTGCTATCATACCTAGCTTATTTTATTTCACTTTTTATTTCATTTTTGGAGCTGGGAATTGAAGCCATGGCATTGTGCACGGTAAGCATACATTCTACCTACCTCTGAATTATTCCCCAACCCTTTGCTGATTTTTTTTTTTTACTGGAGATTGAATTCAGGGGAATTCTACCTCTGAGCTACACTCCCAGCTCTTTTTATTTTTTTATGTTGAAACAGGGCCTCACCAAGCTTCTAAGTTGCTGAGGCTCATCTTAGCAGCTGATGAATGTGTACTTAATATCAAACATATGTATTTATTTATTTATTTAAAATTTTTTTGCGGGTCTGGATATGAAACCCAGGGCCATTCAACCTCCAAGCTATGCACTCTGCCCTATTATTTAAATTCTTTATTTTGAAACAGGGTCTCACTGAGTTGCAGAGGGCCTCCTAAGTAGCTGAGGCTGTCCACAAACCGCGATCCTCCAACCTCAGCCTCCAGAATGCTGGGATTCTAAACATGAGCCATGCCCGGCGTGGTGGCCCAGGCTTGTAATCCCCGCGCTTGGGAGGCGGAGACAGGAGGATCGCGCTGGTTCAGAGCCAGTCTCTCTGGCTTAAGAGACCCTGTTTCCAAATAAAATAATATAAAATAGGTCTGGGAGTGTAGCCCGGAGGTAGAAGGGTTTCCAGGAACCCTAGTACCACACACACACACACACACACACACACACACACACACACACACACAAGCGTGAGCCACCACACCCAGCCATTTTTAAATTTTTGTTTTGTTTTGTTTTTGGTCGTAATGGGGTTCCTGGAAGCCCTTCTACCTCCTGGCTACTCTCCCAGACCTATTTTATTTTTTTATTTGGAAACAGGGTCTCTTAAACCAGTGCGGCTGGCTTCGAACCTTCACGATCCTCCTGTCTCCGCCTCCCAAGTGCGGGGATTACAAGCGTGCGCCACCACGCCCGGCGTCATTTTTAAAATTTTTGAAACAGGGTCTCACTGAGTTGTGAAGGGCCTAAGTAACTGAGGCTGTCTAAGAACTGGAATCCTCTGCTCTCTGCCTCACAAATGCTGGGATTACAAGCATGTGCCACTATGCCCGGCTAAAATATTCTTATTTTGAAAAGGGAAAATTATCTAGCTACTGTAAATAAATATGTCTCACAGTGAAATTATAAAAATTTAAATAATTAAATATTATAAATATACTCATCTTGCCTCTCAATAAAAGAATGCTTTTGATTGAATAAAAATAAAGATATTCATCCTCAGAAAATTAAAACATTTCCTCAAGTGTCACTGATACTATGAACCCAACCAAAGTGATCTAATGTGCTGTTTCATCCCATCCAGCTCCCTTGACCTTCCATCATCTGCATTCTTATCTTCTTTTCTGTTTTCAGTAGGGCTTTGTAATTTACTCTGCTATTTAATCCTTAGATGAATTTCTTTGTGTATGTATGTGGGGGGAGGTACTGGGAATTGAACACAGGGGCATTCAACCTCTGAGTTACACTCCAAGCCCTTTTCATTTTTTGTTTCAAAACATGGTCTTGCTAGGTTGCTGACAGTCTTACTAAGTTCCTGAGGTTGGCTTTGAACCTATAATCTTCCTGTCTCAGCCTTCCAAGTGCTGGGAATACAGGTGTGCACTACCATGCCCTGTTTTAGATGAATTTCTTTCTGTTTCCATCATCCATAGTAGAAGTTCTGTGTAGGGAACTTTATATTTTACTTTGTGACAGCTGAAACATCCTATATACCTTGAAACATACCCAAAACATACCAAAATGAGATATCCAATAAATATCTATGAACATACCAAACAAACATGACAACATAGTTTTCATTTGCACCACTCTATACCCTATTTCTACTTCTCTACTGACCTGGTGTTTCTTCCTTCAAAAAAAAAATTTTTTTTGGTGGTACTGGGGTTCCTGGAAACCCTTCTATCTCCAGGCCACACTCCCAAACCTATTTTTTAATATTTTTTAAAATTTGGAAACAGGGTCTCTTAAGCCAGACTCGCTTAAGCAACCTGCGCGATCCTCCTGTCTCCGCCTCCCAAGCATGGGGATTACAAGCGTGCGCCACCACGCCCGGCTCTTCCTTCAATTTTATTACCCTCATTTCTCTAAAAATATAGAACTCATATTTGGGAGGCAAACACTTTAAAGACACTACAAATCCTGGTTGGGCCTATGCTTAGTTTTCTTCTCTCACTTCTTCTATCTCAGTGCTCTCTGCTAATCTCCATGGGGATCTTTTTTTTTAATTTCAAAAGTTGTTTTTCCCCATCTGTTACCACCACTCCTACAGGACATGTTTATTTTTCACCTCTAATCCATTTCTTGCTTTACTCACACTTGTTCTCAGAGGTCATCTCTGCTCCCCATACAGATGCTGTCACCAAACTTACAGGTGAAATGATAATCACTTCTCCACAAGGAGATGAAGTCACAGATCCCACATCTTTATCCCAGGGTCAGATGCCCCCTTCACAGTCTAGCACGGATGCCATCCGGGTGTCCGCTGTCTACAAGGCCAACCCACCCAGATTTGGTAAGTGTTTTTTTTTTCTTTTCTTTTCAAATAACCATCATATTCATGGAATTTCTCTCTGACCAGAGATAAATCTTATCTTTAAATAAAATCAGCCTTCCGAAGTTGGGGTTAAAAAAGTATTTGTGAGCTATAGATAATTAGCTACCTAGATATATATAATAGATAGAAACAAACACATTTCACAGAAGAGGGGTCGAGAGTCTAGTGTTGTTTCAGTGCTGCATCAATGCCTGACATCATCCCAGTTATATCATCTCTGAACAATTTCTTTTCTTTCTTTTTTTTTGTGGTACTGGGAATGGAACCAGGGGTCATTCTACCTCCAGGCTACACCCCCAACCCTATTTTTATTCTTTATTTTATTTTATTTATTTTTTTGTGGTACTGGGGATGAAACCCTTCTACCTCCGGGCTACACTCCCAGACCTATTTTAAATTTTATTTGGAAACAGGGTCTCTTAAGGCAGGGAGGCTGGCTTTGAACCTGCGTGATCCTCCTATCTCTGCTTCCCAAGCACGGGGATTACAAGAGTGTGCCACCACGCCTGGCTTTATTCTTTATTTTAAAGCAGGATCTCACTGAGTTGCAAAGGGCCTCACTAAATAGCTGAAACTCTGAGAACTGCAATTCTCCTTTCTCAGCCTCCCAAATGCTGCCTGCTTTTATTCTTTATTTTGAAACAGGGCCTCACTAAGTTTTGGAGAGCCTGACTAAGTTAGTGGAGGCCGGGTTCAAACCTGTGATCCTCATGTCCTAGCCTCCCAATAGTGGGAGTGCAACCATGTGCCATCACAACTGGCTCCTCGGAACCATTTCAAAACTGCCCTTTACTAAACACAGCACTCTTCCCAGCATTCATACTAAAGCTTTGGGACTGTGTCAGCAAAGGGTGGTAAGACAATGGAAGTAGGCTCTTACCACCGAGCACAAACTTGTCATCTGTGTGATGGATGCTGGTATGCGTATGTGCATTTTGTTGGCTTTTTTTTTTTTTGAGCAGAGGCATATGATGTTAAATGCAATTACTGATATTAAATCTCCAAATTTCTTTTTTTTTTTTTTTTTTTTTTTTTTTTTTGCGGGTCTGGGGATGGAACCCAGAGGCATTCGACCTCCGAGCCACACCTCCTGCCCTGTTTTTTTATTCTTTATTTTGAAACCGGGTCTCCCTGAGTTGCAGAGGGCCTCACTAAGTAGTTGAGGCTATCCATGAACTGTGATCCTCCGGTCTCAGCCTCCCAAATGCTGGGATTGCAAGTGTGCACCACCATGCCCGGCTTAAATCTCTAAATTTCTATAATCGGTGAAAGGTTCTTTTATTTTTTTGTGGTACTGGGGATGTAATCCAGGGGCATTCTACCTCCTACACCCCCAGCCCTATGACAATTTTTTTTTTACTGTATGTTTGAATGAATGCATATGTGTACAACATTAAAATGAATATTCACTTTAATGCAGTACTTACCTGATCCTTCTCCTTCCTCATCCCCAGGAAGAATAGTGTTGACAACTGGTGGGGATTTTGCAGACATATTCAGTAGTAGCTCTGAGCCTCCCCTCTCCTGGACCCTACTCTTGCGCCCTCTGTCCCAGGTCCTGCTGGATACTTTTTCTATATATCCCCAGGATAATTAGGGTTGCTGTTAGCAGAACTAACACTTCCCCAGCCAAGATTGTTGATCTGTGTTTACCAAGCTCTTCCTTTCTTCCTTCCTTCTTCCCTTCCTCCCTCCCTCCTTCCCTCCCTCCCTCCCTCCCTTCCTTCCTTCCTTCCTTCCTTCCTCCCCTTCTTCCTTTTTCTTACCTCTAATCTAACACCCCTAACCCTTTTTATTTTTTGTTTTGAAACAGGGTCTAGCTAGGCAGCTGAGAGTCTCACTACATTGCTGATTCTGCCCTTGAAGCCATGATCCTCCTGTCTCAGCCTTCTAACTACTGGTATTACAGGTGTGTTCCACCATGCCTGGCCTATTCTTTATATTTTAGATTCAGATTGCTATATCTTATTTACTCGGTGAAGACAAAAATATCCTTACATAAGTGAGCTAACTACTTCAAGAAACTTAATAACAAATCCTAAATTATTTCTCCACAAGTTGGTAATTGACATTTCTCAAAATATGTGTATGTGTGAAGTTTTATAGACTTCTTTTTCTGTACCATTGACTTCATTTTCTATTTCTTTTTTTTTTTTTTGGTGGGTCCAAAGATGGAACCCAGGGGCATTTGACCTCCGAGCTACACCCCCTGCCTTATTTTTTATTATTTATTTTTGAAACAGGGTCTCACTAAGTTGCAGAGGACCTCACTAAGTAGCTGAGGCTGTCCGCAAACCGTGATCCTCCAGTCTCAGCCTCCTGAATGCTGGGATTACAAGCATGCACCGCCACACCTGGCTTCTATGTCTTTTATTTCAGTACACAATACCTTCCTTCCTTCTTTCTTCTTTCTTTTGTGATATTAGGGATTGAACCCAGAGACATTGCACTTCTGACCTATCCTCAGCCCTATTTTCTATATTTTCAAAATTTGAAACAGGGTCTTCCTAAGTTGCTATAAGTCTCACTGAGTTGCTAAGGCTGGCCTAACTCAAACCTGAGATCTGGTCTCAGCCTCTCAAGTACTGGGATTACAGGTATGTACCACCATCCCTGGCCAGTGCCTTATTTTTCTGTTTAATTTTTATTTATCGAAGAAACCTGTGGCCAGGTACCATGACATATCCCTAGAATCCCAGCTACTTGAGAGCCTGAGACAGTGGGATCTCAGGTTCAAGGCCAGTATGGGCAACTTATGGAGACCCTGTCTCAAAATAAAAAGAGGTGGGGGTGGCTGGGGTGTAGCTCTGTGGAAGAGCACTCCCTGAGTTCAATCCCTAGCATCACAAAACAAACAAAACTTGTTTTCCATAAATAATAGACATACTTTATTTATAATATCAGTTAATTAGATTGTTGTTAAATTTCTTAATTGAAAAATTAAGAAATTTAGAGTTTTGAGCTGTGGTGTATATCTGTTGTAACTAATTTGTGATCTTACTATTGTAACAATGTTTTGTTATGGTTCTATATATCCTCAAAATCTAGCTTTTGTGTGTTTTCCAAATTTTCATTTTTCTTAATTAATTTTACTTTATTATTCATATATATGATTGTCAATATACAGCAAACCTCTAACATCCTAGTTATTTAGCATATTCCTACATCCTGAATCATGTTATCAACCCTAAGCATTTGTTTCTGTGGTGTCTAGAAAGCATACAGCCATTCAGATTACAATGACCAATATCATAATTTGTTTACATTCCCTTCCTCATACTTTGTGTTTCTGTCCACTGATTAAACCATACAAGCATAGTAGTAGTCCCTCATAGGGTGCCAAAATAATTTTCTTTTTCTGAACTAACATAAAAAATTTCACAAAATAAAGTTATGCACTAAGGGCAATTTCTTGCAGTACTGGAAATTGAACCCAGAAGCATTCTATCCCTGAGCTGTGCCCCCAGACTGATTTTATTTATTTGGAAACAGGGACTCACTAGGTTGCTGAGAGCCTCATTAAGTTGCTTAGGCTGTCCGTGAACCTACCAGTCTCCTGTATCAGTCTCCCAAGTACTATGATTACAAGCATGCATCATCACACCCAGCTCAATGACAAGGTTTTGAAAGCCACTATTGTGGAAGTTAAAAAATATATACAAAAGAAAAAAGCGTGTAATAGAGGCTATACATGCGTCAGTGGTCTCAAAAAATAATTATACATACATATAATTCATTTTATCTGTATTCCCAATTATGTTATCTGTAAGGAATTATCTTATCAAAGCCCCAAATATATCCTTACATCCACAAGTAAATAACCAAGGACATCTATCTCAAGGCAGTCATCCTTCATTAAGAGAACCTCAATGTGTGTGTGTGTGTGGGGGGGTCCCTGAATGTTAAACATACTTGAAGACTGTTTTTCTTCGCATGGATAGCCCACCACACAGGCACATAATTAGGCTCACACTTTATTTTAAATTTGATTTTATAGAGTTTATAATTTCATTATGATTTAATGTTATTTGTAATTATGTAAAATATTTGCAGGAGGATAGCAGGTTCAAAGCCAGCCTTGGCAACTTAATGGGGACTCTCAGCAACCTAGTGAGACCCAGCTTCCAAATAAGGAATAAAAATATTGGGATGGGGGTGTAGCTTGGATGTAGAATGCCTCTGGGTTCAATCTCCAGCACCAAAAAATAAAGAATATTTGTATTTGCAAAAAGGCAGAACTATAAAATTTCATAAAAACTTGACTTTCTTCTCTTGCATGGTGGTGTAAGCCTGTAATTCCAGTATTTGGGTGGCTGAGACAGGAGGGTTGCAGATTTGTGGTCAGCCTCAATAACTTACTGAGACCCTGTATCAAATTAAAAGTAAAAAATAGAATTGGGCATGGTGGCATATTCTTATAATCCCAGTACTTGGGAGGCTGAGACAGGAGGATTGCAGATTTGCAGCTAGTCTCAAGTACTTAGGCCCTTTGCAATTAACCGTAATTCCAAATGCCGAAATTACAAGCATGCGCCACCAGGCTTGGCTAATTTTTTTTTTTTTTTTTGGTTGTACTGGGATGGAATCCTTCTACTTCCGGGGATACACTCCCAGACCTATTTTTTTATATTTTATTTGGTAACAGGGTCTCTTAAGCCAGTGAGGCTGGCTTCGAACCTGTGCAATCCTCCTGTTTCCTCCTCCCAAGCACGGGGATTACAAGCACGCGCCAACATGCCCAGCCTAAATATTTTTTTGAAACAAGATCTTGCTAAGTTGTTGAGAGCTAAATTGATGAGGCTGTTCTCAAATCTACAATTCTCCTCCCCAGCCTCCCAAGTACTGGGATTACAGGTGTGTGTCACCATGCCCGGCTGGCACTTTCCTTTAAAAATATCTTGAAGTCAGCTAGGCATGGTGGTACACACCTGTAATCCCAGCACCTGGGAGGCAGAGATAGGTTCAAAGCCAGCCTCAGCAACTTAGTGAGGCAATGTTTCAAAATAAGCTGGGCGTGGTGGCGCATGCTTGTAATCCCCACGCTTGGGAGGTGGAGACAGGAGGATCATGCAGGTTTGAAGCCTGTGCGGCTGGCTTAAGAGACCCTGTTTCCAAATAAAAATATAAAAAATAGGTCTGGGAGTGTAGTCCGGAGGCAGAAGGGCTTCCAGGAACCCCAGTACCACACACACACCAAAAAAAAAAAAAAAAGAAGAAGTAAAGTATGTAGCTTGTAGGTAAAATGCCTTTGGGTTCATAAACCTCTCTCTCTCTCTCTCTCTCTCTCTCTCTCTCTCTCTCTCTCTCTCACACACACACACACACACACACACAGAGTCTTGAAGTCTCCTTAAATAACTGGATGTCAGAAGGGTTTCAGCTGATGAATAATTTGAAGTGGTGGAAGATGTAAGATGAAGAAGGAATCCTAAGAGCAAATGTGGATGGATGTGTCTCATAATGAGGTGAACTGAAGTTCCTGGTAGATGTGTGTCCACTCTGTGTCTTGCTCCAAGTTGGCTCCACTGGGTTGCAGTCTTATGTATTCATCTAGATTTTCTCATGGAGATGCTCCTGCATAGGCATACGTGACATTTTCTTCACATTTCTAGTGTTCCTTAACACTGCAGTCACATCAGAACACATCCACATCTTCAAAACTACCGTGATTGCAACACCCACTTGATTCAGACACTGAGATCACTGCCGTCCTGGATAGTCGTATTCCCCTGCTCCCCTGTAGCTGGACACACGCTGTTTCTAATGCAAGTTCCCATGGATTGCCTGGACACAAAAGAGCACGAAGTCTTTATTTCTATTTAAAGGGACAATCTATCCTTAGGATAAACAGAAAAAACTGTGTCCCCAGCCACAGAGTGCTATGTTCTTTTTCTTTGGATTCTTCCAACTTCAACTAAAATCAACTTTCCCTAGATATTGATGGAATGGCTTCTGGACAATTGGAGATAGGGATCATCTTCCTCTTTCAGACTGGAGTTGGGATCCTGGGGAATTCTTTTCTACTTTGTTTCTATAGCTTTATGTTGCTCACTGGACACAGGGTAAGACCCACAGACTTGATTCTCAACCAACTGGTCTTGGCCAACTCCTTGGTTCTTTTCTCCAAAGGGATCCCTCAGACTATATCAGCCTTTGGAATGAAATATTTTTTAGGTAATATTGGATGTAAAATTGTCTTTTATAGTTACAGAGTGGCCACAGGAGTTTCCATCAGCACCGTCTGCCTCCTCAGTGGGTTCCACGCTGTCAAGATTGACTCTACTTTCTGCAGGTGGATGGCATTAAAGTTTAGTTCCCTGACATTCATCAGAATCAGTTGCTTCCTCTGCTGGATCCCACACATCTTGATAAATTCATTTATTTGGGTTGTTGTGAATGGTTCACTAAACAACAGAAACCAAAGTAGGGAAGAAAATTCTGGAGACTGTTCTTGGCCAATAGTGAGAGCATTTAATTTATTAGTCACATTATTATATTTTTTCCCTGACATTTTGAGTTTGGGTCTCATTGTTTGGGTGAGCAGCTCCACGGTCTTTGTCCTGCACATACACAAGAAGCAAATCCAAAATATCCGCAGCCCCAGCCTCTCCCACAGACCTTCCCATGAGGTCAGAGCCATACGCAGCATCCTCATCCTGGCAAGCTCAATTTGTGCTTTGTTTTCTGTTTATATTGTTTTGACAATTTGGATGACCCTAGCTGAAAAATCAGGCCAGTGGACAGTGGACATTTCTGTGTTTGTGGCTTCCTGTTTCCCAGCGTACAGCCCCTTTGTGCTCATTGCCAGTGACACCCGTGTCTCTCAGTTCTGCCTTATCTGCAGGGAGAGAAAAAAGTGACTTTTCTCATCTGGTTGCCATGTCAAGAATCTGTTGTCTCCAAGGATTTCGATCTGTGCTAAGCGTCAGGAGCTATTAAGTGCAAGTAATTCAAGATACTAAGGGAAGCAATGTCCCCATCCACAAGGAATTTTGAAGAGGGCTAAAAACAAACATCATATATATTTTACATCAACAACACTGTGTGTGTGTGTGTGTGTGTGTGTGTGTGTGCGCGCGCACGCGTTTGTGTTGTTAACTTTGCTATATTCTTACAAGTTTAGGATATTTAAAAATAGGTTAATGGAGTAAAAATATAAGTTTAGAGGAAATCTTGTATGCTACATTATGAAGAATCATAGAAGAGCTTTACAAATATTTCAGACATGGAGATTGATACTGGTGCTTCTTGTGCAGGACAAATCACCTGAAAAGAATTCATGTGAGAAATACCTGTGCAGCCTCATGGGATCAAGAGTGTGCCAAGAGATATGGAAAAAAATAGAAGGATATGAGCTGGGTGTGGTGGCGCACACTTGTAATCCCTGTGCTTGGGAGGCTGAGACAGGAAGATTACACAGGTTCGAAGCCAGGCTCAGCTACTTAGTGAGGCTCTCAGCAACTTAGTGAGACCCTGTTTCCAAATAAAATATAAAATAGGTCTGGGAGTATAGTCCAGAGGTAGAAAAGCCCCTGGGTTCCACCCCAGTACCACACACACACACACACACACACACACACACACACACACACACAAAGAAGGATGTGAATCTGTTTGATAGGACCACAAAACCTAAAATTTTGTTTAAGGAAAATGACAGGCAGGGAATCAGTCAGTGAGTAAAAGTGTCAGTATTCCTTATAAAAATATTTTAAAATATTTAATCAGGATAATGTATGCATTTTAGTTTAAAATGCCTTAAATCACTATTTTGATGGATGAGATTAAATTTAAACATGTCACATTAATCTTTAAAAAACATATTACAAATTACCAATGTCCAAGATAAAGTAAGTTATTTGAAAAATATTTTTGTTAGCTAGTTTCACCTCACTGAAAAGTTTGGAAATAAGTTAAATACTGGAGAGTGATTTATAAAGGTCTATTTCTCTTTCACCAGGTGGAATTCTAAGGATTTATGCAAGTAATTTTTATATACATAAGCTTTGTAATTATAACCTGTTTTTTTTTTTTTTTTTTTTGCGGGTCTGGGGATGGAACCCAGGGCATTCGACCTCTGAGCTACACCCCCTGCCCTATTTTTAAAATTTTTTGTTTTGAAACCGGGTTTCACTGAGTTGTTCACTAAGTAGCTGAGGCTGTCCACTAAGGGCCTCACTAAGTAGCTGAGGCTGTCCACGAACCGCCATCCTCTGGTCTCAGCCTCCCAAATGCTGGGATTACAAACATGCGCCACCATGCCCGGCTAAGTTGTATCTTGAAATACCAATAATGTTTAATGCTATTCAGAAATTAATTATACATCAAACTTACACTGCATTCCTAACAGCACATTTACTTATATCTATTTTGTTTTTTTTTCTAGTAAAATTTTGTTTATCTTTTGCATATTTACTTTCAAACTTTATTTTTTAGAAACATTCTCAGAAAAATTGATCTTTCATATTACCTTAATATATACCAGGTTAAGTATAAATAATAGATTTACTAATTTTATGTCAAAACTCTATACATAAAATATATTGGATATTAGTTTAGTGGAAATTTGGAATGGACTTTTTCTTTGGTGTTGACCTTTGTCTTTTTTTATTTAGTCTTTTTGAAACTTTTACTGGTGCATTGTAAGTATACATCATAGTTAGACTCAAAGTGATACAAATTTACATATACATGACACAGTGTATTTTCTTTCACATTTCACTCTGCTCCCTACTCCTCCCTCCTGGTACTTCAGTGAGATTGGCAGCAATACCTACATATATTGTGATAGAATTATTTGTTAGTTATATATATACTGCAATAGAATTGTTATTATCTACTCCCTTGTTCAGTCTTCTTTTTTCCTTATCCCACCTCCTGCCTCCAGTCCTGTATCACAATTCTACTGGTGTCTATCAGCAGATGAATGGATAATATAGTTTATACACACAATGGAATTTTACGCAGTCATTTGCAATAAAATGGATGGAACTAGATAATATTATTCTAAGTGAGATCAGCCTGTCTTAGAAAGTCAATGATCAAATGTTTTCTCTCATACACAGAAGCTAGAGAAAAATGGGAAACAAAAGAGAATTAAGATAAATGAGGAGAGATTCCTCCTCCTCCTCCTCTTCTCCTTCTCCTTCTCCTTCTTCTTCTTCTTCTTCTTCTTCTTCTTCTTCTTCTTCTTCTTCTTCTTCTTCTTCTTCTTCTTCTTCTTCTTTCTTCTTCTTCTTCTTCGTCTTCTCATTATTATTATTATTTGGTACTGAGTATTAAACTCAGGGCATTCTACCTTTGAGATACATCTCAAGTCCCTTTTAATTTTTTATTATTTTGAAACAGGGTCTTGCTAACTTACTGAGGCTGGCCTTGAGCCTTTGATCTCAGCCTTCTAAGTACTGTAACTACAGGTATGTATTACCACATCTGGCTGTTAATGATATTTTAGATCCTTTGCATTTCCACATAAATTTTAGAATTGGTTTGTTGGTTTCTAAAAAATAGTCATGGGAGACCGACACAGTGGCCCATATCTATACTTCTAGCTATTTGGGAGGCTAAGAAAAGAGGATTGTAAGTACAAGGCCAGCCTGGGCAACTTAGTGAGACCCCCCCCCCTTGCGAAGAAATTCCTAAGCCCTGACTGAAAGATGGAGTAACCAGGCAGAACCCAAAACTCACCCCAAGTTACAGAGGCAGAGCATGACATGTTGGGCTGGCCAAGTGACTGCAGTCTGTAGAGTACAGGACAGAGAAGACTCAGCTGAGTACTGATCTGTATATGTATGCAGGAAGCCAAGGAGTACAGGTGAAGAACCAACTTGATGTGATTAGATGGAATACTTTAAAAAAGTAGAATGGTGCTAGGTATGGTGGTGCATGCTTGTAATCCCAGTGCTTGGAGGCTAAGACAGTAGGATCACAGGTTTGTGGCCAGCCTCAGCTACTTAGGGAGGTCCCCCACAACTTAGTAAAACCCTGTTTCAAAATAAAGACTTTAAAAAATGGGGCTGGGGATGTAGCTTGGAGATAGAATGCCCCTCGGTTCAGTCCTGGGACACACACACACACACACACACACACACACACACACACAGAAACACAGAATGGTTCTGCCTTTGTAGTGACTGGGGAATCAGTCTTAAATAAATGCTGCAGACTTCTGGGAAGATGGTGACCAAGAAAAGCAGCGTTCAAGAGTCCTGCTAAAACTTGATCTCTGTTGCCACAAAATCAGTGCTTTTCATAGCCAGAAAACACCATCAGCAGAGAAATAAAAAATGTAAACACAAGGGACAGAGAAAAAAAAGGCTAGAAGAACAACCAGAGACCAGAAATCAAGCCCACAATGTGGCAGCAGAGCTGCGCTGGCACCATCTTTCCTCACAGCACCAGGCTCTAGAGAGGAAAGGTAAACAAGGAGCTGAAGTGAGCAGCTTGGGATCATTTGGGTGTAATTCAGCAGTTCTTTCAGTGCAATGAATGTCTAAACTCCCAGTGGCCACTCATCATGCCTTCCAGGGACTCAAAACGGAGCTCAAAACCAGAAAAGAAATGCGCCAGCCTCACGGCCAAGGGCATGACAGCGGTGCCATATTTCCAGCAGCTACAGCCTCATGGTCGAGGGCATAGCAGCAGCGCTGTATTGACAGCAGTGACAGCGAGTTCACTGCGCCCTGCCACAGCTCCAGATCTGCGCGCACAATTAGTATGAGTGAAATTGCGGCCTCTAAAGGAGAAATATCTGTACTGCACTCCCAGGGACTTGCACAGCTTTGATAATCTCCTTGGGTCAGATATTTTGCAGTCCAACCCAGTGAAGCAGGAGCAGTGGCAGAGATACCACACCCTAGCTGCAGCTCCCCATGGGAAAATGCCCAGCCCGGCACCCCCACGGTCTCGTGCAGATTCGATTTACTTCCCGGGTATGAGACTTTGTGATACAACCCAGTAAAGGAGTAGTGGCGGCTGAGATTACAACAGACTTGAGATACAGAGCACCCTAAGTGAAGTTGTAGTGACCCAGGGAAGGCACAAAATTCTGAAATCATGGGAAACAGGAACAACAATAGAACAATGAATGCCCACAACCCCATATTATCAGAACCTGATAACACAGAAATTCAGAGATCTCCAGAAGTTCAAATCAGGAATATAACTGTAGAAATAATACAGGACTTTTGAAAAGAATTTAGAGAGAGTCTAAAAGAAATAAATCATTGAGGTAAAGGCCTCAATTCAAAGTATAAACAATCAATTAGACCACATGGAGAATAGAATCTCACTCCTAGAAGATGATCACTCCAAAAACGAATGCATAGTTTCTAATTTAGAAAAAAAAATCAGACAGCAGGAATCTGACATTGAAGAAATATGGGCCCATTTTAAGAGAGCTAACCTAAGAATAATTGGAATAGAGGAGGGAAAAGAAGGTGAAACCAAAGGGATTAATACTCTCTTCAAAGAAATAATAGCAGAAAATTTTCCAAACATAGAGCAAGAGGTCAATACACAGGTCCAGGAAACTTATATAACTCCCTTTAGACAGAATCAGAGAAGAGGATCCCCATGCCACATAATTGTCAAAATGACCAATGTGGAAGCCAAGCAGAGAATCTTAAAGGCAACAAATATAAAGGGCCAAGTGACATTCAGAGGCAAACCAATTAGAATCACTCCAGACTTCCCAAACCAAGTCATGAGAGCCAGAAGGGCTTGGAGTAACATATTCCAAACTCTGAAAAAAAACAACTTCCAGCCAAAAATTTCCTACCCAGCAAAACTTTCTATCAAATTAGATGGGGGAAATAAAAAGCTTCCATGACAAACAGAAACTGAAGGAATTTATGTCTTCAAAACCAGCGCTAGAGAAAATACTCAAAGAGATGAACTACAAAGAAGAAATAGGTAACACACACCAGAACCAGAGAAACAAGATTTCCATCCATCAGACAACTAAGCAAAGAAGAATATATTCATGTGTTTATAGGTTAAAATCTTTGGGGATTCATTATTTATTTCAGTCTTTTACCTATTTCTAAATTATATTGTTTGCTTTTATTGTTACTAACTTTTAGGATCTCTATTTGGAATATTAATATACCTTCAGATATAGCATTTGAAAATATTTTATCCCATTCTATCAGTAACTTTTAACTCTGTTTACATTGTCTTTAGATGTACAATATTTTTTAGGAAGTTTGTTTATTATTTTGTTGTCTGTGCCTTTGAAATCATATCCAAGAAATCACTGCCAATTTCAATGTGAAGTGTTATGACCCAGGTTTTCTTCTAAAAGTTTTTAGTCTTAAGATTTACATTTAGGTCTTTTATCTACTTTGAGTTAATATTTGTATATGGTGTTAGATAAGGGTCAAATTTTATTCTTTTTCATGTAATTATTAATTTTCAACAATATTTAGTGAAAAGATCATTTCCTTCACCAAATGTTCTTGGAAACTGTCAAAAATGACTTGTATTTCTAGGCTTTTTATTTTACTCCACTGGTTTATATATCTGCCTTTATAGCAGTACTACACTGTTTCAATTATTGTAGCCCTATAAGGTTTGAAATCAGAAAATGTACATCTTCTAGTTTTGTTCTTTTTCAAGATTGTTTTGGGTATTTAGAGTTCATATTTCATGTTAGGATAGATTTTTTCTGGAAAAAAATGTATGACAGTTTTACCTTAAAAATAAATAAATATCCTCTGGTAAGAAAGAAAAAGAGAAAGAAAGAAAAATAAATAAATAAATAAATAAATAAATAAATAAATGTATGCTGCAATAGTCTTACCTAAGACGATTAGCATAAAGGCCTCAAAAGATCAGAGTTTGTATACATATTAAATATATAACAGAAAACAATTCAGACTATCCACAAAAAATTATTCAGTATTAAAAAAAAAGGCAACATTAAGCCAGGCATGGTGGCGCATGCTTGTAATCCCCGCGCTTGGGAGGCAGAGACAGGAGGATTGCACAGGGTCGAAGCCAGCCGCGCTGGCGTAGGAGACCCTGTTTCAAAAATATAAAATAGGTCTGAGAGTGTAGCCCAGAGGTAGAAGGGCTTCCAGGAACCCCAGTACCACCAAAAAAAAAAAAAAAAAAAAAAAAAAGGCTACATTAATGCCCAATCAATGGTATCAAAGGAGGTAGATTTTAGAGCAAAGAATATTCCCAGCAGGGTGTGGTGGCACACGCTTGTAATCCCAGTATTCGGGAAGCTGAGACAGGATAGTGGTTTGCACACAGCCTCAGCTACTACTTAGTGAGACCCTTTGCAATTCAGTGAGACCGTTTCAAAATAAACAATAAAAATAGGGCTGGGTTGTAGTTCAGAGGTAGAATGCCTCTGGGTTCCACCCCTAATACTGCAAAAACACACACACACACACACACCAAAAAAAAAAATAGGATATTCCCATAGAAAATGAAGGTCAAGATAACAAGAGATCAACTCATTAAGTAGACACAGAAATAGAAAATGTTTATTCACATAATAAAATTGTTTCAAAATACATCAAGAAAAACCTGAGAACTGTACAGAGAAATAGGTAGAGCTACTTTTATACTCAAATTTTTCAATAATTCTCTTCAATTAACTAGTGGAACCAAAACCAAAATACAAACATATCAGTATAGATATGGAAAACAGACAACATTATTAACCACCTTGACCTTTGACATTTTAGAACAAAAGTACAACATGTATTCATTTCAAGTGAACTTGCAGCACTTACCAGGAAGCCTCAATAAATGTAAATAGTCAAAATCTGAAGAAATGTACTTTGACTGCAATGAAATTAGAAATGACCAGAAATATAGAAAATCCTCAAATATTAGGAAACTAAAGTTCTGAAAAGAGCCATAACGTCAAAGAACAAATTTTTAAAGAAACTAAAACAGATTTTAAAATTTAAAATAAAAACATAGCTGGGCGTGGTGGCGCATGCTTGTAATCCCCATGCTTGGGAGGTGGAGACAGGAGGATCATGCAGGTTCAAAGCCAGCCTTGCTGGTTTAAGAGACCCTGTTTCCAAATAAAATATAAAATAGGTCTGTGAGTGTAGCCCAGAGGTAAAAGGGTTCCATCCCCAGTACCACCAAAATAAATAAATAAATAAATAAATAAATAAATACATAAATAAAAGAAAACATAATGTCAGATTTTATGGGAAGCAACTTAATTCTTTTTTTTTTTTTTTTTTGGTGGTACTTGGGGTGGAACCCAGAGGCTTTCTACCTCCAGGCTATACACCCAGACCTTTTTTAAATATTTTTTTTGGAAACAGTATGGGGCAAATGTTAGTATTATGCACTTACATTAGGAAAAAACATTAAATGAAGGACCGCTTTCATATATATCTTGGTCTGGGAATTTAATACCTCTGATTTTTATCCCAGCTGTTTCTACTTTTTATTTCGAAACAGGGTCTTTCTAAGCTGCTGATGCTGACCTCAAACCTGTGACCCTTCTGTCTTAGCCTCCCACATAATGGGATTACAGGCATGTGCTACCATGCCTGGCTTCCTTTTATATTAAAAAGTAGCAAATGAAGAGAATGGAATCCAATAAAAACTAAAAGCAATAGTAGAGGCCAAACTTGGAAAGAAAAAGGAAATAGAAAAGAAAGAAATTAATGAAACCAAGTGCTTTCAGAAAACTGATGAAGTTGGTAAATCTTTATACAAATTGATCAAGAATAAAAAAGAATACTGCACAAACATTAAAAGTATCAGATAAGAAATAGCTTGACTACAGACTTTACATACAACTAGTAATAAAGGAATTTAAAAAGTCAATACTTATGTAAAATGTACAAACTCTTTAAAAGACATAATCCATTAAAGCTCATTCTAGACAGAAAGAATATCTATCCCTCTTATCTATCATGGAAATTAAACTTGTAGTTTAAAACTTTCCCACAAAACAAACTTCAGGGCAAGAAAGTTTCACTGGTGAATCTTCTGAGACATCTAAGGAGGAAATACTATCTCACAGATTCTTTCAGAAAATTGAAGAGCAAGGAATATTTTCCAATTTATTTTGTAAAGCCAACATTATGATGAAACCAAAGCCAAACTATAATTTATTTTAGCAGAAAGTTAGAAACTAACACCCCTCATGAGTATAGATACAAAAAAACCCACCTTAGGCAATGTTGGTATAACATTGGAAAACTAGTTAATTCATCATTAAAAGACTAAAGGTAAAGAAAGACACATATGATCACAGTCATCAATACCCAGGCAATCCCCCATAAGTCCTTACCTCCTTGTATTTTTAACCTCCCTATACTCCCTTCCACCTTTTATACCAGAACTAGTCAGTGTTACCTATAGAATGAATCAGAAATGATGGCACAGGGCTTCCAGGTTGAGATCCTGTAGATGGTTCCTTGGATTTCTCTTTAGATCACTTCCTTTAAAACTGTTTTTCCAGAGTGGAATACCCTCAGTGAAAAGCACAGATGAACTACTGACACACAGAACATGGACAAAAAATACACAGAAGTCAAGTACATCTGAATACAGACGGCACCATTCCATAAGCATAACATTTTAAGAAATTCAAAGAAACCTAAAGTGACAAATCATCACTTGGGGATACAAGATGGTGTGGAGAAAGTATAAACGTAATCAAGAAATTTTGGGCTTCATGGGTGAATATGTGAATAAAAGCTCATAAAGTTGTACATTATAAATATGCACAGTTAGTTGCAAAAAAGATTTAACAGCTTTAACAATGACCTTGGCCATAAAAGAAAGAGGTATGGGAGTCCCAAGAATTTCTGCAAACCCTCAATACAAGGTCACAGTGATGAAAACATGTAGCTACCCCTCCCTCCCCCCTTCCTTCTTTTTTTTTTTTTTTGGTGGTACTGGGGTTCCTGGAAACCCTTCTACCTCCAGGCTATGCTCCCAGACCTATTTTTATACTTATTTGGAAACAGGGTCTCTTAAGCCAGCACAGCTGGCTTTGAACCTGTGCAATCCTCCTGTCTCCGCCTCCCAAGCGCGGGGATTACAAGCGTGCACCACCATGTCCGGCTTACTTCCTTCTTTTTTGTGGTACTAGGGATTGAACCCAGGGGTATTCTACCTCCTAGCTACACTTCCAGCCCCATTTTATTTTTTATCTTGAAATGGGTCTCACAAAGTTGCTGAATCTGGCTTCAAACTTGTGATCCCCCTGTCTCAGCCTCCCAAGTATTGAGATCACAAGTGTGCCCACCAAACCACAATTGTTTTTTTTGAGACAAAGCTCGCTATGCTTCCTTAGCCCCCTGAATGGCTGGGACTACAAGCACATCTGCACCCAGCTATATGGATGCATTCTAGAAGGGTCATATTCCCTACAGCCAGCTGCAGTCTCCCAACTGTTAATCAGTGTTCTGTATCAATTGATCCTTTCCTGATTCTCTTTTGGGACACCAGTGACATCAGATAGCCAAATGACAGATTTTAAATCCCAAGGATCACATTCTCCTCAAAAGGGCTGGAGAATATAATATCCTCTGGAAACAAGGGACCCAATTAAAGCTGCTCTCAGATACACTAAAGGTTGTCACAGCAAATTCCCATTGCTCAGGGTGGCCTTGTTCACACACTCTTGGTATACAGACCACAAGATTGAGCCCATGCAGGCAATCATTCTTTCCTGGGAGACATAGGTAGCAACGCCAAGTCTGGCCACACTAGAATGGGAAATAACAGTCAGAGGCAGTCAGAACTCCCACAAAGTTCATCCCTTTAGGCCAATGAAGCCTAATCCTGTTCTCAGCCAACCCACAAAATAAACAGAATTTCCAAGATTAAAGGTAGTGTAGAAATTAAGGCATCTGTTGCAAAATCAGAACATGAAGGCCATCAATTTCAGGTTAGATGTCTTGGAGGCTATACCAATCTATCACAAGTGCTACATGAGATCAAAGTGTCCATGCAGAAGGGAAACCTGAACAAGCATCCACCAGAATCCTCTGGCCCAAACTGGGTCAAATCTATGCTTAAGCTAGTCAGGAAGGGGCAAGAATAGTGAGGGTCTGCAACATTCTCAGGATACTGATGACTAACTCTGAGAATCAGGTGTGCTTTTCAAAGAACACTGAAATCCACAAGGCAGGTCTCTTCCAGGGCAAAGAGAGATACCTGTCACAGGCACTGGCAATGATAGCATTCTGGTGACGGTCCCAGGGAGGTCAGAAAATACAAGGTACCTCCAGGAAGCTTCCCACATAGCTGACACTCAAGATTTCTCCAGGGTGGGTATCTCAATGTATGAGGTTCAACTTCTGGCTGATAGCTACACATAAGACCACCCTGAGCCTCTCTGGTGCCATTCATTATGATGAACAAGGAGATGGCATAGTCCCTTCTGACCTAAGGTCTTTCTCCGATGTGAACTTTCCAGTGCCGGATGAGGGAAGCCCTTTGCCTGAAGGACTTCCCACATTCGCTGCATTCATATGGCCTTTCTCCAGTGTGAATCCTATGGTGCTGAATGAGTACGTGTTTGTGGCTAAAGGCTTTTCCACATTCGCTGCACACATACGGCTTTTCACCATTGTGAACCCTTTGGTGTGCAATAAGATCAGAGCTTTGGCTAAAGAACTTTCCACACGTAATACACTCATAAGGCCGTGCTCCAGTGTGAACATTCCAATGTTTAATGAGCCTATATTTGTGACCAAAGTACTTCCCACATTCGCTGCACTCATAAGGCCTTTCTCCAGTGTGAACACTCTCATGCTGAACAAGTGTGGATTTGTGGCTATAAGCTTTCCCACACTCGCTGCATTTGTAAGGCCTTGCTCCAGTGTGTACTCTCTGGTGTACGATGAGGTTAGAGCTATGATTAAAAACCTTCCCACATATGCCACACTCGTAAGGCATCTCCCCAGTGTGAATTCTCTGGTGCTGAGCAAGTATGGGTTTGTGGCTGAAGGTTTTCCCACATTCACCACACTTATAAGGCCTTTCTCCAGTGTGGACTCGCTGGTGCAGGACAAGTGAGTCTTTGCGGCTGAAGGCTTTCCCACACTCGCCACACTTGTAATTCCTTTGTCCACTGTGAAAGGCTTCCTCACATGTGGTGTTACCATGTGAATCACTCTCACTTGGAGGGTCATGGTGCTGGAAAATGCTGGAACTGCTTGGGAGGTCTTTACAGTTCTCCCCTGTTATAGCAGGCATCTCTGCAGGTTGGGCAGGACAGCTGTTCACAAGAAAAGTCTTTCCCTTGTCCCTTCTGAAGAGTTTCTCTTTGCCAGGCTGGTGCTGGTGAGGGTTTGCACTAAACCAGAATTGTTTCCCACGTGCCACATACATGTACGGTTTCTGCTCAGGATGTGTTTCCTGGTGCCTGTCCAAGTGTAAAATGTCTTTTAGGTCCAGGCAACACATCACACAAGAGTGGGACTTCTGGGTGGAAGAGTCTCCTTTGGGAGTCCTGATTTGTGATACTCCTTCTATAGAAACGCTCAGTTCAGATGCCTCCTCATACTGTATTCCACTCCAACAGCCTGAAAGCAGAGAAATGCTGGTGAAGTACAAACTACACAGGTGGGAGGCAGGTAGCCTTGTTACAAACTTGCGTCAACCCCAACTAAGATCATAGGTCACAGGTGGTCAGGACCAGGGGGCCTGAACTCAGGCTCAGTAAGGTCTGCTGCGTAGAGGTTGTCATATGAAGGTCATGGAATGGAGAAGGCTATGACTAGGAGAGGATATAAATGTGGGCTTTATAGCACAGGAAGTGCTATATGAATTCTTTCACAATCAGATTTCCTAAAGCTGCTGGGGACAGGTGAGAGTTGTATAGAAGAGCTATATTTAGGCCCAAGAAAATAAAACTACTACTGGGTAGCTACTGTTTAAGGACTGCTGGGAATGTGTGCATGTCTCATGACATATTGAATATAGGTTGTCAATACTGAAGAGTATTGTAAATGGAGCAATGGAGAGGAACAGTAAGATGCAGAGGCAGAGATGTGAAGTGGTCAGAGCCCAAATATCAGCACATAAAAGACAACTACATAAACGAGAAAGTAGACAGAGTGAAGTGTGGCCAATGGCCTTGGCATTAAAGCAACCATGGGTACACAGCAGTTATGGAATGATGTAACATCACAGTGGAGCTCTCCTTCTCACTGGGGCCATACCCACCTAGAGTCTCTCTGGCAATGGCTGGAATCCTGTCCACCCAGTCAGGTTTCCAGGGCTCACTGCTCAGCTCCAGTGAGGCAACTTCATGGAACATGGAAGAAGCATATCCTAAAGGGAAGACAGGACAGGTGAACGGCCAACACTGGTCTAGGTGACCCATTCCCCCCAAAAAAGTAAATATCAAAATAATGTAAAGTACAGTCAGTTCAGTGATCCTAGCAAGTGATAGCCATACTGGTCACTGTAATCCTGTCACAGGCAAGCCACAGGAAATGGCTGCTAAATGGGGCAGAATCTGGGCCACATGGATATAGACAGAGGCATGAAGTTAAAGAAACAATGAGATGGGTTTGATCTACTGGGCTATAGTTTTCCTGGTTATATCCTTGCAAACCTTTGGGATAGCAGGTTTGGGGACTACTCAAAAGCAAGAGGCAGCAGTATACATGATCCAGGCCCAACATCTACAGAATCTACTTCTGAGACCTGGAAATGTGGTAATACTCATGACTCTGGTGCAGGTTAGGATGTGGCTGCCCTGGGAAAAAGGGAAAGGATAGAGCCCAGTCCAGGACACTGGGGATGATGCAAGGGCCTTACCCAGTGAGGCCATAAGTGAAAAGTTCTCCAGCATCACATCACGGTACAGGAGTCTCTGAGCCTCATCAAGAAGTTCCCACTCTGCCTGGGAGAAGTACACGAACACGTCCTCAAAGTTCACCTGTCCCTGACATGATGGGGAGAGCCAAGTCCATGAGCAGCCTTTCCCTCAAGAAATCCCCACATATCGTCTTCCTATCTAACCTCTCAGCTAAGATGAACACCAGGACCATGTGCTGTTGATGTCTGCTCTCTCTTCATGGTCCTATTAATCACTATGTCCACCCATAGCAACAACTGGCAGGAGAGTAGAGACACCATTTAAGCTCTGGGCCTGGAATACAGGGCCCTAACCTTCTGTTAGCTAATTCCCCTATGGTTGCTAAGATCATGCTGACCAGACAACTAAAGTTGGGTTCATCTTTTTTTTTTTTTTGAATTTTGATCTTTTTAAAAAAATTTTCTATTGGGGCATTATATTCATACATCATCATTTTTTTTAAGTCTGATACTAGGCCTCAGACACCATGAGTCAAAACTTGTCCTTGTATGTATCATTCCTTGGCTCATACCTGTCTCACAACTCTGGCCCTTGACCCAGTTGGTAGCTTCCATTGTCATCTTACTTGCTAACTTTACTACCAATGAGATATAAAAATTTTCTCTCCTAAACATCAGTCTATACATCATCTTCCACCTTTTGGATGGCTCCACCCTGGGCGCCTTTATAGAACTCCAGCCTTGTGTGTCTAACAGTTCACTTAATACCTCCACTCACTGTTCTCTGGAACATCTCAGACTCATCATCTGGCCACAAATAAATTCCTGATATCCATATTGAAAGATACTAGTAACAATGACCTGCTCATCTCAGATGACAGACCTTCTACCCTTTCCACTGGTAAGGCCAAAGACTTTAGGGTTATATCTTTTTTCTTCTCTCATATCAGAAAATTTAATCACTTCTCTCATTTACAAGTTGCTTTTTTGTCCCATCCATTATCATCACTCACCTGGAATAAGAGTAATGGCCTCCTCTCTGGTCTCTTTGAATCCACTATAACTCACCAAACCCTTATTATACCTAGTTAGTTCTTCACTTGGCATCTAGTGGGAGGTTGTTAAAACTCCCTCCTCTGTTCCACACTTCCTACCACCCTTAGAAGAGAGGTCCCACTTCCCTACTAGCTCTTTCACCCCTGAAACCTTGGTTGCTACCAGACAAGGTGACCTAGTTTCTTAAGACTCCCATTTCAGTCTCACCTCAAGTATTTGCACAAGCTGGCTCATGTACCTAGAACAACCTTCCAATCTAGTCCAATGGTAGCCAGAACTGGGAATGTCTGTATATAACCCCTAGCTGTGGGCTCACAGTTTTTCCAGGGTCCCAGATCCAAGAAATCAGAGACTAGCAGGAAAATGTTCTGTATAACATCACAATTTTGGAGAACATATGGATGAGATAAAGCACAGTGACAGTATCCACCCTCACCTCTTTAGGGTCCATAATTTACTTCCAAGTGTATAGGAACCTGCAGGAAGAGAAAGAGAGTGTGAGAAGCAAGAAACCATGAAGCAGCATCAAGAGCTCCGGCCCATCCCTCTCTAATCTACTACAAAGTAACCTGGGTTGTCTATTCCCTATATCTCAGTCTTCTGGGCCACCTATTATCAAACGTGTCGCCTCAGACTAGTTCTCAATCTTAACAGTGCTTCACTGTCCTCATTTCTCTCAGCTTCAGATTGTTCTTCCCTGAGAAGTCTATGGAATACTATTTATTTCTTTTTTGTGGTGCTGGGGATTTTGTGGTGCCAGGGGCGTTTTACCTCTGAGCTACACTTCTAACCCTATTTCTTATATTTTGAAACAGGGTCTTACCAAGTTGCTGAGGCTGACATCGAATATGCAATCCTCCTGTCTCAGTATCTTAAGTACTGGGATAACAAGAGTGTGCCATCACATCCGGCTTATGGAATAATTCTTAAACTCTCAGTTTGCATCTCTCTGTTCAGGACCTTTGGTGGCTCCCATCACCCTCAGAATTGAGGCCCAGTTGCTCAGGCTGACAATACAGCTGTGAGCGCTCCATGCATTCTCTGATCTTTGCAGACACCAAAGGCCCAAGTGCTCCCGCTGTCTCACCTCCAAGCATTTGCACAGGCCAGTTCCTCTGCTTGTAATGTCCTTACACAATTTACTGTACTGGCTGTCAGAAGTGGGACTCAACCATGGGCGTCTCCATTTCCCTGGACCTAGGAGAACAGGCAGCAGAGACCCAAGGAAACTATCATTCAAGTCTTTGGATTTAGATATGGGGTTGCAGCAGGAACCGGGGACGCACCCACCTGCGCCGGATCTGTCAACGCGGTTGCCACCTTCGGGCTTGTGGACTAGGGAAGGAGAGGGAACTAGAGCAGTGCTGAGGGTCCGCTCTTCAGAGCCCAGTCCAGGGGCTCTATGCCTCGGGCGAGGCCACTACCGAGCCTCAGACCCGCCTCTATTTATGCAAAGTAACGCCTCCTCTCGCGTTTTCCTTTTCCTGTTACTACGGGTTTGACTTTGCGTTTCGGAGACAAGAGTCAGTAATCCAAAGCAAACAAGATGGCCGACGAGAAGGGAACAGGAAGTCCCGCCCTACGTCTTCCGCACTAAGGAAACGCCCCTTCCTGGGCCTTGATTGCTTGGAGCCGAGGATCTTGGGTAGTGTAGTTCCCATGGCACCAACCACGGCTAATAGCTATGCGCGGGAACTAGAGTAAAGACCCAGCTATACCATCAGGGACTAATTAGGTCAAGTTTTGCTTTTTTTCTGAAAGGAGCTGTATCTATATTTCTGATGAGTGTATGCTGTAAATTATCACAGAACTATTTTGAGACATTAATTCGGCCTCCGTATGCAAAGAATGCTCACTATAAAAAATTAAAGAATTGAATGTCCTATGCTGTCCAGACTTCTACAGATGGAAGCTTATATTTATTATGGTATTTTCTATTACAGGATACATTTATCCTGAATCCCTAGAGCTAGTTTTTAGAGCGTCAGCACTTTGGGTCTGGTACAAAAGAAAAAAACCCTCCAGACTCAGCCATTACGTGCTACATGGGATATTTGGTGGTCCTGAAGTATGTGGAAAATTCTTGTGTCTCTGGTTACCTCAGAAAATATTTCTCCTTTCATATTCTCCTGTCAGTGATTGTGTCAAACCCATAGTTTTCAAGATATTTGTACTTCATATGTAGAGATGTATTCAATAACTTTTAGTATTTTATAAATATCTGAAAAGATGGGTGATTTACCAAATACTATTTGGCAATATAAAGAGCAAAATGAACAATTTCCATGCAGAAGAAATTGTGAAATTTCTAACATAGGAAAAATGTTAAAATTCTAACATCTAACTAAATTTCTATACATGGGAGAGGACATGAATCCCGTGTGTGGCACATGCCTGTAATCCCCTACTTGAGAGGTTGAGACAGGAGGATCGCAGGTTCCAAGCCAGACACAGCAACTTAGTAAGGCTCTCTGCAACATAGGGAGACCTTGTGTCCAAATAAAAATTACAGCTGGGAGTGTAGCTCAGAGGTAGAATTCTTTTGAGCAGATTCTTTTGAGTATCATAAAGTCTTGCTTTTGAGGAAGTTAAATTTATCAGTTTTTCTGTTGGAGTCTTGTTTTCTTGTTATATCTATTATGTATATGCTTCATATGATCACAAAGATTTTCTTCTTTTAGAAATTGGATGATTCATTTCATAAGTTTTGATTTTAAGCTATGACTCATTTCAAATTAATATTTTGAACAGAACAGTTTGGGGTGCAGAATTCTGATTCCACTTAATATATCAAAGCTTAAAATTACAGACACTACATCAAGGCATAATATGGTGAATATATTTACTTTCTACTCGGAAATATAAGATTTAAAACTCGGATTGGGAGCCAGGTGTAGTGGCACACATTTGTAATCTCAGTATTTGGAGGGCTGAGACAGGAGGGTCACAGTTTTGTGACTAGTCTGTTACTTAGTGAGGCCCTCTGCAACTTAGTAAGACCCTGTTTCAAAATAAAAAAAAATAAAGTAGGGCTGGAGGTGTAGCTTGGAGGTTGAATGCCCCTGGATTCAACCCCCGAGGCCAAAACAAACTTTATACAAATATATGGTACATTTATTTGTTTGTTTGTTTTGGCATTGAGGATTGAACCCAGGGCATTCTATCTCCCAGCTATAATCCTAGTCTGATTTTATTTTTTATTTTGAAACAGGGTCTTGCTAGGTTGATGAGGGTCTCACTACTTGCTGAGGCTATCGTCAAACCTGCAAAACTCCCATCTCAGCCTCCCAAGTACTGGGATTACAGGCATGTGCCACCATGCCTGGATATATATAAATTTTTAGGTCTGGGGATGAAACCCAGGGGCATTTGACCTCCGAGCTACACCATCTGCCCTGTTTTTTATTCTTTTTATTTTTGAAACAAGGTCTCACTAAGTTACGAAGGGTCTCACTAAATAGCTGAGAATGTCCACAAACTGCAATCCTCCAGTCTCAGCTTGCCGAATGCTGGGATTACAAGCATGCACCACCATGCCTGGGTGGTTTTTTAAAAATTAATCTACAGTTTCTTACAAAAAATCTGGAACATATTAATGGATTAACAAACTATGGCACATGCATAAAATGCTACTTAGAAGTATAAATGAAGCCAAGTGTGGTGGTGCAAGCTAGTTATCCTAGCACTTGGGAGGCAGAGACAGGAGGATCCGGGTTCGTGGCCAGCCTCAGCTACTTAGTAAGACCCTGTATCAAAATAAAGAATAAAAAATCAGCTGGGGCACGGCGTGGTGGCACATGCTTGTTATCCCTGCACTTGTGAGGCAGAGACAGGAGGATTACACAGGTTCAAAGCCAGCTGGCTTAAGAGGCCGTGTTTCCAAATAAAAATAGGTATAGGAGTGTAGCCTGGAGGTAGAAGGGTTCCATCTCCAGTACCACCACAAAAAAAAAAAAAAAAAAAAAGGCTGGGAGTGTAGCTCAGAAGTAAAATGCCCCTGGGATATAAGACAAACCAAAGGTGAACCACAAATGCATCATCCTAAACGGATGGCACAGATTGGAAAGGCTGCAAGAAGTTGAATTCCATTTACATGACCCTAGAAAAGTGTGTCTATAAAACTTCAAGAACAGAGATTATATCTATGGTTGCCAGGGGTCAGGAATAGGAGGAAGAACAGTATCACAAGAGAAGAGGCAGCTGAGAACTGAGCACTGAATGCATAATTACACCCAATTCCTCATGTCACTTCTTTCCTCATCCTTTGCCTCAGCTATTATATTTCAGAGACATACTTTTTGTTACTCCGACTCACCAGGTTTTTTTTTATTTCTTACCTGGTGTCTTTAGCACATACTTTATCTTTAATATTATTAGACATGGCTCTCCTATGGCTTATTCCTTTTGATTTTCTTTTTTAAAAAATTTTTATTGGTGCACTGTATTCATACATCATAGTGGGATACAAAAAACTTTTGTAGACATACATGCACACATCGCCCAGTCAGCCCCCACCTGATCCCCACCCCATTCCTTCCCCATCCCTCCTTCCCATGCTTGGCTTAGTGGTTGACATCTAGTATTATAGCAATTTATCCAAAATTAAAAATGATAATCTCACATAACAGTTTCATTTGTCTGATACCAAGCTTTTGATAACTTAAAGATAACATTTTAATATTTCTTTTTGCTTTCTTTCTTACCAGAGAATATTTTTTTTCTATTTTTTTGGGTGAAACAATCATATATTTATATATTTATTTTTCAGAAAAAAATCTATCCTAATATGGACTATGGACTCTAAATACCCAAAACGATCTTGAAAAAGAACAAAGCTAGAAGATATATATTTTCTAATTTCAAACTATATAAAGCTACAATAATTGAAACAGTGTAGTACTGTTCTAAAGGCAGATATATAAAACATTGGAGTTAAAAGCCTAGAGATACATTCTTCCATATATTGTCAAGTTATTTTTGACAAGGTTTTCACGAACATTTGGTGGAGGAAATAATAATCTTTTAACTAAATATTATTGAAAAATAATAATTACATGAAAAAGAATAAAATTGGACCCTTACCTAATCCCATATACAAATATTAACTCAAAATAGATAAAAGAACTACATATACATCTTAATACTATAAACTTTTAGAGGAAAATCTGGGTCATAAAACCTCACAACATTGAAATTGGCAGTGATTTCTTGGATATGATTTCAATGGCACAGGCAACAAAAGGGTATACAAACTCCCTAAAAAATAAAATGTTGTATATCCAAAGACGATGTAAACAGAGTTAAAAGTTACTGATAGAATGGGATAAAATATTTCCAAATGCTATATCTGAAGGTATATTAATATTCCAACTAGAAATCCTAAAAATTAACAATAAAAGCAAACAATACAATTTAGAGATAGGTATAAGACTAACATAAATAATGAATCTCAACAGATAAATAATCTTATCTGTCTGTTGGATGAAAAATCTTGTTTCTCTGGTTCTGGTGTGTGTTACCTATTTCTTCTTTGTAGTTAATCTCTGAGTATTTTCTCTAGTGCTGGTTTTGAAGACATAAATTCCTTCAGTTTCTGTTTGTCATGGAAGCTTCTTATTTCCCCCATCTAATTTGATAGAAAGTTTTGCTGGGTAGGAAAATTTTTGGCTGGAAGTTGTTTTCTTTCAGAGTTTGGAATATCTTACTCCAAGCCCTTCTGGCTCTCATGACTTGGTTTGGGAAGTTTGGAGTGATTCTAATTGGTTTGCCTCTGAATGTCACTTGGCCCTTTGTTTTTGTTGCCTTTAAGATTCTCTGCTTGGCTTCCACATTGGTCATTTTATGTGGCATGGGGATCCTCTTCTCTGATCCTGTCTAAAGGGAATTCTATAAGTTTCCTGGATCTGTGTATCAACCTCTTACTCTGTTTGGAAAATTTTCTGCTATTACTTCCTTGAAGAGATTGTTGATCCCTTTGGTTTCACTTTCTTTTCCCTCCTCTATTCCAATTATTCTTAGGTTAGCTCTCTTAAAATGGGCCCATATTTCTTCAATGTCAGATTCCTGCTGTCGGATATTTTTTTCTAGATTAGAAACTATGCGTTCATTTTTGGAATGATCATCTTCTAAGAGCGAGATTCTGTTCTCCATGTGGTCTAATCGGTTGTTCATGCTTTGAATTGAGGCCTTTACTTCATTAATTGCATCCTTTATCTCTTTTTGGCTCTCTCTGAATTTTTTTCGAAGCACCTCTATTATTTCTACAGTTATTTTCCTGATTTGATCTTCTAGAAATCTCTGATTTTCTGTTTTATCGGGTTCTGATGATGTGGGGTTGTGGGCATTCATTGCTCCATTGTTATTCCTCTTTTCCATGATTTTGGAAGTTTGTGCCTTCTCTAGGTTCTTCCCTTGGGTCACTATGACTTCACTTAAGGTGCTCTGGATCTCGAGTCTGTGGTATCTCAGTCCCCACTACTCCTTTACTGGGTTGTATCGCAAAGTCTCAGACCCAGGGAGTCAATAGAGGCTGCTTTAGACTACGGGGGGTGCCAGGTTGGGCATTCTCCTATGGTGTGATATCTCTGCCACCGCCACTCCCCCACTGGGTCAAGTCCCTGGGAGTCAGTACTGGGATTTCTCCTCTGGGGCCCGCAATTTGACTCACTGTTATTGAATACGAAGATTGAGCTGTAGTGGACTCGGTGAATTTGCTGCTGCTGCTGCTGCCGCTGGTGGCAATATGGCATCGCTGCCATGCCCTCAGCCGTGAGGCTGGTGTATTTCTTCTCTGTTTTTGAACTCCGCTCTGAGTCCCTGCAGCGTGTGCTGAGCCCAGCCACTGGGAGCTTTAGATGCTCCCTGTGCCGAAAAATCTGCCGAATCCCACCGGGGTCTTCCTCAGCGGCTCACCTCCGCTCGCTGTCTGCCGCTCCTCTCTGGAGCCTGGTGGGCTGTTGAGTGCGTTGGTCTGTAGCCGTAGCCGTTGTGTGAGTTCGCCGCTGCCGCCGGCAGTAAGGCGCTGCTGCCACGTTCTCGGCCGTGAGGCTGGCGTATCTCCTCTGTGGCTCTGAGCTCTGTTATGAGACCCCCTCCTCTCTGGGGCTGGTGATTTTTTTGTTTCTCTGGTGATGGTATTTTCTGGCTATGAAAGGCGCTGATTTTGTGGTAATAGAGATTGGTTGTTTGCAGGGCTCTTAAGCCCTGCTTTTCTCAGTCACCATCTTCCCGGAAGTCTCCTTTTGATTTTCTTGTCTCATCACTCCTTGAAATTCATCTAGCCCATCTGAAGGAACATTGTCTGCCGGTCCCCAGTCCTCATTTCCAACTCCTTCAATTCAACTGTCATTCACTCACATTTCCCCCTTTGTAACTTCTATTATTTTCACCATCACATTTGGAACAATTACTGGCTCTTTTTAAAGCATTCCAGGCCTAGATCCAATACAGGCTGAGTATGGACTTATCAAATTACACAAAATCAGGTCAATATTTTGAAGGCATGGCCTGGGAAGAGAGACTTTGGTACATTTTGGTGGTATGTGCAAAGAAAATTACTTGTTCCTAGTATTTTCAGTCCTTTTCTTGTGAATCAGTGCCCAGGAGTAAAAGGAAATCCAAGTAATTCTTAAAGCTGGAGTATTGGAGCAAGGAGAAGGTTGAAGTGGTCAGGAATAGCTGTATCTTTGGGTGGTTGGTGATCCTTAAATATTTAGTCTATGGTTACCAAGGCAACTCTGTGTGGGTTGTTGCCTTTGTTTATAAGATCCTTTGATTATAAGTTATAGGGTTTCTTACATACTGTGGAGTAAAACTGGACCTCTAAAATTTCAGGCCCATATCATCCTTCGGACACAATTCCATTTCTGTATGGTTTGGCATCACCTACCTGTCCATTTTTTCTCTTAAAAACAGTTGTTAAAATATTACTTTTGGCTCTCTTCAGGAGGATCCCTGACTTGTGCAAGGACCAGTACCAAAATACAAAAACAATAAATACATTGCTTCAGCACCGTCGCCATTCATATTGTGTGTCTCTTTGACAAGAAAAAATCGGAAATGTGTACATGATTCAGCTCAAGGGAACCACTTTATGGTTGCCCTGGAGAGCCTCTTCAAGTTTCTCAGAAGAGAAGACTAGAAGGAAACTGAAAAACACACCCATCTACAAGGACCTCCGTCTCTGGAGGAGCCCCACAGATGTTCTTGGCTCAGATTTCCCCTCAATCTCCACCTCTGCTTTACCCAATTCCTCCTAGAGCGACGGTTGTGGGAACCACATTACCCAGAAGGCGCTGCGCCGAGCGATGATGGTTTTCTGCCAATGAAAATCGCCGATTCCGTGACACAACGTGCACTGGGCGGGACTTCCGGCGCAATCTGGCGGAAGCCCTTTTGGGTGGGTCCCGGGCATCCGCGGAGGGGCGTGGGCCGGGAGGCCCCGGAGGAGGTGGCTTTTCCTCGCGGCGCCGAGGCGGCCCGAGACCCGGCGACGCTGCTGGCCCGGGAAGGGAGCCGCGCCGGGGAGCCCGATGGCGGCGGCCGCGCCGTGGGACCCGGTCCGGGTGAGCGCCGAGTCCCGCAGCCCAGGCCGCCCGCCCACAGCGGGCGCTCGCGGGGTCCGTGTCCCGCCCGGGGTGTGGGAGAGAGAAGGGCAGGGCCGGCTTGAGAGCGGTGCCGCGCACTGAGGCGCAGAGGAGGGACGCGACCTGTTTCTCAGTTTTCCAAGCTTCTCCCAGGGAACACAGGCTGGAGCAGTGGGATGAGAGTGCAGACAAAGAGACTAGTGAGCAGGTAAACCCAGTAGACTGATGGAGAGTTCTGGGGGGACTGGACTGTCGAAGGGCCATGGAGAGGAGTGAGCAGATCTTTTCGGATGGATTTTAGACACTGGGCAGACAGGACTTCCTACTGCATCGCAGGTGGCTGTCAGAGAAAGTAGGAGGGAAAGGATCATCTTGGTTTTCATTTGTTTATTCAGAATAACTGGAAAGATGGAGAGTGGGGAGTTTGTGGAAGGAACAGGTTTCAGAGAAATTGGGTTTGGGGCATGGTGATCCCAAGATGTCCCCAAATGAGTATCACATGGGCAGCTGGATCACTCACATGTAGAGTTCTGGGGAGTGATCTGGGCTGGATATAAATAAGGGATGGACACACACATTTGTATGATGTATGTGTATGTATATACGTTCCGTGTGTGTGGTACTGGGAATTGAAGTACCCAGGAGCATTTTACCTCTAATTTTTTTTTTTTTTTTTTTTTTTTTTTGGTGGTACTGGGGTTCCTGGAAGCCCGTTCACCTCTGGGCTACACTCCCAGGCCTATTTTATTTTTGGAAACAGGGTCTCTTACGCCGGCGTGCGCGGCTGGCTTCCAACCTCCGCGACCCTCCTGTCTCCGCCTCCCAAGCGCGGGGATTACAAGTGTGCACCACCACGCCCGGCCCTCTAAATTTTTTATTTTGAAATAGGGTCTCACTAAATTTCTGAGGGCCTGGTTAAATTGCTGAGATTGGCCCAGAATCTGCTATCCTCCTGTCTCAGGCTCCTAATCAGGCTCCTAAATACCAGAATTACAGGCATTTGCCACCATGTCTAGAGCCTGGGATTATATTTAAGGGAGAATGTCTTAAGGTTTTTTTGTTTTTTGTTTTTGCGGTACTGGGGATGGAAACCAGGGGCATTCTACCTCCAAGCTATACCCTCGGCCGTAGTTTTTATTTTATTTACTTATTTTTATTTATTTATTTATTTATTTATTTATTTATTTATTTATTTATTTATTTTTGGTGGTACTGGGGTTCCTGGAAACCCTCCTACCTCCGGGCTACACTCTTAAGACACCTATTTTTTATATTTTTATTTGGAAACAGAGTCTCTTAGCCAACGCTGGCTTCGAACCTGCACGATCCTCCTGTCTCCGCCTCCCAAGGGGGATTACAAGTGTGCACCACCACACCCGGTAAGTTTTTTTTTATTTTTGAAACAGGGTCTCACTTGAGTTGTGAATGGCCTCACTAAGTAGTTGAGGCTGTCTGCTAATAGATCCTCCCCATCTCTACCTCCCAAATGCTGTAATTACAAGAGAGTGCCACCACACCTGGCCTTTTTTTTTTTTTTCCAGATGGGCTGTGAAGCAAGGGAGGAGAGAAATGGGCCTGGAGAGTAGAACTGATGCCAAAGGGGCAAAGTCCTGTGTCTGAAGTGGTTCTGGCTGGTGTCTGCAGGAGTAGAAGGTTATAGAGTATAAGGACTTAGGACTCAAATGGAGACTGGGGTGTTGAGCAGTGTAGATTTGTCACTTGAGGCTCATAGGGCCTTATGTCCACTCCCTGCATAGAAAATGAAATGTCAGCTAGGCTGATGGAGTAGCCCCTTTGGTGCCTGCTTCCCCAGCCTTAAAAGTAGGAGGTATGACCACTTGCCCCAAGAGAAGGACCTCCAGTAGAATTACCTCCTGGAAGGTTTATAATAAGCACTAGTTTTGCCAAACCTAGCTACTTGATTCCCTTAGGCCTAGACCCTGTATTTGTTAAGTTTTGAAGTTATGAAATAGATAGTTATTTAGACACTAATTGATCAGGGGTCATACAGGAACAATTAAAACAGCATGGATTTAACAAGATGTTTTCACTTAATTGTCTGAAAACTTAATATGTTGTAGCATTGAATTAAAATCAAGTCTTTCAATGCCACATTCTTATCTCAAAGGTATGTTAAAAAGCCCTATGATGTCAATACTATATTCCATACAAGTTTATTTCCCTCGATATTGTTGATAGAAGCATTAATTTTGTACACAGTAAGGATTAGTACTTAGTGCTTGTCACATAGGAGTGGGTTTGACACAAAGAATACTCTTATCGGGTGGGGACCGTTCTTATCCCCATGTGACAGTTGACAACACTGAGGCTTAGGAAGGTCAAGTACTTGTCCAAGGGCACACAGCTGTCAAGAGACATCACTGATGACTGAGGCCCATATTGTAGATTGGGCACACCAAACACCAGGGTATGTGAGGGAATGTGTATGATCCTTTAAGATGTCAACAATATTGACTGCTTCTTCTGGTTTTGATTTTTTTAAAAATAGGTTCCTGTGGCTGAAGAATCACTTATAGACCATGCAGAGGTAAGTAGAGGTTGCCCATGTGCCTCACCCTTCTCAAGTCCCACCTACATGGTCTCTGGGTTGCATTCTCCTAGGATTCTTTGCTTGCTCTTCTGCCTAACCTTCCATCTGAGTTATCTAGAAAGTGATCGCATAGTCTCAGTGCCCTAAGTCCTGATCAGAGATTATATGGAGAGGTTCCCACTCCTGGAAATCATTGGCATGACATTCAGAAGGTACTAGAGTTACAGTGATTAACCTTAGAAAATGTTTAGAGGTGAGGTTGCACTTGGAATGCTTAGGCAAGCTTAGGTCTTCATTATGTCTGGTGGAAATAGTGAGAGGCAAGAGTTAGGCCTGGAATAGTATCCTGAAGAGTTGGCCCTCTGTTCCAAAATGTAAACAAAGTATGGTACAAAGAGTTACGTGCATGTTGGGAGAGAGTATAAATAGATAGTCCCAAGGACCTTTTATTGGGGGTGTAGGGGATATATGACCTAATTCTGGTCATATTTCAAAGCATTATCTGGAGGACCCCAGGTACTGTCTGGCAGGAGAAGGGTAGGATGCTACCTCTAAGTCCTAGAACTTAATTGAACTCTACCTGACTCCTTAGCTATTATTACTGGATGCCAAACACAGGGACCAGTAGGAATTATATCAGTAGGAACTAGGCATAAGTGTCACCTGGGCCTGATACCAGCTCTGAGGTAAAGATCTAGGGAGGCAGTGAGCAGGAGTAGATTTGGTGGGGGGGGGGGCTGCTGAGAATCCCAGGAGATGGGGCTATACATATGAACTCAGCTCTCCCATCATGGCAGGGTCATGTGACTTTTGAGGATGTGGCTGTCTACTTCTCGAGGGAGGAGTGGAGACTGCTTGATGATGCTCAGAGGCTCCTGTACCGCAATGTGATGTTGGAGAACTTTGCACTTATGGCCTCTCTGGGTAAGGTTCTCCCATTCCATCACAGCATCCTGGGCTAGGCTTAGCTCTGCCTCTTTCTTGGGAGTAGACATATCTTTCCCAAAACTGGAGCATGGAAATACCTACTTCTAGGTATTGTAGTTGATAGTCCTGGGCTATGTAGGCTACCACCTTCCTTCTCAAACTATCCCAAAACCATGCTGGAAGAGGTTTAGGAATCAGGAGTAAATCAGTAGTAATTCTCTGTCCCAGATCCTGCCTTCTTTCTCTAGTTGACATATCTTGGGTTTGCCTCTTTCAGGAATTGAGGCATAATGTAATCACTTCTTGACTGTTCTTTTCCTGCAAGAAACTTCAAATACTCCTTTTGCATTATTTAGTTTTCTTTTCTGTGTTTGGTTATGGGAAGAGTCACTCTTTCCCAGCATTGGCCACTTACCTGTTCTGTCTTTCCTTTAGGACATGCATCTTCTAGAACCCATGGAATTATTCAGCTGGAGTCACAGGGAGATCCCTTCATGCCCACACAGGGAGTCTTGACTCCATCCATTCTGAGAGGTACTTGGAGGGGAGAGCTGGGGATTAGTGAACTCAGGAATGGGTCTGTTAGTTTTTGTAGTGGTTCTGATGTTTTGGTGCCAAGGCATGGACTCATGCTTGACTGCTGTTTTTTCTTCCCCAGTTTCCTATTTATTGTATCTGTTATTTCTTATCCAGAGTTATTACCCACTTGTCTTCTGTGTTTTACTCACTCCTCTGCAGCACTCTCTAATGGTGACTTTGACTGAATGTGTTGTGATGTGTGCATTTATCCCTGAGTAGGTTTTCAACTGTAGTCGGTTTGTTTGGGTCTGATTTCACCTTTCTGCACTATGTTCTCCATCTCTAGTAGCTGAGTTCTGCAGAAGCCATTTGCAGAGAAGTGTGTTGGGGACCCTGCCACTCCTTCCTGTGTCCTTGCTACTTATGAAGTCTCCTCCAAGCTTTGAGCTTGCTGGATTCAAAACTGCTCTGTGGACTGACCCTTTTGTATTCTGATCTAGTCCCCCCATTCTGCCAGAAATCCCAGGGACTCTTTACTGGGATGTCTGATACACGTCTGTGAATTTGTTGCCCCTCACACCAGAGTCTACATACCCTTGACCAGTACCTTTATGCTTTCAGGTTGTTGGCCTAGAGCAGACGCTGAGGATGTTCCTTCTAAACAGAACATTTTTATAGAAGGAGTATTAAGTGTAAACTTTCACCAACACCATAAGCTGTGTTATGGAGAAAAGCCTTTAAAAAGAGAAGGGGGTAAGGCCCCGATTTTGAAAAGCTGCAGAATCCACTTGTTGGAGAAGCCTTTACCAAGCAGGGAGGGTGGAAAAGAGTTCCCGACCAGCTCAGGTATTCTCAAGCACCAGGGGACTCACAGTGGAGGGGGACCACCCAGGAATACTGAGAGTACAGACACCTTTCACACTGGAAGAAGGTACTACAAATGCAGTGAATGTGGGAAAACCTTTGGTCAGAAATATTTGCTCGTTCAGCATCAGAGACTACACACTGGAGAAAAGCCTTTTGAATGTAGTGAATGTGGGAAATTATTTAGCCATAAATCCAACCTTTTTATACACCAAATAGTTCACACTGGAGAAAGGCCTTATGGGTGTAGTGAATGTGGAAAATCTTTTAGCCGAAATGCTGACCTCATTCAACACCGAAGAGTTCACACTGGAGAAAAGCCTTTTACATGCAGTGAATGTGGAAAGGCTTTCAGGCATAATTCTACACTTGTTCAGCATCATAGAATCCATACTGGGGTAAGACCTTATGAATGTAACGAATGTGGGAAATTCTTTAGCTTCAACTCCAGCCTCATGAAACATCAGAGAGTTCACACTGGAGAAAAGCCATATAAGTGCAGTGAATGTGGGAAATTCTATAGCCACAAGTCCAGTCTCATTAATCACTGGAGAGTTCACACTGGAGAAAGACCTTATGAGTGCAGTGAGTGCGGGAAGTTTTTTAGCCAAAGCTCTAGCCTCATGCAACATCGAAAAGTTCACACTGGAGAAAAGCCTTTTAAGTGCAATGAATGTGGAAGATTGTTCAGTGAGAATTCCAGCCTCGTTAAACATCAGAGAGTTCACACTGGAGCAAAGCCTTATGAATGCAGAGAATGTGGGAAATTTTTCCGCCACAGCTCCAGCCTTGTTAAACATCGGAGGATTCACACTGGAGAAATGCCTTATGAGTGCAACAATTGTGGAAAATCCTTTAGCCAACGTTTCAACCTCATTCAACACCAGAAAGTTCATACTGGAGAAAAGTCTTGAATGTTTCAAATGTGGGAAAGCCTTTAGCAACACCTCCAACCTCTTTAACGTTAGAGAGGTCACAGAACTGAAAGGCATTGTGAATGCAATGAGTGTGGAAAATCTAACCAGAGGTCTACTCTGATTAATCAATGTAAGTCATAACTCAGATAAGCCATGTGTAAATGCAGTGAATGTGGAGAAAGGCTTCAGCTATTGACCTAATCAGCACCAGAAAGTTCAGATTGAAGAAAGGCCTAAGGATGAACTTGACTTAACAGAGAAGTTCTGAGAGTAGACTTTGTCAAGGAGCTGGGGATTGAAAAACACTTATTCAGTTCATCACAATGGGGGCAGAATGGTAACTGCTACCATACTGGTCTACTGCCTGGGAGTTCCAGGGAAGAGGGAGCCTTGTGTTCTTGGCTATACCAGTTGAATAGAGTTTCTCTCTCACTGTGGAGATAGGGAGGAATGGTGTAGTCTTGGTTCAAAGAAGACTAGCACTTGCTGTTCTTACTGATTGTTAGAGTGTTTAGAATAAATGTTTTTTTCCTTTTCTATATACCATTCAGACCATTTTCATAGATTCAGTTTTGTTATTTTATATTTTTCAAGTTTTCCTTGGAAACAGGTCTACAAAGCTCTTCATGCTGTTATGTTGGAGGTGATACAGATCCTTTAAATTTTTTTTGTGGTACTAGGGGTGGAACCCAGAGGCTTTCTACCTCCGGGCTATACTCACAGAACTTTTTTTTTTTATATATTTTATTTGGAAACAGGGTCTCACTAAGTTGCTGAGAGCCTCACTAGCTGAGGCTGGCTTCGAACCCGTGCAATCTCCTGTCTCCGCCTCCTAAGCTCAGGGATTACAAGCATGCACCACCACGCCCGGCCAGATCCTTTAAATTTTTAAGATCTGCCAAATTGTGCTCTATATGATTCTGTGTTTCACATTTCCTTCTGGAATATATCAGATCACCAGTTTTTTACATGTTTGCTAAAGCTTTGTAAGTAAGTCATGGGCCATTCATTTTAGCCATTTTAATAGGCATATAGTAGCATTTCATTGTGGTTTTAATTTGCATTTCCTTAATTAGTATTGAGTATTTTTTTCACCCATGTCATCATCTTTTTTATTTATTTATTTTTTTGCTGGTAATGATATTATTCTCATTTAAAAAAAAATTTGAAACAGGGCTTCACTAAGTTGCTGAGGGCATTGCTACGTGGCTGAGGCTGATCTTGAACTTGTGAGCCTTCTATGTCATACTTCCAAGTACTGGGATTATAGGAATGCACCACCACACCAACTCCATTTTTTCTTGAGTGGAATGGCATTGCATATAGATTTGCTCACTTAAAAAAAAATAGTTGACTGGCATGGTGGCTCATACCTATAATTCCAGTACTAGAGAGGTTGAGACACAAAGATCACAGGTTTGAGGCTAGCCTCAGCATTTTAGTGAGACCCTGTTTCAGAATAAAAATAAAAAGGCTGGGTAGAATGCCCCTGGGTTCTATTCTCAATACTTGAAAAAAGTTTTCTTTCTTTTTTTTTTTTTTTTCTTTCGGGTCTGGGGATGTAACCCAGGAGCATTCAACCTCCCAGCTACAACCTCTGCCCTATTTTTTATTCTTTATTTTTGAAACAGGGTCTCCCTAAGTTGCAGAGGGCCCCACTAAGTAGCAAAGGCCATTCGCGAACTGTGATCTTCCAGTCTCAGCCTCCCGAATGCTGGGATTAAAATGTGCATCACCACACCGGCTTTAATATTGTTTTGAAATATATTTCTGGATGCAAGTGTTACTAATATTTTCTCATAGTCTATAGCTTTTGTTTTCACTTCTTAGCAGTATCTTTCCTACAGGAGACTTTCTTAACTTTCATGGAGTCAGATTTATCTATTTGTTTTTATATTGATTGTGTTTTGGTTTTTCATTCTCTTACTATACTGTATCTTTGTATCTTTGCCTTTAAATATTCATCCTTATAAAATCTTTGTATATTTAAATACAAGTGAAGAATTAAGTATGTATAGAAGTGTTAACAAGTGTACATATCCTCTGTCTTATGAGAGAACCTAGCAAGCAGTAACATTCCAGTCATAAGCATATTTAATGAAAGGAACCAGAATCCCTTAGAGAACAGGCTATTTCCAGAATGGGGCAGTAGAGGTATAACATGAGCCTAGGATATATTCTTGCATTAGAAGGTAAAGAAACAGGCCAGGTGTGGTGGCATACGCTTGTAATCCCCGTGCTTGGGAGGCTGAGACAGGAGGATCGCACAGGTTCGAAGCCAGCCTCAGCTATTTAGGCTCTCAGCAACTTAGTGAGACCCTGTTTCCAAATAAAATATAAAATAGGTCTGAGAGTATAGCTCAGAGATTTAAAAAAAAAGCCCCTGGGTTCCACCCCCAGTACCACCAAAAAAAAAAAAAAGAAGAAGGTAAAGAGACAACAGAATTATGCTGAATTATTAGTTTTATATTGCTGTTCTAAAATTATCATAAACTTATGACTTAAGTAACACAACCTTATTATCTTAGTTCTTCAGGTCATAAGTACAACATAGGTTTCACTGGAATAAAATCAAGGTTTGGCCAGATTGTATTCTTTTCAAGTCTCTAAGGAAAATATTTCTAGCTATTTGAGTAGTTGGCATATTTTTCTTCTTTATGGTTATAAAGATGTGATTCAGATTTTCTCATGACATATAAAGGGAAGAAACTATAAGTGTAAACTGAGTTTTGTCAGTGCTTCTCTGGCCTTATTAAAAAAAAATCTTGATTACAGAACATGTATCACACAACCCACAAGTAGATAATGCCACCTTAAAACCATTACAGGAATTTAGAGCTAAAAGGCATTTAAAAGACTGTATAATCCCATTGCTTCCTTTTTTTGAGTCTGTCTTCATCTATCTGCTTTAATACAGTTTCACATTAATATTCAAAATACATGTGGAAAAATGGCCTGCTTTTAAAAATGAAATATACTCTAATGATATTTTATTTTTATTTTTTGGTGGTACTGGGGTTCCTGGAACCCTTCTACCTCCGGGCTACACTCCCAGACCTATTTTATATTTTGAAACAGGGTCTTGTAAGCCAGCACGGCTGGCTTCAAACCTGAGTACTCCTGTCTCTGCCTCCCAAGCGCGGGGATTACAAGTGTGTGCCACCATGCCTGGCCTCTAATGATATTTTAATTTTATGGTAAAAATATTCATAATCTAGCTTACCTAGCATGAGTGAGGCCCTGGGTTCAATTCCTGCCATCACAAAAACTAAACAGTATAAAATTGAGTTTAAAAAGCATGTGATGAAAATAATGTGGTTGTAATAAATCCTATAGCGTCTCATGCAGATCTTGAGAAAGCTCGATCAGGGGATCCGCAAAGGTGTAGGTCCCCCATGATGTATGTTTAGCATTTCCATCTTCAAAAAATTTTTTTAGAATTATTTGGATCAATATGTATAATTGGGTTTTTATGTATAAGCATTATAACTAAAACTGATGGGCAGTGGCTTGTGAGAGACTCAGGCAGCAAAGATTTTTTTCCCAAGGATAAAGTTTGGGCCAAGGATTAAGTTCAAACTGACCTTAGTGTGGGCCAGTATATAATATTAAGTTCAAGTTGGCCTTGAGAAGTAAGACAAAGCATACTTTCTATGATTATTTAAATGTCTGGCACCCTGCTCTGAAGTCTGTAAAAAAACTTTTCCTGTCCTTGGAGTTCCTGCTTTCATGGCTATGCTTTGCTTTCTGCCAAAAAAAAATATATAAAAATTGTAACAAATCCTGAATAAAGCAGAGAAGCTTAAACCTGGTCTCGTGTGACAGCATCTTCTCTCATTCTACCTCGACTCTTCTCACCAACACATGAACCTCGACTCTTGCTAGGGCTGGACCCCAGCAAATAATTCTATATGCATTTAACATTTTGTGGCATTTTCCAATTAGTATGTGATTTGTGGGCAATATATATATATATATATATATATATATATATATATATATATACTTGTTATGAAGGTGCTGATATGAGATTAGAAGTTTGTATAAATGACTCAGAGTCAGAATGATTATTAGAGGTAAAGGGTGGATGTGTAGGAGATAGAGAACTCTTGTTCTCTTGCAACTAGTGTCCTTTTATTGAGAGTTTTAACCAAAACATTGTAAATATGATTAAACACCAGAGCCAGTGAAGTAGTCTTGGTTTAAGTCAGGACAAAACAATGAGACAGTTACTGATGAATCAGGTAAGGAAAGGGTGAACAATTCTGGCAAGTAGGGAGGTTATTTCAGGCTTCACCTGTTTATTGGTCCCATTTGGTCCTTAGAAACTTGCTTGTATACAAACTTCTACGTGGGTGGACAGTTTGTGCCTTTCCCAAGCTGGACCAAGGTGACCTCAGATCTGATGACTAAAAAGGCTTCCAACATTTCTTATCTTTGAGACAAGGCCAGCAATATTTTATCACCCTGGATGAAATGTCAGTAGTTTTTTCAGGCTGCCGCAAGATAATATCTGATGTGAATTAAATCTGATAGTAATAGATTTGTCAATTTTGGTTATATTATTAGTGAAGATTGCAGAGACTGGTTCTAATAACCCTATTTGTCCTCTCCACAGGGCTAGAGTTGTCAATTATTCTTTTCATTTCAAGTTGCATAGGGCCTCACTAAGTAGCTGAGGCTGGCCATGCAAAGTCAAATTGAGTAGACACCTAAGTATTAAAATTAAGACCATCATAGGCATGCGTGGTGGTGCATGCTTGTAACTCCAGTGCTTGGAAGGCTGAGACAGGAGGATTGCAGGTTTGCGCCCAATGTTAGCTACTTAGTGAGGCCCTCTACAACTTAGTGATACTTTGTTTTATAATAAAGAATAAAAGTAGGGCTGGGGATGTAACTCAGAAGTAGAATGCTTTTGGGTTTAATTTTCATCCCCAGTAAAACATGCGTGCGCATACACACACACACACACACACACTTAAGACGACTGTAAATCCCAGTGATAGTCAGGCTTAAAGTTTGACATGAAACTTAAGAGTTCAATTTTGTGGCTTGAGATAAGGTGCTATTCAGTCTTCTGGTTTGTTGGTTTGTTTGTTTATTGGTGGTACGGGGGTGGAACCCAGAGGCTTCCTACCTCCGGGCTATACTCCCAGACCTATTTTTTATTTTATTTGGAAACAGGGTCTCACTAAGTTTCTGAGAACCTCACTAAGTAGCTGAGGCTGGCTTTGAACCTGTGGAATCCTGTTTCAGCCCCCAAGTGCAGGGATTACAAGCGTGCGCCACCACACCTGGCTCAATCTTCTGTTTTGTACCATCTTGTCAGCTTCTGAGTGTGATTGGAGTAGGGTCAACCATCTTTCAGGGCAAGCTTGCTTGACTCTGGTTATCTTGTGAGTAGTCTAGTGGGTTAACTCTGAGACTGCTGGCCTCAGATTGTGTTTATGGACTGGTATTACTAGACTGGTGTTTTGTCTAACACACATTTATGTATTTTTAACATTTGGTAAGCACAAATATAGTTTTTCAGTTATACAGGAATTAACTTTCACTTTTGAAGTGAAATTTAGATTCTAAGGCTTAACATAACCATAGAAAACAGGACAGTACTCCGGGCGTGGTGGTACACGCTTGTAATCCCTGCTCTTGGGAGGCGGAGACAGGTGGATCCTACAGGTTCAAAGCCAGCCGTGCTGGCTTAAGAGACCCTGTTTCCAAAACTAAAAAAATAAGTCTGGGAGTGTAGCCCGGATATAAAAGGGCTTCCAGGAACTCCAGTACCACCAAAAAAAAAAAAAAAAAAAAAAAAAAAAAAAGAAAGAAAGAAAGAAAACAGAGACAGTAGAAACCACAGGAAATTATCTTAATAGAACCTCATTTAAAATCCTGTGAATGATTTTTATGTATAACTATCTTTATCACAAATGCACTATTCCTGTTTTAAACTTCTTCCTCCACAAATATTCTGCAGTGTACTCAAATTTTCCAGTTTAGTTTTAGCCTTATGTTTTTACCCTTATCCTTCCTTTCCCATTTAAGACTATGACAGGATAAACTTTATGATACTGGGTCTTTATTTCTAAAATATTTTTTCTTTTTATCTTTTCTTACCAAAACTTTTCATACTCATGTACCTTCTTTATATTTTTCTCTCATTCCTACATACTAATTTCTTTCTGCCATAATTCCCATCTTGCCTTTACCTTTTGAAACATTTTATAAACTTTTTGTTGTGGTGGTGGTGGTGGTACTAATGATTGAATCCAGGTGCATTCTACATCTGAGCTTCTTCCCTAGCCCTATTTTTTATTGTTTATTTATTTTTTATTTTTTATTTATTTATTTATTTTTGGTGGTACTGGGGATGGAACCCTTCTACCTCTGGGGTATGCTCCCAAACCTATTTTCTATTTTTATTTTGGAAACAGGGTCTCTTAAGCCAGCAAGGCTGGCTTTGAACCTTCGTGATCCTCTTGTCTCTGCCTCCCAAGCACAGGGATTACAAGCGTGCGCCGCCACACCTGTCATACATTTTTTAAAAGCCCAGTTTTCTTAGCCCTATTTATTTTGTCTGAATTCTGTGGCCTATATGTGGAGTATAGCTCCCAAGTGGGCACTGCCATGTCCTGAGTGACTTCTGCGACAAAGGTTGGTTAATGGTTTACTTTTTTTTTTTTTTTGGTGGTACTGGGGTTCCTGGAAGCCCTTCTACCTTAGGGATACACTCCCAGACCTATTTTATATTTTTTTAATTTGGAAACAGGGTCTCTTAAGCCAGCACGGCTGGCTTCAAACCTGCGCGACCCTCCTGTCATCCGCCTCCCAAGCATGGGGATTACTAGCGTGAGCCACCATGCCCGGCTAATGGTTTACTTTTAGGTCTGGCCACTCTGAGTGGATTTATGTCAGCACTTTTCCACAGTCCGAGATCAGTGGCTCATTGCTGTGTGGTGACAAGGTGACCTGATTCAACATATCTATACCTATACATATATATATATGTATATATATGTATATATATGTGTATATATATATATATATATATATATATATATATATATATATATATATATATATCTTCTTTAGCTGTATACAAGAGTTCTCATACAGTAAGCCTGGTGTTGGTTCTTGGACCAGAATCTGGATTGCTGTCTTCCTTCTTTCTGAGACAAGGTGAAAAGCATTTAGCAGTTTCTTTTTAAGTTATTGAAAGGCTGTTGTTCTTTTTTCCCACATAAGGGTGTGTCTTTACTTTTCCCCATTGTGGGTTTGTAAAGGGGTTTTGCTTCAACAGCAAAGTTTGTAATCCAATGTGACAGGCCCCTACCACTCTCAGAAATTCCCAGGGGGGGGAGGCTCTTCAGTTGGCAGAAATATTTTGGACTCCTTCCCACAGAGACTACTAAGGACATAAATAGTTTTACTGGTGAATTCTACAAAAATAAAGGGAACAATAATACATTATTTTTTATTGTGGGGGATACTAGGGATTGAATCCCCAGTCCTATTTCTTATTCTTTATTTTGAAACAGGATCCAAATTGTGGAGGCCTCATTAAATACCCGAGGCTGTCCAGGAACCTGTGATCCTCCTGTCTCAGCATCCCAAGTAATTGTAATTGAGATTAAAAAACATGTGCTGCCACACCTGGGTGAACAATAATACATTTTATTTATTTATTTATTTATTTATTTATTTATTTATTTATTGTACTGGGGATTGAACCAAGGAGCATTCTACCTCTAAGCTGTATCCCCATCCCTGATTTATTTATTTTTGTTTTGAAACAGGGTATTATCAGGTTGTTGAGAATCTGTTTTTGTTGCTGAGTCTATTCTCAAACTTGTGCTCCTTTTATACTTTTAATACTGGGATTACAAGTGTTTATCACTTGGCTATTCCAACTCATGACATCAACGTGACCTTGATATAAAATCCTGATGAGGTGGATAAATATGTTGACTAGTGACAGAGCATGATTTTAGCATACTGGACAACATGGGTTTATCTCCAGTACCACAAAATAAAAAAGCTAACAAGTACAAGAAAAAATTACAGAGCTGTATTCCTATTTAACAGTAAAAAAAAAAACCCACTTTAACTAAACATATAGAAAATCAAATTTGGACAAAACATAATATGAATACATTTTATCAGAGAAAAATCACCTATTGGTTTGGAAACTAAATAGCCAGTATTCACTCCTGCTATCTTTTTTCTTTCCTTCAGCCACACTGATTTTTTAAGAACTGTACCAGAGCACCTCCCTGCTTAAGAGTCCATATTTATCTCAGCACATCTCCAGTTGAACTGAATGTAATGCAGACCTACTATCTCTTCCCTGAATAGGTGGCTCCAGGAGGCCTGTTCTTTAGGGCCTCTAATTGGCAGAAAGCTCCTTGACATTGGCCACATCAGGCAAGGGGTAGTCATGCTGCTGGTCAACATAGCTAGGGAAAGAATATTGGTCACCTTTAACAACACAGTGTGGAAATGGCTTGCTTGCTGATTAAATACCCAGATAGCCAACATTCCAGGCCATCTCTTCTGCCCCTGTCATGATGCCATGATGGCCCTCTGTGCCTGGACTGCCCATAATCAGAGGAATCAGGCCATGAACAGAAGAGTATGGCAGACAGTAGAAGAGGGAAGCTGCACTCTTGTACCCTGTCATGCTGAGTTGGGCAGCTTAGATATGTAAATTTTGAAAAAGAAAAAAAACTAATATGACAACATTGGAATAAAGTAAAATTTAAGGGCTTGTAATTTTGCTATTAAACAATATTGGATATATAGTAGTCTGTGCAAGATGGTGACTAAGGGACAGATCTCAGTCACTGTAAAACTTGAAATTCAACCACCTTGAATGCAGTAGCTGTTTGGCAAGAGAAAACAAAGTAGCAAAAAGTTTAAAAAAGCAAGGAAAAACTGAACTGTGGTGGAACAAAATCCAGAAATCAGAACAGGGGATAGCAAAGTGAGTCGCATGTGCCTCACCTGGGGAATGCCACTGGTAGCAGCCAACAACACCATCTTGGCCTGTCCACTCTGTGCCAGGACTGCTAGCACTGTTGCTTCTAGAAACCCTATGGCAAAGAAGCCAACCATTTGATGTGAAGCATCTGTAAATCTTTATCATTGTAAGTGGTCAGCACCTTGCTCCAAGTTCAACAGAGATCTGAGCAGAAGACTGTCCAACACAGTCTCAGTGACTCACATGGCAAGCGATAGACTCATGAGGTCTGAGACTTTGTAGTCCACACTTATGAAGGTTGGGATGGAGGTTGCTGCTGAACACAGGAGAGGTATAGGAGAAGCCCATAATACCCAGTGTGAAGTGCCTGTACAGGGCCTTTGGAGACTGCCCCATGGTTGCATTGGTCACTTGCCATTAGTTTAGGGAGGGAGGAAGGGAGGGAGGGAGAGGGGGGGGGTCCCAGGGCCTGTAGAAAGTTCAAAGTCCCACACATGGAGTCCACTTCAAGTGATACCTTCTGCCTGCATAGACAGAGCGTGGCATAGAAGCCCTGTGGAGAGTTTGGAGACCCAAACATGCCGTGGGAAAGGCACCAGCAGTGCTTTCACTGACATGGAGAGACACCATATCCGCGTCCTAATTATTGCAAAAGACCCAGAAGTGGGACTGCAAACTGACATCACTACTATAGGTTACTGAGCAACTTAGAAAGCTTGGAGCATGCTCGAGAACCTACCATAGCGAGTAGATATTAAACAGCTAAAAGTATCCACACAGACCAGGAGGCCTGCAGAGGCCAAGTCTGCCTTGTACTTGTATATTTGCAGGGTTATTTTGTTATTTTCTGTGTTTTCTCTCTTCCCCATTCCTTATACAAGCATCCTCCCTCTTTTCTCTCTTCCCACCAACCATCTTTTATTTGTCTTATATTAAATTGATATGTCACTATACTTAAATACTCTACATTGACTCTTAGAATCATCCTATATATTTACTATGTACTATATATTACCTTAATACACTCAAACTCTCATTCTATTTGATCACATCCTCTATTTTATCTTATTCTTGCACCTATCACTTCAGCTCCTCCCCCTCACACAACCTTCACCATTGAATACAACACAACTTTCCCTTGTATATACTAGTTGATATCTCTAATACTGCTGAAATTGGATCAGAAAGGTGAACCACTGGAAAGAACTGCCAAAAATTAACGATAAACTAACGACAGCTCACAGAAGGACATTCCCAACAACTTGCACATTGAGTTTTAAAAACGCATAGATCACAAACTGTCCTTCTCACACCTCTGAACCAACACTCTAAAATGAAGGTGACAGATAAGATCCTGGACCTTAACACCTGAAACTCATCAACACCATTGCAGACGGCAGAAGGAACCCCGGAGTAACAGTAATTCAGTATTGATGATCTACAGGTAGAACAACAGTGGGTGATAGTAGGCAGTTTTCACGGTTAGTATTAAAGAGTGATAAATTAAAAACAAAGAATAACCATATAGCAGAGGCTACTCAATTGTAAGGCATAGCTGGTGATAAATATCTACCTCAATATTAAGATACTATTAAGAACAAATAGACATAAGAAACCTACAAACTGAGAAAAGCTGTCATAAGCAACAAAGTTATAAATTTAAGAAACTGGAAACCATGAGAAGGAAGAATAGCAAGGAAACAATGACCCCATAACCCCACAATAATAGAACCCACCAACACAGAATTTCAGAGATTTCCAGAAAGATAATTCAGAACATTAACAGTAGAAATAGTACAGGACTTGGGAAAAGATTCAGAGAGCCTAAAAGAAAGGAACGAACAAATATAGAATCTTACATCCTTAACAGGAATCAAAAGGAAGCTTGAATGAAGTGAATCATTGACGTGAAGGCATCAATACAAACTATAATCAGTGGGCTAGACCACACAGACAATAGAATCTCACTCTTAAGAGATGACTACTCCAAGCCGGGCATGGTGGCACATGCTTGTAATCCCCGCCCTTGGGAGGTGGAGACAGGAGGATCGCACAGGTTTGAAGAAAGCCGTGCTGGCTTAAGAGACCCTGTTTCCAAATAAAAATATATAAAAAAATAAACACGTAATATAGAATTTAGAAAAAAAAAACAGGTCAACAACATGAATTGGGCACTGAAGATATCTAAGCCAATTTTAAGAGTTAACTTAATAATAAGCATAGAAGAGGGACTAGAAGCTGCAGCAAAGGAATCAGCAATATTCAAAGAAATAATATCAGAAAAATTTCCAGGCCCTGTGTCCCAGAAGGCCTGGTCTGGGTGGGGGGCAGGTGCCCTGTGACCCGGAACACCAGTCCTGGACAGGGGGCAGGTGCCCTGCTCCCTGGAAGGCCCCGTCCCGGGAGGGGGGCATGTGCCCTGCGAAGGCCCAGTCCGGGTGGGGGGCAGGCACCCTGCTCCTCGGAACTCATCCCGGGTGGGGGGCAGGCGCCCTGCTCACCAGAATTCCCAGTCAGGGCAGGAGGCAGGCACCCTGCTCCCCGTATACCCATCCCAGTTGGGGGAAGGCGCCCTGCTCCCCGGAAGGCCAGGTACTGGGCGGGTGACTGGCACCTGGCCCGCTCCTGGGAAGGTCTGGTGCCAGGCGGGGAGCAGGTGGCACTGCTTCCCAGAAGGCCAGACGCTGAGCCATGTGTTTGGAAAGAACTCAGCGCTGTTGCGCCGCACCATGCCCACATAATAACAGAGTCGCCAAGTAAACAACCTAATGACACATATCAAGGTACTAGAAAACCTGCAACAATCTAATCCCAAAGCCAGCAGAAGGCAGGAAATAATTAAAATCAGAGCAGAATGCTGCCACCGTGCATGATCAGGAATGTTGGATAACATGCTGGGTGAAAAGGGTGCTTGGATCAGAGCCTGCCAAGGGGTGAGGCTGGTGCAAGGGACAGCGAGGCTGGGATCAGACCCTGCCATGAGGCAAGGCCAGTGCAGGGGCCTCTGAGGCTGGGATCAGAGCCAGCCAAGGGGTTAGGCCGGTGCCGGAGCCAGCAAGGCCGGGATCGGGGCATAGTGTGAGGCTAGGCAGGAGCTGTGGCCTCCAAGACCAGAATTGGAGACTGCTGAGGGGTGAAGCTGGTGCCTGGGCCAGTGAGGCCAGGACCAGAGCCTGCTGTAAGGCTAGGCCGGTGCTGGAACCTCCGAGGCCGGGATCGGAGCCTGCTGAATGGTGAAGCCAGTGCCAGAACCAACGAGGCCGGGCTCAGAGCCTGCCGTGAGGCTAGGCCAGTGCAGGGGCCTTTGAGGCTGGGATTGAAGCCTGTAATGTGGATTAAAAAACACAATCCAAATATATGCTGCTTGCAAGAAACTCACCTTACAGCCAAAGACATTCATAGGCTGAAAGTCAAAGGATGGCAAAAGATAAATCATGCTGTTGGAGACCAAAAATGGGCAAGGATAGCAATGTTGATATCTAACAAAATAGACTTTAAGCTAAAACACATCAGAAGAGACAAAGCAGGGCACTTTCTTTTATTAAAAGAAACAATTCACCAAGAAGATAAAATGATAGTAAATGTTTATGCCCCAAATGTGGGTTTTTAAAACAAACCCTTCAGGATATAAGATCTCAAATTGACTCAAATACAATAATATTGGGAGACTTCAACACACCTCTCACACTACTAGATTGATGTTCAAGGCAAAAGATGAGTAAAGACTTTTCAGAATTAAAGAAAACTATAAACCAAATGGACTTAATAGACATATACAGAATATTTCAACCAGGATCAGAAGAATAAACATTCTTCTCAGTAGCTCATAGAATCTTCTCCAAAATAGATCACATCCTGGGCCACAAAGCAAGCATCAGAAATTCAAAAGCTGTAATATGATTCCCCTCATCTTTGCAGACCACAATGGAATGAAAGTAGAAATCAACAACAGGAAGACTAAAAGAAACTATTTAAATACATGGAGATTGAATGATACACAACTTAATGATGTGTGGGTAATATCAGAAATAAGTGGAGAAATAAAGAAATTCCTGGAATTAAATGAAAATAGAGACACAACATACCAAAATCTATGGGACACTTTGAAGGTGGTGTTAAAAGTTTATAGCACTGAATGCCCACATAAGAACAGAGAGTCGCCAAGTAAACAACCTAATGACACATATCAAGGTACTAGAAAACCTGCAACAGTCTAATCCCAAAGCCAGCAGAAGGCAGGAAATAATTAAATCAGAGCAGAAATAAGTGAAATAGAGAATAAAAACAATTCAAAGAATTGACAAAACAAAAAGCTGGTTCTTTGAAAAGATTAATAATATTGACAAATCCCTGGCCAACCTAACCAAAAAAAAAAAAAAAGACTCAACTCATATAATTAAAATCAGAAATGAAAACAGAGACATCACCATAGACAATGGGGAAATTCAAAGGATTATCAGAAAATATTTTGAAAATTTATACTCCAATAGACTAGAAAACATGGGGGGAAAGGGTAGATTTCTAAGCACATATAACCTACCTAAATTGAACCAAGAAGCTATAGCAAGTCTCAATTAACCAATAGTGAGGAAAAAAATAGACATAGTAATAAAAATTCTGCCATCAAAGAAAAGTCCAGGCCCTGATGGGTTTCCAGCTGAATTCTATAAAACCTTCACTGAAGAACTAATCCTAATACTTCACAACTTGTCCCATGAAATTGAAAGAGATAGAATTCTCCCAAACTCCTTCTACAAGGCCAGTATCACATTAATACCAAACCTAAATAAAGATACCTCAAGAAAAGAAAATTACAGACTAATATTCAACATATGTAAATCAATAAATCTTATTCACCACATAAATAGAACTGAGAACAAAAAACACATAATCATATCAATAGATGCTGGAAAAACATTTGACAAAATCCAATACCATTCATGTTAAAAACTGCAGAAAATTGGAAATTGGAATAGAAGGAATATATCTCAACATTATTAAGGCAATATATAATAAACCCAAAGCCAGCATTATGCTGGATGGAGAAAAACTGCAAGAATTTTCTCTAAAATCAGGAATAAGACAAAAATGCTCAGTATCACCATTCCTTTCCATTGAAGTCCTTGAGACTCTTGGCACAGCAATGAGACAAAGAACGATCAAAGAAATTCAAATAGGAAAAGAGAAATTAAAATTATCCTTGTTTGCAGATGACATAATCCTTTACCTAGAAGACCCAAAGAACTCAACCAAAAGACTACTGGAGATGATTAACCAATTCAGCAAAGTTGCAGGATACAAAATCAACCTAAAGAAATCAGTTGCTTTTCTATATGCCAACATTGAATTCACAGTTAAATAAATAGATAAATAAATAAATAAATAAACAAACAAACCAATTCCATTCACCGCTGGGACCACGCCCGCCCTGCCTGCCACTTTTTCACTGGACCACCGCTCCGAAACCGCTGCCACCCGGAAACTGCCACGGCTCCAAAACTGCCACCACCCAGAAACCTCCACTGCCCTGAAACCGCCACCGCCCCGGAACTGCAGCCGTCCTGCCGCTGCCCCGTGCCCGCCTGAACCGGGGACTGAGAGCCACCCTTTTCTGGCCCCACGTCCTGTGGCCATAGCTCCATGCCTCTCCACCTAGGCCCAACCTTCAGCATAGCTGGACAAGCGCCAAGTTCCTTTACACCTAGACTCGGGCCCTCCCGCCCACCCATATCAGACTCTGGGCAAAGGGAACTCTGGCCCAGACTCAGGATTACCCATCCAGCCTCAGCCCGGACTCTAGACCTTCCACCCTACCGTGGCCCTGACTCTGGCCATCCTGCCCTCCCAGTCAGACCCGTGGGGGCACATGCCACATGGCCCAGCCTCAGCGTTTGGCAGGCGCATGGCAGCCATTTTTTTTCTCTCCATACCGTGAACCCCATAACCACACCGTCCAATAGGCAGCTTGCCCTGAGAGCTGGCAGCCATCTTCCCCAGCTGCATGCTTGCCCTGGGAGCCGGCGACCATCTTATGCAGTCAGACACTTGTCCTAGGACCAGCTGGCAGCCATATTACCCAGTCAGATGCTCCTCCTAGGATCAGCCAGTGGCCATCTTGACTTCCATCCAGCCCAGAAACTTCCATTTGGCCCAGAGCACCAGTTGCCATCTTAGATTCCACCTGGTGGCCATCTTGACTTCCATCCAGCCCAGAGAGCCAGCCACAGTCTTAGATATTACCCAGCCAAGCCACGGCATCCATCTTGAATTCATCCAGCCCTGATTCCACCCAACAGTTCCACAGCATGCCCCCAGCTCTGCAACCTCTCAGCACTTCAGTTCCAGTCGGCACTAGCTGATAACACTACACTGTGGTAAGCTTCCCCTTCCTTGGGCAAGCGGGTTCTGGCTTTTAGCTTCTTCTGGACTTGGTCTCACAGCTGAAATAAAACCAAATATTTGGTTCCCAAGTTCTCTGGGGGTAGCCAGGCTGCCCTACGGTTGTGTAAAGGGAACAAAGACGTCCTTCTCAAACACAACCACGTTGTTTCCAGAGGTTAGGCAGGATCTTGAGATGCCAAATTCCTGTTTTAATCCTTGCCTGCTGACTAGTCATGGGGGAAAGCCAGCCATCAAAGGTAAACTCCCAGTCTGCACTAGGCTGTGTTCTGGTTAATCTCCAGACTCTAGGTTTATCTGGGGAACTGTGCCCCAAGTGGCTTATTTTTTTCTGCACAAAGGTCTGGACCACTTATGAGTTGGGTAATGGTTCTCGGTGGCCTGATGGGTACATTAGATCTTAAAATGTTGACTGATCTCAGTAACTTTTGCAAAAGGGCAGGTAATTGGTCAGAAGTTCTGTACATACAGACTTTTCTGTGCATGCGTTCCCGGTTTTCCCTTTTCACCCCTCCTGGCTCTACTGCTCAAGTCATGCTGGCTGGAGATTTCCGCCAGCTGCAGCCACCATCTTGGTCGCCATGTGGCAACTCACAGGTGCCACCTGCTGGTCTTTCTGGGTCACAAGCCTGCAATTCTGCTGACTCACGGTCACCATTTTGTGATGGCACGTGAATGCTGGAGTCTGACCTGGCCAAGTTACTGGCCCCATTTCCTGACAACCTTGACCCACAAGACCTCTCCTTACCACTGCAGTCATCATCTTATTCCGGGGCAGCCTCCCACTCTAACCCACTCCTTTCTCCTCCGCCTTCCTCCCTTAAGGGACCAACCCTTACCTCCCCCTCACCTACCCCTGTAGGTCACCATACCCATTCCAGAGACCCTACTTCTCTCTTGGTCCCGCTTCGTGAGGTGGCTGGTGCAGAAGGCATGGTCTCTGTCTATGTTCCTTTTTCCCTTCCTGACCTTACTCAACTTCAAAAGAGACTGGGTTCTTTTTCTACCAATCCCTCTGGTTTTATTAAGGAATTCCAACATATTGCACAAGCATATGATTTAACTTGGTGGGATCTTCATGTCATTTTAACCTCTTCTTTAAACCCAGATGAACACAATTGTATTCTGAAGGCTGCCAGGGAACAGGCCAATCAGGCTCACCTAACCAATCCACAGCTCCCTACCGGAACAGCTGCAGTTCCTTCTGAGGATCCCCACTGGGATTATAATGACAGGGGTGAGGGAATAAAAAGAGGAATCACATGATACTATGCCTTCTTGATGGCATGCGAGATGCCTCCCACAAAGCGGTTAATTATGATAAGCTTAAGGAAATCACTCAAGGTCCAAATGAAAACCCAGTGGTTTTTCTTAATCAGTAACAAGAGGCTTTACCCTCTATATCTGCTTAAATCCATCTTCTGAAGCAGGCTCAGTAGTATTGGCAACCCATTTTATTGGGCAATCAGCCCCTGATATTCGGAGAAAATTAAGAAAAGCTGAGGATGGTCCTCAAGCCCCTATCTGAGATTTGGTAAATATGGCATTTAAAGTTTTTAATTCTAGAGAGGAACAGGTGGAAGTGGGGCATACACTCTGATTTTGCCAGATGGCAGATTTACAGGCCCAAGCCCTGGTAGAAGCCCTGCAGCCAGCTGAGGATGATTAGCCCTCAGGGCAACGAGCGCCACCTATGGGAGGATGGCAGCAATGGCAGCCATCTCCATCCAGGAGCCTGTTTCAAGTGTGGACTCACTGGTCACTGGGCACACAGTTGCCACCAGCCACGTCCACCAACCAGGCCATGCCCAGCGTGTGGCCAGGAGGGACACTGGAAAAGTGAGTGCCCTTGGAAAAGAGGTGAGTCTCAGGTGCCTCAATACAGGGGACCCACCCTTCCAGACCAGGCCCTGACATTGGCCCTACTTGGCCTGACTGAAGATCGACACTCTCTGGCCTCGGCCACCTATATTACTCAAGCTGAGCACAGGGTCACTCTCCAGGTAGTAGGTAAGCCAATCTCCTTGAATGATATGGACACTACCTACTCCGTCTTCCCTTCCTTCTCAGGACCTAGCTTCCCTTCCCAAATCTCAGTTCAGGGGATTGGTGGCATGCCCTCTTGCCCACTTACTACAGGCCCCCTTTTATGCCATTTAGAGACCTTTATGGTTAATCATCCATTCCTGATTATCTCATCATGTTATACCTCCCTTTCAGGTAGAGACTTTTTAACCAAAATTGGGACTAAACTTTCATTTAATATCCCCATGGCTTCTGTTTCCTCTAATATACTTTTAATGGCTGCAGCTACAGTTGATGACAGGAAAGCCAAACCTTCCCTTCCAATAGATTTGGTTGACCCTAAGCCAGGCGTGGTGGTGCACATTTGTAATCCCTGCGCTTGGGGGGCTGAGACAGGAGGATCATACAGGTTCGAAGCCAGCCTCAGATACTTAGTGAGGCTTTCAGCAACTTAGTGAGACCCTGTTTCCAAATAAAGTAGAAAATAGGTCTGGGAGTATAGCCCAGAGGTAGAAAGCCTCTGGGTTCACCCCCAGTACCACCAAAAAAAAAAAAAAAAGATTTGGTTGACCCTATGGTATGGGATGCCAGCACCCCAGTTGGGGCAACCCACCACATCTCGGTCTGGATTGTCCTACGTGACCACACTATTTTCCCTGCCTGCTCCCAGTTTCCCATATCCCTCTGTCACTGACGTGGGCTTAAACCTATTATTTCTCATCTCCTGGCCCAGGGACTGCTTATCCCTACTAATTCTCCTTATAATACCCCCATTCTCCCAGTTAAAAATCCTAATGGAACTTTTTTAGTCCAGGATCTCTGTTTAATTAATGATGTGGTGGTCCCAATCCACCCAGTTGTCCCTAATCCCTATACCCTCTTATCTCAGATTCCTCCAATACCACCCACTTTTCAGTTCTCAACTTGAAGGACATGTTTTATACAATTTCTCAGCATCCTGAGTCATACCCCCTTTTTGCCTTCACTTGGGAGGACCCTGATACCCAGGTTGCTCAACAACTAACCTGGACCTTCCTCCCCCAGGGTTTTTGAGATAGCCCACACCTCTTTAGACAGGCTCTAGCAAAGGACCTCCTCCAGTGCCCCTTGGAGCCTAGTTCTCTGTTACAATATGTGGATGACCTTTTACTTTGTAGTCCCTCCCTGGAAGTGTCCAAATGGCACACTACCCTTCTTAATTTCCTTGAAAGCAGGGGTTACAGGGTGGCTCCACATAAAGCCCAGTTATCAGTGCCTGAGGCGTGGTATCTAGGCCTACATCTCACCCCAAACAGCCGAGGAATAACTGTTGACCGGGTCAAGGCCTTACGAGACTTGCAGCCGCCCACCTCAGCTGACCAGATCCAATCTTTCTTGGGTTTTGTAGGATTTTTCCAACATTGGATCCCCAACTTTGCCATTCTAGCTAAGCCACTACACGAGGCAATTAAAAAAACCCTGGTTGGCCTCCTTACCTTAATTAAAAAGCTCCTAGACTCCCTTTCTTTAGCATCTGAGCTGACCATCATCTACTGTTGGGGCCACCAGACAGGATCTTCCTTAGTGGAAGAAAACAGTAAAGCTGATTATACAGCAAAACAGCTGACACAAGCTCAACCAAGCCCACCAGCTTCGGTGCTATTTTTAACCCTCCCCTCAATGGCATCTAATTATAGCTTGGCTGAATGCAAACACCTGATCAAACCTGGGGTGTCCAGCACAGGGGATGGTTGACCCATGATACAGGATAAGATTGCTCTGCCTGAGTGAGGCTCAGGCCGAAAAGGTCATTAGCCTAATATACAATTTTCTTCATGTGGGACCTATGGCGCTGAAGCATTTCCTAAGCCCCTTGTTTTATTCTCTTCTCCTGCAACAGCTGATTAGTAAAGTCAGTGCCTCCTGTTCTACTTGTGCTGCTGTGTCTCTGCAAGGAGGCCTTTGCCCCTCCTTTCCTACCCACCAAATGAGAGGACACTTGCTAGGTCAAGACTGGCAAATTGACTTCACCCATATGCCGCCTCACAAAAAACTTAAATTTTTCATACCATGGTCAATACCCTAATAGGTTGGGTAGAAGCTTTTCCCTCAAAGGACGAGACAGTCTGCACAGTGGCTGATGTTCTATACTCGAACATCACCCCTCAGTTTGGATTCCCTAATTCCTTACAGTCTGATAATGGACCAGCTTTTATTTCTAAGGTTACTCAACAGGTGGCACAAGCTCTTGGCATTTCATGAAAGCTCCACATCCCATATTGACCGCAGTCATCAGGAAAGATAGAAAAAATAAATGGGATCCTTAAAAACCACCTAACAAAACTCTCTCTAGAGCTGCGAGTATCATGGCATGAACTTCTTCCACTAGCTCTGTCCCATGTGAGGGCCACCCCTTGAAGCCCCACCTTTATGAGCCCCTTTGAATTGCTATATGGTCACCCTTTCATGCTTAATCACGCTCTCCCTTCAGACCCCCCTCCTTTGTCTTCCTATCTTCCTTACTTGTATTTTCTCAGGCACCTTCTTAGAGAACATGCTGACTGGTACCTTGCCCAACCTGGGACTGAAGAAGCAGCTCCACACCCTGCAGTCAAGGCCCTTAAGCCAGGGGATCAAGTCCTCCTCAAGTCACTTCAACCAAAACATCTCCAACCACAGTGGACTGGGCCCTTCACAGTGATCCTCACCACACCTACTCCAGCCAAACTGCTGGGGGACCCAACTGGCATCATCTTACCCACCTGAAAAGGGCTTCATTACAACAGTCCCATGACAAATTCTCTTGCACAGTGTTGGGGCCTACTAAGCTTCGTTTGTCTTTGCATAATTCTCTTTGAATTTTTTATTTTAGCAGGTCCACTTGTTTACATACTACTGTGCCCTCCCTCTTTGGATGCCAAACTGCCATAACTCCTCGTCTGCTAAAGTCTCCTGGAACACACATCACCAAGCTGTCCAGGGTAACCTCCGATTCACATGGCAGCCATACTCCCACCTGTCCACTTCTTGTGTTTTTTTTTTTTTTTTGTGTGTGTGGTACTGGGGGTGGAATCCAGAGGCCTTCTACCTCTGGGCTATACTCCCAGACCTATTTTATATTTTTACTTGGAAACAGGGTCTCACTAAGTTGCTGAGAGCCTCACTCAGTAGCTGAGGCTGGCTTTGAACCTGTGCAATCCTCCTGTCTCAGCCTCCCAAGCGCAGGGATTAAAAGCGTGTGCCACCACGCCCGGCTCTTCTGGAGGACCTGACCTCTCCCAGCTGAGGGGCCCCCTTACAATGTCCCTTGACAGCAGGAAGTAGTTTAAGATTCGATTCTCTGCCTATTATCACCAAAAGGCCAGGATGACAAATCGGGTCTTTCCCCTCTTCCCTGCAGGAGGCAGAAGCCTGGAGAAGGAGGAGGCGATATCGCAAGGCAGGCAATATCATGAGAGAAGTGGCATTCCCATGCATAGTTCCACCCCCAAGACATATACCTTAAAAGAGAGGCATTTTCTCTCTAGCCTCAGATGGGCCTGCAGGTCTTCGGGACTGTCCAGCCTCCAACCCCGAGAGGACCGTATTAAACTTGTACCATGCTTCCTGGTGTCTCTCGTGCCTTTACTTCCTGCTCACAAACCTAACAGTTTGATATTTAACAAATGGTCTTTTCAAGAGGTCTTATCTCTATGAGAAAGATAGAACAAATTATCCTTAGACATTGTATTTTTTGACATTGTATTTCTTAAGCAAAAAGCATATCAATGCATCTTCAAAGACTTACAGTAATAGATGTTTCCTAATTGCCTAAATTTAGAAATTCCCTTCTATTTCATAATGTAAATTTTCCCTGAGTGTTTCTACTGAACCTAACACAAATTTAGTACTCTTTTTATATTTAAGTACACAATGTTCATTTTTATTTCTATTAGGCAATCTATGTGTGAAGGACATTACTGGTTTTATTTGTCCTGTCATCTCAAATACCTACCAGTGATAGTTATTCAAAGGTTAACCAATGTTGAAATAACTGAATGCAAGGCAGAGAATAAACTCACTGGTAATTGAAGTATATTTGAAAAGTTAATTTTCCTAACCCTTCAGGCAAAGCAGAGCTGAGAGACGGGTATCACTGATAATGAGCAAAAAAGGGCTGAATGCTGGAAAACATGAGGCCACAAGTACAGAGCTGTTCACTTTCCACTGGCCTGGGTTTGTAGCTGTGGTCATCCAAATGGTCAAAATAGTATAAACTGAATAAAAGGCAACAAAGGAGATCACCAGGATCAGGATGGTCCGTGTGGCTCTGGCTTCATGAGCAAGTCTGGAAGAACGGCTTTGGCTGTGGATGTGATGGACACGCTGCTTATGTCTGTGCAGGAAATGTACCATAGAGCCACTAGCCCAGGTTATGAACACTAGACTCATAATATCAGGGAGATGGTGTAAGACTGCATATACTGTCTTAAGCTCTGTCAATGTCCAGGAACAGTATCCATAATTATTATTCAGGGTAAAATTCTTGTTATTCAATGGACCATTCACTACTACAACAATAAATGAATTCATCAAGAGATGCAGGACCCAACACAGGAAACAGCAGAATGCAATGAACTTGAGGGATCTAATCTTGATTTCCATCCAACTGCAAATACTGGGGTTGAGCTTAATTGCCTGGAAGCCATTAAGTAGGCACACAGTGCTGAAGGACACACCTGCTGCCACTCTGTGGGAATAGAAAATGAATTTACATCTACCACCATCCAGAAAATACTTCCATCTTAAAACCAGTATTGTCTGAGGTATTCCTTTAGAGAACAGGAATAAGGAGTTAGCTAAGGCCAGTTGGTTGAGAATTAGATCTGTGGATATCATCTTGTGTCCAGTGAGCAAGAAGAAGTTGTAGAAACAAAGGAGAAAGAAATTTCCAAAGATGCCAACTCCAGTCTGTGTGAAGAACATGATTCCTAATTTCAGATTTCCAGCATCCATTGCATCCATATCTAGGGGGTGTTGATTCCAACCAAACTCAGTGAAAAAGAGGCAGAAATTAATGACCCTCCAACATGATGAGAGGACTTTTTGGCACATATTCTAAGTTCTATTATGTCATGTTGAGTGGACCTTAACCCTTTATGTTTATAGTGACAAAGGCAACTTACTAAAAAAAATGACTTGGAAGTAGTTCTGAAGTTTTGGGTGAGTGAGCAAGATCTCAGGGTTTCATAGGCCTCTATAACCACAGTGATGAGTGAGGTTTTCTGTATGCTGGTGCGTTCTGTGTTGCTTCATAATTTTTTTCGACATGACTGAGAGATTAGAAGATGGTTTGAGCATTAGACATATTTTATGTTTGCCGATTGGCATTTTGTCTGCAAGGAAGACTGGGGAATTTTGAAAACTGCACTCAGCTGAAATGTTCTATATTGTCACAGAAAAATGCACACAACCACAGAACTAAAATATTTGCAGGTCACCCCAGTTCACCACGTAGTGTGAGCCAAATGCATCCAGACTTGGGGTTATGGCTTCCTGTCCCATTTTAGGCACTCTCCTATCACTGTTCTACATTAGCTTACAATCTACAACCCTTCAAACATCCACTTCCACAAGCCATAATTGTTATAATTTGTTTATCTTTCTCAAATGTTTAACATTAGTAAAACTGTATTGACATACTTACTAGACTTTTCCTCTACTTTTGAAAATTTTCACTGATGACATTTTTGTCATAATAAGCTCTGGGATCTCTATGTTGAGGTTTAGTTAGCTCCAGGGGTTTTCAGAAATACATAGATTGCACTACAACAGAACTGACTCCAAGTTTTTTCAAGATACATGATTAAATAAAAATAATGGTTTTCACGCACAAAGCATATGTTTCTGAAGGAAGTGGGAGAGAGATTATCCCTTTTGGTTTTAAAGCCATTTGCAGGACCTTTTATTTTCTGGTTGACACACAATCATTTTTATTTTATTTCATTTTATTTTCAATTTGTGAACTTAAAATTTTTATTTTGATTTATATTTGTTTAAATATTTGATAAAATACTTAAATTTATATCAAGGCAAAATTATCACACAGAAATTTTATCAATTTTCATTCTAGTTTCTCCAATATGTCAAATATCTCTCTCTCTCTCTCTCTCTCTCTCTCTCTCTCTCTCTCTCTCACACACACACACACACACACACACACACACACACACACACACACTCCTAAATACCAGTAGATAAATGGGAAGAAAATTAGTAGATAGGATAATTTTAATAGCATTCTACCATGACAGAAAGTAGATAAAGTACTCAAGGGAATCAGTCTATATTATTTCTTACAACTGAAAGTGTTATACCACTTGTCACAAAAAACATTTTAATTAAAATAGCCATACCAAGCAAAAACTTCTGCAAAGATATTTAGTCCTTTCCAAGCCGGGCTTGGTGGGCACACTTGTAATACCAGTGCTTGGGGGGCTGAGACAGGAGGATTGCCAGGTATGAAGCCAGCCTCAACTACTGAATGAGGCTCTCAGCAACTTAGTGAGACCCTGTTTCAAATAAAGTATAAAGCCGGGCGTGGTGGCGCACCCTTGTAATCCCCGCGCTTGGGAGGCAGAGACAGGAGGATCATGCAGGTTTGAAGCCATCTGTGTGTGCTGGCTTAGGAAACCCTGTTTCAAAATAAAAATATAAAATAGGTCTGGGAGTGTAGCCCAGAGGTAGAAGGACTTCCAGGAACCCCAGTACCACCAAAAAATAATAAAAAAAACAAACACAAACAAATAAAGTATAAAATAGATCTAAGATTATAGCCTGGAGGTAGAAAAACCCTTGGGTTCCACCCCCAGTACCACACACACACACAAAAATAAAGTCCTGGCAAAATTCACTAGTACTGATATATTTTAAAATCTAATGCTTAAATTTTATTAACATGAAATATCAAAACAGGCAATTTTACAGACCTTAAAAGCACATCTTAGCTGGCCGTGATGGCGCATACTTGTAATCCCAGCATTCAGGAGGCTGAGACAGGAGGATTGTGGTTCGCGGACAGCCTCAGCTATGTATTGAGGCCCTTTGCAACTCAGTAAAACCCTGTTTCAAAATAAAGAATAAAAATAGTGCTGGGGGTGTAGCTTGGAGTAGAATGCCCCTGGGTTCCATCCCCAGTACTGCCACAAAAAAAGCCAATCTTAAAGCTCTATTCAGTTTTGGTGTGGTGGCACACACCTGTAATTCTAGTACTTGGTAGGCTGAGACAGGAGAATCACAGATTCAAAGCCAACCTGAGGAACGTAGTGAGACCTTGTTTCCAAATAAAAAACAAAACAGGATTGGGGGTGTAGCTCAGAGGTAGATTGCTCCTAGGTTCAATCCCAGCAAAACACACACACACACACACACACACACACACACACACACACACACAACTTATTAAATATGAACACTAGGACATGGTTGCAATGATACATAGCTGTAAATCTAGGTACTCAGGAGGATGAGACAGGAGGATCATGAGTTGAAAACCTCAATAACAGTGAATCCCTATCTCAAATTAATGAAGATCAGAAATAAATAAAAAAGCATAGGCTAACAATAGTTTAAGAGCATATATAATTTAATTTTCCCAATGGAATTATTTATTTATTATTATTTAAAATATATATATATATATATATATATATATATATATATATATATATATATATATATACTGTGTGTGTGTGGTACTGGGGATGAAATTATTTATTATATATTTATATATATTTATTATATATATTATATATATATATATATATATATATAGTGTGTGTGTGTGTGTGTGTGTGTGTGTGTGTGTGTGTGTGTGTGTGGTACTGAGGATGGAACCCAGGGGCATTCTACCTCTGAGCTACACCCCCAGCCCTATATTTTATTCTTTATTTTGAAACAGGGTCCTCACTAAGTAGTTGAGGCTGTCCATGAAAAGCCATCCTCTTGTCTCAGCCTCCCAAATGCTGGGATTACAAGTGTGTGCCACTATGACAAGCTTGTTATTATAAATAGTAATATTTCTAATATTTTTCAAGTTATACTAAGATAAAAAATGGATCTAAATAACAACAAAAAGAAAATTAAGACAAATGGTACTAAGTGCTTTATATCTTTATATAAAAATGTAAAAGATAGGAAAATAAAAGTCCTGATCAACCTGTGGGATCAGGAGTCCTTTCTGGGTGGTGTGTTACCCTGGGCAGCAACCTCATGTACCCTGAAGATATCTAGCAGGATCTTGGATAGTGAGCACAGAGCAGGCTTCACTCAACACCTGATCTGGCAAAAGGGAGACTCAGAAACCACACAAACACTTGCAAACAGATTATCATATATCTGGAAGAATCCTCACCAGTTTTGAATAGTGATCCTTTTTCGAGTTTGGACTTGATTAGGGACAATGGGGATAGTTTATCAGTGTGATTTTTCAGTTTAAGTTTATTCACATGTAGGTTGTTTCAAAATACTCACAGTAAAGTTGGGCGTGGTGGCGCACGCTTTTAATCCCCGCGCTTGGGAGGCTGAGACAGGAGGATTGCGCAGGTTCGAAGCCAGCCTCAGCTACTTAGTGAGGCTCTCAGAAACTTAGTGAGACCCTGTTTCCAAATAAAATATAAAATAGGTCTGGGAGTATAGCCTGGAGGTAGAAAGCCTCTGGGTTCCACCCCCAGTACCACCACACACACACAAAAAATACTCACAGTAAAAACTTTATGTTCTGCTGGGCATGGTGGTACACTCTTGTAATCCCAGTACTTTGGATGCTGAGATAGGAGGATTGCAGGTTTGTGGCCATCCTCAGCTACTTAGTAAGGTCCTGTTTCAAAATAAAGAATAAAAAATAGGGCTGGGGGTGTAGCTCAAAGGCAGAATTCTCCTGGGTTAAATCCTTAGTACCACAAAACAAACAAGCAAACAAACAAAACCCAACAACAAAAGCCTGTATGTTCTATGATACTATTTAAGGATGAAATGAAAAATAGGAATTCATTAGCATAATGAAAGTAGGTTACAGAACTACAACAATAGGCTAAATGAGAGAAAATAAGAATGGCAAAGTGAAATAACAAAAATGTGTGCCAGTAGAATTTGCTATAGCAATTTTAAGAGGACCCCAAGCCCCAGTCTTTTTTATTTTCTAATTTTTATTGATGCGTTATATCCATACATCATATTGGGATAAATCAAAACCCCAGTCTTGATCCTGCTGGGATTTTGAGGTCACCAGCACCTTAGAGCTGCAGTGACTCATGAGTGTTCTCCTTTCCCTGACCAGGTTCTGTGAAGACACAGGAAGGAGCTACATCAAGAGCTTTGTGAGCCGGGCATGGTGGCACATGCTTGTAATCCCTGCGCTTGGGAGGCAGAGACAGAAGGATCGTGCAGGTTTGAAGCCAGCCACGCGTGCTGGCTTAGGAGACCCTGTTTCCAAATAAAAATGTAAAAATAGGTCTGGGAGTGTAGCCCGGAGGTAGAAGGGCTTTCAGGAACCCCAGTACCACACACACACAAAAAGAGCTTTGTGGCTTAGAGTGACAGTGGACCTTGTCCCCCAGTAGAGTTTCTGGTCAGAAAATTTGGCTTCTGCATAAAAAAGATTATCTTATAGATGGGATATGAGGTTGAGCAGAATGCAACTAATATTTAAGAGATACTAGAGAAATAAAAAGCTTCCCCTTTTAAAAAACAGAGATACTAGAGGGATGATAGGTACAGGAAGGCATGGTAGCACAAATCTGTAATTCCAGCACTTGGGAGGCTGATATCAAATGATCACAGTCTTGAGGCCAGCCTCAGCAACTTAGAGATACCCTGTTTTAAAAATAGTGCCGGGGTGCAGCTCAGAGGTAGAACTCCTCAGTCACCCTACCCACTCACTCACCCAAGCAGATTGTTAGACATATAGAAATGTCAGCAAAGGCCCTTGGAGACTATAGTGTTGCTTAGTATAAGGGCATCACAGCCCTTTCCAAATAATAAATGTCAGGATAATACTTGTACGATGAGATTCAAGTCCTAGTCTTTTTTACATACCCCACAATATTTTTTCACATTTGTCTTCATATAACATAACATTCTATAACTGAGAGACAAATGAGACTTTTCCTGGTCTAAATGAGAGATGTGCTCAACAGCATTCCAATGAAGAGAAAATTAGGAGCACATTATTAAAGATTCCACTTGGCACAAAATACCTATACAAATCAGCAATCACAAAGCAAAAAGAAAACAACAGGCATATTCCACACCAGCAACCAATCTCACATGGGTACTTAGTGTCTGCTCAGATTGGAGGCCCACCTTCATTATCTACTTTGTTGACACATCTGTGTCCTGACAACTTTAGTGAGGACCCTGTGGTGGGCAGTGCATTTTGTGAGAGGGAAGTGAGGAGTTTCCAAAGAATGTGAACAAAATAGGGGAGAGGAGGCAGGCGTGGTAACACAGGCTTGTGATCCCAGCATTTGGGAGGCGGAGACCAGAGGATCGCAGTTCATGGACAGTCTCAGCTGCTTTGCGAGGCCCTTTGGAACTCAGTGAGACCCTGTTTCAAAACTAAAAAGATTAAAATTAGGGCTGGGGGAGTAGCTCGGAGGTAGAATGCTTCTGGTTTACATCCCCAGTACCACAAAAAACAAAGGGACAGAGTGTGGGGGGGAGATACCAGCAAACCCCAAAGAGTGTTCAGAGGATTGGCTATATAACTTTGCATTCTCTTAGTTTCATTCCTTCCTGCTTGTTTTTGGATCTTTTACCTAAGGGTTTTTATTTGCAATCTCAGAAAGCCATTATTAAAGACTGGTTACTATTGGATTTCCTGAGGCAAATAATTATTCAGATTCTGATACTTCCTGCAGAGAAAGTCTACTTACCAAATGTAAATTTGCTCCCAGGACAGGAATGTAAAGGCAGCCTGGATAGTGTGTGGATGAGACAGAGTAATGTCAGATAAAGGTCTGGGCCCCATGATCTCACCTCCTGCTGGGGAATGATTATCATGTCACCTGCAATTGCCATGGCAGAGTCTTCAAGGGGACTGGGGATTATCTCTGGAAATCATTTGGGATTGCACAAAGTACTGGAAGTTATTAAAAAGTGCTTCATCAAACTTCCACCAAGAGTGTAGAAATCTGATGAGGGAGAACTTGCTTTTGAGATAAAACAACCAGAATCCCAATGGACTCTGAGGAGAGGAACCTGAGGTCTAATGGGTGCCCATTGGATTCCTATAGGGTCTTCTTAGTTCATCTGAAGCTTATTTTTCTTTTTCCTTTTTGCCAAATGTGTCTGAGGAAGTGGCAGTGATCTACACTGAGGCAGCTGCCTTGTAATCTATGACTGATTCTGCTCAGTTTTCAGCCTACTGAACACAATTCCCAGCAGACATTTAAGGGTAAAGAACAAGGGTGATCAATGCAAAGGTCAACTGTATTTCAAATTTAGAGATATAAAGCTTGAGAATATATATCATAGTGAGAATTAAGAATGTGGGCCCATGGTGGGTAGAACATAAACTTGAATCAGGCAAAATTCCTTGATACACACCCACTAAGCAAAATATTAAATACATTTAGTATTACAGCATGGGGGATCAGAAAGGGCTCTTATAATATTATTGGTTACTATACAGAAACATGGACTACAGCTGGCCTACATAAATGAGGCTGAAATTCTAGAACTGACTTTAGTATACTATAAAGAGCAAGGTCCAAAGGCTATGGGAAATTGCTTTATTGGTATTGCACTTCCAGTTCCATCACCAAACCAGTATCCAGAGTCTTGGCCATTAAATTTCCCTCTTTCCCCTGCCATCCTCCTCAGGTCACCTTATTTGCTCATCTATGATTTTACCTTCTTCCTCTAGAGTTCCTCCTATGACCCTTTTTCTCCCTAGCTTCTGCATATTAGAGAGAATATCTGATTTTTTATTTTTTGTGATTGACTTGCTTTTTCATATTATATACACAGGCCTTCTAAAAATGGCCAGTCATCTTCCCAAAGGGTCATGGGCATTTTTGATGGGCAGATGTGGTTGGTTTCTTTACCAGTTCTCTCTTTCGTAGAACAAAGACCAGGTGCCTGATGGGCAGCTCACCGTCCATCTATCCTTGCTGGAGTGGCTCACCTGCCAGGATAGCTAAGGCCCTTGTTCATCCTGGTTGTCAACAGGGATGAGGTGGTTTCCTTCAGTGGGCGCACAGGCCACCCCAGGACCCAGGTGTGTACCACTCCACTCTACTGCAGTGGCTGCACTTTCACCTTCTTGGGCACTCCAAGCCCTGATGGCTTCAGCGGTTCTGGCCACCCCATCCTTCTCGCACATCAAGCCCACCACCATCCAAAGCCGCTGCCCAAAGGCAAGGTCTCCTGGGCCTGACAGGGTTGGGACCAGACCCAGCAGCTGATGGAGAACTTGGACGAAGCCTGAGGAATGAAAGATTCCAAAAGAGTTAAGGTGGTTTTGATGAAAGGTCAATTTCCCCCAAAACTCTAGGTGAAACTCCTGTCCCCTCCAGAATTCGTGCCCCAAGTCCCACCAGTGAGAGTAGGAACTGATCTTAATCACATTTTCAGTAATCCTTTACTAAGTTGTCTTGCCCTCCCCCGTGTTTTCTAGTTTCCTTTGATGATTGAGTCTTAGTGATTTATGACACCTGCCCTATGCCTAACACTCCCTATTGTATTTCGGTGTTTGCCTTTTCCCGTGAAGATGTGATACTTAACCTAGATGAAAAAAAGGGTATAAGAAACCTGGTTTTAGAGAATAAAATTGTCAATTGCATGAGAAGCAATTGTCCGTGTCTTTCATTTCAGGTCTCTCCCTCTCGAGAGCCAGAGAGGAATCTCCGACAAGCAGCCTGCAAAGTGGGTCAGGGCTCCAACAGGCCATCAGGTCACAAAGCGGGGGAAGGCAAGAGGTTTGTTGGTGCTTCACTAGCTGGCCCTGACAGTGGGCAGTACAGCGAGGAGTCCGGGGTCTGCAAAGGAGGCCGCTGCCTTTCCGGCCGTGAGGTTGGCATATTTCTTTTCTGGTTTTGAGCTCTGTTCTGAGTCCCTGGAGGGCATGCTAAGCTTGGCCACTGGGAGTTTTAGATGTTCTTTGTGCTACTGCTGAATTACACTCAGATCATCTGCAGCTGCTCACTTCAGCTCCTTGTTTACCTTTCCTCTCTGGAGCCTGGTGGGTTGTTGAGTGAGCCGATCTGGAGCTGTCGTGGGCAGGCGCAGTGAACTTGCCATTGCTGCTGATATATGGCGCTGCTGGCGCGCCCTCGGCCATGAGGCTGGCGTATTTCTTTTCTGGTTTTGAGATCCATTCTGAGTCCCTTTCTTCTCTGGAGCCTGGTGCTGTGAGGGAAGATGGCGCTGGCGTGGCTCTGCCGCCGCAGTGTGGGCTAGTTTCTTTTCTGCTCTCTGGTTGTTCTTCTAGCCTTCCTTTTCTCAGTCCCTTGTATTTACAATTTTTATTTCTCTGCTGATGGTGTTTTCTGACTATGAAAAGCTCTGATTTTGTAGCAATAGAGATCAGGTGTTAGCGGGACTCATAAATGCTGCTTTTCTCAGTCGCCATCTTCCCGGAAGTCCCCAAGGAGAGAATCTTAAAGGTAACAAAAATAAAAGGCCAAGTGGCCAAGTGACATTCAGAGTCAAACCAATTAAAATCACTCCAGACTTCCCAAACCAAGTCATGAAAGCCAGAAGGGCCTGGAGTAACATATTCCAAATGCTAAAAGAAAACAATTTCCAGCCAAAAAATTCCTACCCAGCAAAACTATCTTTCAAATTAGATGAGGAAATAAGAAGCTTCCATGACAAACAGAAGCTGAAGGAATTTTTGTCTTCAAAATCAGCTCTAGAGAAAATACTCAAAGAGATTATCTCTAAAGAAGAAATAAGTAATACATGCCAGAAGCAGAGAAACAAGAATTTCCATCCAGCAGACAACTAAGCAAGAAAGAACAAACAGTATCTCAAACAGAAATAAAATCTTAACATGTTAGGAATTAAAAATTATCTCTCAATAATCATACTGAATGTAAGTGGCCTCAACTCCCCAATAAAAGGACATAAATGGCAAAATGGATTAAAAAACAGAACCCATCTATCTGCTGCTTGCAAGAAACATACCTTACAAGTAAAGATAGTAACAAACTTAAGGTAAAGGGCTGGAGCAAGGTAATCCATGCTAACGGAACATGAAGGCAAGCAGGAGTATCAGCTATAATATCAGACAAGTTAGACTTCAAGCCCAACCTTATTTGAAGAGACAAAGAAGGTCATTTTTACTGGTACAAGGATCAATCCATCAAGAGGAAATAACAATAATCAACATTATGCCCCAAATATAGGTGTAACTACTTTCATAAAACAAACTCTCTGTGACATTATATAACACATAAATCCCAAATGCAATAATGCTGGGAGACTTCAACATCCCTCTGACACCATTAGATTGATCTTCTTAACAAGAGGTTAGTAAAGATGCCTCGGAACTAAAGAATACCATTAATATGGAACCTTCTCCAAGATAGATCACATCCTGGGCTACAATGTGAGCACTAGCAAATTCAAAAAATGTGACATACTTCCCTGTCTCTTTTCAGACCATAATGGAATGAAATTAGAAATCAACTCTAAGAACACCCAGAGAAATCACATAAACATGTGGAGACTGAACATCACACTTCTGAATGAAGAATGGGTCATAGAAGACATAAGAGGTGAGATCAAGAAATTTCTAGAAACAAACAAAAATAAAGATGCAACATATCAAAATGTCTGGGACACTTTGAAGGCAGTATTAAGAGGAAAGTTTATAGCTCTCACATAAGAAAATTTATAGTGCTTACATAAGAAAAACAGAAAGTCATCAAATAACCTAATGACACACCTCAAAGCCCTTAAAAAACAGGAACAGTCTAACCCCAAAGCCAGTAGGAGACAGAAAATTATTAAAATCAGAGCAGAAATCAACAAAGTAGAGAATAAATAATACAGAAAATTTAAAAAAGCCAATAGCCAAAGAAAAAACAAAACTGCTAAACAAAATACTAGCAACTCACATTAGAATCCAAATAAAGAAAATTATACACCATGACCAGGTAGGCTTCATCCCAGAGATGCAAGGCTGGTTCAACATATGAAAATCAATCTACGTAATTCATCATATAGACAGAACCAAAGACAAAAATCGCATGATCATTTCAATAGACACGAAAAAAGCATTTGATAAAATCTAACACCCATTTATGATAAAAACACTGCACAGAATTAGAATAGAAGGACCATATCTCAATATCATAAAGGCAATCTACAATAAGCCTACAGCCAACATCATATTAAATGGGGAAAAACTTCAAGAATTCCCCCTAAAAACAGGAACAAGACAAAGATGTTCATTATCACCACTTCTCTTCAATATAGTACTTGAGACTCTAGCCAGGGCAACAAGGCAAGAAAAGGAAATCAAAGGAGTACAAATAGGGAAAGAAGAACTCAAACTTTCACTATTTGCAGATGACATGATACTATATTTAGAAAACTCAACAAACTCAACCAAAAGGCTTATAGAACTGATCAACAAATTCAGCAAAGTGTCTGGATAAAAATCAATCTTAAAGAATCAGAAGCTTTTCTGTATACCAAACATAAATCCACTGAAAAAGAAATTCAGAAAACACTTCCAATCAGGATCTTTCACACAAAAAAATACTTAGGAATAAACTTAACCAAGGAGGTAAAAGATGTCTACAAGGAAAACTCTAAAACATTGAAAAAAAAGAAATCAAAGAAGATCTTAGAGGATGGAAAGATCTGCTATGTTCATGGATAGGCAGAATAAATATAATCAAAATGGTTATTCTTCCAAAAGTGATCTACAGATTCAACGCAATGCCCCTTAAATGACCAAGATCATTCCCCACAGACATAGAAAAATTAGTACTTAAATTCATTTGGAACAACAAAAAGCCCAGAATAGCCAAAGTAGTTCTCAGCAACACAAACCATGCAGGAGGAATCACAATACCTGACTTTATTACAAAGCCATTGTAATAAAAACAGCATGGTACTGGAAAAAAACAGATACATAGACCAATGGAGCAGAAGAGAAGACCCAGAAACAAGTCCACATACTTACAGCCAATTGATTTTTGACAAAGGGACCAAAAACATACACTGGAAAAAGATAGCCTGTTCAACAAATGGTGCTGGCAAAACTGGTAAACCATATGCAGAAAACTGGAAATTAATCCCACTTTCTCACCCTGAACAAGAGTCAATTCAAGATGGATCAAAGACTTGGAAATCAAATCAGAGACCTTGAAGCTCTTTGTAGAGTGCATAGGTCCAACACTGCAACACACAGGCACAGATAAAAATTTTCTCAGCAATACCCCAAAGGCACAACAAACTAAAAGGCTCATCAATATGTGAGATTGCATGAAATGGAAGAGCTTCTGTACAGCAAAGGAAACTGTCACAAACCTCAATCGGAAGCCAACAGAATGAGAGAAGATTTTTGCCACCTACTCCTCAGATAGAGGACTAATATCTAGAATATACAGAGAGCTCCAGAAACTCAACACTAAAAAAACAAGTAATCCAATTAAAAAATGGGCAAGTGAACTAAATAGACAGTTCATGAAAGAAGAAATTCAAATGGCTAATAAATGCATGCAAAAATGTTCAACATCATTGGCAATCGGAGAGATGCAAATAAAAACTATCCTGAGATTTCACCTTACCCCAACTAGAATGGGAACCATTCAAAACACAAACAACAATAAATGCTGGTGAGGATGTGGAGAAGTTGGAACTCTAAAACATTGTTGGTGGGATTGCAAATTAGTGCAGCCGCTTTGGAAAACAGTATGGAGAATCCTCAGAAGAATGGGAACAAATTTACCATTTGATCCAGCAATACCACTTCTGGTTATCTACTCCAAAGAAAGGAAACCAAACTACCAAACTAATGCATGTGCATCTATGTTTATAGCTGCACAATTCACCATTGCCAAACTATGGAACTAGCCAAGATGTCCATCAATAGATGAATGAATTACAAAACTGGGATATGTATACAATGGAATTTTACTCAGCCATAAAAACACAATTGCAGCATTTACAGGGAAATGGATGGAACTGGAGGACATTATGCTACGTGAGATTAGTCAGTCGCAAAAAGTTAGAAATTGGATGCTTTCCCTAATATGTGAAAGCTAAGGTGAAATGGGTCATAGGAGGAATTTTAGGTTAAAAAGGAGATCCTATAGAGGAACAAATAAGACAACCTAACTGTGGGGAAGGGAGGGGGGAAGGAGGAAACTTTAAAGCACACGATGTACTTATTCATATCATAGTCAACCACTAAGCCAAGCATAGGAGGGAGTGATGGGGAGGGATTGGGATTGGGACTTGGTAGGGCTGGCTGGGTATTATGTGCACTTATGTATATACAAGTTTTTTTTATCCCATTTTGATGTATAAATATAATGCAAAAATAAAAAAATAAAAATAAATAATAAAGAAAATGAAGATGATTGGTACTGTTTTATACTAAAATTAAAAAGAACCATCAATGATACTGAATAAGAAACATGTAGAGCCAGTCTGCACCATAAATATGGATTAAGTTTTTCTGATAAATATAAGATATAAATTTATTGAGAAATTATTAAATGTTAGTACCATTATTTATTAAAGATAGCATCATTAGTTTAATAAAATACAGGCAATTTGATTACATAATGACAACTAAATGGCAAGCTGGTTCTTAAATATAAAAAACGTCAATCTCCTTAACAGAAATATTGGAATGCATTTTCATAAGGCCCACAGTGATAGATGTCTCCTAATTTCCTAACCTGAGAAAGTTTCTTCTAGGTTACTATGTAAAACTTCTCTACATTTCTCCACAGAACCTAGCACAGATTGAGTAATTGTTTTATAATTAAGCACCCAATTGTCATTTTTATCTTTATTAAACAATCTTTCCTGAGAGACATTATTGGCCTTATTGGCCTTGGCATCCAAAACTTCTACATGTGATAGTTAATTAAATGTTAACTATTGCTAAAATAACACTATTATGATAACGAGAATAAACTTACCGTACTTTAACTATGTTTTAAAAATAACTGACCTCCCCTTGAAGGCAGTGCAGAACTGAGACACACGGTTGTCACTGATGATGAGCACAAAAGGGCTGAATGCTGGAAAACAGGAGGCCACAAATACAGAGCTGTTCACTGTCCATTGCCCTGGGTTTGCAACTAGAGTCATCCAAATGTTTAAAATAGCATAGATGGAATAAAAGGCAAAAAAGGAGATCAATTGGATAAGGATGGTGCATGTGGCTCTGGACTCATGAGAAAGTCTTGAAGAGTGGCAGTGGCTGTGGACATATTGGATTCGCTGCTTGTGTCTGTGAAGGACAAGGACCATGAAGCTACTGGCCCACACCATGAACGCTAGACTCATCATGTTAGGGGAATTATATAAGACTGCATATACTGAGTTATGATTCTCTGCCATTTTCCAAAAACAGTATACGTAATTGTTTTTTATAGTAAGGTTCTTACTATTCGATGGTCCATACACTAATACAGCAACACACGAATGAATCAAAAGATGCAGGACCCAGCACAGAAAACAGCAGAAGCCGATGAACTCGAGGGATCTAATCTTGAGCTCCATCCACCTACAAACATGGGGGTTGAGCTTAATGACCTGAAAGCCATTGAGAAGGCACAGGGTGCTAAAGGACACACCTGTGGCCACTCTGTGAAGGTACAAGACAAGTTTACATCCAGTACTATCTAGAAAATACTTCCATCCAAAAGACAGTATTGTCTGAGGTATCCCTTTGGACAACAAAACCAAGAAGTTGGCTAAGGTTAGCTGGTTGAGAATTAGGTCCGTGGGTCTCACTTTATGTCCAGTGAGCAAATAGAAGCTGTAGAAACAGAGGAGAGAGAAATTTCCAAAGATGCCCACTCCAGTCTGAGTGAGGAACATGATTCCCAATTCCAGATTCCCAGCATCCATTGCATCCACGTCTAGATAGGTGGTGAATTAGTAAAAGGGAAGCAGAATTTAATGTCTCACCATCACAACAGAGAGAACTTTTTGTGTTTATCCTTTCTCTTATTTTCTTTCTTTTCTTTTTTCTTTTCCTTTTTTGGTGGTATTGGTGATGGAACCCTTCTACCTCCGGGATACACTCCCAGACCTATTTTATATTTTACTTGGAAACTGTCTTTTAAGCCAGCGAGGCTGGCTTCGAACCTGCATGATCCTCCTATCTCTGCCTCCCAAGTGCGGGGATTACAAGTGTGTGTCACCGCGCCTGGCCCTCTTATTTTCTAATTAAATTAATTAATTAATTAAGTTTTGCAGGTTTGGGGATGGAACCCAGGAGCATTTGATCTCCAAGCTACACCCCCTGCCCTATTTTTTATTTTTTTTTAAATTTTGAAACAGGGTCTCACTAAGTTGCAGAAGGCCTCACTAAGTAGCTGAGGCTGTCCGCGAACGGTGATCCTCCGGTCTCTGCCTCCAGAATGCTGGGATTACAAGCATGCGCCACCACGCCCGGTTTCATTTAATTTTTTATTTGTTGTGGTACTGGGGGTGGAACCCAGGGACTTTCTACTTCCAGGCTACACCCCAGCCCTATTTTATATTTTATTTGGAAACAAGGTCTCACTAAGTTGCTGAGAACCTAAGTTGCTGAGGCTATCTTCAAAACTGAGCGATCCTCCTGTCTCAGCTTCACAAGCGCTAGGATTACAAGTGTCCCCCACCACACCCAGCTTCTTTCTTTCCTTCCTTCCTTCCTTCCTTCCTTCCTTCCTTCCTTCCTTCCTTCCTTCCTTCCTTTCTTTCCTTCTCTCTCTCTTCTTTCTTCCCTCCCCCTCCCCCTCCTCTTCCTCTTCCTCCTCCTCCTCCTCCTCCTCCTTCTTCTTCTTCTTTCTCTCTCTCTCTCTCTCTCTCTCTCTCTCTCTCTCTCTCTCTCTCTCTTTCTCTCTCTCTCTCTCTCTCTCTCTTCTTTTTCTCTTTCTTCTGTTGGTACTGGGGATGGAACCCAGGGGCTTTCTACCTCTGGGTTACACTCCCAGACCTATTTTTTATTTTATTAGAAACAGGGTCTCATTAAGTTTCTGAGAGCCTCACTAAGTAGCTGAGGCACCTTCACAATCCTCCTGTCTCAGCCTCCCAAGTGCAGAGATTACTAGTGTGTACCACCATGCACAGCATTTTCTAATTTTAAATGAACAATAGCCCTTTGTGCCCATCATTGCAAAAGCAACTCACTATCTTGGAACTAGCTCAGACCTGGGTGAATGAGCAAGAGTACAGGGTTTCACAGGCCTCTGAGGCGGCAGAGATGAGTGAAGCTCTCTTCGTACTGGTCCATTCAGTGTTGCTTAATAATTTTTCAACATAATAGAATAATTAGAAAATTGTTTGACTATAAAAACAAATTCTATGTTTGATGATGAGTGTTTTGTCTGTGAGAAAGACTAGAGAAATGGTGGAAACTATTCCTAGCTAAAACAAATTAGTAAAAATATTTGTTGTCACATCAGGACATAATTTAAGTCTACCAGCCACCTCAGTTCACCTAGGATATGAGCCAAACCTTTGTCCAACATTTTATAGTAATTTGTAAACTGTAACCCTCTGAAATCCACTTCCTGAGGCATATTTGGGGCTTTTTATAGTATCATGCCATATTATATAGTATTTATTAATTTTTAATATGTGCAAACTACACTGTTATATATTACACTATATTTTCTTCTTTATGTCATGCATGATATTTTTTAGTGTCCCAATAAGCCCTGTGATTTTACTTTGGAGTTTGCATAGGTTAGAGGTTTTCAGATATGTATAATTTGTTTACAGCTGCACTTATTCTTTGAAATTTTCTCCAGGATAAATTCCTAATTAAAGACTTCAAGTCCAGAGCAGTATAAAAGTATGTTATATTTTTGGAAGCAAGCATAACATCCTAAGTAGTAGGACAGTGTTTTCGCAATAAAAAAGCAGAAATGAAAGCTTATGAATTTTGTTATATCTCTGTCCTTGTACAAATGTAAATATTTCATATAATTTTAATTAATATTAAATAAAAAAGAAACTTCAGAAATCCATAAAATGAAATGTGAAATGAATAAAACATTGAACTATTGTGTCAGTTTAGTGGTGTATCCAGACAAGTAAATTGCTTGTATGTGGCTTTGAAACCAGATGTAAGAGAAAGAGAGAAAGAGAAGAGAGAGAGAGAGCTAAATGTAAACACAGCGTTAAATATAAATAAAAACAGTTAAAATAGCAGACAGTATCATTGTCATTATCCTTATTTTGGTATTATAATATAGTCTTGCAAAATGCTGCCACTGGAGAAAACTAGATAAAATGTATATATGCTTTCTCTATATTATTATTATTATTATTATTATTATTATTATTATTATTATTGGTGGTACTGGGGTTCCTAGAAACCCTTCTACCTCTGGGCTACACTCCCAGACCTATTTTTATATTTTTATTTGGAGACAGGGTCTCTTAAACCAGCCTTGGCTTTGAAACCGCGTGATCCTCCTGTCTTGGCCTCCCAAGCGCAGGGATTACAAGCATGCACCACCACACCTAGCTTTCTATATTACATCTTATACAACATGTAAATCACCAATTACATTTATAAAACTTTAATTAAAAAATCCAAGGAAAGGTGAAGTTTAATGATAGTTCAAATACCTAGCATATACAGGGCCCTGGGTTCCCTGCCTGGCAACACACACACACACACACACACACACACACACACACACACACACGGAGTATATACAAAGCAGAAATACTTGAGAAAATAGAAGTACAATCAAGTTTTGACAAAATACTTTGATCAGATACATTCAATAAAAAGGTTTTTTACTTAAAATTTGACATTACACTAAAATTATGTGATTTATGGCACATAGAAGTGAAATTCAAACTCTTAAAATGTGAGAATCAGAAGTAAGCACTAGCAAGATAAATGTTATCTCAAGACAAAATTTATAAAGATATTTTTACAATGTAGGTGTATTACTAATTACAATCTAAAGATATGATTTCTAACATTTTTCAAGTAACTATGAATATCAAAATTATACAAATAAATAAAAACTAAGTGGAATAAGACAATGGTTACTAACAAAAGCTTTATGCTGAAAATGAAAAAACAGAAAAGCCTACGATACAAAATAAGCATTGCTATGATCTGTTACACTTTTACATATCCATCTTCTTAGAGATGGGTGATCTTCAATTGAGAAACTCACACACAGGCAAGGAGAGGGCTGCTTGCCACTCTAACTCTACTAAGAATATAGCAACTATAACAGCAATTAGAAGTCTCACTGAATTATTACAACAAAGAAGTCTTTATGTGTAGATATAAAAGTAATTTCATGGGAAAAGCTTGGGGGAAGAAGAACTAGGTAAGTTTCACATGGTAATCTACAAGGACACCTGCAGTTTTTCTGCCAGGTAGGACTCCAAGTCACTGGGCAAGGTTCTAAGTTTCACTGAGTCCTGTCTTCAGGATTTCTCAGCTATGTTCAAGGCCAGCCTTAGTTCTCAGAGTTTAGCAACACTGTCAAAAATACATTATGGGTCAGGGTCCCTTCAAAGCATAAAAACAAACACATACATGTATATAAATACATTTTCTGGATAAATATAATTGATTTCATGGGAAATTATTTATTCTATTTTTGAAGGCCAAAATAAAATAACCAATTACAGAAAAAATATTTTTGTTTTAAATAGAAATACCTCTATTTTATTCTTAGAATAAGTAACATATTGAATCTAAAATACAAATGACAACAAATATTTTGGGAAAATACTCATTTTCCATTCATGGCCCAAACCGAAAGCCTTTGCATTTTATAACAATTAAATAACTATATAAGTAGGAATTACATATAAAAATTAAATGCAAAATATTTTAATTAATACATGTAACAGGAAGCTACCAATAATCTTATAAGTGATACTAATTAGTTTATTAAAATACCACAGATAAATGATATCAAAGTATACGAAGAGGCAATATTTAAGAGACATATTCATATGCTTAAAAAGTAAGTTTGTGCTGGTTATGTTGACATATGCCTGTTATCTTGGGAGGCTAAGAAAGGAAGATGGAAGGTTTGAGGCCAATGTGTGATAACTTAATGAGACCCTGTTTGAAAATAAAAATAAAAAAGCGCTGGTGATGTATCTCAGAGGTAGAATACCCCTGGGTTTAATCTCTAATACAAAAAAAATCTTTTTTGTATTCCTATGATACAAAACTTAAATCTTCATTCCTATCACAAACCACAATAGTCATATATGACTTAAAATTGGAGTTCATTAAAGTCTCATGACAACCATAATATATTTAAAATTTTTGTGTATATGTGTGCAGAAAATAGAGGTTTGCATCATATTTTAAACTCAATTCTGCTAACATCTTACAACTTAAAAGGCTTTTTAAGCATCTAAAAGTTAAAATTTCTTCATAGCTGTTTATTTTGGATTGAGATCTAAATTTTTTTGCAATCTTATTTCTGCTGCATTTATCACTATAGATACATTTTGTAATTCAAGTCACTAATGCTCAGAGGGGAAAACTGAATTAATATTTCTTTCAGTGAACTAGTGGAGACAAAAGTGTGGGGGTGGGAAGGTTTGATCTGACACCTTCCCCGGGCCTGTCAGGACCTTAGAGCATGTGCAGCTGGATCCCTTGTGCACTGGGCCAAGCAGAGAGTTTCAGAGCTCCTGCTGGATATGTGAGGACCAATTTCCAACACTGTTCTTTCTGAAGGCTGGGGTGAAGCAGAGATAGGAGATAGAGAGTATGTCAAAGTAAACAGTTAACTTTATACACATGTGCATTCAAAATATTCATACAGAACTATAGTTCTTAAAACACAACTTAAGGTTAAAACAGAAAATAACAGGGAACCACTAGTGTGTTGAAAAATAGAATACAAAACAGAGATGATGATGTAAAATAAAGAGACATAAAAAGGATTAGATACCAGCTATAAGAGGAATCACAAAATGAAGGGCAATAACAAAAACATCTATCAAAATAATCGACCTTGGCAATTTATAAAATCTCCACAAACCAGGGAGCCAGACAATCTTGACACTGCTGAGGGTGTTGATCTTAGCCTCTAAGACCTACAGTGATTCACAGAAAATAACAACTCATAATTTGTCTGATGTATAGTTCTGTGAAGATGGAGGAAATCTCTAAAAACCTTGTGCTTATAGGAAGAACTCTAGACAAAAGAGAAACTATAGATGAGAAAATAAGGCAACCTTATGAGGAAGAGGGAAATTCCCTAATGTACATGATGTACATTCACAAACATATCAAAGTCAATCACTAAGCCAAACATGAGAATGAGGGGATGAGGAAGGAATGGGGAGGGAATTAGGGAAGGGCTAAATGAGTGATGTGTGCATGTATGCTTCTATCCTCTTGTACCCTATTAAGATGTATGACTACAATGCACCAATAAAAAATAAAAAAAAAACACAAAAAGACCTTAGGCTCTCAGAGCGGAGAATGGATTTGATTTTCTAATTAGGTGATTGAAAGGAATTTTATTTTTTTCTTTGGAATATAATTATCTTATAAAATTGGACATTACAATGTGTAATTACAATGCACCAACAAAAAAACGGATATGTGGTTGGTATAGGAGTCATGTAGTTAATAAGCAGTAGGGATACAAAGATGGAGATGTGAGACCACAATGCGCCAATTAAAGATATATTAAAAAGACGGGAGATTCCAGGAAACCCTGAAGCAGATTTGTGGGAGTAGCAACCTGCCTCTACTTCCTCTAGCAAATGGCTTTCCTACTTGTATTTGGAAATACATCTATCCTCTAAATATCTATCACCCATCTATCTACCTATATATTTATCCATCACCTATCATTGACCTATTTTCTATCTGTTATCTACTTAAGGTTTTGTTTCCAACCCCAGAAACCCAAATTTTATTACTAATTTTGGATTTTCTGAGAATCTGATACTTCCCCTGCAGAGAAAAGCTACTTACCAAATATGGAGTTGTCCAAGAACAGAGACAGAGGCAGCCCATATGGAGTCTGTGGATGAGACACAGGAACCTCATATAAAGGTCTGGGTTTCATTATCTCACCTCCTGCTGGGGAGTGATTATCCTATCACTTCTAAGTGCAGCAGAAGTATTTGCAAGGGGACTGGAGATTACCTCTGGAAAGCATTTGGGATTGCAGAAAGCTCTGGAAGCTATTAAAAGTGCTCTATAATACATCCATCAGGAATGACAGAAATATGCAAGGAAAGTACACTTTTGAAATCAACGAAATCCCCATGGAATGTGAGAAGAGAACCCTGAGATCTAGTAATTGAGACAAGGATGCCAATCAAATGTCTCTCCAAGATTCTTAATCCGAAGGCTGTTTCCAAGGAAATTCCTCCCCATCCTGAGAGCACTGAGGGTCATGAAATGAAAGGGGAAATCTAGGCATGGTGGTATATGCCTGTGCTCCAGTACTTGGGAGGCTGAGACAAGAGAACCACAGGTTCAAGGACAGCCTCAGCAACTAGTGAGATGCTCATCAACCTAGCAAGACTGTTTGAAATAAAAATAAAATGGGGCTGAACGTGTAACTCAGAGGTATAATGCCCCTGGATTCAATTCCTAGAGAGAGAGAGAGAGAGAGAGAGAGAGAGAGAGAGAGAGAGAGAGAGAGAGATGTGCATGCAAGGGAAAAACACTTTGTCCAGAGTTATCCAAATTAACAGAATATCCACATTTTTGCAAATACTTATCGTGTAGTCTGTGTGTTTCAGGCCTGTTTCTAGGCATATGGAATATGTCAGTGCACAAAATATAAACAGAAATACATCTTCTGGAAGCTTATTGTGTAGTTGATGAAAGAAACAATAAGTCACATGGTAGATGAGGGTGATGGGTTCTAAGGAAACAAGAACATTGTACAACTGATACAAATTCCAGAGTAGTATAATGGGCTGAAGTTGCAAATTGGTGGCCTGTTTGAACTAAAAAAAGATAATATTTAAAGAAATATTTTATTTCTAAGTTGAAAAACCATTTACTTCACCAGAGTGAAAAAAACTGATCCAACTCTAAATGTCTAAGCCTTTAGGCCAAAAGAAGCCCAGGAGCAGTGACAATCTCACTCTCACTCATTTATTCCTAAATCTAAGATCCACAGGAGGTAGCAGGTGTGGAGGAGACAGCAGAGCCCCTACCACAATCTCTGCAGACAATGAAGCCTACTGGGAGCATAGAACATGAATGGGAAACTACAGAATCACTGAATGATAGGAAGAACAGGAAAATGAACAGGAAAAGTAAAGGAGGAAGTCTGAACTTAGCAAGGTTACCGAGAGACTGAACACACAGAACTGAGCCCGTCCCAGAGTCAGGGAACCACGAGGGTATATTCTCATGCAAAACCGCAGCCTGAAATTTAAGCCTACACACCTCCCACCTCAAGTTTTAAAAGGCTGAGTACTACGCCCAATCCGCATACTGCTACCTCTCATACCCTGCCATGTTGTACAGGGATTCCACACAGCCACTGAAGCTGGGGACGACTCACTCTCATGCCTGTAACCATATCTCTCTCCAACAGTGGGAACTGGGGTTGTAGTACGATGCAGGGGGCTCCGATCCCGCCAGTAATATGAAGCCGCATTTGCAGTAACAGCAGCAGCTCCTGAGGTCGGCAACAGGTGTCTACCGGAGGGATAAGGATCGAGAGCGCTGAAGGTGAGGTGACTGGCCATGGCTGTGTTCTGGACTTGTGGCAGCTGGGATGGAGTCTGTTCTGTGTAATTATATGCAGGGGCTGCTGCAGCCGCTACTGCCTCATAGGACCGGGCCGCTTGGCAGCGCAAGTAGTAAGCATCAACCGGTCCATAGGCGTGGTTTTGATACAGTGATGCCCCATAGCTCATAGCATATGGTGTACGCACTGCTCCATATTGCTCATTATATTGCTTGGTCAAGTCTTCCCCACGGCCCAAACGATCTACTGGACACTCTTTGGACCAGTGCCCCTCTTTCCCGCACCGATAGCAGCCGCTCTGGGTTCCCATCCCGGGTGCAGTCCTAAGCCGGCTGGTAGACAACTGCACGTACATTCGTTTGCCTTGAAACTCTGTGTTATCTAGGCCCCTGATGGCCTCCACTGCATCTTCTGCCAGCTCCATGTGGACAAAGGCGTAACCCCTCACGACGTCACACTCGACGACTGGGCCATACTCTTCAAACTTGGCCCGAAGATCCTGGTTGGTGCAGGTGGGGCTGATGTTGCCCACGTGCAACTTTGTTGAGGTTCTGCCCTTATTCTTGCTGGCTTCCACATTAATGTTCACCCCATGAAGCTTGTAGTGGTGCAGGTCGCGTATAGCATCCTCAGCTGCAGTTTTATCTTCTATGTGCACAAAACCGTAGTTCTTAATGATGTCACATTCCAGCACTTTCCCATACTGCTCAAAGAGTGAGCGAATCTCTTGCTCCGTAGCCTCCCTGGGCAGGTTTCCAATGAATAGCTTCACCATCTCACCAACGCCCGAGCAGCAACCGGACCTCTTCCTCGAAGAGTGGACGCTTCTGACAAAAAGCCAAAATGGCCGGCCGGCTGGCAGCCGTGACACGAAGAGAAGGCGAGATGAACCTGTTCACCGATTGGCTGGCCAGAAAAGTAGACAGTCGGTTCCAGAGATCCTCTTCCTTATTGGCTAACATAAATGCCAATTACCTCTATGACATCACGCTCGATGACGCATGTCCGGTCACCGGAAGAGGGCATGCGCACGGAGGCCAACTGCTTTCTTTTTCTTTTTTTCTTTTTTTCTTTTTCTTTTTTTGGTGGTACTGGGAATGGAACCCAGCGGTTTCTACCTCCGGTCTATACTCCCAGACCTGTTTTATATTTTATTTGGAAACAGGGTCTCTTAAACCAGCTGAGGCTGGCTTCGAACCTGTGTGATCCTCCTGTCTCAGCCTCCCAAGCGCTGGGATTACAAGTGTGCGCCACCACGCCCGGCTCAGGCCAACTGTTTTCTGACAGCGCAGCTTGAGACCACGCAGTAGGGCGCCAAATGGGTGAGGAATTCCATAAATATCATTTTACTGCCATGGCCTCTTTTCCGTAGTGCACTTCCAGCAACAGGCAAGACGTCTGTTCTGACAGGCTAACGGTCCTTGGCAATCTTTATTTATTTATTTATTTTTTTGTTGTAGAACTGGGGGTGGAACCCAGGGGCTTTTCTACCACCGGGCTATACTCCAAGACCTATTTTATATTTTATTTGGAAACAGGGTCTCACTAGGTAGCTGAGGCTGGTTTCGAACCTGTGCGATCCTCCTGTCTCAGCCTCCCAAAAGCGCTGGGATTACAAACATGCGACACCACGCCTGGCTCCTCCCCAGGAATTTTAAGGGAATATGCTGTGTGGTGCTGGAGGACATAGTTCTTCCTTTCCAACTGTCAAATAGTTATTTTCTTGTCTTATTGCATGAATGAGACCTCCACTATAATGCCCAATAGAAGTTATAAGAGCAGTTCCTCTTCTGTTTTAAAGGCATGGAAATATTTTTGTGTGTGGTTTTGGGGATTGAACCCAAGGGCATTCTACCTCTGAGATACACCCCCAGCCCTATTTAATTTTTTTTTCTTTTTTGGAAATAGGGTCTTGCTAAATTGCCACCTGCTGGACTCAAACCTGAGATCCTTGTGTCCCAGCCTCCCAAATACTGGGATTACAGATGTGAACCATCATGCCCGCCTTATGGGAATATCTTAATAGTAGACTTATGGGAATATCTTAATAGTAGACTTAGGTTTGGTATTTGCCAAAGGATATTCATACATATTATTTATAATATTAAGAAATATGCCTATCTTGTATCCTTATATGAATGTATTTGTGTATATACATGAATACATGATTTATATTATTATTATTTTGCATGTGGTACTGGGGATTAAACTCAGGGACATTATACTTTTCAGCCACACCCCCAGCCCAATTTTATATTTATTTTGAAACAGGGTCTCACTAAATTGATGAGTCTCACTACTTGCTGAAGCTGGCCTCGAACCTGTGATCCTCCTGTCTCAGCCTCCCAAGTACTGAGATTATAAGCATGTGGCACCACACCCAGCTGATATATATTGTTTTTGAACATGCTATCATTTTTGGCACATTTGATAGTATGCTGTGGGATATTGTACCCTTTGACTAATGAATACTTTGGTATGCATTTCCTAAATAAATAGATGTTATTTTATGGGGCCTAAGTATAATTCAAAATTAGGAAACTCAACATTGATCAATAGGATTATTTAATTTACAGCCGATATTCAAATTTTTCAAATGTTATATTAATATCTTTTATAGTTAATTATTCCAGTCCAGAACCAAATCCAGGATCAAGAATTGCATTATTTTCTCATTTGCTTTTATTCTGTAGGGATTGGAAACAGTTTCTTACTTTCTTTGGAATTCTTTTTTTTTTTTTTTTTTTTGCTACTTAAAAACAATTACAGGCCAAACTGGGTGTGGTGGTGCCTGCTACCACAATCCCAGTACTAGGGAGGCTGGGGCAGGATAATTGCAGGTTTAATGAAACCCTCAGAAATTTAGCAAGACCCTTGGCTACTTAGCAGGACCCTATTTCAAAATAAAAAATGAAAAGGACTAGGGGTATAGCTCAGTGGTAGAGTACTTGTGGTTTTACCATATAGGCCAATTAGTTTGTAAAAGTTCCCGTCAGTTTGGGTGTTGTGTGATATCCTGATGATTAGTTAGTTCAAATTTGCATTTTGTTTGCAAGACACCACTAAGAGCTGAAGCTGTCCGTGAACCGCCATCCTCCAGTCTCAGCCTCCCCAATGCTGGGATTACAAGTGTGTGCCACTATGCCCAACGTTTAAGTAATTTTTTGTGTGGGGGGGTTTAGTGGTGGAACCCAGAGGCATTTGATCTCCGAGCTACACCCCCTGCCCCATTTTTTATTCTTTTTTATTTTGAAACAGGGTCTCACTAAGTTGCAGAGGGACTCACTAAGTAGCTGAGGCTGTCCGCGAACCGCGATCCTCCAGTCTCAGCCTCCCGAATGCTGGGATTACAAGCGTGTGCCACCACGCCTGGCTTTAAGTAATTTTTGAATACCAGCTACCTTAATGCAGATACAACATCCTAGCACTGATATACTTTCTGCACAGTTCTCACCTGTTTCAAGCAGATAGATCCTGATGAAAACCATTGATACAGGAAGGAGTCATAGACCCTGCTGGTCTTTCTGCCACCATACCCTGGTCCTTGTTTTCTTGATGCTTGTGGGGTCACCCCACATGGTGACTCTGGAGGCCCACTATCAAACATTGTTGTCTTCCTTGTCTTGACTTTGGCTCCCTTGTCTTGAAAACAAACCCATAGACTCATGCCTCTTGTGTCATACAAGTACAAGTCCTTGTAATAGGCTGTCCCCTCCCATCTCACTTTTATTCTTATACTTCCAGGTTGTTGGCATGGAATAGATCAGGAGGCCCATCCAGAGCAGACTTTTTCCACAGGAGCATCACAGGCCAGGACCCCAGTGCTGTCCATTCCATATTCTCATCTCTGTGAGAGATGTATCTTGGTCACAAAAGGCATTTTGCCCCTGGCTGGACACCAGGGAATACTTCCTGATCAGAAACTATATATATGTTTGGCATGTGGAAAACAGTTCTCATTCAGTTTCAATGTACACCATAACCAGAAGCAGCACAGTAAAGAGAAGCATGCCAGAAGGGAAGAGAATGGGGTCTTACTCGTGAATAGCTGTGGCTTTTCCACATGCAAAGATGATAAGGATCTTCTGCCTAACCCAGGCCTTCTCCAGTATCAGACCACCCTTGGTGGAGGATGTCCACTGAGAAGCAGAGAGACCTTTCATGCTCAGCCAAGGCAGTACAAGCATAGCAGATGCAATTCAACAAGTGGGTTCAAGCTATTGATCATCAGAAAGTTTACACTGAAGGAAAAACTTGTGAACACAGTGAATGTGGGAAATCCCTGAGCTCCAAATGCTTACTCATTGAACACCAGAAAAGAAAAGTCTTATTGTGCAACATATGTGGTAAATCATTTTGCCACAAACATGCTCATTGGGCACCAGCAGAGAATTCACACTAGAGAAAGGTCTTATGTGTGTGTTGAATGTGGGAAATCCCTGAGCTCCAAATACTCACTTGTTGAACACCAGAGAATACATAACAGAGAAAAACCTTTTGTATGTAATGTATGTAAGAAATAATTCCGTCATAGACAAACATTTGTTGGGCACCAGCAGAGAATGCACACTGGAAAAAGGCCTTATGTGTACATTGAGTGTGGAAAATTTTTCAATCCTCCGACCACATTCGACGCCTGCAAATTCTCAGTGGAGAAAGGGCTTATGAGTGTAGTGATTGTGGGAAATCCTTCATCTACAAACAATCATTTCTTGATCACCAGAGAGTCCACACTGGAGAAAGGCCCTATGAGTGCAGTGAATGTGGGAAGGGCTTCATCCATAAGAAGAGACTTCTTGAGCACCAGAGAATTCACACTGGAAAAAGCCTTATATGTGTGTCAAATGTGGGAGGTCCTTTATTCGGTCTTCTGACTACATTCGGCACTAGAGAATTCACATTCTTACGGTAGAGCGTGCCAACAAGTGTAATGAATGTGGGAAAGCCTTCATTTGCAAACAAATACTTCTTAAGCACCATTGAATCTACACTAGAAAAAAACCTTACCAATGCAATAACTGTGGGAAAAGCTATCTTGAGAATAAACTTCTTCAGCACCAGGGAATCCACACAAGAGAACAAACTTACAAGTCCAGTGAATGTGGAAAAGCCTTCTTCAGCCACAGCAAAAGACTTCTTGAGCACCAGGTGGTCCACACGAGAGAAAAACCCTATGAGTGCAGTGAATGTGGAAATGCTTTAGATACCTCACCAGCCTAATTCAGCACCAGAAAGTTCACAATGGAGAGAACTCTACACCTGCAGTGCTTGTGGGAAATCCTTCATCTAAAAAACAAACTCATTGAACACCAGAGGATCCACACTGGAGAAAAAATATATGAGTGCAGCGAATATGGAAAAGCCTTCGACAAGAGATATTTCCTTGTCAGGCACCAGAACATTCATGCAAGAGGAAGGCCCTAGCTAATCATAGGATGGAAGAGTCACTATGAGTTCTAAATACTCAGTTTTTTAATCTAATTTTCACCTTGTATCTGCCCAGCTTGGCCACAGTGTCTATCACCCCAATGGACTGGCAAAATGCAAATTTTTGTTTGTGCTTGTCAAATTCCAAAGGGAGCCATGGATAATGTAAGGCTAACAAGGTCCTTTTCCATCCTGCTGAACTGAGCAGTCTGGATTCTAGTGGCCAACAGAAGTTTACTTTCTGGATGGATATTGTTTTTCCACGTGATTGACATTGTGGAATTTTTCTGTTTCACATCACTCAAGAGGGAAATAGCCTGTCTCAGCATGTGCTGACATATGCATTAATAAGTATCTTATTGTCTAAGCCATCTTTAATCTTGGAGGTTGTGTGCACTGTGTGGGTTGAGCTTGGAATAGAATTGTGTTCTGCTGATGTAAAGGGTGAGCAGCTTTTGTGGGATCCCCAACTTTCTGTGCCCCCCACAGAGTGCATTATGACACCAGAAATAGTTGTCCTATTCATCTTCATTGCTACTGCTTCCTGAGGCCTGCTAGGAAAGACTGCAGAGCTGTCTAGTCATGTAGTGTGGATGCAAGATGTATTTGTATGTCCAGAAGTCTCCCCAAGAACCATTTAACCGACTCCAGTTTCTTTGTTCTCAGTGCTGTTCCATATCTCTTAGCAATCTTTCAGTGTAGTTATGTGCACTGAAAGACAGAATTGGGTAAGTAGGTGTCACTGGTTGTAAGGTCTAATGGTACCAGGTAAGAATAATTGGTTTAGAAATCTAGAGTAATTAATAGAGAGTGGAAAAGATTGCAGCCAAGAAATCCAGAAATGTCCACATTACTATGGTGTCATCCTTTGGGGAAGCATAGGAATTCTCAGGTCCTCCAGACCTTTGTTTCTACTAAGGTTATTCTTTGTCAGTGTATGTGAACTAAAGCTTTGGTGGACTATCGTTTTTCTTTTTCTTTTGTGGGACTGGGGATGGAACCCAGGGACATTCTACCTCTGAGCTACACCCTCAGCCCTATTATTTTTAAATTCTTTATTTTGAAACCACAATCCTCCTGTCTCAGCCTCCCAAGTGCTGGGATTACAAGGATGTGCGACCAGACCTAGCTGGACTATCATTTTTAACTGAAATTGAGATGAATGCTGCACAGGCAATAAAAGGGGGTTGGGAGAAACCAGATGTGGGCCCAGGTATATGACTTTGTGACTACTAGATGTCCAAGTGTTTCAGGTGGGAATCATCATCATTGCTTTCCATCCACAATTGGGGCATCTCTGTCACTAGATAGTCTGGTTTTTTAAAAAATGATAACATATTTTTGCATAGAACCATTTTTTGCATAGAACCATTTTTTTTGCATAGAACCATTTATTTTCAAACATTGAGGTGCAGTTTTCACACACAAAAAATCTTTTATCTTTTTATAAGTTGAGTGTAGTAATACCTTCCTGTATACTCAGTGCTTGGGAAGCTGAGACAGGAGGATTTTAGTTTTGAGGCTAGTCTTAGCAACTTAGTGAGGCCCTGTTTCAAAATTTAAAACTGCTGGGGAAGCCAGGCATGGTGGTGCATGCTTGTAATCCCAGCATTCTGGAGGCTGAGATCAGAGGATCGCGTTTCACGGACAGCCTCAGCTATTTAGTGAGACCCTCCGTAACTTAGTAAGACCCTGTTTCAAAATAAAGAATAAAAAAAAATAGGGCAGGGGGTGTAGCTCAGAGGTCAAATGCCCCTGCGTTCCATCCCCAGATCCGCAAAAAAAAAAAAAAAAAAAAAAGAACTGCTGGTTATATGGCTTGTACATAGAATGCCCCTGGGGTCCAATCACTACCACTTTTTCTTAAAAAGAATTTTTTTTGGTGGTACTGGGGTTACTGGAAGCCCTTCTACCTCGAGACTATACTCCCAGACCTATTTTACTTTTTTATTTGGAAACAAGGTCTTTTCTGGCTTCAACCCTGCACAATCCTCCTGTCTCTGCCCCCCAAGCGTGGGGATTACAAGTGTGCGCCACCACACCTGGCTTTAAAAAAAACTTTATATTAATGTAATCCTGATAAAAGTTGTGTATTAGAAATATATACATATAATTTCTCCAAATTGTGCCTTTAATTCACTTCATTTAGCTTTTCAAAGAAAATATTAATTATAATGAAATCTTATTTGTTCTTTTACTGACTATTCTTTTGGGGAAAGAAATGTATGCCTAAATTAATGATAACTGGCAGCCCTTGGAAGAGAGGTATCATCAGAGGTAGACAATTCTTGAGTATATATGAGAATTGCAAGATATATACACAGGAAATTAAAATACTGCAAACAGAAATTAAGATCCACTCAAGATGAGAAGTATCTCATGTTTAGGGAATGAACACTAATTATGTCCTAATTTGATCTACAAATTGAATGCAATCCCAGTCAAAATACTAGTATTTTTTTTCTTTGTGTAGAAATTGACACCAGTATCTAAAATTGATATAAAAATGCAGAGGACTAAGTTCCCAAAGGATTTTGAAAGAAGAAAGTTGGTTTCACCACATCCATATGTCATATTTATAAGATAGTTCTTTTTTATATAGAAACCAAAATATCAGACCAGACATCCTTTGAGGGAATCACGTTCACACTCTGCCCTGGGACTGGAGTCTTTTAATGTAGATCCTCCCTGTGTCTCCACAGAAGCAGGTCAAAAAATTGAGGAGGCATGGTTACCTGAGAGTCACTTCAGCTCTTAGGTCCTAGAGGGATCAATCTTCCAGAAATGCTAAGATTGCCAGACTACCAACTCATGAGACTTCTTGTAGGTAACTTACATAAGTTACTTCATTTAATTTTCTGCAACCCCTCAGATGTAATTTCCTAGTCAGTTTGATACGTTAGGAAGCTGAGCCTCCATTTCTTCAATTTACACAGTTGGACTTGAAATACATGAAAAAAATTACTCCAAATTAAGTGTTATTTCTTATTATCTGATCATTTAATGGATTTGGCTGTTGTAAATATGAAAATATATTAATATTTTTTCTTTCTTATACTTGTATTGTACATGGTAAAATCATGGTGAGGTTAAAAGTGACGCCAATATACATGCACACAGCATTTGGTCTGTTTCCCTCTGGATACCACCCTGCCCTTTCCTACCTACCAAACAGAATGGTGATATTGATAGGATACTTCAATGTATGGATATAACTGTATCTGAAGCGTAATACTTCAGACAAATGAGAGAAAACAGAGGGGTAGAAGGGAGTTGGAGGAGGGATATGGAGAGCAGAGAAAACAAGAATTGAGGAAGGTAACAGTTCAAATAATGTTATGTCCATATATGAAGGTATCACTGCCAATCTCACCATTGTGGACACTTGAAATTCCCACAGAAAATTCTTAATGACACATACTTTTTGTTATTTAACTCTGTGATTCCTCTTTATTTTCAATTTGCTTATTGTTTGAGTCCTATAATCTATTTTTACTACATTAATGATTCACGATGTTCTCATTTCATCCTCAAACACTACCGTAAAAGTTACAATTTTCACTATTGATATTTTGAAACTGCCTATGTGTATATAAACTTAAGTAATCACACTGATAAACCACTCTCCTTGCCCTTTACAAAGTCCCCAACTCATGGAAGAATCACTGTTCACAACTGGTGAGGTTTTTTCCAGACAGGTTTACATTTGCTTGCAAATGTTCTGTGTGATTTCTGAACCTCCCCTCTGATGGTGCAGCTTCTGAGAGAAGCCTCCTCTGTACCCTCATTCCCAGGTTCTTGTGGACATTCATGGGTGCACAATGTCTCTGCAAGTAGAATCAGCACCTCCCAGACAGGACTCTTGTCTCCACAGGTTGATCTGTGTTCACCACGATCCATCCAGTGGCCTTCTTTAAACCTTTAATTAGCCGGGCGTGGTGGCGCACGCTTGTAATCCCCGCGCTTGGGAGTCGGAGACAGGAGGATCGCGCAGGTTCGAAGCCAGCCGCGCGCGCTGGCTTAGGAGACCCTGTTTCTAAATAAAAATATAAAAATAGGTCTGGGAAGGGCTTCCAGGAACCCCAGTACCACCAAAAAAACAAACAAAAAAAACTTTAATTATTTGATTATAACAACTGAGGTTGCAAAAATATAAAAATGTGGACATTCCTTCTCTTTATTTTATTTATTTATTTTGCGGGTCTGGGGATGAAACCCAGGGGCATTTGACCTCCGAACTACACCCCCTGCCCTATTTTTCATTCTTTATTTTCAAACAGGGTCTCACTAAGTTGTGGAGGGCCTAAGTAGTAAGTTCACTGTCCCCGAACCGCAATCCTCTGGTCTCAGCCTCCTGAATGCTGGGATTACAAGCATACGCCACCACATCTGGTGACATTCCTTCTCTTAATCCAAAATTAACTTTGGTTAAAAATGCAATATTTAAATTCTAAAACAAAACTGCTTATAAGGTAAAGGCATAGGAGTAAAATGGGATGTTTTAAGAAAAGTATGAAATAAACCTAAATGCATTCTGTATTCAAAATAGAAATAAAATATCTTCTAATTTTAAGGCCATACTAATGAGCCCTAATTTTTCAATAGTATTTTTTGGTCAATTATGGCTTGTGATAGAATAGGAAAGAAAATATAAGATTCATACCATAGAATTTTAATTCATAATTATATTGGGACAAATATACATCAGGTTAAAATCAGCCTCCTGAGGAGCTGAGTTTACAGATATGCTCCACTACAAATAACCCCTGGTTATTAAAATGCATCTTTTTAAATAAAGTTTTTAAACCTTATTTTCCTTAAAGGTTTCTAATTTTTATATTCCCTTTTGCCAACTTTTAATTAATAAGCTTTAAAAGTATATTGCTGTGTGTGGTAGCGCACACTAATAATCCCAGCATTTGGGAGGCTGAGACAGGAAGGTCCCAGTTTGCGTCCAGCCTCAGCTACTTAATAAGGCCCTTTGCAACTCAGTGAGACCCTGTTTCAAAATGAATAAAAAATAGGGCTGGGGGTGTATCTCGGAATTAGAATGTCCCTGGTTTCCATCTCCAGACTAGCAAAAAAAAAAAAGAAAAGTATATCAATACTGCCAGGTGTGGTGGCGCATGCTTGTAATCCCAACATTTGGGAGGCTGAGACAGGAGGATCGTGGTTCATGGACAGCCTCAGCTATTACTTAGGCCTTGTGCAACTCAGTGAAACCCTATTTCAAAATAAAGAATAAAAAATAAGGCTGGGGTGTAGTTCAGAGGTAGACTGTCCCTGGGTTCCATCCCTGGTACCAATAAATAAGTAAATAAATAAATAAAATAGGTCTGGGAGTGTAGTTGGGAGGTAGAATGCCCAGGGTTCAATCCCCAGTCACACACACACACACACACACACACACACACACACACACACACACCTTTGCAGGAGTTTGCTTTGTATAAATATTTAATTTAGATGTTTGTTGTAAAAATTGGTGAGACACATTCTATCGTAAGAAATACAGATTGATCTCATGAACATTTCAGCCACTTTCTCCTGTGTTAACATTTTACAAGACTGTATTATTTTAATTTTATTTTTTGTATGGTACTGGTGATTGAGCCCAAAGACATTCCACCTCCAAGCCACACCTGTAGTACCCCTATTTAATTTGTTTATCATTTTGTCATTGTTGTTTTGTTTTTGGTTTTTGAGACAGTCTTGCTAAGTTGCTGAGGCTGGCCTCAAACCTGTGATCCTCCTGTTTTGGCCTCCCAAGTACTGGGATTACAGGTATGCATCTCCATGTTCAACTAAGACTATACTATAATATCACAAGAAGGATATTGAAATTGATGTGTACTGAATCCAGATTATCCTGTTTATACTCAGATCTCTCTCTCTCTCTCTCTCTCTCTCTCTCTCTCTCTCTCTCTCTCTCGTGTGTGTGTGTACATGTGTATTGTGTGGACCTGAGGTCTTTCTTTTTCAGGATGACATGCAAAAATTTTCACTTTTTATTTTATTTCACTTTTGATTATATTGATTTAAATTTTTTGCTTTGGTTTGGCACTGTTTAAACATTATATAAAATAATTAAATTTGTATCAAGCCAAAAAAAATCTCAGAGACATTACATCAGTTTATATTCCTGTCTCTCAAACCTGTCAAATTTTTGTCTCTATAGTACACTCTACCACTTGCCTGAAACATAGTATATTTATTAATAATGTATCTTAGAACTTTATGGAATCAGTTCTGCTGTAATGTAATATATGCATTTTATCAAACCAATGAGGTATGCAAATTTCAGCATAGAAATTCCAGAGCTTATTGGAACATTAAAAATGTGAATTTTTTAAATTAGAGAGAAGTATAGTAAATATGGTAGCATAGTTTGTTAAACATTTGAGAAACATGTAAAGATTATAAGAACTATGACTTTTTTCTTTTCTTTTTTTTTTTTTTTTTTTGCAGGTCTGGGGATGGAACCCAGGGGCATTCAGCCTTTGAGCTACACCCCTGCCCTATCTTTTATTCTTTATTTTGAAACCAGGTCTCACTGAGTTGCAGAGGGCCTCACTAAGTAGCTGAGTCTGTCCGTGAACCGCGATCCTTCGGTCTCAGCCTCCAGAATGCTGGGATTGCGAGCGAGTGCCACCATGCCTGGCTGACTTTTTTCTTAAGAAAGCCCACTTTGCTTGTTGAAGTGAATGTTGGAAGGATTGCAGCTTTTGAGCTAATGTAAAGTGGTGGTAGGATACTGCCTAAAATCAGTCAGGAAGCTGTGATACCAGTTGTGAGTGAATTTGGATCATACCACATGTTGAATTGGTGTAGCCTGTAGATGTTTGAGTTTTGTGCTCCTGGGTGTTTGTGTATCCCAAACACAAGTAGGAAATACTATTACTAAGGGAACTAGAGGCATATTGCCACTCTTCTGAACTCTCTTTGGAGCTTCCCAGTATCTCCCCTATCCTATATCATTAATCTTCTTCAGAAACTCCTCATTTCCCTATCCGAAGATGCACTGCCCATAAAAATGTCCACACTAAAGTTTTTAGGACACAAACATGTTTCAAGAAAGTAGTTAGTCAAGGTGAGCCTCCACTCTGAACAGACACTGAGTGCCTATGTGAATTCTTTTGTTGGTGTGTGGATGTGCCTGTTTTGGTTTTTTGTTTGTTTTATGATAATTGTGTGCAGAGACATATTGTTCTATGGGAAATATTCAGTCATGAGCCTCTAATTTTCTATCATCCATGGAATGCTATTAAACACATTTCCCATTTAGACCAGTAATATTCATCTGTCTCTCAGTTCTAAAATAAAAACTCTTTATGAATATATATATATATATATATATATATATATATATATATATATATATATGCTGTGTGTATGGGAAAATATTAAATAGGAACTTTTATCCCAAAATATAAATGTCATCTGACATGTAAGACTTTAAAAGGGTGGAGATATTATTACTAATTAATGTTCTGTAAGAGCATGTGTTGTGATTTCTATATAATAATGAATCTCTTAACTGTTTGATGGAGTCTCTACAACCACATGAACCATTCATAAGACAATACTTGTGTATAAGGAAACCACAATTTTTTTTTTAATTTTTTCTTTTTTCTTTCTTTTTTTTTTTTTTGGTGGTACTGGGGTTCCTGGAAGCCCTCCTTCCTCCGGGCTACACTCCCAGACCTATTTTATATTTTTGAAACAGGGTCTCTTACGCCAGCACAGCTGGCTTCGAACCTGCGCGATCCTCCTGTCTCCGCCTCCCAAGCGCGGGGATTACAAGCGTGCGCCACCACGCCCGGCCAGAAACCACAATTTTTGAGCAGGCATCCTACTAGGTGACCAGGTTCACCCTCAACCCTGAGACCTGAGGCTCTTTAATGAAGTCCCTCCCTGTGTCTCCACAGAACCTGGTGGGGAAAAAAAATGATGTGTCACCATTGGCCGTGAGTTTCTACAGGTCTGAAGGACTGGAGGGATCAACAACCCAGCAATGTGAAGACTGCCAGGCTCCTTAGCTCATTGAGACTCATACAGTTGCCACTGTGAATTCTACCACCTATTTGTTAATCCCTGGTTCTTTCCTTTAACCTTTCTGTGATTTTGTTTATTGTTGCAATTCTGTAGCCTGTTTTCTTTCTTTTTTTGTGGTACTTGGGGGTGGAACCCAGGGGCATTTTTTTTTTTTACCTCCAGGCTATACACTCAGACCTCTTTTTATATTTTATTTTGGAAACAGGGTCTCACTAAGTTGCTGAGAGCCTCACTAAGTAGCTGAGACTGGTTTCAAACCTGCACAATCCTCCTGTCACAGCCTCCCAAGTACTGGGATTACAAGCGTGAGCCACCACTCTGGCTTATTATTTAATTATTATAAAAATGTGAGGCTGACACTAGAGGATCTCAGTTTGCGGACAGCCTCAGCTACTTAGTGAGGCCCTTTGCAACTCAGTAAGACCCTGTTATAAAAATAAAAAGACTAAGCTGGGCGTGGTGGCGTACGCTTGTAATCCCAGTGCTTGAGAGGCAAGAGACAGGAGGATCGTGCAGGTTTGAAGCCAGTCACGCTGGCTTAAGAGACCCTGTTTCAAAATATAAAATAGGTCTGGGAGTGTAGCTCGGAGGTAGAGGGGCTTCCAGGAACCCCAGTACCATATCATCATCATCATCATCATCATCACAACACTTATTATTATAATAAAATAAAAAATAAAAACACAAAAAAATAGGGCTGGAGGTATAACTCAGAGGTAGAATGCTCCTCAGTTCCATCCTTAGTGCTGCAAAAAACAAACAAACAAACAAACAAAAAACCTCTTCTTTTAGCCATACACAAGATGATTTTTTGGTTCTTGTTCTTAGCTATGTGTAGAAAACAGTAGCCAGAACACCTCTTTTTTGCTTTAAGTTTAAATGATTTTATTATTACAAAGATGGAGAGATAGAGATATTAAAGCCTTATACCCAAAGTGGAGGGTGTAGGGGAGTGACTTAAAAATAAGTCACTGAAGTTTTGGGATACAAAGCAGTTTTATACCAGTAATCTTCTGACCCAACCAGATCTACCTCTTCTAGGGCAGGTCTGTCTTTTGAGGAGGGGATTCCTTCCTGTAGGCCTGCCCTGTCTCTGATACAGACCCCAAGCCTTTTGTTACACCCAAAAATGTGTTAATTGATTATCAGAGTCTGGGATCTCCTGAAGGCTATGGCATCCTCCCACATCCTTGTTAAATTTTAGCTTGTTTTTACAATAAAAAAGGGCCCTGAGACTATCTCTGTTGTTCTTCTTGGTGCTGAGAACTCTGCAGGGTTCCTTCTCTGTCTGAGTGCATGCCTGCACTCAAGCTGTCTTTCTAATACCAGAGCTATTTTCAAATACATTTTGAAGTCAATTTCCAATACTGGCACAGAACCCAGGGGCATTCTACCTCTGATCTACAACCCCACCCCTATTTTCATTCTTTATTTTGAAACAGGGTCTAACTGAGTTGCAAAGGGCCTCACTGATCCTTTATTTTTAAAGCAATTTCTCAACCATCAGTGTCTGCCACTTCTAGTGAAATTTTGATGAAACACTTTCACTTGCTGCCTATGCTTTGTGCAATCCCAAATGTTTTCCAGAGATAATCTCTAGACCCCAGGGCTATGAAGCTGCTGCACTTACAGGTGACATGATAATCATTCCCAGCAGGAGGTGAGATCATGGATCCCAGACCTTTATCTGAGGTCTCTGTGTTTCATGCATAGACTCTACACAGGCTGCCTCTGCATCCCTGTCCTGGAAGCAAATCTACATTTGGTAAGTATCCTTTCTCTGCAGAGAAGTATCAGATTCTAAGAAAGTATTTATTTTGGGGGGAGGGACTCGGGATTGAACTCAGGGGCATTCTACCTCCATGCCATACCCCCAATCATCTTAATATTTTTGTGGTGCTGGGGATTCGAACCTAGAGACATTATACCTCTGAGCTATGCACCCAGACCTTTTTTTAAATTTGTAAACAGGGTCTCACTAAGTTTCTGAGAGCCTCACTAAATGCTGAAGTTGTCCTTGAACCTGTGATCCTCTTGTTTCAGCCACCCAAATGCTGGGATAACAGGCATGTGCCATCACGCCCAGCTTGTGATTCCTCTTGAAAGCAGTGCCTGATACTTTCCTTTTGCCTTCTCTCATTTTACTTAATATAGTTTTTTGTTAACATATTTTTATTACACCATTGATTTAATATTTTGTCATTGCATCCTTAAGCACAACCACAAAAGTTATAATTTTTACTATAGGTTATTTTGTAAGAGCCAAAATATGTATATGCTTACCAAGTTTTTAACCCAGGGAAGGATCACTGTTCACAACTGGTGAGGATTTTTACAGCCAGATTTACATATGTTTGCAATGTTCCATGTGGTATCTGAGCTAGTGGAACCAGTGCTAATAGAGCCAGCTTTGTGTCCTCTGGCCAAGTCCTGGGTGCACAATGTTGCGACCTGTAGGACCAGGACCTTCCCAGGAAGAAATTTTTTACCTATAGGTTGATCTTTGTTTATCATCAGTTCTGCCTTCCTTAAAATTTTAGTTGCTGAATTTTTCAATCTACCATGATTAAAACAAGTGAGATTACAAAAACATGAGGCTTCTACTTCTCTTAATCCAAAATTGCCTACTCTGATAAAAATACAGTGTTTATATTATAAAGAAAAATGCTTAGGTAAAGCCAAGTGAGTCAAACAAGATGAGTTTTAAGAAAACATGATATAAGCCTGTGTATATTCTGAACACAAAGAAGAACAAAGTATATCTTAATTTTAAAAACATTGCTAATGAGCCTTGATTTCTCATTGTGATTTGTGATTGGTAAGAAAATATAAAATTTTCATCAGAGAATTTTGACTCATCGTACTATTTTGTCAAATGAAGATGTATTATGATTGAAGCAATAGAAATCCTCTTTAAATTTCCTTGGAATTGTTTAATCATTTGTAAGACAAACATATTTATAATCATATGAGTGTGTTTAAGTCCTACACATTTATAAACACAACCATCAACTGTTTGTAAATTAATTATTACTGTTGTTGAAGGTACTGTTGAATATTCCCCTTATATGTTACAGTTAAAAATAGGGTTATTTAGTCCGGGTGTGGTGGCGCACGCTTGTAATCCCTGTGCTTGGGAGGCGGAGACAGGAGGATGGCGCAGGTTCGAAGCCAGCCGCGCTGGCTTAAGAGACCCTGTTTCTAAATAAAAAAGTATAAAATAGGTCTGGGAGTGTAGCCTGGAGGTAGAAGGGCTTCCAGGAACCTCAGTACCACCAAAAAAAAAAAAAAAAAAAAAAAAAAAAAATAGGGTTATTTAACTCAAGTATGGAAATAATTGTTTAAAGTCTTTCCTTTTGTCAGTGGGTTGGGAATAGGGGAATATATTTAGTTCACAGAAATTAAGTTCATGGGGAAAAGGTCTTTTAATATTGCTTGTAGCTGAGTCAGGATAGAGGAGGGAGCTGTATTAATATTGATAACTAAATTTCACCACATCTCTTAGGAAAGTTTTTCTCTCAACAATTTGCAGCTTATTTTGTTAAAGAGTCTTATTTGAGATGCATTGCTTTTATTTTAATTAAAAGTGGTTTTCTCCGCCGGGCGTGGTGGCGCACGCTTGTAATCCCCGTGCTTGGGAGGCAGAGACAGGAGGATCGCGCAGGTTTGAATCCAGCCACGAGCGCTGGCTTAGGAGACCCTGTTTCCAAATAAAAATGTAAAAATAGTTCTGGGAGTGTAGCCCGGAGGTAGAAGGGCTTCCAGGAACCCCAGTACCACCAAACCAAACCAAACCAAACAAAAAAGTGGTTTTCTCCTAAAAAAAAAAAAAATAGGGCTATTTAATTTTAATTTGTTACCGTCAGAAGGATCCTGAAATTGATGCTATCTACTTGCCTTATTCAGATTCTCCTGTGATTCTCCTGTTTGTATTCAGGGGTGTGTGTGTGTGTGTGTGTGTGTGTGTGTGTGTGAGAGAGAGAGAGAGAGAGAGAGAGAGAGAGAGAGATGGAGAGAGAGAGAGGAGATATTATCCTTCTTGGTTTAAAATCCATTTGCAGGGTCTTTCATTTTCAGGCTGACACATAATAATTTCCATTTTTTATTTTATTTGATTTTTTTCTTTTTATTGCAGTACTAGGATTACAAGCATGTGCCACCATACCCGGCTTCAAAATGAAATTTCAATGCCCATTGAAATTTTATTTGGGCTGATTTTTTCATTTTATGGGCATAACATTTCATTTTGAAGCCGGGCATGGTGGCACACAATTGTAATCCTAGTACTTGGAAGGCTGAAACAAGAGGATTGTAGGTTCGCGGCCCCCCTCAGCGACTTATGAGGCCCTCTGCAACTTAGTGAGACCCTGTTTCAAAATAAAGAATGAAGAATAGGGCTGGGGGTATAGTTCAGAGGTAGAATGCCCTTGGGTTCAACCCCAGTACCACAAAAAAAAGAAAGAAATTTCATTTTTATTTAATATTGTTTAAACACATAATGAAATATATAAATGTATATCAAAGCCAGAACTATCCACTTAAATTCCATCCATGACCTCCAAACTTGTCAAATTTCTGTCTCTATATGTTTACTCTTCTACTTACTTCAAAACATAACATATTTTGTGTGTGTGGATCATAATTTTTACTTAAGAATGTATTTTTGAGAAAATTCCATGCAGTTAATTCTGCTGTAATGTACTATGTATTCTGGAAAACAATGGAGCTAGCTATGTGAACTTCAACATTAAAATCCCAGAGCTTTATTGGAACACCAAAAATGTCATCAGTGAAAAATTTCAAAAGTAGAGAAAAGTCTAGTAAGTATGGTAACACAGTTTTACTCATGTTAAACATTTGAGAAATGAGTACACATTGTTAAAAAAATACGTCACTTTAGAAGAGTCTGATTTTATTTTGGAAGTGGTTGTTAGAAAAGTTATGGCTTGTGAAATAACATGAAGTGTTGATAGAATATTGCCTACCTGAAACATCTGATATTGCCTATTGCTGAAACAGGAATCTGTAACACCAATTGTGAATGGATTTAGCTTATACCATATGGGGAACTGGGGAAACTTACATATGTTTGAGTTCTTTCTTGTGTGCATTTTTGTGTTACAGCACAGAACTTTTTTCTCTTTTTTTGGTAGTACTGGGGATGGAACTCAGGGGCTTTCTACCTCCGGGCCATACTCCCAGACCTATTTTATACTTTATTTGGAAACAGGGTCTCACTAAGTTGCCAAGAGCCTCACTAAGTAGCTGAGGCTGGCTTCGAACCTGTGTGATCCTCCTGTCTCAGCCTCCCAAGCGCTGGGATTATAAGCGTGCACCACCACACCCGGCTAAGCACAGAACATTTCATCTCAGTGAATTTTTCAACATTTCTATGAGTTTTCTTACAGACAAAATGGCAACCAACAAACATAAAATGTGGTTTATGCTAAAATCTTTTCCTAATTCCTCAATCATGTTGGAAAAATTCTGAAGCAACACCAAGTTTCCAGTATGCAGAAAGCTTTACTTATCTTTGTTGTCACAGAGGCTTTTGGAGGCCCAAATGCTTGCTCTCTCAACCCAGGTTCTTGGAGATAAAGCCTGTGCTATTTCCAAGGCCGAGCTTCAGAGAGTTACCTTTGCAAATCTAAGCATGAAGGGCTAAGGGTCACTAAATGTGAGATAATATGAATTAAGATAAGCACAAAAAACTACTGTCCATCATGATGGTGAGTTATTACATTCTTTTCCTTTTTTACTGATTCCTCAGACTTTGGTTGAAATAACCACCCCCCCTACATGTGGATACAATGGATGTTGGGAATCTGGAATTGGGGATCCTCTTCCTCGCTCAGACTGGAGTTGGCATCTTTGGAAATTTCTTCCTTTTTTGTTTTTACAGTTTTTCTTTGCTCACTGGATACAAGGTGAAACCCACAGACCTAATTCTTAACCAGCTGGTCTTAGCAAACTCTTTGGTTCTATTGTCCAAAGGGATAACTCAGACAATAGTGGCTTTCAGATGGAGATATTTTTTGGATGATGCTGGATGTAAACTTATCTTTTATTTTCACAGAGTGGCCACAGGTGTGTCCTTCCGTATCGTGTGCCTCCTCAATGGCTTCCAGGCCATTAAGCTCAACCCCTGTATTTGTAGGTGGGTGGAGCTCAAGATGGGATCCCTCAAATTCATTGGCTTATGCTGTTTCCTGTGCTGGGTCCTGCAACTCTTGATTAATTCATTTGTTATTGTATTAGTGACTGGTCCATTGAAGAGCAAGAACTCTACTGTGAAAGAGACTTATGGCTACTGTTCCTGGACAATGACAGAGAATCATGTGTCAGTACATACATTCTTATATTATTCCCCTGATATAATGAGTCTAATATTCATGGCCTTGGCCAGTGGCTCTATAGTCCTTGTCCTGCACAGACACAAGCAGCAAGTTCAACACATCCACAGCCACAAACATTCTTCTAGACTTTCCCATGAGACCAGAGCTATACACACCATACTAGTCCTGGTAATCTACTTTGTTACCTTTTATTTAATCTATATTATTTTGACCCTATGGATGACTGTAGCTACAAACCCAGGGAGGTGGAGTGTAAACAGCTCTGTGCTTGTGGCCTCGTGTTTTCCAGCACTCAGCCCCCTTGTGCTCATTGCCAATGACAAACGTATCTCTCAGTTCTGCTTCACCTGCAGGGTGAAGACAATTAGATTGTTAAATATCCCCCAAGTAGGATGAGGTCATTATCTCCTCTTTACAGTTATTTCCACATTGGTTAACATTTGATTAACTATTACATGATGGAAATTTGGAATGCCGGACAAATAAGACCAGTAATGTCCCTTATACTCAGATTGCCTAATTGAGCTAAAAATGAACATTGGGTACTTAATTATTGAAAGAATTCTTAATCTATGTTAGGTTTGGTAGAGAAATCAGGGAAGTTTCACATAATGAACTGCAGTAATTAAAGATATGCAATTAGGAAACATCTACCACTCTGGATCTCATAAAGATGCATAAAAATGCTTTTTTTGTGTAAGAAATACATTAAATGTATTTGGGTACACTTCTTTCTGATAGTGGAAATAACATTTGGAAAGACTCTGGGTTAAGGAATACATGTGCAGCTTCAAAGGGTGGGAAGAAATCTTTTATGCTTAGAGTGTGTAGAAATGGGGAGAGCAGAAGAACAGGAATGAAGAAAAGAAGCTGACAGAAGGTTCTGGAAGAGCACTCAGGATAAGTAAAAAAATCCAAGAAGGGGATAGAAGGAGGAGGGAATGGGATAGGAACTGGGGAAGGGTTAAGTGAGTGATGTTTCCATATATGACTCTACCATCTTGAATCCCATTAAGATGTATGACAACAATGCACCAATAAAAAAATCCAAGAAGGGTGACACTGTGGGTTGAACTGTAAATTATCCTTAATTTCAGTTATTTGTAAAACATTTCATTCAACCTTTTTATGTTTAATATTTCATAAATTACAAATAAATTTTAATCTTCAGAAAAATGTAGTTATGAGTCCAACATTAGCTTTATAATATTTAGAAAATATTTTCTTAGCTATTTTTACATAATTCACAAATTTCAAATGAGAAAGGCTGACTTTTCTAAACTTTAACCATTTCTTTAGTAAATTGAATATACTTCAGGATTTTTCCTTTATATTAATATCTGGAAATTATGAATTTTTAGTACACTTTTTATTTATCTGCATAACCTATATTCTATAATATACATCTTAAAACGTCAAGTATGGTTATCTTTACCCAATTAATGAGTCTTTTAATGTTCCTTAATTTAAAATATGTTACTTTTACTTTTATCTCTTTACTTTTTTTTTTGCAGTACTGGGGATGGAACCCAGGGGCATTCTACCACTGAGCTGCACCCCCAGCCCTATATTTTTTTTATTCTTTATTTTGAAGCAGGGTCTCACTGAGTTGCAAAGAGCCTCACTAAATAGTTGAGGCTGTTTCTGAACCGCGGTCCTCCCATCTCTGCCTCCCAAATGCTGGGATTACAAGCATGCTCCACCACACCTGGCTTCTCTTTACTTTCTTTCTTTTTTTTTTTTTTTTTTTTTTTTTGGTGGTACTGGGGTTCCTGGAAGCCCTTCTATCTCCGGACTACACTCCCAGACCTATTTTTACATTTTTATTTGGAAACAGGGTCTCCTAAGCCAGAGCGCGCGCGGCTGGCTTCGAACCTGCGCGATCCTCCTGTCTCTGCCTCCCAAGCGCGGGGATTACAAGCGTGCGCCATCACGCCCGGCTTCTCTTTATTTTCTTAAAAAAACAATCTCACAAATATTTCTTACATTTGTTAAAAAAAATAAGTATGTGTTTCTTCCTTTCCTTCATGCTACCTTAGTTTTCATTCACACTAAAATCAATAGTCTGGTGAGTATCATGCACATTACAACTTGAAGTATAAAAATCTGAGGGGGCAGAATTGATATGGGAGAGGGTGTAGGTCATGGGTGGTATACTGGCTCAAGATAATGGCATTGAATATGATGCAGAAAGGATGACCTGGGATAAGTTAGGAGGCAGAGATCACAGGACATGTGCATAATTGTAAAGTTGGAGTGAGTCCCAGGAAGTGACTTTTTCTCCTTCAGATCTCAAGAGGGGCCCTTTGCAACCATATAAATGTAAAAAATGGCATTTCCCCATCTTCTTATTCTCGGTAATCACAAGGAAAGTGTGTCAGTTAAGGAATTAAAACTGAAGTCTTCCCTTCTTGTACCATTTCTCTCTGTCCCCACGACAAGAGAAGTCAGTTCAATCAGCAGTTCAATTTTTAATGACCTCGTTTCTCTGACCCCAAGGGGTCCCTGACCATGTGTAGATGAGATGAGATTGGCAGGTAAATGTAGCATGCTGATAAGACTGATGTCACAGTGGGTGCCACTTCCTGCTGAGCTACTTACATGCAGTCATGACTCAGGGCAACTCAGAGAACTTTGTGATCTCATTTTCCTCCAAAGGAAACTGGGTAATCAAATAATTATTGAAGCTTCAGCTTCATTATCTATGGAACAATAGTGCAGAAAGACTTACCTCACCATGTAATTTTCTGGGTTCAAGGAAGTAGTGTAAAGTGCCCGGTAGTGTAGGGTATATGGTTATGTTTCAGTGTCAGCTGTTGTTATGACTACTGTCACACCCATTTTACCTCTTGACATTCTATCCCTCCCATCTCTGTCCTCACCTAAGATGAGGTGCTTACTTTACCTGGTAAAATTATGTCAAAGATACTGAAAAGCTCTCAACTGATTTGAGGCTTTAAGAAGCTTATTAATGGACTCTGTTGGCCTTAAGCATAAGGTCTTTGTTCCACACGAGCCAAAGCCAGGGCATTCTTTGCTGCCTGGTTTCTTTCTCAAAGGGATAGATGGGAGTGGCTGAGCATGCCATGGAATATTAGTTGTGCTTCAAATGAAAATATATACCTTTATGTATATTGATAAAAAATAAACACCTAGTGAAGGGAGCTTTGAGATGTCAAAAAATGTGGTTAATTTAAACATTTACTCATTTGACATAATAGTTTGTGTTTGAATGTAAACATGTCCTCTTTTTTTTTTTTTTTTTGGTGATACTGGGGTTCCTGGAAGCCCTTTTACCTCCGGGATACACTCCCACGGGCTACACTCCCAGACCTGTTTTTTAACTTTATGTGGAAACAGGGTCTCTTAAGCCAGCGAGGCTAGCTCTGAACCAGCGCGATCCTCCTGTCTCTGCCTCCTAAGCGCGGGGATTACAAGCGTGGGCCACCACGCCCGGCTAATCATGTCCTCTTAATTTGTGTTTCTCTTACTCATTTATTTGTGTGTATGTGTGTGTGTGCATGCATGCGTGTGTGCATGCTATAGGGAATTGGACTCAGGGGCGTTATATACATCCAAGCTACACTCCAGCTCTTTTTAAAAATTTTTTGTTTTGAAACAAGTTCTCACTAGGTTGCTGAGAGTCCCGCTAAGAAGCTGGGGCTAGTCTCAAACTTGTGATCCTCCTGTCTCAACCTCCCAGGTATTGAGATTACAGGAATATGTCAGCACACTTGACTCCTGACTTGTTCTTTATCTGATTTTTTAAAATATTTGTATTAATGACCTTCACACCAACCAGATTTTCTTCCAGTTTAGGAAGCATATGCTGTGATTGTGATTTTTATCAGTTAAGCTGAAATATAAAAACATTTATGTAAAATAGTAGAACAGAAAGTTACTATTTTTCCTGCCTCCTAGGCTATCTTAAAATAAGATTACCTAACTGAGGGGGATGGGAGGAGGGAAGAGGGAAATGCTCTAATGTATATGATGTACATTCACAGACACATCAGTCAACCACTAAGCCAAACATGAGAAGGAAGGAAGAGAGAGGAAATGGGGTGGGATTTGGGGAAGAGCTTAATAAGTGATGTGTGCATGTATGCCTCCACCATCTCATACTCCATTATGATGCATGGCTACAATACACCAATAAATTTTTGTTTTGTTTTGTTTTTTGAGGGTCTGGGGATGGAACCCAGGGGCATTCAACCTCCAAGCTACACCCCCTGCTCTATTTTTTATTCTTTATTTTGAAACCGGGTCTCACTGAGTTGCAGAGGACCTCACTAAGTAGCTGAGGCTGGCCACCAACCGCGATCCTCCAGGTCTCAGCCTCCCGAATACTGGGATTACAAGCATGTGCCACCACGCCTAGCTCCAATAAATTTTTTTTAAAAAGAGATAAATGAGCTTTGAACTTCATTATAATGTGAGATTACAATGCACCAGTAAATGTATAAAAGTATATAGGTTGTAATCCAAAGGGTAAATACTAGTGGGTATATAGAATAATAAAATGGGTAAGTGGTGACCAAATTTATGTATTATATTAGAAACTGGACAGATGGTCTCCAATTCAATTTTGTCTTTCTTCACATAATATTTCACTTATACTTAAATTGGGCCATGCAAAAAAGTTGTGGCAATAAAATGTGTGCAAAATTATAAAATTAGGTCTTCCTTATATTTATAAGGCTTTTCTTCAGTGTGAATTCTGCAATGCTCAATAAGGCTGGAACTTTGGCTAAAGAATTTCCCGCATTTCCCTTTCTCCAGTGTGAACTGGGGTTTGTTTGTTTGTTTTCCTCCTCATTGCTGATCATTCATTAAATTATCTCCTTGGTCTTTGTGATTTTTACTTTTGCACCTATTTAGGATTAAATATTCTCTTGAAGACCTCAGGTTCAGTGCATAGACTAATGGTGTAGTGGACTCACATACACATATTTTAAACAAATTCCCAGGCCATCCTGTTGATACTACTGATTTGTAAACTATCAACTTGGTCCCATTTTGCCACCGCCCACCTCGGCATATAGGAGCGTGACAAATGCTTGTATCAATCGGCAAGGTCCATGGAGGCCACGCCCCGAGGAAAGAGGCATCATCTCTGGCAGAAATACTCCCTGCTCTTAGATTTCTACTCTAAAAAGCTCCAATGATGTAAAACAGGATCCCAAGAATTAGGACTGTGGAAAAAATTGAGTCCATGAAAGATACATTTTCTTGTAAAGGGCAGCCAGAATTCAGGGGCTGCAAAATTCCTTTTGGTTTTTTCTGAAGGCAAGTCCTTTGATCTAAAGATTAGCTCCCAGGACCTCTCAACCAGCAGGGGAAGCTGCAAACCCATTTCCCAAAGAGATGCAAAACTGTCTCTGGAACCTGGGCCATTTGTTTTTCCTCTTAAGAGATGCTAATAAGCTCTTATCTGGCCTTAACAAGCCTATCCTTAGGACTCAGCAGCAGTACAGTAAAAAACTCGAAAGTCTGCTCCAAAATCATGCATTAAAGAACAATTATAGAAATCCAATCACCTGTGTTATAATGTTTTTGCCCTGTTTTACTAACTGTAATATATTTATTGCCTCATAGGGGATGGTGGAGCAGACAGGACCGGACAAATCTGCAACACAGCCCATGGATCTTGATCAAAGAGGGCCTGGACTAAGCCCTAGTGACAAAAAGACTCTGGAAGGATCAAAGGAGATTCTAGAAGACTGAATTTCCCCAAAACGGACTTTGGGTGTGAACCCCCACCTTTACAGGTGCCTGCCTGTCCTGGATGCCTTTCCAGACTCCAGACCTTGCTCCCTAAGGCTCACCCAAGGCCAGAAACCTGATTCCAATGACAAAGGCCAAGGGGGCTGACTTTAATCACCTAGTCCCAGACGAATCTTAAACTGTGAAGCCATGGATCTTCTTTTATCCTGTTTATCTTGTTTACAATTAATGCCTCACTATTGTCCTTTGGTGCTTACACGGGGTCTAGGGTATAAATACTGGTGGCGGTTGTCCATGTCAATAATTATTTCAGATTTTTTCCCGGAGAGGAATCTCCACTTTTAGCGCCGTGAACAGGAACTTAAAGTTTATTTCATAAAAGGGAAAAAATTGCTGCAGATAAGTGGCTGCAGAACTGCAACCTAAGCCCTTGTCCATCTTTCTGAGGATCTCAGTTCCAAACAGACTCAGTACCAGATTTGCCCCCCAGGACTGAGCAAGTTCGTTTCAGCACCATTTAGTGTTAATACATGGTACAAAAGAAGTGTTATCTTCATATTTTACTTGAGAGTCTGAGGTGAACAGGAGGCTGTTGTTTCCAGATAGACAAGGACTGCCAGAAGGGGAAACAGCTTGCCGGACATGGTGGCGCATACTTGTAATCCCAGTGCTTGGGCGGCGGAGACAGGAGGATCAAGGATCACGCAGGTTCGAAGCCAGCCGTGCTGGCTTAAGAGACCTTGTTTCCAAATAAAAAAGTATAAAAATAGGTTTGGGAGTATAGCCCGGAGGTAGAAGGGTTTACAGGAACCCCATTACCACCAAAAAAGGGGGAGACAGCCATTAAGGTACTTAGAAAAGTAAAATAAGCTGAAAATATAGATTATAATATTACTTAAAGGATGAAGCACTGAGTCAGGGGATCCCCAATCTCCAAACTCAGTAGAAATGAATGATCTGTGGGGGCAGATTTATGCAGCATGATCAATAATAACTCAAAAACCTATAACAATATAATCACAGCTGAAACCATCCTATAGTACTGGCCAAAGATAGAGAAATTAATATAGTTGCAGAAATTGAGAACAGACTTCATGCAAGCTGACAAAATACAAGTAGACTGGCTTTGACATTTGTGGGATAGTAGAGCAAACATGATTTCTCTTTGGGGCCAAGAGTTATAACAAATACCTTTTTGGCTGAAAATCCAAATTTAAATTGATGCATATGTGAATATATAAAGTCACATAAAATCTCCTAGGTCCCTTTTCCCTGTTCTTCTCTCTTAATCTGTAGGTGCAAAAAGGCCCTCAGGATTCTCAGCTGTCTGTCTGTGTTTGATAAGCCTTCTATCTAAGCATGAGTTGCCCCCCAAGACTCCTTTTAAACTAAGGAGAAAAAAGAAGGGAGATGATATTTTTAAATTCAAGCTTCTAGGTATGGTTCTTGAGGTGTTTTCTTTTTTATTTCTATTTTCCTTCTCTCTCTCTCTCTCTCTCTCTCTCTCTCTCTCTCTCTCTCTCTCTTCTCTCTCTCTCTTTGGCCAAAGTCTTCTTCCTTTAAGAGACGGGTGCTTGTAAGCACCAAAGATAGGGCATACCTGATAGGCCAAGATACGCTATTCCTGGATCAAAGAGAATCTAAGTTGCCGTCCAGAAGATTTATGTAACAAATTGGCTTCCCAACATCTGGAGCAGCCTCTCGGTTCATCAATTGTAAGGTACTTATGAGACACAGTGTTGAAAGAAACCAGTCCTGATGTGAAAGTCAGGAAAGCTTCTTTCTCTAAGCACCACATATTCAGATCTGATACACTTCAATGGACAGTCATATAACTCTAGTAAAATGTTTGTCCTGTACAGTTACTGTCAGATAGGGAGAATTTCCATAACTTTGCCTTAACAAAGTATGTTGATTTTTCTATTATTTGTATTTGTGGAAATATGTGAATCCAATATTGTCACCTTAAATAGATATAACCAGAAAGGAAAGTTCCCTCCTCTTTGTCTGACCTTTTGTTTTAATTGAGATAAATTCCTATCCTGCTGATGTTAATTAAAAAATTAAAAGGGCTATACATTTGAGGAGCACTAATTGCTGTATTTAAGTTGTATTTTGTTATCTACTTAACTTTGCTTTTATCTATGTATGTTTTATCTATGAATGTCCTCAACTCCTCTTAAGATCCTCTACAAGTTTTTGTGTCAGCATATCATCAAATTGTAAATTCCTAAAGTGCACCTAAATTACTTGAGATATCAGGTAAATTGTTTTTCATAGAAATTTCTCTTTTTTTCCTGAGAATTCCAAATAAGGCTCAAAAAATCCAGTAGGAACTAATAGAGTACACCGGAGTGTTGAATTAAAAAAAAAAACCACTGATATTGAGGTCAAGGATACTTGAATAGCCAATAATGTACAGATAAAATAAGCCAGTCATGTTTATTAAGAGTAGGCTGGCCAAGTGTGGTGGCGCACGCTTGTAATCCCCGTGCTTGGGAGGCGGAGACAGGAGCATCACGCAGGTTCAAAGCCAGCATGCTGCCTTAAGAGATCCTGTATCCAAATAAAAAAGTATAAAAATAGGTCTGGGAGTGTAGCCCAGAAGAAGGTTTTCCAGAAACCCCAGTACCACCAAAAAAATGTATTTCTATATTTGTGAAAAATAGATTAAGATTTCTTTCTTTAGGTTCTTCACTAAATAGAAGATTGCCATGAGTTAAATTCTAATTAACAGCCGGGCGTGGTGACGCACGCTTGTAATCCCAGCATTAGGGAGGTTGAGACTGGAGGATCGTGGTTCACGGACAGCCTCAGCTACTTAGTGAGACCCTCTGTAACTCAGTGAGACCTGGTTTCAAAATAAAGAATAAAAAATAGAGCAGGGGCTGTAGCTCGGAGGTCTTGGCCTGAGGTTGGTGGGAGTCAACTTCAAGTGACCACCTGGTTAAACCTGTGATAACACAGTGTCTTCGCTCCATCTTTCTTTTGAAAGGACCAAATAGGCAAGTTATATGGGGATGTGGTGGGAATCACCATCCTGCATCCTTCAAGTCTTTCACGAAGGCACCCACCACTGTTATCCCCCAGGCATGTGATATTGCTCTGGTTTACAATTTTCCTAGGGAGAGAGAGCACTAGTTCTCTTCACTTGACCTTTCTCAGCAAAAGAACCCTCAAAAACACCTCAATAGTCATGATGTACATACACAAACTTATAAAAGCTAATCAATGTGGGGGGAGAGTGGAGAGGGAACTGGGCAAGTGATCAAAAAGTACCTCTACAACCCTGAACTTTATTAAGAAGTATGATTACAATGTACCAATAAAAAGAACCCTCAATCCAGAGGTCAAAGAACCAGTGTGGGAATGCTAGTTTTCTGGGGATGTGTATCCTAATCATGCATGCCAGAACTTGAGAAATAATCACAGGAATGGTTCAGGAACCCACTTGATCTACTGTGAGATGAATCTGGTATAAAATTCATGAATCTTCTGACCTCCACCAGTTCCTACTCTATCTGGGCCACAGTAATATCTCGGGTCTCTAGGAATTAGTTCATAAGTACTGTCCTGTATTTCAAAAAACATCTGATTTACTTTTTCTTAATGAATAGCTACCCTGGTAAAAGTCCATATCACCTAGAGAAATGATATCATGTAGGTTTTTGGCAGTGATGTGGATCCTTTGGGAGGGGACCATGCCTCATTCAGGGGGTTCTGGTTCTATAAACTGACTCAGTAGAGAAATGGGTTCAGGAATTATGTTTTTGATTCAGGTTCAACTGTTGTTTACATGTTGGAGAATACTTTCTGGTTATTCAGACCTAGTAAGGATACAGACTTTCCATCTATGTCACATCTAGGAATACTATAAACAACTATCCAACACCAGAGTCTTTATGAGTCAGACCATTCAGATTGCTTCCTTAACTTAGCTGCACACTACAGTAAGTAACTCAACCTACCTTGCCTTTGGCCATTAAGTGCCACCACCTGGTTCTTGCAACCCTGCATCCAATTTCCTGCATTGCACTTAGGTTTCCCAATTCACAGGCAGTGATTCCTATTGTGAATTTTGAACTACAGAGAACTATTTGAGAGGGTTTCTCAAATTCTGGGGCACCCCCTCACATACTAATTTCTCATAGTCACAAAAAATATGTTCTCGAGACCTCCCAGGGTGGAGAAGCATAACTTCAGTGACAAATACACTCTCTTATTCCAATTTCACATGGCCTTTGGCTTTCATTCTCTATAGTATACTAAAAGCGTATCTGCATTCCAACCTCATCTATGTAGGCCATCTTTAGTCCATTTTTATAACCATTTAGTCCATTTTTATAGCCAAGCTACTATACTAAACATATAATTTTAATGGATAATACACATGCTACAATACTAAATAAATAATCTTGAATTAGTGAGCCTGTGTCAAGGAATTTTGCCTGATACAGGTTTATGTTCTGACCATCATAATCTCATACCCTTAATATCCATTAATATATATTAATATATATTATATTAATATCAGAGCTTATATTTATGCATATTCTGAAAGCCATGGCATTCTTTTGAAATGCAGTTCACTTCTATATTTAGCACTATTGCCCCCATCCGTCAGTGCCGCCTTGAACCTATGTTAAGTTGTTGATCTAGAGGAAAAGAGGGATGTTAGGCTAGGCCCTGAGCAGAATCAGCTGTAAATTACAGGGCAGCTGCCTCATTGATGGCCACTGCCACTTTCTCAGACATATTTTGGAAAAAAAAATCTTTTTGGAGAAGATCCTGTGGGAATATGATTTACATCCTTCCATTTATTAAATCCTCATGGGGCACTAGTCTTATTGTTTAGTTCCAAAACATTTTCTCCCCCATCACTTTCTGCCACTCCTGCCAGAAATTTTCTGAAGCATTTCAAATAACTTTCAGTGCTCTGTGAAATCCCAAATGCTTTCCAGAGGTAATCTTCAGTCCCAATGCTGCTGCTGTACTTGCAGGTGAAACTTATAATCACTCCCCAGCAAGAGGTGAGATCATGGAGCTCAGCCCTTTTATCTAAGGTTCCTGCATCTCATTCTCACAATTCAGAGGCTGCTTCTGCATCTATGTCTTGGAATGCACATCCACAATTGGTAAGTAGCCTTTCCAATTGCAGGGAAGTATCAGATTTTCAGGAAGAATTCATCTCAGGAAATCTAAGATTAGTAAGTCTTTAAAAATTGGCTTTGTGCCGGGCGTGGTGGCACACACTTGTAATCCCTGCGCTTGGGAGGTGGAGACAGGAGGATCGCGCAGGTTCGAAGCCAGCCTTGCTGGCTCAAGAGACCCTGTTTCCAAATAAAAAGTAAAAAATAGGTCTGGGAGTGTAGCCCAGAGGTAGAAGGGTTTCTAGGAACCCAAGTACCACACACACACACACACACAAAAAAAAAACTGGCTTTGTGAGATTGAAAATATAAAAAACAAACTTTTGTTGGGTGATAGGTAGGTTGGGGGAGAGAAGAGAGATAGAGATGATAGGTGATAGATAGATAGATAGATGATAGTGGAGCAAAAGAAGAAGGAGGAAGAAGAGGAGGATGAGGATGAGGAGGAGGAGGAGGAGGAGGAGGAGAAGGAGAAGGAGAAGGAGAAGGAGAAGGAGAAGAAGGAGAAAGAAGAAGGAGAAGAAGGAGAAGAAAAGATTTTTTAAATACAACGAGGAAGGACTGTTACTAAGGGAATTAGAGGCTTCCCAGAGTATTGTGCCCAGTGACATCAATAATAATGTGTCCCTAATTTTTTATCCTTAGGAGAATGCTTAAAAGGTTCCTTTGCCTTTCAGTTCTAAAATTAAAATCTTATATAATGATGAATATGAATAAATATTGTGGCTGTATGTAAAAACTAATAATTAGCATTTTATATCTCAAAATATAAATTTTGCCCTAATGTGGAAGTCTTTAAATGTGACTGGATATTCTCATACTAATCAACCCTCTCAACCCTCCAAGTGTTTCCACTATGATTTTTATCTGTAATAATAAATCTCTACCTGTATCTATTATCTCTCTAGTATACCTTAGATATTGGTCGATTTCATCTCAACCACATGTCCCATTTATATCACAATCCTCATTTATTCAGAAACAACAATCTCTGACAAAAGTCTCTATTGGGAGATCAAGTAAGCCCCCCACCTTGAAACCTGAGGCTCCTGATGTAGCTCCTCCCTGTGTCTCTACAGAACCACTTCAAGGAAATTATGCATCACTGTAACCTGTGAGTCATTGCAGGTCTCATGGGCTTGTCGATTCAACCCAGAAGTGTCCAAACTGCTAGGCTCATCAGCTCATGGAAACTATTAAAATTTCCACAGCAAATTCTATTGACATAATTTCACTGAAATAACACATTTTGTTATTTCACTTTGTGATTTCTCTTGAAGATGATTCCTGGTACTTTCCTTTATGCCCTTTATCAGTTTGTATGTTTTTCTAGTTTTGTAGCCTATTTTAATTACACTAGTGATTTACTATTTTCTTATTTCATCCTGAGTAGTGTTATAAAAGTTACAATTTTTACTAGAGAGCCCATGTGCATATAAAATTAAATTGAATAGTCATACTGATAAACTACTCTTGTCTTTTATCAAATCCCAACTCAGATCACTGTTCACAAGTAGTTAGTATTCATCTAGACAGTTTTATGTTTGTTTGCTTGCTGTTATGTTTGTTGTGTGTGTTCGTTGAGCCCTGCCTCTGTTGGAGCTGGCACTGGGTGACGCCTGCTGTGCATCCTCTATCCAAGGTCCTGCTGGAAGTCTGTGAGGCACACAGGGTTGCTTCCAGGATGACCAGTGCCTCCACAGCCAGGAATCTTGTCTGCATGGGTTGACCTGTGCCTATACCTTTCTTAAACCTTTAATTATTAAATTGTATAATCCATCACAATGAAAACAACAGAGGTTGAGAAAACTGTGGATATTACTTCTCTTATTTCAAAATTAACTATTCTGAAAAAATGCAGTGTTTAAATTATGAGCAAAAAACGTTTTAAAGTTAAACGCATACAAGTCAAACAGGATGAATTTTAAGAAAATTATGATATAAGCCTGTGTATATTTTAAAATCAAACAAGGACAAAATGTCTTCTAATTTTAGGTCCATGCTAATGAGCTCTATTTTCTCAGTAATGTTTTATTAATTATGGTTTGCGATAAGTAAAATATAAATATTGTATCAGAGAATTGAGCCATGATATAATAATAATAATAATAATAATAATTATTATTATTATTATTATTATTATTCGTGGTGGTGGTACTGGGGTTTCTGGAAGCCCTCTACTTCTGGGCTACACTTCCAGATCTATTTTTTATATTTTTTAAAATTTGGAAACAGGGTCTCTTAAGCCAGCGCGGCTGGCTTCAAACCTGCACGATCCTCCTGTCTCCACCTCCCTAGCGAGGGAATTACAAGCGTGCGCCACCATGCCCGGCTGAGCCATGATATTATTTTAACAAATGAATATTTTATAAGTATTGAAACAGTAGAAACCCACTTTACATTTTCTTAGAATTTTTTGGTTATTTTTGACACAAACATTTTATTAACATATAAATTTGTTTAAGTCCTACACATGCACATATATTACCATCATCTGTCGAGTGGTATGGTTGCTGCCAATATTGTTGAATGCTGTTTCTTATATGTTGTGGCTAAGAATGAGAGATTTAATTTTAGTTTGTTTTTGTAATATAATTTCTGCATATATTACTTATTATAGAATATGTGAACATTTGTTTTGACCATGTGTATTGATTTTATATTCAACCCCAAATTGAAGGAATGTACTCCAACATTTCTGCTTAGGAGATTTGATATTTTTTACATTTAGGATACAGTTTGTTATTTAGTTGTATGTGGTCAAGCTTACCTCTAGTTTATTGAAATAATGGTACTATAATTTTTTTCTTTTTCAGTACTAGGGATAGAACCTGAGCTACACCTCCAGCCTTATTTTTTATTCTTTATTTTGAAACAGGGTCTCACTGAGTTGCAAAGGGCCTCACTAAGTAGCTGAGGCTGTCTGCGAACAACAATCATCCTGTCTCAACCTCTCTCTCAAATGCTGGGATTATAAGCATGCGCCACCACACCCAGCTGGTACTGTTATTTTATACCACGTAATAAATAACTTCCCAATATTTATATTTATCATAAAAATATATCCACCCATATGTGTGCAGAATGTACTGTAGATTTTTTTTAATTTTTATTTTTTATTGGTGCACTGTATTCATACATCATAGTGGGATACAAACTTTTGTAGACATACATGCACACATCACCCAGTCAACCCCCACCCGATCCCCACCCCATTCTCTCCCCATCCCTCCTTCCCATGCTTGGCTTAGTGGTTGACATCTAGTATTATAGCAATTTATCCAAAATTAAAAATGATAATCTCACGTAACAGTTTCATTTGTCTGATACCAAGCTTTTGATGACTTAAAGATAACATTTCAATATTTCTTTTTGCTTTCTTTCTTACCAGAGAATATTTTTTTCTATTTTTTAAGTGAAACTATCATATATTTATATATTTATTTTTCAGGAAAAAATCTATCCTAATATGGAATATGGATTCTAGATACCCAAAATGATCTTGAAAAAGAACAAAGCTAGAAGATATATATTTTCTGATTTCAAACCATATAAAGCTACAATAATTGAAACAGTGTAGTACTGTTCTAAAGGCAGATATATAAACCATTGGAGTTAAATACAAGCCTAGAGCTAAATTCTTCCCTATATTGTCAAGTTATTTTTGACAAGGTTTCCACGAACATTTGGTGGTGGAAATAATAATCTTTTAACTAAATATTGTTGAAAAATAATAATTACATGGAAAATAATAAAATTGGACCCTTACCTAATCCCATATACAAGTATTAACTCAAAATAGATAAAAGACCTAAATATAAATCTTAAGACTATAAACTTTTAGGAGAAAATCTAGGTCATAAAACCTCACAACAATGAAATTGGCAGTAATTTCTTGGATATGATTTCAATGGCACAGGCAACAGAAGAGTATACAAACTCCCTAAAAAATAAAAAAAATATTGTATATCCAAAGACAATGTAAACAGAGTTAACAGTTACTAATAGAATGGGATAAAATATTTCCAAATGCTATATCTGAAGGTATATTAATATTCCAACTAGAAATCCTAAAAATTAACAACAATAAAGGCAAACAATACAATTTAGAGATAGGTAAAAGACTAACATAAATAATGAATCTCCACAGATAACCAATCTTAGTTGTCTGTTGGATGGAAAATCTTGTTTCTCTGGTTCTGGTGTGTGTTACCTATTTCTTCTTTGTAGTTCATCTCTTTGAGTATTTTCTCTAGCGCTGGTTTTGAAGACATAAATTCCTTCAGTTTCTGTTTGTCATGGAAGCTTCTTATTTCTCCATCTAATTTGATAGAAAGTTTTTATGGGTAGGAAATTTTTGGCTGGAAATTGTTTTCTTTCAGAGTTTGGAATATGTTACTCCAAGCCCTTCTGGCTCTCATGACTTGGTTTGGGAAGTCTGGAGTGATTCTAATTGGCTTGCCTCTGAATGTCACTTGGCCCTTTGTTTTTGTTGCCTTTAAGATTCTCTGCTTGGCTTCCACATTGGTCATTTTGACAATTATGTGGCGTGGGGATCCTCTTCTCCGATCCTGTCTAAAGGGAGTTCTATAAGTTTCCTGGATCTGTGTATCAACCTCTTGCTCTATGTTTAGAAAATTTTCTGCTATTACTTCCTTGAAGAGATTGTTGATCCCTTTGGTTTCACTTTCTTTTCCCTCCTCTATTCCAATTATTCTTAGGTTAGCTCTCTTAAAATGGGCCCATATTTCTTCAATGTCAGATTCCTGCTGTTGGATATTTTTTTCTAGATTAGAAACTATGCATTCATTTTTGGAATGATCATCTTCTAAGAGCGAGATTCTGTTCTCCATGTGTTCTAATCGGTTGTTTGTGCTTTGAATTGAGGCCTTTACTTCATTAATTGCATCCTTTATCTCTTTTTGGCTCTCTCTGAGTTCTTTTCGAAGCACCTCTATTATTTCTACAGTTATTTTCCTGATTTGATCTTCTAGAAATCTCTGATTTTCTGTTTTATCGGGTTCTGATGTTGTGGGGTTTGGGGCATTCATTGCTCCAGTGTTATTCCTCTTTCCCATGATTTCGGAAGTTTGTGCCTTCTCTAGGTTCTTCGCTGGGTCACTACGGCTTCACTTAAGGTGCTCTGGATCTCGAGTCTGTAGTATCTTAGACCCCACTACTCCTTTACTGGGTTGTATCACAGAGTCTCCAACCCAGAGAGTCGATAGAGGCTGCTTTAAACTATGGGGGGTGCCAGGTTGCACATTCTCCTATGGTGTGATATCTCTGCCACCACCACTCCCCCACTGGGTCAAGTCCCAGGGAGTACAGTACTGGGATTTTTCCTCTGGGGCCCACAATTTGACTCACTGTTCTTGAGTTCGCAGATGTAGCTGTAGGGGGACTCGGTGAATTCGCTGCTGCTGCTGCCGGTGGCAATATGGCACCGCTGGTACGCCCTCAGCCGTGAGGCTGGCTTATTTCTTCTTGCTTTTGAATTCCACTCTGAGTTCTTGCAGCGTGTGCTGAGCTCAGCCACTGGGAGCTTTAGGTGCTCCCTGCGCTAAAAAATCCCACCTGGCTGTTCCGCAGCAGCTCACCTCAGCTTGCTGTAGCCGTCCGGTGAACTCGCCGTTGCTGCTGGCAGTATGGCACTGCTGCCGCATCCTCGGGCGTGAGGCCGGTGTCTCTCCTCTGTGGCTCTGATCTCTGTTCTCAGTCCACTTTCTCTCTGGAGCCTGGTGATTTTTTTGTTTCTCTGGTGATGGTGTTTTCTGGCTATGAAAGGTGCTGATTTTGTGGTATTGGAGACTAGTTGTTAGCGGGGCTCTTAAGCCCCGCTTTTCTCAGTCGCCATCTTCCCGGAAGTCCTCTGTAGATATTTTTGAACCATCAATGCTTTTTAATTTTTATATAAAGTATATAGAACCCATTGTATTTATTTTATTTATGTTATTTCCATTTTGTCTTTTACTGTAACTTGGCAAATATTAGAAATATTACTCTTTAGATTGAAGTAACATTAAATCATTTAATTGGAAAAATGAAGTTAAATATACTACCTTGAGATATTATTTGTCTCTGCTATTATGTGTTTCTGATCTTCATTATTTCAATTGAGACAGGGCTTCACTATATTATTTAATCCATGATCTTGCCTCATCTTCCTGAGTAACTGGATTTACAAACATGAGCCACTGAAACCATTCCTCAATCCTCATATCTTAATGGTGTTTTAAGATTCGCTTTTAGCTCTGTAAAATTGCTAAATTTTCAAATGACATTTGCCAAATTTTAATTATTAGGCTTTTGTCACTTATCAATACTGGTGAATTTTGCCATGTATGATTATAGAAAGAACTTAAAGATATCTTTGAGAAGTTTTTGTTGTCATAGCTATTTTAATTCAAATGTTTTTAAATTTATAAAATATATTCAGTTATAAAGTTGTTAGAAATAATACAGACAAGCTAGCCATGATGGCACAAGCTTGTAATCCCAGCATTTGGAGGTAGAGACAGGAGGATTGTGGTTTACGGACAGTCTCCTGTCCGTGAGGCCCTTTGTAACTCAGTGAGACCCTGTTTCAAAATTAAGAAGACGAAAAGAAAAATAGGGCTGGGGGTGTGGTGTGGAGGTTGAATTCCCCTAGGTTCCATCCCCAGTACCACAAAATAAATTAATAATAAATAAATAAGTAAATAATAAATAATACAGACAGAAGCTATGAGCACTTTAACCACTTTTTCCACTGGCAACATTTATAAAACTTTATTGTAATATTACTAGAAGGATATTGAAATTGATGCTATATGCTGACTTCAGATTCTCCTATTTGAACTCAGGTGTGTATGTGAAAGGAAAGAGAGGGAAGAGATATTACCCCCTTTTATTTTAAAGCCCCTTGCAGATGCTTTCATATTTAGTCTGACACAATTACTTCATGTTATTTCATTTTATTTTTTATTTTATAGGATTTAAATTTCATTTTTATATAACATTGTTTAAAGTCAATGAAATAATTTTATATCAATCCAAAATTAATACACAGAAATTTCATCAAGTTTAATTCCTGTCCTTCCAACCTGATCACTTTCAGTTTTGGTATATAACTCTTCCACTTGCTTCGAAAACACAGCATATTTTGTATGTGGGTATCATGTTTTTTCACTTAAGCATGTACCTAGGAGAAAATGCAATGTACGCAATTTAGGAAGCCATTGAGCTATGCAAACTTCAACATAGAAATCCCAGAGCTTACTGAGACTGTTAAAAATGTCATCATCTGCCGGGTGTGGTGGCGAACGCTTGTAAACCCCGCGCTTGGGAGGCAGAGACAGGAGGATCGCGCAGGTTCGAAGCCAGCCGCCCGCGCTGGCTTAGGAGACCCTGTTTCCAAATAAAAATGTAAAAATAGGTCTGGGAGTGTAGCCCGGAGGTAGAAGGGCTTCCAGGAACCCCAGTACCACCAAAAAAAAAGTGTCATCAGTGCCAGGTATGATGGTACATGCCTATACTCTATACTCCCAGTTCTTAGAAGGCTGAATGAGATAGGAGGATCACAGGTTGAAAGCTAGCCTCAGCAATTTATTCAGGTCCTCTGCCACTTAGTGAAACCCTGCTTCAAAATTTAAAAAATAAAATAAAATAGGACTGGGCATGTAGCACAGAGATAGAATATCCCTGGGTTCAACCCCCAATACCAATCTCCCCCAACAATGTCATCAGTGAAAATATTCGAAGTAGAGAAAAGCCTACCAATTATAGTAGCACAGTCATACTTGTTAATTTTTTTAAAAACTGGAGATTGAACTCAGGGGAATTCTACCTCCAAGCTACACCCTCAGCCTTTATTACTTTATTTTGAAACAAGTTCTCACTAAGTTGCTGAGATTGTCCTTGAACCTGTTGTCCTCCTGTCTCAGCCTCCCATGTACTTGGATTACAGGCATGCATCATAACACCTGACTTCTTGTTAAATTTTTGAAAAAGACATACAAATTATTCAAAGTATGGCATTTTACCTTAGACATTTTGATTTGCTTACAGAATGGGATGTTGGAAGGGTTCCAGGATGTGAGCTGATGTAATGTGGGGGTAGGAGACTTCCAAAAAGGAGACAGGAAACTATTATACCATCTGTAAATGGATTATGTTTGTATCACATGGTGAATGGGGGCAACCCACAGATATTTGAGCTGTTCGTGTGTACCATTTTGTGTGACAGCACAGAACATTGCAGCTAAGTGCAGTTTTTGTCTTGTCTTTCTTGCAGACAAAATGCCAATCAGCAGGCACAAAATGAATTTTACACTCAAACCATATTCTAGTTCTTTAATCATACTGGAAAAGATATAAATCAATGCCAAGTGCACCGATATCAAGCATCTCTGTACTGCAGAGGTGTGGAGCCCTTTGTTGTTGTTCACTCACCCAAGCCCTCACAGATGGAGCCTGCACTACTTTCAAGGCAGTTCTTGGTGAGTTGTTCTTGCCAAAATAAGTATAAAGGGCTAAGGACCACTCAAAGTGAGATCACAGGAATCACGATATGCAGAGAAAAGTCATCTCCATCATGATGATGAGTCATTAAATTCTGCTCCTTTTTTTTTTTTTTTTACTGATTCCTCAGACTTTGGTTGAAATCAACACTCCCTATATGTGGATGCAATGGATTCTGAGAATCTGAAATTGGGCATCATCTTTTTTGCTCAGACTGGAGTTGGCATATTTGGGAATTCCTTCCTTCTTTGTTTTTACAGTTTCTTTTTGCTCACTGGACACAAGATGAGACCCACAGACCTAATTCTCAACCAAATTGTCTTAGCAAATTTTTTGGTTCTCTTAACCAAAGGGATACCTCAAACAATAGTGGCTTTTAGATGGAAATATTTTTTGGATGATGCTGGATGTAAACTAATTTTCTATTTTCACAGAGTGGGCACAGGTGTATCCATCCGCACTGTGTGCCTCCTTAATGGCTTCCAGGCCATTAAGCTCAACCCCAGTATTTGTAGGTGGATATATTTCAGGATTAAATCCCTCAAGTTCCTTGGCTTCTGCTGTTTCTTGTGCTGGGTCTTACATCTCTTGATTAATTTGTTTATTGCCATATTGGTGAGTGGTCCATTGAATAGCAAGAACTCAACTGTGGAAAACAATTATGAATACTGTTCCTGGATAAAGCCAGATAGTCAATTATCGGTATATACAGTCTTATATTATTCCCCTGACTTGCTGAGTCTAGTGTTCATGGCCTGGGCCAGTGGCTCCATGGTCCTTGTCCTGCACAGACACAAGCAGCGTGTCCAACACATCCACAGTCACACTCATTCTTCTGGACCTTCCCATGAAGCAAGAGCAACACGCACCATTCTGATCTTGGTGATCTCCTTTGCTGCCTTTTATTTTGTCTATACTATTTTGACCATTTGGATGACTCTAGTTGCACACCCAGGGCAGTGGAATGTGAACATCTCTGTGTTTGTGGCCTCCTGTTTTCCATCATTCAGCCCCTTTGTGCTCATACTCAGTGACGCCCGTATCTCTCAGTTATGCTTTGCCTACAGGGCAGAAACAATTTGATTTTAAATGTACTTCAAGTAGAGTGAGTTTATTCTCCTTGGATGCAGTTCTTTAAGCATTGGTAACATTTGATTAACTACCACATGGTAGGAATTTAGGATACCAAGAAAAATACATCTAGCAATGTCCTTCACACATTTATTTCCTAATGGGGTTAGAAACATCATATAGTTAATAATAAAAAGATTTCTCAATATGTGCTAGGTTCAGTGGAGAAGTTGAAGGAAATTTCTCATAGTGAACTAGAAATAAATTTCTATACCTAGGCAATTACAAAACATCTGTCAGTCAGTCGTATGAAGATGGATAAAAGTGCTTTTTGGAGCTGGGTGTGGTGGCACACGCTTGTAATCCCAGCTCTTGGGAGGCTGAAACAGGAGGATCTCACAGGTTTGAAGCCAGCCTCAACTACTTAGTGAGGCTCTCAGAAACTTAGTAAGACCCTGTTTCCAAATAAAATATTTTAAAAAATAAGTCTGGGAGTATAGCCCAGAGGTAGAAAGCCTCTGGGTTCCACTGCCAGAACCACCAAAAAAAAAAAAAAGTTTTTTTTTTTTTTTTTTTAAGAATACATTGTTTAAGCATAGTTTGGGCTACCTCTTTATGACACAGGGAAGCACCTGGAAATTCCCAGTGTTAATGAATACATGTGCAGGAGTACATAAGGGTTGGGAGAAATCCATTATGTTTAGAGCCAAACTGGGAGAGCAGAAGAATACAAATTAAACAAGGAAGCAAATGGAAGGTTGGTTCATGGTAAACAGTCATGTACATAAATTGGAGCATTTTTTCAGTGAAAATGGTGGCCAGGAAGGGTGTTTGAGCCTGTGAGTGAAAATGTCAGATATACTTAGTCTAAATTACGAAATGTTTCAGTCAAACTTTTATCTGTTTAATATTTTATACTTTAATTTTTATTTTATTTTTTAATTTTTTTTGTGTGGTACTGGGGTTCCTGGAAGCCCTTCTACCTCCAGGCTACACTCCCAGACCTATTTTTACTTTTTTTTTTTTTTTTTTTTTTGGAGTCAGGGTCTCCTAAGCCAGCACGCGCGGCTGGCTTCGAACCTGCACGATCATCCTGTCTCTGCCTCCCAAGCGCAGGGATTACAAGCGTGCGCCACCACGCCCGGCTATACTTTAATTTTTAAATGAATCAATTAGCTTTCTAATATGTGCAAAATATTTTCTAATATTTAAAAATGTGTATACAAAATAAATGTAATATGTACAAAATAAATTGTAATATGTACAAAATAAAAAAGGGCTGAGAGTATAGCTTGGAGGTAGATTGTCCCTGGGTCCAATTCCCAGTACTCTCATATCCTCATTAAAAAACACTATAAAAAATCTGCATTAAATAGTTTGGTGGGATGTTGGTGTTGTCCTTATCATGTCTTTCTTACTCCAAGTTTATTGAAGCCTATGCTACTTTTCTAGAATAAATCCCATAACACTCACATTACTGCCTCCTGTTTTCTGGTGTTTATGTGGTCATTAGAAATCTTACAGGATCTATACTACCCTTGATATATGTACAATTTACTCTTGCTAGCACCTGAAAAACTTAAGAGCCTAAAATATTTCTGTTCATTTGGTCTTGGCCATCCTCTTAACATTTTATTGGAAAATTCTAGCCTGACCATAATCTCACTATAGAGTCTGGAGTGAATTATCCTTAGTGGTCTCCCTATTCTAGTGCTTGAGGCCACTGCAGGAGTCTTTTTGGCCTCCATTCAAAGACTCGTTGTTGCTGTCCAGTTCCAAAGATTCCTTCAACAGTGAGAAAACACATCAAAGACAGCCCCCTTTACCCAGAAACTCTTCCCCATTTATAGCAAACACTAAACTCTTATCACAGATGGAAGGCCAGTAGTACACATTCTAATTCTGTGTTTTGCATCTGGGGCTGCTGGCCAGAGACTTCTGGGATTCTGAGCTCAGAGTTCTAGCTCACAAGCAGCTGGGAAGGAGAAGCTGCCTCACACCTGGACTTCTCAGTGCTCTTGTTCTTGTGTGAACTTTGTCCTCTCAAAATCCAAATATGAAATTTCCAACCCCCAGTACCTCAGTATGTGACTGTTTTGGAGATAGGCCTCCAAAAAGTAAAGTAAAAATGAGGTCAAGTAGGTGGGCCCCAAAACAACCTAACTGGTATCCTCATATGAAGAGGAGATTAGGACACAAAGGTAGGCCATTTATATAATTTATAAAACAAAAGGTAGGCCTCAGAATTATCAGTCCCACCTACACTTGATCTCCAACTTCCAGATTCCAGGTCTGGAGGAAGAGTACATTTCTGTAATTAAACTGCCCATGCAGTGTTACTTTAGCATAACCTCTTGCAATTGGACCTGAGGGAGCAGAGAGGAAGTGAATCTGATCTAGCTCAGTATCCTGCACACACTCATGTAACAGAGACATTACTGACCAAAAAATCAACCGGGCTTTCCCCTCTTCTCTCCTTGGAACCTTATAAAGAGGGCATATGCTTGTTCTCCGTCAGTTCCCTATCTTCAGCATCTGGGTTGTAACCAAGCATTTTCAATTGTCATTCTATTCTTCAAGTTTCTTTCCATTTCTACCATCCAGTCAAATATGGGTTTTTCTTGTTTGTTGACTCTTCTGTCAGTCAACATAATGAATAAGATCATTTAAATCACTACCATCTAGTCAGAATCTCCTTCCCTCCATCATGGATTGGGTACAGCTGTCTTCAAGATGGTGCCCTGATTTTCCCACCAACTCTCCTCTGCCCAATGTACACATGGACAGAGTGTGCAGTTCCTGAACTTGAACTAGATCTTCAGTCCTCTCTCTTCACTGCTCACATATCTGTATGAGACACTTGTCTGAAATTGGAAATCCTTGCTCTTGTGATGTGGCCTGGCTGTTCTATGGCTCTGAGCTCCTTCTCATTGTCCTCTTCCACTACTGCTTCCACAGAAACCAGCCTCCTTCATGAACCAGAAACAGGACAGGCAGATCTTCATTTGAGGCGTTGCAGTGTTTATTTCTTTTACCCTAAAAATTATCCTCCCAAACACCACATGGTTTAGTATCTCATCTCCTTCAAGTGTTTGCTCAAGTTTCCTCATAAAACAATGTGATATTACACAGCCTCCTCCCACCCCCAATCATTTCAGCACCCTGATCTCCTTTCCTTCTTTCCATCATGCATCCCACATTATAAGATACTATACAAGCTAGTATTTCCTTTCTCATGAGGAAAAATCTAGCTTGACCTCCTGGAATGAACATGAATTCCATGCAAGAGGGGGCCTTGGTCTGTTTCCCGACATCTCTCAGGATGTACAATGGGGCCTGAAACCCACGCTCATTGAACATGTTAGACTTGGGAATCAACATGCTTCCCTGTTCATTTTTACTGTTTTGTAAACTCAGCCCCTTGGTGGCTTCTTCTAGTGAATATTCCTTGGTGTTTTCCAAATGAAATCGAATAACATGAATAAAATTTTTATTTATTCATTTATTTATTCTGGGGATTAAACCCAGAAGCATTCTACCTCTGAGATATACCCACAGCCCTATTTTATTTTTTATTTTGAAATAGGACCTCACTAAGTTGCTAACAGCCTAAGTTGTTGAGGCTGGTCTCAAACCTGCAATCCTGCTGCCTCAGCCTCCCGAGTACTGGGATTAAAGGCATGTGCCACCATGCCCAGCTTGGAATCACATTTTATAGATGCATCTTAAGGGTCACCAGATTCCTCATAGCCATGTGCCCAGCTTCATTCTCCTGGGAACATGACACTTGCCTCACATTACGACATTTTCCCATGGCTATTTTCATCACTAACTCTTAATAATGATGTGGTCTTATGATTAGCCTTCGGTAAAATCCACACTTAACAAATGCTTTCCTAATAATCTTAACATCTCAAGCAGATGCTATCAACTGTAGCTTCAGAGTCACTGAGAATGCCTTCCCAGAAGGGAAATGGGGCCAGAGTCCCATTCACTTCAGGTGTGGGGCTCCTTCCTCACCCCAACAAGAGCTCCAGCAATCTCTGTGCCCACAGCAAACAACTGAATAAGTGGTTATTTGGTTCAGGGAATTTTCATGTTATCAAGGAAATGCCTCAGGAATCCAAGCATAATTGTTTATAACATATTTGTGCCTTCTGGGTTGGGAAGTGTCTTTACTTATGCGGAAAAGTCCTTTCATGGGACGACAGGTATGTTCCACACTGTCTACCTGATTAGGAACAGCTTACCCGCTCTTCTCTTCCCCAATACAGCCCTGTTACCACCCTTGATGTCATGAGCCTGAGGGCTCCCTCTGAAGGCTTTGGCTATGGACAAGGGGTGAAGCAGTGAAGTATTGAAGGGGACTCCAGTGGCGAGTGAAGAATCTTTCTTCCTGGTGGGAAGCATTTTACTAATTTGTGATAATGTCTCTCTGCCTCTCCCAAGCAGAAAGCTAATGCTTTTATGCCATACAAAGAAATTAAAGTCTCATTTTCTCTAACATTTATACACGTTTTTCAAATATGCAAAGTAAATAATGTTGAAAGGCTGAAGCTATCAGACAACACAGGGGCTTTAAATGTCTCAAGATACAAGTGTAGGCTAGGCAAGTGCTTTACCACTAAGCTACATTCCAATTGTTGAGAAGACTTGTTGATCTCACTCTCTGTTCTCCACATCTGAATCTGTCTGTCTCTGTCCTTCTCTGGCCATACTCACTTCATTAAGTTATAAATCACTCTCTCCAGAGATTTTCAGTGCAGTCCACTTTTCCCTCTCTGGGAGCAGGAAGTTATGCAGATCTTCTTCATGTCCTCACAGAACTCCTTCAGTCTGGAGAAATTGAGGCATTATTGCCCAGGGATTGTAGTGGCTCTTCAAAGGGCTGCAGTGGTCAATAGTCTTAGCAGCTGTTTCTTATCTAAAGAAACTTCATTAACTCCCATGTTTAATGGCATGTCTCTATGATTTCCCTTTCAAAAGATTCCCATTCCTTTCTTTTGCCTTTTCTGTTTCTCATTTTAAAATATATTTTATTAAACTAGTGACTTTAGTTTTTTTCTTTTTTTCTTTTTCTTGGTGATACTGGGGGTTGAACCCAGGGGCTTTCTACCTCCAGGTTATACTCCCAGACCTATTTTATATTTTACTTGGAAACCGGGCCTCAGTAAGTTGCTGAGAGCCTAAGTGGCTGAGTCTGGCTTTGAATCTGTGCGATCCTCCTGTCTCAGCCTCTCAAGCGTAGAGATTACAAGCATGCGCCACGACGCACGGCATAAATTTTTTAATTAGTATTATTTTCACTTTTTCTAAGAATGTTGAACCCATGCATGTTCAAAGTGAGAGTGAATATTCACCTTGATAAGCTGCCCTTTCTTCTGAATACCTTCTCCTTATTCCCTTTGTGAAACTCTCACATGATCTTTTTTTGTAGTACTAGGGACTGAATCCAAGGGCATTCTACCTTTGTGCTTCACTCACAGCCCTTTTTTTTAAGCTTTGAAACAGTTTTACTAGGTTGCTGAGTCTCACTACTTGCTGATGCTGTCTTCAAACCTGTGATCATCCTGTCTCAGCCTTTTAAGTATTAGGATTATAGGCATGCATCACCGCAGCTGGCTCTGTCTTTGCCAATGGGACCAGCACTTCCAGTCCAGCACTCTGTCCTACCAGTTGATAAGTGTGGTTATGCAGTCTCCCTGGCTTCAGGGCAGGACCCTTTTTTCTCAGGTCTCTGTGAGCCCCTCTTCCCTGTGGCTACAGCATGGCCAATGTCTGGAGGTGAAAGGCAGTATCTCTTGAGCCTCTTGCCTACAACAGCAGCAAGTTCAAGGTAGGTCCCTGTGCTGAAGAGAGTGAAGACTGTATGAAAAGAGCTGGATACTGAGAACAAATCCTAGGGTGTTTTTCCTCCAAGGGAAAATGCATGACTTCTGCTTTAAGACAAACTGGGGGTCAGGTCTCAGGACTGAAAAGAAGGCTCCTCTGATGAAAGTCTAGACATTTCTAGAAAAATGTATCCAAATCTCTTGAACCCCAATGCTGAAGTTCAAGTACAGCCTCAACGAGGGGCTGGGAGGTGGACAAGAGTGGTCCTTCAGAATCAACTGTCTGTCCCAAAGAACCGAACACTGCAACTGTCCTGAAAAAAGACATGGAGCTTGCCGGGCGTGATGGTGCACGCTTGTAATCCCCGCATTTGGGAGGCTGAGACAGGAGGATCACATGGGTTCAAAGCCAGCCTCGGCTACTTAGTGAGGCTTTCAGCAACTTAGCGAGACCCTGTTTCCAAATAAAATATTTTTAAAAAAAGGTCTGGGAGTATAGCCCAGAGGTAGAAAGCCTCAGGGTTCCACTCCTAGTACCACCAAAAAAAAAAAAAAAAAAAGACATGGAGCTCTTAACTCATCAAATATATTCATAAAGTACTACATAAAGGCATGTGCTCATTGTGAAAATGAAAAATATTTATGTATTCTTTTCAAAGACTAAGAAAGGCTCAAAGTGAAGGAATGAAAATTGCGTATTTTTTATACAAATACTTTTTTTTTTTTTTTTTACTACCACTGATTATCCTATGTAGTTTGAAAAATAACTGAAAGAAAATTCCACAGGGGAGAATTTCAAATGGCCACACTAAGTACAAGTGATCATGGTGGTTAACTGTGAACTCCCCACAAATCTGATGTAAATATCCTGATTTCACTTGTTAAAATGCTAGGTCCTATATGATCTTATATCGTTCAATATTACAATAAAACTTTACAAAACAAATATAAAACAAGTGAGATTCCTCTCCACATTTGTTTTCCTGGGTGTATTACAAATTTGCCTTGGCTGAGTGTTTTAATTTGCTTGTTTTAACTATAACTTCCCCTACTGTTGAGGGGAACTGGGAAATGTCTCTTTGCACAAAACTGAAGAACTTGAGAATGACCAGGAAGAATAATCAGGCTTACCTGTGAAGGCCAAACAGGTACGAAATGACTGACTACCATGCTGCTGAGAAAAATTCAGAAAACCAACCAGTGTACAGAATCTGATGTGATTGCTATGCAGTTAAAACCACATGTATAAAGGGTTTATAAAAAAAAAAAAAAAGCTTTACACAGTCTTAGGTGGTGCCCATCTAATATAACCAGCCATAATGATTTGGAACAAGGATTTCTAATAAATAAGGGGCTTCCTCTCTAACTCTTAACACAGGACAGCAGTAAAGAAATTTTTTTAAAAAAGGGCTGAGACTCTGTTACCTCTTAAACATTGTTACCAAAAAATATATATAAATAAATAAAACTGATGAAAAAAGCATAATACACTTGGCAGGAAATCTGAGTTTGTAAGTATATTTGTTTTTTCTCTTACAGTCTATGTTCCCATCCCCTCCTCCTATCTACCGTTTCCCCTCTTTCCCCATACTGGGGATTGAACCCAAGGAAGCTCCACTACTGAGCCCTTGTTACTTTATTTTGAGACAGGATTACACCAAGTTGCCCTCTTGCCTCAGTCTCAAGTAGCTGGGACTGCAGCTGTGTGCCACTGTAAATAGTTTCATTTTTTAACAATATTAAGCTCTCCAGTGTTAGCCATGCAGACTTATAACTGAAAGCTTTTATAAGTTCATAGAACATATCCCAAAGTGAGTCATATTCCAACATCACTCTTTTTAGACACGCGAGGGATGATCTGCTCAAGTTTTCTCACAGAAAAGACAGTGATGTGATGGTTCTTCACTAAAAATTCTAGGATGGCAAGTAAGGTTCTTCTAGTTACAGACCATCACTAGCTGAAGGTTCCTTGGTATAAGTTCTCTGTTGCCGACCTTCTGGTGAAGAGCCTTCCCACTGTCTCCGATACAAGCCCTTTCATACCTGAGGACTGAGCTGACAGGTAGCCTTCTCATATTCCCTACTTTCACAGGGCTTCTCTCCAATGCGACTACTCATGTGTTAAGAGCTGACCAAAAGAAAGAAAGGAAAAGCCTTGCTACTTTCTTTGCTTTCCCACAACAGCAGGATCCTGCTGTGAGACAGGCAGTGCAGTGCGGTGGGTGAGAAATGCTCCCTGTCCACTGCACTGCTAGTGCCTCTATCAAGAATGGACCCGCTGATGCTGCAAGAGGTGCGACCTTCGTTTGAAGGCCTTCCCACACTCCATGCACTTGTGCGGCGTCTCCCCAGTGTGGATGACTGAGTGCTGAACAAGGTACATACTGCGATGGAAGGCCTTCCCACACTGGGCACATGTGTAAGGCTTCTCCCCAGTGTGAATCCGCCGGTGCTGTGTGAGCTCAGAGCCACACCGGAAGGCCTTGCCACATTCTATGCAATCGTAGGGCTTCTCTCCAGTGTGGATGATGTAGTGCTGAATCAGGTGTGCCTTATTGCTGAAGGCCCTCTCACATTCTTTGCACTCAAAGGGCTTTTCTCCAGTGTGGGTCCTACTGTGGCGAATAAAAGTGGAGCGGTGGGTGAAGGCCTTGTGACACTGAGGGCACTCGTAGGGCTTCTCCCCAGTGTGGATGGGGTGGTGCTGTGTGAGGTACGCCCTGCGTTTGAAGGCCTTGCCACACTCAGTGCACTTGTATGGCTTCTCCCCGGTGTGGATGAAGTAGTGCCGGATGAGGGTTGAGCTCTGACTAAAGGCTTTCCCACAAGCACTGCATTCATATGGCTTCAGTCCAGTGTGAACCCGCTGATGTCGTACAAGATACCACTTCCTGTTAAAGCCTTTCCCACACTGCTTGCATTTGTAGAGGTTCGTCCCTGCATGAATGGAGGTGTTTTTTCCTGGATGCCGAGAGTCATAGCCATACAGGACATCTGGAGAGGATTGCTCCCGAAACATCTTGGGGTGCAAACTGTTATCTGTCTCCCATCTACCACATTGGAGGCTCATTTTCCCAGGACAGTTCTCAGGAGAGCCTTTCCCTGACTTTGCTTGACCTTTCTGCAGTTTCCAAAGTCCTTCCTGGTCCCCAGATTGCCCCAAACTGGAGTCCCTTGAAGATTCCCAAGTCAGGCTTCCCTGAAGCAAGGTTTCCTCTGATGAGTCTGGCAAATGAGCAGCAGGCATTTTGGCCTGAGGTTGAGCTCTGTCAGCTAAAGAGAATCCAACACAAAGGGGAGACATTTAGTGACACAATAGAGAAAAAATAAGATACACATGTAAGCAGGAAAATGGGGATGAGAAGAGCACCTCTGATACTTGCTGTGTTTTTATACCTCTGTAACCCAGGTTTCCAGTTATTTTCCATGAGCCCTTATACCCGTGAAACCACTAAAAGGAAACTGTGGAGGACAGCCTGGACCAGGGCACAGATGGTCTGGAGACCTCTTTACAGTTCAGAGAAGGGGAGAATTTTGATGATACTGTCTGAGGGCCATTTGGTCCAAGAACTGACATTTCTTGGTGTCATAAGGGTAGAAGAAAGTGGCACCTAACAAGACTGGGAAGGAAAAAAGATTATGAGGCTTCCAAGAGAGAGTATCTCATGAGCTAGTTCCTAACTGAAAAAAATCAGAATGGATGCCAGACAGAGAGTAGACAGTGAGCTGAAGTTGAGGAGTAAGCATGGACAGATTCATCCTTGGAGAGAACTAAAGACCTAGAAGAGAAGGACATCAGTTGCCTCATGAAGCCAACAGCAAAGGGGCAGTTAGTTAGAAGAGAATGAAGATCCCAGCACAGAAGGGATGAGGGACACAAGAACAAATGGCACAGTCAAGCACAGTGGCACTCCTGCTGGGCCAACATCAATCACAGCACCATAGTGAAGCAAAGGCGCTGGACACAGGATGCCCAGTTCAAATCCTGCCTACCAAGTGGGTAGACTGCTTCTCCATCAAGTCTAGGTCTGGAGACTCTAAGAGGTTAGACTGCTGCATTTCTCAGGTAGCTCAGAAGGCTGAAGAGGAAACACCCATAGATTAATCAGTACAGTTCTTGAGGTAATGCAAGTGTCCGATGCACTGGGGCATTCTTCCTCTTCTCCTTGTTGGTACACTGAATGATTTCAGTGTTATGGTCTAAGGAACCTAACTACTGTGCCTCAATAAGTAAAATGGACAATACTCTATGCTCAGGAGGACCTGCTGTGATGGTACTCTCAACCACTCTCAAGAACACCTGCAGTTTGATAGAAAGTTGGGCAAAGCCCCATCTCATGACTCAGCCATTCCCCTCCTGAGTATATACATAACAGAAATGAGTGTTATGCCTGCTGAAGATTATGAAAAAACTATTCACAGCAGTGTTTAGACTGCCCAAACAATGTAAACAATATAATGGTTAGTTAACAAAAATATGTTGATTGTGTTCTGAAATTTTCCCATGATGTTACAGTTATAGTAAATAGGATGAACGAGGTTCACTGTCACAATGATGATTAAAAAGAAAAAAAACCCACAAATGAGGAAGCACTTTGGGGTTCCATGATTTCCATTTGCAACCAATCAGGACTGGTCTATAGAGTCTAAGAAGCAAGTAACACTGTAGGGAGCTACCAACAAGGAAGGACAAGGCAAGCTGAGGTGCTGGGACTATCCTAGATTTTGACCTCAGTGGACAACACATTAGTTTATACATACTTAAAAATCTAAGTGAAATCCTTAAAATTTATACATATCACTGTATACCTCAGATTTTTAAAAATTAAAGAAACCTTAAACAAAAAATATGGAAACCAAGTGTATACATCTCATTCAACAATGAGCCAATTCCTTCAAGTACCTTGGCTTTATTAAGTGGAATCAACCCAAGTTACAGGCTGTTGCAGATGGAGAAGCATTTTTAGTTTGTTTTCCTCACATGTAAGTAACCTGAGCATATTTTCATGGTGAGTGTACACAGGATTAAGATACAGACGAGGTAGAAGGCAAGCTGAGAAGCAAGTGTTCTGAGAACACAGTAGGAGATAGAGGATAAACTGGTCAAAGAGGTAAGAGCTCTTCTACACAGGACACTAGAGTGTTAATGACGGAGCAGAAGAAGGGGAGAGGGGATGAATTCAGGAGATGTGGGTAATGTATAATGAACAGGACTTGGGATGGATGAGGTCAGAGGACTACAGGGGTGTCTGGGTGTTTCAAGCCTTGTAACCTGTTTGGATGTGAGGACATTTTCTGAACTGGGAATGAGGGTAGGCATGATCCTGAGTGTCTTCTCAGGCACAACAAAGCTCAAGGTATGTTGGGATACTTAAATAGAAATGTGAAGCTGAAGAGATGGGGTAGGGAGAGAAGAAAGAGTGTGCAACACAGGATTGGAGGTGAACTGGGTGGTGAAGCCAATCCATGCCACAGACATAGGCAGAAAAGGCAGATGTCACCTTGGTATTTCCAGGGCAAGTGAGGCAGGAAGATATGGAGCAAGGGGCTGCTGCTGAGTGTCTGATGGGAAACGGGAAGGGCTGAATGGATAGAGAAGGTGGGAAAGAGTGGAACATAGCATAGTGTAGACAGTATCATCAATGGAATACCATGTAATGTTACTTCTATTCACTACAACTGACACCATTACATAGATAATACTAACAGCTGACTTTTGTTGATACTATTGGACAGGCACCGAACTAAGCAGTGTTTGTATTATCCAATCATATCCCTGAACAACTCAATAACAAAGGAATTATCTCTCTCCATTCCTTCCTTCCATGTGTGTGGTACTAGGAATTGAACTCAGGGCCTTGTACATGCTGAGTACATGCTCTACCATGAAACTATATTCCTAGCCCCTCGCTTTGTTATGAGTATAGCAGCCTGAGGTAACATAAACCAACTTATTTATTCTTCTCTCAGGGCATAGAGTCAAACCACATTTCTTGGTCAAGAGCACCCAAGTGTGGCCAAATGCCTAGCTCCTATAAAGGAATGTGCAAGAAAGTATTACTGCACTGGCTATAGCTTTGTCCCTTCCTCTTTTCTTTTTCTCTTTTACCCACTGGATTACATCAGAGCAATCTAGAGTTGCCTGGTCATATCAAAAGGCACCCAGATCTCTGAATGACTATGTGATCCAGAGCTCACTGGCTGACGTGCACCGTACCTGGTGGTAAGTCATAAAGGATCAGACCCCAAGAAGTCACAATAAGCAGCTCCATGCAGCAGCTCAGAGGCAGTGATCCCCATAGTCTGAGGGTTGCCAGGGCCCACTCGAGCTCTCAGCTGCCTACCTGTACAGGTGCTATGTGTGAAGCCAGTCTTCAATGCCCACAGCTCCTGCCCATATTCCAACAGGTGGGTCAACTCCGGTTTCGGAACCTGGTGCCCTATTGACAGCAAAAGAAGCAGAATAGGGGTGATCTGATAAGAAGAATAAAACTTCTCGCTAGGACTTCATGACAGGGGCAAGACCATGAATATAAAGCAAGCAAAGAGAGCAAAAATGCAACTTAAAACCAAGGGTGGTGGTATGAATAAAACTGTGTTCCCCCAAATTCACAATAAAACCTAACCCCCAACACCCCCAATGTGGCTATTACCTGGAAAGTCTTTAGGAAGTAATTAAGGTTAAATAGGTCAGCCAACACCATTCAGTTATATACCACTTTCTTCTTCTTCTTTTTTTTTTTTTTGGTGCTGGAGATTGAACCCAAGAACACTCTATTTCTGAGCTACACCCCTAGCCTGATTTTTAATTCTTTATTTTAAAACAGGGTCTTATTAAGTTGTAGAGGGCCTCACTAAGTAGCTGAGGCTGGCTGTGGACTCAGATCCTCACCTCAGCCTCCCAAGTATTAGAATTACAAGTGCCTGTCCCATCATGCCTGGTTAGGCTGCATACCACTTTCATACACAGCCAGGGGTCACTTCAAAGGAGAGTCCATCCTTCCAGGAGGTGTTTTTTACTTAACCCAGTCCTTGGTTCTTAAATACCCTGTGCTTCAGACGTACCTGGAAATGCCCAATTCCAAACTCTAACCAACTGAAACAAAACCTCATGCTGAGGCCTGGGCATCAGTACTTTTGGAAACCTGCTATCCCCAGAAAAGTCAGGTCGGGTGCCTAGAGACAGCTGAAAACTTCAGGCTGAAATAAATTGGTGAGTGGCATTCCTGTTCAGTCCATGGTGGTGTACACGTAACCTAAGCCAAGATTTCACAAGAAAAAGAGTCTGCATCCGGGTGTGGTGACATATACCTGCAATTCCTATCCTGGGAGGCTGAGACGGGAGGATTGCAGGTCCAATGCCAGCCTCAGCAACTTAGTGAGGGCCCCAGAAACTTAGTGATAGACTGTTTCAAAATAAAAAGGGCTGGGGGTGTAGCATGGATATAGACCGTCCCTGGGTTCAAACCCCAGTACCACACACATGCACACATGCGCATGTGCGCGTACACACACACACACACACACACACACACACACACACACACACATCGTGCATGCAAGCACACAAACATTCCAATGTGGAAGCAGAGGCTGAGCCAGCTGCCTGCTGGACTGTCACAGCTCAGCACTGTATCCTGTGAGAAGGGAACTGGCCTCAATACTGTTCATTATTGGGAGCTCCTTGCCTGGCGCTGACTCAGGACAGTGGATGGAGATGGAGAACTGGATGTTTCCCAACTCTCCAGCAGTGCATTCCCTGTTGCCCAAGAGCCTTTCCTACTGCTGCTTCCACCACATGAACACTTCTCCCTTCTCCACTTCTTTTCACTCAACTCTAAGTTATAGCTCTACAGTCACTTCCTGAGATGTTCCTTTGGAGCACCCGTGATGGGTTAGAACCCGAGGCTACTTACTCCTACATTCCCTTCACTGTTCTTTCTGCAACACATCTCAGTTGTCATCTATAGATTTGACTCTCTTCTTATGTAAACTCAAGAATGATGGGTCTACAGTGCACAGGGTGCCATCATTTTTAAGTTTTCTTGAAATCTAACTTGCTTTTTCTAATACTTTATTTTAATAGGGAACCCTAATTTTGCTCTGAAGAGTGAGAAAGTAAGTTTCATTTACTACAAATGAAGGCTATCATCAAAACATAACAATGAAATAAAACAATGTCATTAAGTCCCCATGAACTCATGTGGCCTACTCAGGACTGGGAGCTGGAGGTTGCCCTATGTATCTGAGACAAACTAACCACACTTAGGCAGAGGAAGGAAGACTCAGTGCAGATCTGAGACTTTTCTATGACAGTAATCTGCATGTTGTACAGAGAAGGTAAAATAATTAGCTTTTTCAAGGTACCCATCAATGCTATTATAGGGCATTTTTGTGTATCTTCTAAAAAGACCTCCTGAGCTGGGAATGGTGGTGCCTACCTAGGCCAAGGCAGGAGGAATGCAAGGTTGAGCCCAGCCTAAGAAACTTAGTAAGACCTTGTTTCAAAATAAAAAATAAAAAGGGCTGTGGGAGTATAGTTCAGTGGTAGAGCACCCTGGGTTTAATTTAAAAAGAAAGATTTTTGTGGTACTAAATGTAGGGGTACTCTAAGTACAATGAAGTACTAAATTTAGGGGCACTCTAAGTTTCTGAGTCTGCTATTGAATCTGTGATCTCCTGTCTCAGCTTCTGAAGTACTGGGGTTATAGGGGTGTACTACCACATCTGCTATGAAAAAAAAAAAAAATCAATGAAGGACTAAGGCCTTGCCACAGGACACAAGTGATGTTTATGAAGGCACTGGGGACAGTAAAGGCAAATGTTTCCTGGAGGCCTGCCTGACTCACCCTTCACTTAGAATATCTCATCACTCACCATTCTGCTAAAAGGGCTGTGGAAACAGCTGACTCCTCCAACATGGGTCAATCACCCTCCCTCTCATAGGAGCTAAATAAAGATCTCACATTAAGGCCAGAAGTGTGCTGGAGTAAGAGTGTGTGTTTAGGAATTCATGTCTCTACCCCAATGATCTCTGATGCAAACACAAAGAGACCAGCCAGGAGAAGATGGGAGCAGAAAGCTTCAGGAGCTGAGAGGAAGAAGCAAAGCAGTTCCTGTGACATACCAAGAGTCAAGGAGTTTGGGGTTTCTCAGGGGTCAACGGTGAGTTGTTCATTACCTAGTGAGACCAGGATTTCACAGGTCTCCAGCATCACCTCCCGGTACAGAGTCCGCTGGGCCAGATCCAGTTGTCTCCATTCCTCCTGGGTAAAAGTCACAGCCACATCCTTAAAAGTGACCAACACCTGGAAAGCCAAACAAGGCATCAGCCTTATGCTTCATCCCATCACTGGTAAAAGTACAGAGAGAGACCCAGGCCCCAATTGCTGACTCTTCCTGAGGGCTGAGCTCTCTGGTGGGCAAAAGGCAAGTGTTGATGTGGCATTTGGACATAATGCAGTGGTAGCTGAGAAAAGTTTCCCCCCAAAAAGCCACTGGGGATGACACAGATGATGGCAATCCATTGAGGACTGCACGAAGCAGACAGAAAGTATCCTGAGACATCAGAGGAATGGAAGGACACAACTATGATGACAATTTTTACAATGTTAATAGCAGTAGCAACAGCACGCTAATGGTCCTCACTATGTGCCTGCCTCACTATGAGGCTGTGGGCTTTACACAGAATCAGGCCTCTTGATCCTGTTTTCTGACAGCTGTGTGACCCTGATGAGAAAGTCACATTATTTTTCTAAGTCTAGATTTCTGAATCAATACAATAATCACTCTGACATTATCAGGTAGCCCTTATCTAAAGAAAAGCGTTCAAAAGGCAATTAGTGAATTGTCTACCTATCACATGTAAGTGCTTACTGTGATCTGCAACTTTTATTAATCTTCCTGCAGCCTCAGAAGTAAATTCCATCATCACTCCCATGTCATGGCTAGCAAGGCTAACTTTGGAGTCACCCACAGTCTTACATTTGAAAAGATTACTTTAGAGGCAGGATTTCAACATGTGACAAAAGACCTTGTAAAGTTGCCAGACAGTGTGTAGGTGGAAAAAGAGAGGTACTTGAGCTAGGATGAGAATGGCCTGGGAAAGACTGATGCACAGAAAGTATGTGGAAGAGCAAGTCCACAAATATCTGGGATAGTCCCACATCAAGAGAAGAGCAAGGTCAAAGGCTGAACAATGGGAAAGTACAAGGCCAAGTTTAAGACTCTGGCTGGTTATAGTGAGCAAGGAGAGAATGTAAGAGGAGGAGGCTCAGGTGTTTTAAAAAAATCTCAAAGAGCCGGGCATGGTGGTGCAGGCACTTGGGACAGGAGGATCATACAGTTTCAAAGCCAGTCTCACTGGCTTAAGAGACCCTGTTTCCAAATTAAAAAATATATATTAAAAAAAATAGGTGTCTGGGAGTGTTGCCCAGAGGTAGAAGGGTTTCCAGGAACCTCAGTACCACCACCAAAAAAAACCCAAAAAACAAAAAACAAAAACAAAACAAAAACCCAACTCAAAGAACCTTCCAGGCTACACTGGGGGTCATGGTGAATTCATTCTAAATGTGGTAGAAGCCCCAGAAGTAAAGACCCCATTTACTGAGATCAATCAGTCCTCAAGCCAGTTTGTTCTGAGTGTTGGAATAGAACAGTAACAGGAGTGCACATGCAAGGGATGGGAAGAGGCTCTATTTAAGCAAATAAATTAATGAGTATGACAGTGTCAAGTGTTCCTAAAGATTTAGAAGACAAGGAACAGAGGGAGAACAACAAGGAGATTATGGTCAATTTTAGATGGAGCATGAAAATCTTTTCAAGCATGAGACACTGAAGGAAGACTGAAAAAAAGGGAGGGATGGAAAATTAATAAGACAAGTCCTGACAGTGATCAGGGCTACAAAGAGAGTAATAAGGGTAACTGCTGGAGAGTAACTCAGCACCAAGTTTATGTTCAAAGGAACACTATGCACCTGCACATGGTCACCACTGAAATGTTTTAATGGGCTCCCTTTCCACCCATAACTAATCAGATTCACTACTGTCACATGCAATCCAGTTCCACTTGTCCTCAAATGAGAGATAAATTCCATAGCCTGCCCTCTTACTTTTTCTGCCTTATACAATAGTAATTCCAAAAGTGTTACTTACTCCCAGCCAGGTGCAGTGGCGCAGGCCTGTAACCCCAGTACTTGGAAGGCTGAGACAGGAGGAGAGCAGGTCCGAGTCCAGCCTCAGCAATTAAGAAGACTCTCAGCAACTTAGCAAGACCCTGTTTCAAAACTAAAAATTAAAAAGGGCGGAGAGTGTAGCTTTGAGAAAGAATGTCTCTCAGTTCGAGCACTAATACAAAAGAAAAAACCAAAAAAACCAAAATGCTACTCCCGCCTTCCCCATCGCAGCCCTGAGCTTTGTAGAGACAAGACACTGGAAAGGCTCAAGGGTCAAACTCCCACTGGGACGACCCTCAACATAACACAGTCCCAGAAAGAGCCACTGTGGGAACAGCGTCCAGGGCGATGCTCCCTTGGACCTGGTGGACCAGGTAGAATGCTACGTTCCTATTTTCTGAGTGAGAAAATGGGGGACCCAGCGCAGCAAAGGGGCTTGCTCAAGGTCACGGACCCAAGAAGGGGCGCGGCCAGCTGCACACACTCAAGTGTGCAGACGGCGGGTCCTTCCATTCTCAGGGCGCAGGGTCAAGACACCGCATTCTGCCGTCCACACCGCAGCCCGCGGTGGCCGGGCATGAGAATCCCCGTCCCCCCACCCCGCCCGGCCTGCACTGAGTCCCAGGGCTCGCGCCCGCCCCGGCGGCTCCGAAAATCCCAAGCAGGAGGAGGAGCGCCGGGGGTCGCGAAGGTCTCAGGGCCGAGAGGGCTCGGCGGGCAGGCCCGGGCGCCGGCCACTCACCCGCGCCCGCTCCATCCGCGCAGGCTTGGGGCCGCACGGCGCCGCACAGGTCGAGACCAGCCGGTCCACACCGCCCTCCCAGCTCGGTCTCCAGCGTGGACTGACGCTCCCACCACAAACGAGGTTAGCCCGCGGCGCCGGAAGTCCCGCCCCGCCCACGCCGTGTCCCGCTGCCTTCTGGGTAGTGCAGTTTTTGACCTGTACTTGGCGGAGTCGATTGTCTTCTAAGTCCCCAGGGGCGTGGCCAAGAGAGCCTGGCCAATGAGAAGGGATCTTGAGTATTCTTAAAGAGGAGGCGCCCAGATTTTGAGGTGGTGTTTTTTGCCATGTATTTCAGATACCTTGTCCTCCCTTTTGCAGCACTATGTATTGAACCAGGGAAGTTTTACCACAGACTTACATCCCCAGCCATTTTTATTTCATATATATATATTTTTATATGTATATTAAATATATATATTAATTTCACATATATGTATGTGTACCTATGTATATATATGGATATGTGCTCATATATTTATATCTGTATAAATGTATATATTTTATACATCTATGTATACATATATATGTATTTATTTTTAACAAATATTTTATTAAACATAAATGGTATACATTTAAACTATACTTGGTGCCCTCTCCCCCTATATGTATTTATATACTATGTATATTGGAGAGGGCTGGAGATGGAATCCACAGACATTCTACCTTTGAACTCCCACGGCTCTATTTCATTTTTTGAGACAGGGATTCCTTAAGTTGTCAGTCTGGCTTCAAACATGTGACCCTCCAGCCTCAGCCTTCTCAGGCGCTTGGATTACAGGTAGGCACCACTAGGCCTGGCTGTAATATTCTTGACACATTTTTCTGTGTGTAAAGCGATATAATGATGTGCTATGGTACATCTCCCATCTCCATGTTCAGTAACATCATCTTGGCAGCTTTGAACCAGCCATGGTGGAAATATATACAACCGGAAAACTGACAAATCCTAACACTCAGGTTTTACTGAATGGTTAAACTTAAGAACATATTCTGGAGAGAATGTTAATGCAGATAAGACAAAGTATATAGTGTCTAGGATATTTTCTCAACATCATAATAGCACAAAAAGTTGAGAAAATATTCTTCCAGCATTGATAGGCAATTTCATTTATCAAAGAAGTCATTCATACAACTGAAAAGAATGAGTGAAGTTCTAGCATATGGCTTTGCTATACATATTAATTTGTACTGAAAAGGAGAATATCTGTCAATATCCATTGAGAGTAGACTAAGAGTAATAACATTTTATGATAAAAGATAGGTGGCAAGTAAACAAGTGAATAATGTGTTTGACATCATGAAACACCATAGAAATGGAATTACAACCACAGTAAAATAGCCTTAGAAACATTAACACAGCCACAGTTAAACAGACTGATCATACATGTAGGACAAGCTTATGTAGGAGCAGGATGCCTCAAACTGCTGCTGCGATCACAATGGACAGGATACTTTAGGTCAAAGTTTGGCAGTTTTTTCTTTTTCAAGTGAAACATTCACATAATTTGAACTTATTAGCAAAAGAGAAGTAAAATGTGTTTCCTTATAAAGATTGTATGCCACTGGGTGTGGTGGCACACACTTGTAATCCCAGTACTTGGGAGGCTGAGACAAGAGGATAACAGGTTTTCAGCCAGCCTTGGCTACTTAGTGAGGTCTCACATAACCTAGTGAGACCTTGTTTCAAAATAAAGAATAAAAAATAAGGCTGGGGTGTAGCTCGAAGGTAGAATTCCCCTGGGTCCCATCCCCAGTACCAAAAAATAAATAAGCAAAGAAAGATTATATAGGCTGGCGTGGTGACACACACTTGTAATCCCAGCATTCGGGAGGCTGAAACCTGAGGATCACAGTTCACAGACAGCCTCAGCTACTTAGTGAAACCCTCTGCAACTTAGTGAGGCTCTGTTTCAAAATAAAGAATAAAAATATGGCAGGGGGTGTAGCTCAGAGGTCAATGCCCCTGGGTTCCATCCCCAGACCCACACACACACACAAAAAAGATTATAGGCCTAAATCAGGCATGGTGGTTACACTTATAATCTCAGTACTTGGACAGCTGAGACAAGAGGATCGCAGGTTCATGACCACCCTAATCAACTTAGTGAGGCTGTCAGTAACTTAGCAAGACCTGTTTCAAAGAATAAAAATTAAAAACAAAACAGGACAGGGAGTGTAGCTCAGATGTAGAATGCTCCTGGGTTCACTCCCCAGTGTCACAAAATAAATAAATAAGTAAATAATATTGTATGCCAATGCTCTTTGCAGCTTTACTTATGAATAGCCCCACCAACCCATAAACAGATCAATATGTAGTGGTTATGTCTGCCGTACAGAATATTAACTAGCAACAGAAAGTATCAATTATTCACATAAGCAATAGTAATGAATCTAAGAGTAATTATCCAGTACAAAAATACTAGAAAAAGCAAACATTTAGTAATCTTTTTCATATAAAATTATAAAAAATACAAACTTCATAATCATGAAAGAAATTAAATAATTGTACACCCGAAGGCATGGAGATTATATAAGAGACTAAAACAAATTCTGGATATGTTTATTATGGAGCTCATAATGGTCCCATGGGCTTCTATGTATGATAAGTCTTTTGAAATGATATATCTTAAATATGTACAAGTTACTGAACATCAGTTACATTTTTGGTACATTGTTTTAACAACTTAAAGTATAACATCTTGATCTACTTTTTTTTTTTTTTTGCAATACTGAGGGTTGAACTCAGGGGGATTCTATCCCTGGGCAGCACTCCCAGCCCTATTTTTTTAGTCTTTATTTTGAAACAGTGTCTTACTAAGTTGCAGAGAGCCTAAGTAGCTGAGGCATCCTCCTAACAAGTGTGCTTCACTACACCTGGCTTGAATCTCCCACTTTTTAAAAACCAGGTCTGGCAACCCCATTTCCACACCAGTACCTACTTCCTCATGCCTTGAGAAGGATAGCCTTGTACCAGGCAGGGAAAATTGGTGAGCAATGAAGGCCATTTTAATTTGAGACAACAGCAATGATTGGAGGACAAAAATCAAACTCATATCACTGCATACAGGAACTTCCTTCGTTGTCTTTCAGCCTGTATAGCATCTGGACTTAGGTGCTATCCCCGAAAGATTATGAGACTTTGCAAAAACTTAAGAGCATCCCTTCTGACAATGGCCTCGACTACAGGACACAAGAGGTAGTGTGATTGCTAAGAGACATATTTGCTGGAATTGAGGTGCTGTCTTACACCAGCTCCTCCACTGTCTATTAGTCACAACCTGTATTCCTGTACCAGTTATTGTTCATACTGAAATCCTGTACTCTTACCAACCTATGGAACTATGGACAGCAGAAGACGTGGATCTTTGTTGCACCTGATGAAAAGGATCCCCTCACCAGTGCAGGCTTTACATGAAATCATGCGAGAATAATAGAATATATTCAGGCTATTTCCAATCACTCAATATAGTCATAACAAAACAAGTTACCCCTCTTCAGGGTGATTGCTGATCTAAAACAGAACCCCAGAGGCACTGAGGCCCAAAATAGAACAAAGCCTTGCACGGTTCTACTCAAAGTCTTGAGTAGTGATGCAAATTGAAACAAAAAGGAAGAACTGCTCTCTGCCATTACAGTATTCCTGTTGAGTGACACAAAGTAAGGACTCCATAAAAGCTGTCCAACCATTCTTACAAACAAGGCCCAAGTCAGTATTCTACCTACCCAAGCCTGTGAAGAGAACTCCCAGACTTAAAGTAGGTGAAACAATAGGCCCTTATTAGTGTGCTAACTTGAGCAAGGCTAGACAGGAAGCTACTGGTGATTTGCGGTTTATAAACATGCCACAATGCTCATGTGTGACCAAAAATTTAAAGAAAGGAAAGCCTTCCTTGCAAGCCTCTGGCAGAACCTGGAATAGGTCCTCTTAGACAACACACAACCAGACCCATAAAATACAAAAGGGAGTGGTCCGCTCGTAGGGCCCAGGCCACTGGGAACTTTAGGGGATAGGGAGAACACAGGCATCCACATCCCTTTCCTGCCAGGGTGACTGGGGAGTGCCGCACCGGGTGCCAGATGCAAGGCAGCATCTATGAGACGACGTGTCTGATTCAACTCTGGCAAGGGGGCGCCAGACACTGTAGTGTGCAGAGTAGCTCCTGTGTGCCTCACATGTCGGGATGCTGGGGAGCATGACTGAAGTTCATCTCCAGGCAGATGGCTCAACACAAAGGCTCTTGAAGTTGTTGCAGTGAACACAGACACAGCACACTCCCTTGTAGGCCCTTCTCAAGTGTGAGATTTTAAGCCACGTGAGACTTTGATTTGAGGGGTTTCCCACATTTTCTTCCTTTGTGAGGCCTCCCCATAGTGTGGCATTTTTGGTGCTGAAAGAAGCTTGAGCGTTGGCTAAAGGATTTCCCACATGTGTCACACTCATAAGGCCTTTCTCCAGTGTGGACTACCTGGTGCTGGATAAGGACAGACTTTTGTCTAAAAGACTTCCCACACAGGCCACATTCATAAGGCCTTTCTCCAGTGTGAATTCTGCAGTGCTGAATAAGGCTGGTACTTCGACTAAAGGTTTTCCCACATTCACCACACTTATAGGGCCTTTCCCCAGTGTGAACTCGCTGGTGCTTAACAAGTGCAGCCCTTCGGCTAAAGGATTTCCCACACTGGCCACACTCGTAAGGCCTTGCCCGAGTGTGAACTCGCTGGTGTTCGACGAGGCTGTAGCTTTGCCTAAAGAATTTCCCACATTCAGCACACTCATATGGCCTTTCTCCAGTGTGAGTCCTCTGGTGTCGATCAAGCTTGGATTTGTACCCAAAGGCTTTCCCACACTGTCCACATGCATAAGGTCTTTCTCCAGTGTGAACTCTCTGGTGTCTAATGAGAGTGGCCCTTTGGCTAAAAGATTTCCCACACTGGCCACACTCATAAATCTTGGTTGCAGTGTGAATCCTACGGTGTTCAATGAGGCTGAAGTTTTGTCTAAAGAATTTACCACATTCCCTACACTCATAAGGCCTTTCTCCAGTGTGAATTCTCTGGTGCCTAATGAGGGTGGCCCTTTGACTAAAGGATTTACCACATTCTCCACATTCATAAGGCCTTTCTCCTGTGTGAATTCTACAGTGCTCAATAAGGTTGGAGCTTTGGCTAAAGGACTTCCCACATTCGTCACACTTATATGGCCTTTCTCCAGTATGAACTCTCTGATGTATAATGAGAGTAGCTTTTTGACTAAAGGATTTTTCACACTGGGCACATTCATAAGGCCTTGTTGCAGTATGGATGCTCTGGTGTTCAACGAGGCTAAAGCTCTGTCTAAAGAATTTCCCACACTCGCCACATCCATAAGGCTTTTCTCCTGTGTGAGTTCTCTGGTGTCGAACAAGGTTGGATTTGCACCCAAAGGCTTTCCCACATTCGTCACACTCATAAGGCCTTTCTCCAGTGTGAACTCTGCAGTGTTCAATGAGGTTGGAGCTTTGACTAAAAGATTTCCCACACTCACCACACTTATATGGTTTTTCTCCAGTGTGAACTCTGTGGTGTGTAATAAGAGTGGCTTTTTGGCTAAAAGATTTTCCACATTCACTGCACTCATAAGGTCTTTCTCCAGTGTGGACTCTCTGGAATGGAATAAGAAAGTATTTGTTTTGGAAGGCTCTTCCACATTTGCTAGATTCAAAACCCTTTTTTCTAGTAAAGACTCTAGGGTACTGAACAGGCCTGGGTTTGTGGCTGGAAGTTTCTCTACATTCAGTGGAATTCAAATGACTTTCTCCATGGTGAAAAGCTTCCCCATACTTTGTGACTGTGTTTGGCTTCTCGCCTTTGGGAATGGGCTGGGACTGAAGAAGGCCCCACTTAGCCGGGAAGCCCTTTCCAATTGTCCTACAGAGGAATGGATTCCCTGACACATGGGATATGCAGTTTTTCACCAAAGAGGCACTGCCCACCTCTCTTTTTAACATATTCTCTGCACCGCAATGCTTCTGGTCCTGGTGAAGGTTTGCATGTATCCCAACAAAGTATGGTTTCTCTCCAAGCAGATCGTCCAGATGCAAAATGTCTTTCAAGACCAGGACACAAATATCAGAGGGGTGAGTCTTTTGGGCGGATGGACCTGTCTTTGGCATCCTGGCCTGTGATGTTTCCTCTACAGAAACCCTCTGCACAGAAGGTATCTCTTCATCCTCTGTTTCATGCATACAAACTGAAAGAAGAGAAATGCTGATGAGATGTGTGTTGACTGTGGTAGAAGTATATTATTTGTTTTAAATATTTTCTATATATGATTTTTTTGCATCTTAAAAACTGGTGCTGGCCAGTGAGACCACCCCTCTCCACCAGGCCTGGCCAGTTCTTACAGATGGCAAACGGCTCAACTGAGAATATGAAAGCTATATGCTAACAAACCAAGCCACAGCCCATTCCATAGACCATGATTCCATGATGGTCCCAAAGCCCACTGAAACCTTTCCAACCAGCAACACGAGTTGTTTGCCCTGCACTGTCTTATTACAGAAACACCAATCAGGGCAGTATCCCACTGTCTCCCCTCTCGCATCTACCTCCTCAGCACCTGCTGCTTCCCCATGCCACCCCGCATGAGGTAGCAGGCCACCTTCTCTCAGGAGTATAGTCAGAGGCTTCTTTCAATGGTGTTTACTTCTCCATGTTGGCACCCAATCAACTCTACAACTGGAGCCCACACCCACAGCAGAGGCACTTGCCTGGACCATGAGACTGTGCTGCTTGGAGCAGGCACTGCTGGTCACTGCTGCTCTTGTGCTAGCACCTGCTTGTGCTGGCTCTTACTGTTGCTTTAGTTTTCCAACCTAAATTGTTGCAAACTTACTCCAGGTCTTAGCATGATGGCAGGAGTTATAGTTCCAGTGTGTTCTGGACCGAGGTACTTCATGCAACTGGTATGTCTCTGGGCCAGTGTGCTTCTGAGCACCTTATGGAAAGAATGGGATGGGCTCCTGGTATAGTTACAGGAGGCACTGGCTGGCTTATGGGGTGAGAAGACCACAGGAAATGGAGCAGCTTCCCTTAATATGACTAAGAATGACTAGGATGAGTCTGACCCACTGAACAGGCAGCATCCAAATGTCAAGGAATACCTTGGAGGTTTGGAGACTGGTACTGAGCCCCAGGGGCACTCTCCATTGGCTGTACAACCTATTCTCTAGCTAACAGAATCGGGGCAAATAATGTCCCTAGTTAACACCCCCCCCCCTTGGAATCATGACTGAATATCTAATGCCTGGGTCACTGTGTTCAAAGGGGGAGCAATCCATTGATTTGGTTCTAAACGAAAGAGAAGCTGATACCCCCCATACCACCCCCTATGCTCTGGGCATCCTTCCCATAAAAAGCACATGACCCAAAAAGTACAAATGATTCAAACACACATCTCTTGCTGTTACTTGCTGTGGTATGATTATAGTCATCTAACCTGGAAGCCTGAAGGAATCCCATGCTTGGAAGTCTGTGGTTCAGTGTCTAATGCAAACAGGGTAAGGTGGAAGGTTATCATTTTGTCTCTTCCTAAGATACTTGAGAAAGTGTCTCAGCTCATTAGATAATAAATATTCTGGTTAGTGCATCTGACACATTTAAGTGTTGCTACCTATTGACATGCTAAGTGTCTCCTTTACTAAACTGTCACAAGAAAAAAATTAAAAAATAAAGCTAACAGGAGTGGTGGTGCACGCTTGTAATCCCCGCGCTTGGGAAGTGGAGACAGGAGGATCGCGCAGGTTAGAAGCCAGCCGTGCTGGCTTAAGAGACCCTGTTTCCAAATAACAATATAAAAATAGGTCTGGGAGTGTAGCCTGGAGGTAGAAGGGTTTCCAGGAAGCCCAGTACCACCAATAAATAAGTAAATAAATAAAATAAAAAATAAACCTAAGGCCACTATTGTTCTCTACATTTAGATCCCATTGATTGAGACACCCTAAAAAGGATGTTATTTATACCTGGGAATTTCACTCAACTTAAACACTGTATTCTCTACAATCTTAAGAAAGTAGTCAAATATAAAATAGAAGAAAGATAAATATGCCTCACTTTAATTGTAATATTGTCTAAAATTCCTGATTTAGCATCCATTACCTAAAAATATCCCCTACTGGTCATAGATGCTCTAACATAAGAAATAATAAATTTAGATTAAGCTAAAATGGGTTTTCAATTATTAAGACTTAATATATAAAATATAATAAAGGGATTATCCACACTGCTTCTCTACTGAAAAGTCTAGTGTATCCACTCTTAAACCTGAAACTTCCAAGAGATAACAAGGGCTGGAGCCTGTGACAACTTCAGATTGTGGCCAGATCCCCCAAAAGACCAAGGTCAAGAGCTATCAGCCTCATCTCTGATCACTGGAGAGAGGAGAGGAGCTGGAGACTGGGATTATCTCCTTGGAACCATAGTTTAATCACCCATGCCTAGGTAACGAGGCCTGCATAAAAACTCTGCATGACACAGTTCAAGAAGCTGGGTTGAACACACTGAAATTCTGGGATGGTAGTGAGCCCAAAGAAGACAGGGATACCTCCTGCACCCTCTGTGCATACCTGTTCCTATGCACCTCTTCCATTTGCCTATTCCCGAGTCATATCCTTCAGAACAGTACTTTCCTGAGTTCTGTCAGCTGTTCTAAAAAATGACCAAACTGGAGAAGATTGTGGGAATCCTTGTATTTGTGGTTGGGTAAAATGGAGTATCCTGGGAACCCCACCCATTTATAGTTGGTATTTGAAGTGAGGGTAGCCTTTTGAGACTGAGCTTTCTTTCTTTCTTTTTTTTTATGTTTGCAGTACTGGGGATGGAACCCAGGGGCATTCTACCTCCGAGCTACACCTCCAGCCCTATATTTTTTGTCTTTTTATTTTTTTTGAAACAGGGTTACAAAGGGCCTTGCTAAGTAGCTGAGGCTGTCTGCAAACTGCAATCCTCTGGTCTCTGCCTCCCTAGTGCTGGGATTACAGGCATGGGACTGAGCTTTTAACTTGTGGGATCTATTACTAATGCCCAGTAGACAAGAGTCAAAATTGGATGGCAATGTAGACCACCTGTTGGTGGTGGAGAGTTACAGAACTGCTTGTTGGTGCTACAAAACACTGGACTCCAAAACCACTTTCTTCTTGGTTAGACACAATACCACTGATCTTTGCAAGTACTCTACAAACACATCAGCTTATATTCTCCAGTAACATAACTGCAGAACCTGCCCAACTTGACCAGAGCATGGTTCTAACTCCCTTTACATCTCCAGCAAGACGTTTCCGGAGATCCTCGCAAAACATTTTTTTTTTCTTTTGGCTGATGCCATATACATAAAAAGATTACTTAAGAGCTATCCTTCAAGACTCTTTATATTTCTATCTGTACTCCTCTCTTACTCTCATAATTAAATATTTCCTACTCTGTTAAGGGCAATTTATGCCTACTTCCAAAAATTCTCCACAGCCATCACCCCAAGGCTTTAACATAATGTCAAAACATGAGCGAAGCCAGGCGTGGTGGCGCACGCTTATAATCCCAGCATTCGGGAGGCTGAGACCTGAGGATCGCAGTTCGCGGACAGCCTCAGCTACCTAGTGAGCCCCTCTGCAACTCAGTGAGACCCGGTTTCAAAACAAAGAATAAAAAATAGGGCAGGGGATGTAGCTCGGAAGTCGAATGCCTCTGGGTTCCATCCCCAAACCCGCAAAAAAACCACAAAAAACAAACAAACAAACAACAACAACAACAACAACAACAACAAAAAACCCATGAGGTGACTAACTGTATTTAGTCATGACATCAGAATTGTGTTTAAGTCATTCCAGGAATCTGCTGTATGTCCATCAGTATTCTGATGTACGCACCACTGGACATGCCTCATTCCCGTCTTTTCTTCCTCGTACTCAACACTTGACTAGGCAGTCATTTCACTTTTGACTTCTGGCCCCTGGCTACTACAACTTACCTCTGGGGAGAAAAAGGACAGACAGAAACCAAGAGCTTGGGGTGGGTGTGAGGGCCTTACCCAGTGAAGTTATTAGTGCAAAGTTCTCCAGCATCACATGAAGGTAGAGTAGCCTCTGAGTATCATCAAGGAGGCCCCACTCCTCCTGGGAGAAGTAAATGGCCACGTCCTCAAAGGTCACACAGCCCTGCCACGATGGAGACAGATCAGTCAATGATCACCTTCTTTCCTGGGACCCCAAGTTCACAAACACACATACATTTTCCCTGCACACTCTCTTCCCTGTCTTGCACCTCTGCAGAGATCCCAGGCCCTAGTGCCACCAAGGTCCACCGACTCCTCACAGTACCATCATCACTGTCCCTCCCATTGCACCAATAGGCATGTGGGCAAGAAGAAGCTATCTACCTCTGAACCTGACAATATAAGGCAGCAGCCTCCCTTGCCAAGCAATTATCTCAGGGTTCCCCAGATTGTGCCTCTCCCACACAACCAAATATGAGGGCACTTCACCTTTATGTCCTGTATGCCAATGCCCCTGGGCCGTCAGTTCAGACTTCCTCTCCACGGGCACATTTCTCTTTGGATCATGTCATCCGACTCTCCCTGTCTGTCTGTCTGTCTGTCTCACTCTGTGGCCACCTCCACCTCTGCCCATACACAGGCATCTCCCTGGTCTTCCCACCTTACTTGGTACAAGGCACACAAAGAAAGTGTGACAAATTGAGACAGAATCCGTGACTACTCAGACCTCCGAAGGCTCCCATGGTCAGAGGCAGGCCCCATCCTGATCCAAATGCCTCCCTGCCTATTTGCCTCAGATACCAAGAATCGCCTGGGAATCAAACACATCCTTCCACTTGAACTGTACTTGATGTCTCCTCTCCAGGTGCAGCCTTCCTCTCTCTCTTTACCTATCACTCAAGGCCTAGCCCTAGAGGCCCTCCACTGAAGCCTCAAGTGATCCTCCCGATGACACTCATGCCCCTGAGCTAATCCACCATCCTGAATGAAATCCCCAGACACACCAAGGGTCACTCTCAGATCCTGGTGATCCCAAAGCCTGGTGAAGAGGAATGAGTACTGGAGACTCAGGCATCTTGCCTCAATAGGTTTCTGCATCTGACTCATGTCCCTGGGGAAGCCTTGCCACATGCCAGATTACTCACTTTCTCACATGGTTCCCACAGCCATTTCAGGCCTTCAGCTGTGCCTGTGATGCCCCAAAACTCTATCCATACACTGGAGCATGAGAGCCAATCCTGGGCTCAACCCCAACTCTCCTGAACTGCTAATGACATTCCTTCAAGACCAGGATTCCCTTTCCCGATTCTAAGTCAAACTGTACTCCAAGGCAAACACCAGCCACCACCTTTTGAATGGTTCCATTTCTCCCCTCCCCCACCCCCGGCTTTTTTTTTTTCCAATAATGGAAATTACATCCAAGGCCTTGTCCCTGTTAGGCAAACACTGCAGAGCCACATTCCCAGCCCTGGATGTTTCCACTCTTAATCCTCCCCGGAGTTCCAGATCTGTGCACCCAGCTACCAACTGGCTATCTCCACTATTGCTCTTTGAAATATGTCACTTTTAAGATGGTCAAAAACAAAACTCCTGATAACCCCCAGTGAAAATTAATTCAACACATTTAATGGTGTTTTCATCTTTCCAGCTGCTAAAACCAAAAAGCTTGAGACCACTCAACTTTTTTACCTTTCCCTCACACTTAAAAATCCAGGAGTTTTGGATGTAGCTCAGTATTAGAACACTTACTGAGCATGTATGAGGATTGGGTCCATGCCCTAGCACTGAAAAAAGAAATAAAAGAAAATCCAGGAAGCCCTAATGAAACACCAATCCAGAATGCAAGCATGTCTTCTGCCTCTCTGGCTACATTAGTCCATCCACATTAACTCTCACCTAGACCACTGCAACACCCTTTTCCTTGAACTTTCTACCACCTCCTTCACACCCATAGTCTGTTTTTGCTGCAGTCACTGGAAGCCTGATAAGATCTGTCCAGATGACCTTCCTCCTCTGCTCCGAACTTCTGCCCTTCTACTCTGACTTCCACTCCTCTACTCTGACTTCCCTAGAGAAAGGAAGAAAACCTCTGGGCATGATGGTACACCCCTGTAATCTCAGCTACTCCAGAAGCTAAGCAGAAGGAAAACAAGTTCAAGGCCAGCAACTAAGTGAAACCTTGGCTTCAAAACAAACAAAAAATGGCTGGAGGTGTGGCTGCATGGTAGAGCATCCTGGATTCAATTCCCAGCACCAAGAAAAAGGAAATCTATAGGCCTTGAGCAAGTTGAGACTCATATCCTGGGACCTAAATCTAAGGTAACCTCCTATCTGTCATCCTATTGGTTCCTAACAATTGCAAAAGAAACCATCCCATGTATCCCTCAACCTGGGTTCATGACTGTTAGCTTGGAATTTCTTCAGGGGTTCTCAGGCCCAGGGAGTGGGAGGGTGGCAGGCAGAGAGTCCTAGGGCATATTCCATAAATAAAGAGTGGGGTCACACCAGTGAGGCCCTGGAACCGACTCCACTTACCTGCATACAGTCCATAAGTGCTTCTGTGGCCATGGCAATCTATGGGAAGAAGATCGTGAGAGACAAGTATTCAGCATAAAGGCTCCGTGGGCGCAGATCTCCTCATACACCTTGTCCCTACCCAGCCCTGAAGCTAAGTGACCTTAGGATGTTTGAATTATCTCCAGGCCCCAATCCTCCAGGCTCACTCTCACCTGAAGATACTAAACAAGGACTCTGACCTTCCTGGGTCTCAGGCTGTTCTCTATGCAGCTTTTGGAAAACTCTGAAAAGGCTAACTCAGACCATGTTCCTCTTCTGTTCACAGCTCCCATGGCTGCCTGAGCCCTGAGGATATATGTAAAGTATGTCAAAATTCTTCCCCTTAGCCGGGCGTGGTGGCGCACGCTTGTAATCCCCGTGCTTGGGAGGCGGAGACAGGAGGATCCTGCAGGTTGGAAGCCAGCCGTGCTGGCTTAAAAGACCCTGTTTCCAAATAAAAATATAAAATAGGTCTGGGAGTGTAGTCCGGTGGTAGAAGGGCTTCCAGCAACCCCAGTACCACACACAATAACAATAACAATAATAATAATAATGGTATTATATTATTATTATTATTATTATTATTATTATTATTATTATTATTATTCACCTTGCGTGAATTTTCCGGCTTGGTCACCCAGACCACCTTTGCACAGAGCAGCAGCCCCCTGCCCGTCCCGCCCTCCTGCACCTCACCACGGGAGCTGTCAGACCTGAGGACCCCCCACCCCCACCCCCGATCCAGGGACCTGAACCTGCTGCAATGCGCTCAGCCCGGCTCCTCTCCAGGACGCGGCTTGGCCCTGAGGACGCTGCGCTCACCAAGACCCGGCCGCCGCCTTCGGACTCTATGGCGGAGCCAGGTAGGTTTAGCCTGGGCAGCTGGATGGCCCTCCTCGAGCGCCTTCCCTCTGTCTTCACCGCGACCCTGTCTCCAGGTTTCTAGGGGTCTGACAGCAAAAACAACCAGGAGAACAGTTGTAAAGACCACTAAGCTGCGCCGCCGGAAGTCCCGCCCACAACCGGAGCTCCAAATGGGAAATAGCTCTCCTCAGAGTGCTCATTGGCTACTCGCCTTCATGCATTGTGGGTAACGTAGTTTTCATAGCGCCACAGCACATCTGTCTCTCCACACCTGGGCAAAGTCCTGTGGGCTTTAGCAGGTCCTGGCTGCTGAGGTCCCCTGTGAGATCAGCTCCTCCCGGATCACGCACAGATGGGGTTCTGGTAGTGTGGGCAGGGGGTGCGCAGCAAGACCCCCTACCCCAAGTGTGCAGGTATTGGGAAATGGCTTCAAAATGTATTTGAAAATAGCTTTGGTATTAGAAAGCCAGGGCTTGGGTGCAGGCAGCCACTCAGACAGGGAAGATACCCTGCAGAGTTCCGGGCACCAAGGGTGATTAGCAAGAAAACAGGGAGCCCAGGGCTTTTCACATTTTAAAGACAAGCAAAAATTCTCCAATTATGTGGGAGGATGCCACAAGTCTTCCAGAGATCTCTGACTCTGATGATCACTTAACACATTTTTGGGCATAACAAAAGGCTTGGGGTCTGTACCTGAGACAGGGCAGGCCTACAGGAAGGAATCTCCACATCAAAAGACCTGCCCCCGACAAGGGGCAGATCTAGTCAGGTCAGAAGATTATTGGTATAAAAACTGTCTGTATCCAAAACTTCAGTAACTTATTTTCAAGTTACTCCCCTATACTCCCTGTGGTAATAGGGCTTTAATCTGTCCCTTCTTTCTGCCTTTGTAATGTTGTTCCACCGTAAAACCAAGGATCCCCTCTTTGGCTGTAGTTGCCTGCCCTCCAGCACCTGCAGCTGGCCAGATCGTTATTATCAATCGTGCTATGAGCAGCCTTGCTGGATTTCTCCCCCTTATTAATCTTGCTTGTCTTTGGGGTGACGATTTCTGAAGGCCAGAGGTTTCTTTTCAGGAGGCCTGGCTGAAATGGGTTGAATGCCAGATGTTGCCAGAATAACCTCCAAATGACCTCTAGCTTCTTTATAACATAAATGCATAGTCCTCCCCTTTATTAACCTGTTCCTCCTTTTTTATAATTTTGCTTTTTGGTACTGGAGGTTGAACCCAGAAGGAATTATACCTCTGAGCTATGTTTTATTTTTAAAATGTTTTAAAAAGGTTTTATTCCTGAGGGGCCTTGCTAAGTTGCTAAGGCTGCCTTGGAACCTGCAATCCTCCTGTCTCAGCCTTCCAAGTAGTGGAATTACTGATCTGCACCACCAGGTATGGCTCGCCCCTTTTCTTTTACGCTGTAGCTGTGCTTTCTGATATTCCAGGAGTAAAACATTGATTTGTGAATTTCTCTCCTTTTTCTATTCTTATCCAAGAATAAAAATCTCCTTCACTGTTCAATTGGCACTGGGTCTAGTTATTGTCTTCATAATTCCTAGAGGAGAAAAGAACCCAGTTTTAGACTTGAAAAATAGATTTTACACCTCAGATGGGAAATGTTGTGGCAGCAGCACTCCCCATACGATAATTCTTATGAATAAGGAAGTTGTGGATCAGAAGCTCAGCAGCAAAGGAATGTAAGGAAAGGGAGGGTTTTTTGTTTTCGTTTGTCTTGGGTTCTGGTATCTGCAGGACTGTCAGGGACTTGTGATCCCTGAAGAATCTCATTTTCATTGCCAAACCAGCTTCTATGCGGTGTCCCCTGTAAGATGAAGACTCTTGCCTGGAAAGACACAAGCTATCATAGATTTCCCACTCATGGAGGTTGTCTCACTTCTGGGGAATTGAGAATTTTTCAGGATTATCTCCTTTGCAAACCCAGGATTCCTGATGTGGACCTAAGAACCAGTGGTCAGCTCTTAGGGAAAAAAAAAAAAAAAGAAGCCTCTGGACTGATACTGGAGGTCTAGATTGGACTCAAAGGGATTGAAAAGAAGTCTCCATACTGCTGGGAGACTGGTCAAGGATATCTGAACTAGAAACCTTAGAAGAGGTAAGCATGTTAGGTTCAGCAATAGAACTGAGCTTGGATCTAGGGCCTAAAGTCTGGAGGATTAAAAGAAACCCATCCAGGTTGACACCAGAGTTACCATAGGTCTTTTCCTGGAAACTTCCCTATGTGGGGATCTGGACATAGTAATATATATATGCCCTACTGTGTTTGTCTACATATTCTAACTGAGCACTGTTCCCTAAATTCCGGGGTCCAGCCCTATTAGGAGTTGGGGGTCCACGAGCAGTGGGGTGAGGAGTCAGCGAAGTATGGCGGAGAAACAGCACACAGACTCAATGGAGGGTGAAGCTGCTCTATTTCGGTTTCGGCAAGCATTTTATACTTCCTTTTTTGGCTACATTCTACCCTTACGATTTTTTCTCAGAATTAATACAGCGGTAAATATACAAAGAACTAATACATCAAGGTAAGGTGGCAGATGGCCAGTTTCTTAAGGGAACATTTCCTCTTACAAGCAACCAAGAAAAAGATCAGAAGTTTATTATTAACTACTAATGAATATCATAACAATATTCTATAATAAGCATTAAATTGTCTGATTGATGTACACCATTGTTTTTAAATTAATAGGCACTACTGAGAGGAACGTTTTATACTTTCCCATGTCCCAAGGCCGAACCTGGGTACCCATCTATTCTGCTGCTGTCCACATACCCAGTGTACGACCAAGGGGATAGTGTTACGGGGTGGGGGGGGGTCAGTAGGCACTCTGCCATAGCCTACCTCTGATAACATACGCTGGCCTCCCAGAACTCATGACGGTGGGAACAACTTATCTTGGCTCTGTTTTAGGTTTTTTGTTAATATTTGCTTGGGAAAAGCCTGGGGAGGATCAGTTGCCTTTAAGGCTTGTTTTGTTTGTAATTGTCTGAGTCTTTATAGAATTTCTGTTAGTGCGGTCATTAATAACATAAGTCTCAAGTACCTTTTTGGTAACAAGGCCAATGTCAAGAAATCCCCAAATCCCCATGCCTAATACTGTTCCCCAGAAGGAGATGCCTCGCGACCGTTCCTGGGAATGTCTGCCATGCAGCATTCCTGCTAAAATGAGCCGTGCTCAGTTTTAGACTGGGAAGAAGGTGTGGCAGCTAAACTTATACAAGGTCTAAAACTAATGTTTAATTTAAAGGTAAAGTCCTGTAATTATAGTTATAGCCATGGATTCTGAATTTCAGCTTCAAAAGTAAAAGCTGTCAATATATGCAAAGAATTTCAGTGTGGCTATGATGCTAATTACTGGCTTCTTTGTATGTTAAGTTTATTTATGTTCCCCAGTGTACAAGCCTTCTAAAATGAAAAGCTTGGGAGAACACTTTACCAAGGTGGTGAATTCCATACTAAAATTGTTTGTTAAGAGCAACCTTTTTCAGATTTATGCTTGTATGCTCCTAACTGTATCTTGACTATCATCTTTGAGAAAAGATAATTATGTGAGCCTAAACACTTAGCATTCCAAACCATGCCATTCAAATAATGTGAAAAATTTGGCACATTTATAAACAAGTACTTAACATGAAAAGAAAAAAATAGTAGAGATTTATCCCACTTAATATTTTCTAATTGGTTAAAAGTGAACTATTATAAAAAAAGTTATTTATTAAAATGTTACTTTGCACTGAGGTGGAAAATACAAAAATGTATTTGGTTCTCCTGTGGGGAGGGAGGAAGAGAACAGGTAGGATGTGGAGGGAAGTATGCAAAAAGCTGTGTGCATGTATATTTTTAATAATTAAACCACACTGTGATATATAATTGCAATGTACCAATAAAATGTAATTTTGGAAAGATAAGAGTCTAAATGACTTGAAGATTGGATAGACTCAGGAAACACTGTATGAGAACTTTGTGTTCTTACATTCATACACAGACTGTTATTTAGAGAGGGGGCAAGGATTGGTTTCAAACATAAAAACTTTAGCTAAGATTTATCAAAAAGCCAGCCTCTCCTGGGATAAGGCTCGGCCTCTTGGCCCTTCTTTGTGTTAGAATGGCCCCTAAAGTAGGCTAAAAACAATAAACTTAAAATTTTGTCAGAAGGGTAAAATTTTGTCCTGAAGATTATTTAGGTCCCCAAATAGAAAAGATATAGAGTACAGAGCTGTTTTAACAAGTTGTGAGATTTTTTAAAAATAATAAAAGGGTTTTGTTAGTGTTGGTTTGTTGACACTGGGGATTGAACTCAGGGGTGTTCGACCTCTGAACTACACCCAAAGCCCCATCTTCTACATCTAGAACTTTTGTATTGATTATGAATCCTGCCTGGCACCAAAGTCTCACCAGGATAACACTCTATGGAATTATGGCTGCCAGACTACATGGCTCTTTGTAGAACATGGTAAGACGCTTCTTACCATGTAAGCTTTATGCTAGGCATTATTGATGTCCTCTGTGGAAAAACTGGAGGATATTTCTGCTGCAACTACTTATCGCAACCGACCCCTCTAAGGGTGACCCCTTAACCTCACAAAATATGGAGGCATTCAGGATACAAAGAGCATAAAGCAAGCCCTGAACTTTTTCCCTAGATGTTTTGGGCAGCAATTCCAGTTTAGGCAAAAACTGGAATAAGAACTCTTCTTTGCCATAACAGCATCAGTACTGGAGCATACCAAGGTTGGGGCCTGATAAAAGCTATCCATCTTTCCTAGGAACAGAGCACAATTGTGCCTTAACCTCACCTGAAACAGTCACCAGAATGTCCACCCTGAAGTCAGACCCCACAATAAGGCTTTCCTTAATACACAAACCAATGTGAGGCAGGCTGTTACCGGTTGGTGGCTGGAGGCTAGAAACATTGACTTTGAGTATCCTGTGAGACCAACAATGCCCAGTCTTCCCTAAGCCTTCAGCTGAACCTAGAATGTTTTTATCTTGGCCAAAACAGACATGGCATAGTCAACTAGGAAATAGAATAAATTTTCCTTAAAGGCTCAAGCTACTTAAGATTTATGCCACGGAGGAAACCAGACTGGATCCTCCTGGCCAAAACTAGATCAGATCCATTATCAGTCAGAAAAAACTAATTCATATCCATTACCAGCCAGAAAAGGGAATAGATTCTCCTAAAGACTCAGACAGATCAAGAATATCTCCAGGGAATTGGAGAACACTGACCCCTCTACCTTGCAGCACCACAGCTGGGTGAACCATGTTCACTACGCACGCAAGGTGGTAGAGGACACATACTTCCAGAGAAACTAGCAGTGATATAATGCTGCCAACAGCCCCAGGCAGTTCAGAGTGCTCAGAGCAGCTCTTCTAACTCCTACAACTACCAACAGTTCACGAAGAATTTTACCCCACTGAAGGGTTGGAAGTATAAAAATCAATTTCAGGAAGTAGAACCCTCACAAAGGGTCTCTAGTTCCAATACACTGAAAAAATACATGTCTTAATTCTTCACCTTGGTCTGAAGGATTTCATACATTTGATGCCTTCATGGAGCCTTTCTGTGGCATGAAATTTTTGGTGTTGAGGAATGATAGTGTTGGACAAAGGATTTTTCACTTATGTACCATTTACAGGGACTTTCTGTAGCATATACCCGTTATTTTAGGAGACTTTCCACTGAAGAATTTCTCACACTGGCCACACCTATAGACTTTCCTTCAATATGGATACTGCAGAGCTCTGAAAGACTGGGGTGTTGACTAAAAGATTCTCCATATTTTCTACACCTCTATTTTCCACATCTATAAGGCCTTCCTCCCATGTGAACTCTGATGTGCAATGAGGATATATCTGAACTTAAAGGATTTCTCACATTTACTGTCTTATTTTCTACTGCTTTAACAAAATATCACAAGCTGAGTTATTTTTTATTTTGCAAGTCTGGGGATAGAACCCAGGGGCACGTGACCTCCGAGCTACACCCCTTGCCCTATTTTTTATTCTTTATTTTGAAACCAGTTCTCACTAAGTTGCAAAGGGCCTCACTAAGTAGCTGAGGTTGTCCACAAACCACAATCCTCCGGTCTCAGCCTTTCAAATGCTGGGATTACAAGTGTGTGCCACCATGCCCGGCAAGCCGAGTTATTTATAAAGAAAAGTTTCTCACATTTCTAGATGCTGGGAAGTCCACAATCAGGCTGAACCTAGTAAGGGACTTTGTACTGCATTGTAACAAGGCAGAAGGCATCAGGTGACTAAAGAGCATGCATGCGAGATGGGCAAGAGAGGACTGAATTTAATTTTGACAACCCACTCTCACAAAGAACAATCACATTCTCACAATATCAGTATCAATCCATTCACATAGAATGGACTGTCATACCTTCTAATACTGTTACATGGAAATTAAATTTTAATATTAGTTTTAGAAAGAAAAACATTTAAACCACCACACTAGCTAAACTGATAAGGTCTTTCCTCAGTGTGAGTTTTCTGGTGCCTAATAAAATTAGATTTATACCTAAAGGCCTTCCCATATCCCTTGCACTCATAAGGCCTTTCTCTGCTGTGAACCACTTGGTGTTTAATAAAGCTACACTTTTGACTAAAGGATCTCCCATATTCTCCACGCTTATAAGGCCTTTCTCCAATGTGAACACTCTAGAGCATTAAGAGGTGAGTTCTTTGAATGAAGACTTTCCCACACTGGTGACAACAATATCCTATATGTGAGTTCTCTAGTGCCAAATAATATTGGACTTGCACCTAAAGGCCTTCCCACATTTCTCACACTCGTAGGACCTTTCTCCAGTGTGAGCCACCTGGTATTCCATGAAGTCACACTTTTGCTTAAAGGATTTCCCACATTCATCACAGTTAAAAGGCCTTTCTCCAGTGAGAACTCTCTTGTGTATAATGAGGCAAGCTCTTTGGCTGAAGGCCTTCCCACACTGGTCACAGTGATAAGGCTTTACCCCAGTGTGCATTCTCTGGTGCTGAACTTGCCATGGATAGTATTCCCACATTTTCTATATGCACAAAGACGTTTTTCCAGTACAGACACTCCTGTGGTGGACAAAAGTGTATTTGTAACTGATACCTTTTCTGCATTCACATAACTTTAATGCCATCGTCCACCAGGAAAGACCTCCATACACTCTAAGAGTTTGTTTGGCTTTTCATGTTTTTGAGTGACCTAGGTCTGAAGAAGGCCCAAGGTGACCAAAAAATCCTTCCAAACCTTAGAGGGGAGTGGCTCCTTTAATACACAAGCTCTGTGGCTCTTCACAAATAAGGTCTTGTCCATGTCACTCTTTGAGAATTTCTCTTCACTGTGATACTGCTGGTGCTGGTGAAGGTTTGCACACGCTTCAACAGAGCACAACTTGTGCACAGGTAGATCAGCCAGGAGAAAAGGTCTTTCAAGATCAAAACACAGATGTTACAAGAGTGAATCTTCTGGGAGGATGGAACTGCTTTTGGAGTCCTGACCTGTGAGGCTCCGGAAGAAACACTTGGCACAGAAAGTGCCTCCTCAACCTGTGCTTCATGCTACAACCTTGAATCAGAAATATGATGATGAGCCAGGCATGGTGGCACCTTGTAATCCCAGCATCTGGGAAGCTGAGACAGGAGGATTGCAGTTCAGATAGCCACAGCTATTTAGTAAGGCCCTTTGCAACTCAGTGAGACCCTGTTTCAAAATAAAGAATAAAAAATAGGGCTGGGGGGTATAGCTCAGAGGTAGAATTCTCCTGGGTTCCATTCCCAGTACAGAAAAAAAAGAGAAAAGAAGAAAGGAAGGAAGGAAGGAAGGAAGGAAGGAAGGAAGGAAGGAAGGAAGGAAGGAAATGAGAGACACATAGACATACACCAAGGAGAGTCTATAGGATTATCCTGAGGACATTGAATGTAGGGGACGGTTCTATAATCTTAGAATCAGAAGGCCTCACTGGCTGAAGTACACTAGGATGGGGTACAGCTCCAGAAGGAGAGGCAAGTTCTCCAACCCATTCCTCTGTAAACCACCGTCAAGTATTGCTTGATCATGATTCAAAACCATGAGGCGTAAGTTAAAAGCAGCCTTGAATCCCTCTAACTTGTCTAACTCACTACAAAACCTTCACTACACCTTTTTTGCTGGCAACATTTGCCAATTATGTGAAAGGTTGCTTTTGTTCAAGCCCAGCAAAAACAACGGGCGTTAAGGAATAAGTACATATGTGCACACTCTCTCAGCAAGTTAGGTGTGGATCAGTGTTGCACATCACCACTGAGCAGGCTGTGGATAGAAGTAAGTGATGCATACAGAGTGAAAATGATGGGTCAGTTAGGGCCTAGAAATCAGATAAAACAAGATAGCAAAGTGTTGAGTGTGGGACAGAAAAAATAGAAACATGGCATGTCCAGTGGCATTTGCATTAAAACACCAGGAACACAGGACAAGTTCTTTATATGATTTGAAAATAGCATGTCCTCAACCAATTTGAAACTATCAAGGCCAGGAGTCTTCTGAGACCATGAGGCAATGTCCACCCAGTGAAGCTACCAGGACTCCCTAGCTGTAGCACATTGTGGGAACTGTATGAAACAAGTCCTAAGGGAACATCAGGATGGATGACACTCCAGCACTGGCCCAGAGCAACTCAGCATACTATACACCACAGGAGAAAAAGTAATATTAAAGTGTCCTTGAAGTTTTAATTAAGGAAATGCCCCAATTCCTGACACGGGTATGCATAGGAAATGTCACTTATAATAGGTGTAGAACTTTGGGCACAGTGATCCAAAGAAGCAGTAATAAGTAAAGGTGAAATCAGTTGACTGAATCAAGACACCTGACTCCCAGAACTTTCCCTCTAGGCTTCAGAGCAGCAGGAGTCAGAGGTTTTCAGGACAGTGTACACATCTCATCCCTGCACACATGTCAAGACAATGAGAAGGTCAGTACAGCCCAAAGACTGGCTATGGCAAAGGCAGAGCTGATTCTAGGAGAAAAGCAGATAAAGAGACCAGCTTAAGACAATGGGGTGGGAATGAGGGCCTTACCCAGTGAGATTACCGGTGCAACATTCTCCAGCATTACATTAAGGCACAGCAGCCTCTGAGCCTCATCAAGGAGCCCCCACTGTCCCTGGGAGAAATAAATGACCAGGTCTTCAAAGTTCACACTGCCCTGCCATGATGGGGGAAGTCCAATCTATGATCAGCCTCTCTCCTAGGATGCCCAAATTAATTCCCTCACTCATCCATCCCCTGCTTTCCCTCACCCCCTCTCCCCACCTCATAGGAGATAATAGGTCCAGTGCCACTGATACTTACTCTCAACTAATGGTATCATTGACCACTATATCCTCCCACAGCTATAGGCAGGCAGGCAGGGAACACCCTCTGAACTAGAAACTGGGCACACAGGAACAGATCTCCTCTTGAGAAACTGTTTCACAGGACACCCAAGTCATACCTCTCACACACAGCCAAATGCAGGGGTCACCCTTTACCTACACGTCCTCAATGGCAGGGCCCTGACATCATTTCGCATGATTTCTCCATGTGCCTGTCTGTCCTACTACCGTTTCTTATTCACATAGCCCCACATTCACAGCCATTTCCAATCCTCCCACACGCATATTCTACAGGAATCTTCCTAATCTTTCTATGTGTCACTCAGCATGTGGCATCTGGAGAATACATGAAAGAAATTAAATATGGGCCAGTACTACTCCAGAACACTGCCAGTGCCCATCGCCATGTCCAGCCTCATGAACACATACTCTGGACACCTCCCTGCCTGTTCCTTGCTTTAACCACAGCCACCAAGAACCATCTGCAGATCTCGGATACTGTGGCTCCTTCCATGCATGCTGCATTTGATGTCCCCTAACTAGTCACATCCTTTCTCTCTCCACTAATTTTCATTCCAAGGCAGGTCTGAATGGTCTTCCTCTTCAGGCCAGTGATACTCTCTGCTGACCCTAAAACAACTTACCCACCTTACAGAAATGTTCCAGATACACTAAGGGTTGCAACAAAATTGATGAGTCTGAAGTGCGGTAGGTAACCACAAGTCCTGGTATCAAAGTCACACCTTGCCTCAATTATATGTATGCATTAGCATCTATATTGTGTGCCTTATCTATTGGCATACTCAACCACCAACCATGTCATCCTTCTCCACACCCTTCCCATAACCACAGGTACATATCTGCATTTGTGACACCTGCTACTCCTACTCATGTGCCTTAGAGAAAGACCCAGTTGGTTGGTCTCCTTCTCCTGGGCATCAATATAATGAACAGGATTCTTCCTCCCAATTGACTTACGTTACACCATGGTGCAGCCACTGGCCACAACTTTTGGATGTCTGCGTCCTGAACCCTTCCTCACAACTTCACCCTGTATAGACAGCTGCCTAGTTGGTATTCACTAATTATTCTCTGAAACACCTCAAACTCTTAAGATGGCCGAAGACCACGGGGTGTGGTGGCTCTACTTGTATTCCCCGCGCTTGGGAAGTGGAGACAGGAGGACCACGCAGGTTCGAAGCCAGCTGTGCTGGCTTAAGAGACCCTGTTTCCAAATAAAAAAAGTATAAAAATAGGTCTGGGAGCGTAGCCCGAAGGTAGAAGGGTTTCTAGGAACCCCAGTACCACCACCAAAAAATAAAATAAAATAAAATAAAATAAAATAAAATAAATGGCCAAAGACCACCAAGTATAGTTGTGCACACCTATAATCCCAGTAATTGGAAGGCTAAGACAGGAGGATTGCAGCCTCAGCAACTTAGTGAATCCCTGTTTCAAATAATAAAAAGGTCTGGGAATGTAGCTTAAAGGTATAATGACCCTGGGTACAGTCAGCCCCTGGTGCCAAAGAGAAAAATAAAAGACAGTCAAGGACAAGACTGACAACCCCAATCATAATTAACCTTACTAAGAACTTTACCATCCCAGCTCATGGAATTTCCACCATTCCACTGCAAAGAACAAAATCCCTGGGGTCACACATGACTCTTTCCTTTCTTACCCTTAAAATCTGAAATCCAGCTTCTTCCTTGGTTTTCCCAACACAATCTATTTTCTTTACTACAGCCACATGCAGCATAATGAGACCTACGCCACATCACCTCTTCTTCCTGTCCTCCAAACACCCCATGTTTGTATGAGTATTGGGAACGGCCTAGGAAGATTTGGGAAAGCTCTGATTATTAATATATTTCAAAAGAAAATAATTTATATTTTAAAAATAGTTGTATCAAAATGGTGGCAGACATGGGTGAGGGGCAGATCTGTGCAAGGACTTGACCTCTGCCTAAAACAGCCAGTTATTCCAATGTAAATTAACCTAGCTCAAAATAATTAAGTCAATAGAGGAGAGCTAGAACTTCTGCTTTCTAAAGAGATCTACATGATGATCTAGGGAGGATAGGGCAGGGTTTGACCTTGTCCTCCAGGAAAGGAGACGCCTTGCCACACCTGTTTGGGGGAGGTACCTTACAGGGTTAAGGGGAGGTACCTTACAGGGACGTTCATACCTCAGAGTCACACAAACAAGATGGAGGTCATGGGTATAAAAAGTCTGGTCCACGTGTAAGCCCTTTGGTGTATTCATTTCGAGTCACCCCCCCCCCCATGGGGCTGTATTTCTATTTTCTGTATTTCTGTCTTTCTAATAAACTTCTTTAAATCTTCAGCAACTGTCTAAGCTATGCATATTTATTCTTAGCTTAGGACAAGAATCCACGGTTTTTCTTCTGTTTGGGGTCGTTTTGGGTTTTTGTTATGGGTTGGGGGAAAGTGTGTCTGGGACCTAGCAGGGGTCCTCGGGAACGGTTTCCACAAACCATATTCTCCCAATCCCTAACAATGTTCACATCACTGCCAGAACAGACAGCTAACTTGTGGCCCGGTTGTCAGGGACCCTAGAGCAGGATCCGGGAGCCCCTGACTCGGTGGCGAGCACGTCCTGGCCTGGCTGCGGCCTCTGGCGGGTGGTCCTGAGTTCGAGGAGCCACTCGGCCAGTCGGGCCCCTTGGTCTCCTCCACATCCTAGACAGAGCGGCTGAAGCCCAGAAGGCTCACTGCCCAGGGTGGACAGCAAGGAGACCGACCATCTTTTCCCTACTTGATGGAGTCCAAGAGCCTCAGGACCAGCGTTCTCGGAGATAACGCAGGCACGTACTACCACCCAGCACAGGCTGGAGACCGCAAAGCGGTGGCCCCTTAAAAAAGCCCGAAGCCCCGCCATCAGTCCGAGGGCGGTGACGTCATTTCCCAGCGCCCTGCGGGACCCTTTGGCCAAGTGAGCCAAGCCGACCTCCGGGTGGCGCGTAGGAACTACCTTACCCAGAATGCCGCGCACCACGGGCCAAGATCTGGCCAATGGCCGCTCGGCATCGGGCGTGGCTCGTTAGTTCCCTGGGTCGGGGCGGGACTTCCGGCGTCGCCCTCGGACTGTTCGCTAAGGTCTGAGCGCGCCTTCAGAGTTGGGAGCGCTGTGTCCGGCTCCAGGCCAGGGTGATCCATAGTCCGTCCGCCTTGATCGAGGCGCCGCGGCGGTGGCGATTGCCCGGCCCGCTGCGACGCAGAGTCCGATGGCGGCGGTCGAGCCGCGGGACCCGGCTCCGGTGAGCGCCGCCGCCTCCTCGAGCCCGGGAAGGCCTGCTTATGGTTGCTCTTGTCAGGCCACATTCCAGGTCCCTGGGTCCAGATCTGGACCTGCGGAGCTTATGGGTGGGGTCCCCACTTCCAAGACTTCTATCAGGGGCGTGGGAGAGCGTGACAGCCGGAAGGGTCGGTTTGTGTATCTTGTTGAGATGGTTGAGCCGGCGGTGTTGACGCCAGGAAAGGCTCAGTGAGGCGTTTCACTTTTATTCGCAGCGTGCTGGTAGCCAGGTATTGTAGTGCACCGAAGAGGCATGTGGTCTGAAGTTGTTCTCAGATCTTCCAAATTAGAAGAGCTTGAAAGGGTCTAGAAAAGGTTAGTAGTTACCGGTCAGCACTCAGGACTGAGGGGCACCCACTGTGTAGCCATAACCAGGTCACCTCCCACCGCTGGCAGGAAACAAGGAGCCCTGAGTCTGTGAAGCCCCCACTTGGTCACTGGTCTCATTTCCTTCCTTTTCCTGCAGGTTCCCATGACTCCCGAAGCACATGTGGTATTCACACAGGTGAGTGGTGAGTGTTTAAGGGACTCCTCTACTTCTTGAACCTAGGGACTCTGAGCAGACACCAAACCCAGGAGTTATATATCCAGTTGGGGGCCATATGAAAATGGTTCTTGTTGTTGGAAACCAGTACAGTAAGGTTTGGAAGGTTGCCTAAGCTAGATGCCTGATAAATGCTTTAAGGTGAGGCTGGGGTGGTTTAAGGAACCACAGGTCTCCTATGCTTCTCGTAGGAATTGAAAGCTAGAATGTAGGAGCCAATCTGAAATGGTTCTCAGATCTTCCTTTGTCTCTTCTGGAGGGAAGTAAACAATGAAGGTTTATGGCAGAGGCTGGAGGTAATCTGACCCAAGTCTCATCAGCCTTCCTATAGCTATGACTCTTACCAAACAGATGGGTGTGAGAGGTAAGGCAGGAAAAGTGAGGAGAGAGCTACTGCAGTAGTCCAGATGAGTGCTGATGATGGCTGGACTAGTGTGATGATCATGGAAGTGGTAATTGTTGGATTCTAGATCTGTTTTCTAAGTAGGGAAGGCTGGATTTACAGATGTTTAGGGTGACAGAAAAGTAAGGGTCAGGGTTCATTAAAGTGCCACTAACCAGGATAAAGTTGGTAGTAGGGTCAATTATCACTGGGAATATCAGAAGTTTTGTTTGGGGACATCTTTGGAAGATAAGATATTTCAGAGAATAGTTGGTTTTAACATCAAATGGATAGTTGATCACACTAGAACTATAACTGTGGAAGGAAGTATTCAGGTTAGAAACATCTAAAAGGGAGTGGTCAGTGTTTGTTCTGGGGTGTAGCTTAGGTCACACACAGTAGGAGTTGTGCTAATAATGCTATTAGTAGCCTGGGGAATGAGAGGGAGGGGTCACTACTGGGTCTTAAGCTTGGGAACATGATAGTCACTTTGGTAATCACAAAAACAAGTATGGGTGAGAAGCTTCTCCTGGCCCACCTGCCTATTGGTGCTATGCTATGGGAGGGTACAGTGACGATGGGACCATGAGGAGAAGATAGGCCTTGGTGCCACCAGGTGTCTCCTCTGAGTTTGGGATGAGGAAGGAAAGTGAGTAAATGATGACAAGGGGATGAAGTGAGGTCCTAGGAGAGAAGTTGATCATGGAAAGATCTGTCTCTATCTTGGCAGGACTGTGTGACCTTTGAGGATGTGGCCATTTACTTTTCCCAGGAAGAATGGGGGCTCCTTGATGAAACTCAGAGGCTGCTGTACCTTGGTGTGATGCTGGAGAACTTTGCATTGGTAACCTCACTGGGTAAGGCTCTTGTAGTCACCCCATTTTCTTAAGCTAGACTCTGTTTATCTGTTTTTTTCCTAGAGTCAGCTCTACCTTTGCCATAGCCAGTCTTTGGGCTCTGCTAACCACCCCACTATCTTTTTTTTTTTTTTTTTTTGGTGGTACTGGGGATGAAACCCTTCTACCTCCGGGCTACATTCCCAGACCTTTTATATTTTTTTATTTGGAAACAGGGTCTCTTAAGCCAGCAAGGCTGGCTACAAACCTGCGCGATCCTCCGGTCTCCACCTCCCAATTGTGGGAATTACAAGCATGCGCCACCACTCCCAGCAACCACCCCACTATCTTGACAAGTATATTCGGATGAGCTGTGTATGTTGCTTTGAGAAGTGCTAACTCCTGCTGCCCTGAACCCTTCAAGGCAGCTTCTGGGAGTTAGGGTCTTACCTTACTTATGCTCTCCCTTTTGGTCACTATGCCCCAAATTTTGTACCTATTCTAGGTGACATTTCTTGTGAATGCCTGTATCTGAAATCTGGTCATTTTCCTGATGAATATTTACATGGACCATGAGATGTTGCCAAAACCTCTTTCAAGGATCTTCGTGATACTACTTTTCTTTTCTGTGGGTATTTGGTGCTGAGTTGCTCTAAGTCACTGCTGGTGGCTCACCCATCCTGACTTTCCATTAGGACCTGGTTCACACATAGTTGTAGGGGTACAACATAGTTGTCAGGGTACCCCTACAACTAGGAGTATGAGGGGAACCCTGGTTGCTTCACAGAGTAAACATAGCAACATGGTCTCAAAAGCCTTCTGGGCTTGATGAATGACAGTGGGAAGCCTGTCTTGTGTCTGCCAGAGTTTGAGGCTAATGCTGCTGAACACACCTAATTTTTACCGTTTCATTATGTTACTTGATGCTTGACTGACTTCTTACCTCATCTGTGTCCTGCAGTGTCCAGGTTACAAAAAAATAACCCTTTGACTCTGGATTGGTTAATTTGCCCTTGAATTCTGAGTTCCGAGCTCAGCCTTTTGCTATCTCATAAAAATTATATTATTCTGAGAGTAATCTTCTCCAGCTAGAGAAGTGTTTTGTTTTTGTTTTTAAATAGTCTCATGGCCGAGCATGGTACTTGGGAGGCTGAGGTAAAAGTATCTCAGGTTCACAGCCAGCCTCAGTAACTTAGACCATCCACAACTTTGTGAGACCCTATTTCAAAATAAAATAAAAATAGGGCTGGGGAGGGGTAGCTCAGAAGTAGAGCATCCCTGGATTCAATCAATTCACAGTACCACAAAATAAAAATAAATAGGGACAGGTCCTGAAGTTCTGGGCTTTTGATCCTCCTGCCTCAGCTTCCCAAGTAGCTGGGACTATAGGCATGTGCTGTAGTGCCTTTCAGCAAAGTTTTTCTCCTCTCCTTTATTTTTCTTTTTTGTTTCCTCCCTCCCTTCCTCCCTTTCTTCCTTCCTTTCTTTTCTTCTTTCTGTACTTTTTTTTTTTTTTAAGCAATGCTGAGGATTGAACCCATTGGTGTTCTATCATTGTACTACATCCTCAGCCGTTTTTTATTTGGGGTCAGGATCTTACTAAGTTGCTTAGGCTGGCTTTAAACTTGTGATCCTCTTACCTCAGCTTCCAAAGTAGCTGGTATTACAAACATGCACCACCACACCTAGCTTCAGGAAAAAAAATCTATCTATCTATCTATCTATCTATCTATCTATCTATCTATCTATCTATCTATCTATCTCAGGAGTGATCCCTTACCTAGCATGTGTGAGGCCCTGGATTTGATCCCCAATACCACAAAAAAAGAAGGAAAAAAAATCACATTATGCAGAAAATACTTTAAAGCATGATTAATACACTCCCTTAGTTAACATGCATTTCATTAAGCATTTCTCCACTTTCAGTTTGTTCACATGGAACAGAGGATGAAGAAACACCTGAACTGGTCTCTGTAGAAGGATTCTCAAAGGTCAGGACTTCAAAGACAAGTCCATCCACCATGGAGATTCACCCTTGTGAAATGTATGTTCCAGTTCTGAAAGACATTTTACACCTGGCTGATCAACCAGGGCAAAACCCACTCTTGTTTGGGGTATGTGCAAACCTTCACCAGGACCAGGATTGTCATGGCTCAGAGAAATCTATGAAAAGAGATGCAGACAAGGCATCATTTGTAAAGAGTTGCAGAATCTATGTGTCAGGGAAAGAACTTCCCTGTGAGGAGGTTGCAAAGAACCTCCCAGCCAAGTTGAACCTTATTCAATCCCAAGCCATTCCCAACAGTGAGAAACCAAACATAGTCACTGAGTGTGCTGAGGTCTTTAATCTTGGAATAAGGCATTACAAGTTGGGTGAATACAAAAAAACTTCTAGCCACAAACACACTCTTGTTCACCACCCAAGAATCTATGCTGGAAAAAGGTTTTATGAATCTACCAAATGTGGGAAAGGCTATCGCTGTAAGTACTCACTCACTCAGCTCCAGAGAGTTCACACTGGAGAAAGGCCTTATGGGTGTAGCGAATGCGGGAAATCTTTTAGCCAAACCTCCCACTTGAATGACCACCGCAGAATCCACACTGGAGAAAGGCCTTATGAATGTGGTCAGTGTGGGAAATCATTTAGCCAAAGAGCCACCCTCATTAAACATTACAGAGTCCACACTGGAGAGAGGCCTTATGAGTGTGGGGAATGTGGGAAATCCTTTAGCCAAAGCTCCAACCTCATTGAACACTGCAGAATTCACACCGGAGAAAGGCCTTATGAGTGTGAGGAATGTGGAAAAGCTTTTGGGTCCAAATCTACTCTTGTTCGGCACCAGAGAACTCACACGGGAGAAAAGCCTTATGAGTGCAGTGAATGTGGGAAATTCTTCACACAAAGCCACAGCCTGCTTGAACATCAAATAATTCACACAGGAGCAAGGCCTTATGAGTGTAGCCAGTGTGGAAAATCCTTCAGCCTAAAGTATGGCCTCATTCAACATCAGTTAATTCATAGCGGAAATAGGCCTTTTGAGTGTGACCAGTGTGGGAAATCTTTTAGCCAAAGAGCCACCCTCAATAAACATCACAAAGTGCACACTGCGGAGAGGCCTTATGAGTGTGGGGAATGTGGGAAAGCCTTTATGTTCAAATCCAAACTGGTTCGGCACCAGAGAACTCACACAGGGGAAAGGCCTTTTGAGTGCGGTGAATGTGGGAAATTCTTTAGGCAAAGCTACACCCTTGTTGAACACCAGAAAATTCACACTGGATTGAGGCCTTATGAGTGTGGCCAATGTGGGAAATCTTTTATCCAAAAGTCTGGACTCATTCAACACCAGGTAGTTCACACTGGAGAAAGGCCTTATGAATGTGGCAAATGTGGGAAATCTTTTACACAACACTCTGGCCTCATTCTCCACCGAAAATCTCATACCATAGAGAAGACTCATAAAAACAAATGTGGAGAAGCCTTTAGCCCAAGGTTTAATATCACGTAGCTCCTGAAAATCTGAACTTGAGAAAGGCTTTAGACCTGCAGAGAATGTGCTATCTCTTATCAGTAATTAGCCTTTCTACTGGAACCACTTGCCTGGAGTTGAACCTCATACTTTACAACACAGTATTGGAAAATCCAGAGTGGGGGTGAGAATCCCCATGAGTTGAAGCCTGGGTGAGGCTTACAGTAGCTGCTCTGCACATTCTAAATTGACCACAGCCAGTTTCCATGGTAGAAACCATCTTCCTCTGTCATACACAGTGTACAACAGTCCCCAGCATGCTACGGGGAAGGCAAATGTCTGCTTATTCCCTGGAGGAATTTCTAAAACATTCTGAGCCTTTAAGGAGAACTTGTTCCCATGTCTGGTTAAAGTATACATCTGGCATTTTGGCAGAAGGACCCAGTCTACAACCTGCTGGAGGTTTCCAGGAATGGCTTACCTTCATGAATGGAGCAGTTATTATTGTCAATCTCACATGACAATTGGGTTAATTTTTCCATCCTTCCATTCATCAACTGGTAATTGCCTTTCCTCATAGTTCATGCTCTAATAAATACTTCATTGTTGAATCTACATGCAACCTTAGGTTCTGTTCACAGTTTTTCATGGGAAGGGTCAAATTGAGCTCCATATGAAGGGATTGGTAGCTTTTGTGGGGCCCCATTTTGAATGTCACAATAGGGGCAGTATTAAAGCAGAAAGTAGCTTTCATTTTTTATTTTTTTAACCTAATGTGATTTGCTACCTAGGAACTAGGAAACTATGCAGGTCTTTTTGATCCTAATTTGTGGCCTTTTTGCCTCCATTTTTGGTGAAACCAAAGGTCATGAAGAAGGATCAGCTAAACTATTGTCAAACAGTAGTGCTCCGAGGAATAGCATAAATGTCCTTGGTTCCCAGAGACTCACATATGCCCTACAGTGTTGGGAAAAGCTCTTTTCAGTTTCTACGAGGGAGCATGTACCGTCATGTCTATAATTCCATAGATGGTGTTACTTCAGCCTATTGGAACCATGAATCCTGAAGTATGATTGTACTTACTGGTGAATAAAAAAATTTCAAATGAATTCAAATTATTAAGAAAATATCATGTTTATATGCAATTTAATAGAATGTCACCTTTATTGATGTTTTAGAAACAAACTGTAAATAGAAATATGCCTTAAACTTCTAAAAAGTTCCAACCAAAAAGAAAAAAAAACCTACAACATATATCATAGTTATTATCTGTGGCTGAAATGGTTATCCTAAATTAAGGGATTAAATAAGAACCATCGCTGAATGAATTATCCTTGACCATTAGGTCTAAGACTAAACATTTGTTTGTTACAATAAACAATAAACAATAAACATACACATAAATGGAAAAGGAATAAACCTGCTTCTCCTGAAACAGTATCACCTGGTTGGCAGGGGGAGGAGGTCCTGCTGTAGACATCCTACTCATTAGTGATGCTCTTCTGCACCCATACCTCACTACAGGTGCAACCTGCTCATTTCTGTCCTCCAGATAATCACCAGCTTCTAAAAATGCACTGTGCAGTCTAACAACTTGAGTGCATCTGGGTGAGGAAAACAAAGTATTTGGGGACAAAATTGTTTTAACATTTCCTATACTAATATATCCCAGGTATTCAGAAAAGGGCCTTACTTGCCTGGGTTATAAAATAAATATTTCTTGAGTTATGAGTAAATATATCTCTGTGCTACTCATTTCTGTTTTCACCCCTCCAAGTACACTTCCCAACTTTATGCATATTTTGCCCTCCATTTCAGAGGTATAGAAAAAGTGTTTTTGAAGCCAAAATTAATCAAGCTGATTAAACCTCAGCAGAGCCAAGTGCTCAGGCTCCTCTCACTTACTAGATTCCCATGCCTTCTACTCAGCCTCCAGGGGGGTTATCACTCGTTTCAATGTGAGGTCTCACCCATATGTTTCTGTCACTGCTGAAGGGTATCTTCGTTTGTGCTGGTGAGGGGCTCTTAGGGACTTGCACAACCCACATACGTTTTTCACAGATAACCTCCAGCCCCCATGCACACTGGCACTGCACTCACAGGTGACAAGGCAGTCACTTCCTAGGAGGAGGTGAGGTAATAAAGCCTAAACCTTTATTACATGCCCCCTTTCCATACTCTTTTTTTCTAGCGATCACATGTCTATTGGTTTCAGTAATCACTAGAGATCATAACAGTTGGAAGACTTAATCAGAGAATGTAAAAATTCACATTTCATTATTATTACTTTATTAGGGGAATCCTTGTATAATAAAGGGTCACCCATACTTTAATAATTGTCAATAAGCCGGGCGTGGTGGTGCACGCTTGTAATTCCTGCGCTTGGGAGGCAGAGACAGGAGGATCACGCAGGTTCGAAGCCAGCTGGCTTAAGAGACCCTGTTTCCAAATTTAAAAAAATATAAAAATATAGGTCTGGGAGTGGAGCCCAGAGGTAGAAGGGTTCCCAGAAACCCCAGTACCACCACCACCAAAAAAAAAAAAAAAAAAAAAAAAAGATGATCACAGTCAGATGTGAGGTATAATTGGTACAGAAATACTGGGTTAGGAGTAACCTGCTGCAGTCCATATGGAATGTTCCTATTGTAAATGTGAATCCACAAATCTTCCAGGGATTGTGGCTATGAGCATCTACAGGATCTAGAGAGCCACACATGCTTGTTATTAGAGGTCATTATCAGAGGAAATAACCTAAAATGTCAGAAATTCTCCATGCCTACTTGTTTTTGTTAGGTAGGTAAAATGCTATTTGGGGTAACTGGCCTGCCAATTTCAGTCAGGCAAATAAATCTGAGCCAAGTGTAGTGGTACACACTGTAATCCCAGTACTTGAGAGGCTGACAAGAGGATGGAAAGTTCAAGGCCAGCCTCAGCAACTTAGTGAGACACCTCCCCCCAGCAACTTAGCAAGACCCTGAGTCAACATAAAGAGGGCTGGTGGTGTAGTTCATAAATAGAATTCCCCTGAGTTCCTCCCTCCCCATACATGTTAGTAAGATTGGTAGTGACACCTTCATATATGGATTTAACATTATTTGAACTTTTTTGTCAATTCTTTTACCCACAGTTCCCTTCCACTATTCTAGTGTCCTTTCCCTTATTTATCTGAAGTCCCTTTTGTTTTTCTATTTTCTCTATATCTTCCCCATAAGAGTAAGTAGGTGATGAGTTGCAGACAATCTTCCTGGAAGTCTGAGTATATACTGCTTTTAAAAGGATCTAATCCTTTTCCTGTCCTTGGAGGCTGGATTAAACCACTGTTGCAGGAGGCTTTGGCCCATGGAGAACAAGAAACAAGCCAGAATTGGATAAAGCAGGTCTCTTTATTTACTAGTGAGGCCAGGGAGCAAACTTCAGATCTGATTCCTGAGCTCAGAACACGTAAGCTTTTTCTACATGCTAACTTAATTTTTAGGAAGAATAATTGTGAGGTTAGTTTTGCCTAGCATAAGCAAAATGCAGAAGCAGAAGTTGGTTTGTCCATTGTTTCTCTTTTTTCTAACAGTTATGTGCCTTATCTTGCAGTGTTAGCTTCCCAGAGAGGTCTTGCTTTATTTACCTCATAGAGGGCCTGTGAAGGTGGTTTTATTCTTCTATCTTGTCCCTAGGTTTCAAGAGTTGTCTTTATGGACATAGCTGGGCTCTTGCCTCATTTCCCCCACCTTTCGAAACTTTCCAGCATGCTTAACTGCTTAACAAGAAGATTTCAATCCTTGAGATTATTTTCAGAGTCATAGGGTAGCATGTGGAGGTGGGTCCTTCTTAGTTATTAATGTTATATAATTTATTGGATTAACTCATGATACATAGTATTAGGCAGCATCCAACCAGGATAAAAACTCCTATTACCACTATTAAGGAGGTTAAGACTGAGGCCAATAATTTTCCAGTTTCCAAACCATTTTTGGAGCACATTGCTAAAAGAGTTGTCAATTTCAGTTTTCTGCCAGCTCATTAACCAGGATGGTTAATTCCTTTAATGTTAGGGTAATGGTTTCATCAGGGACAGTGTTATTTGGTATAAAGATACCCTCCAGCATCACACAAATGCCTTCTTACATTTTTTTATTTTACTTTTTTTAGTCTCATATAAAAAGCTAGCCTGTATGAGTTGCTATTTGTTTTTTAGGTTGTCATAAGGTATAACCTGCCATGTGTGGTGGTGCACGCTTGTTATCCCAGCATTTGAGAGGTAGAGATGGGAGGATCGTGATTTGAAGACAGCCTTAGCCACTACTTAGGCCCTACACAGCTCAGTGAGACCCTGTTTCAAAATAAAGAAGAAAAAATAGGGCTGAGGGTATAGCTTGGAATGGAACGCCCCTGGGTTCCCTCCCCAGTACTGAAAACAAAAAACAAAGGTATAACCTGACATGTATTACACTTGATAACAACAGGGCTGGTAATTTTGGTCATATTAATGGTGAAAATTACACAGGATGCCTGCAGCAACCCCCCAAATTCTTCCCACATGAATAATAACAGCTTTTTTGGTGTTATTGGGGTTCCTGGAACCCTTCTACCTCTGGGCTACACTCCCAGACATATACCATATACACACATATATACATATATATATATATACATACACACATATATACATACACACACATATATACATAATACACACATATATGTATTATATATATATATATATATATGTATAAAATTTGGAAACAGGGTCTCTTAAGCCAGTGAGGCTGGCTTCGAACCTGCGCGATCCTCCTGTCTTCGCCTCCCAAGCGTGGGGATTACAAGCATGCTCCACCACACCCGGCCTTAATAATAAGGTTAATTTTAAAGTACTTATTGTATAAAAACTAGGTGTCTGACTTTGTAACATGAGATGTGATGTTCCTCAATTTTTAGCTGTGTACAGACCAATCAGCATTCGGGTGTGACTAGAGCAAGGCAGGCTGTCTTTTAGAATTAGCTGTTTTGCTTCTCCAGGTGTTTTTGTGAACAGTCCGGTGTGTTGTCTCTGGGGATGTTGGGTTCAGGAGGCTATGGTGGATCGAGACTGTAATATCCTTGACTTTTACTGCTGGGAATAACTTTTTTGAGTAAGGTGTGGGTTACCTCTCTGGCCTTTCTTGTCTGGCAGGGGTATGCTTCTACCTATTTAGTCTGAGTGCATACTATGACTAGGAGGAGTTGGCATCCATTATGTTTTGGCAGTTTTGAAAAGTCAGGAAATTCAGATCCTTATTTAGGGTTGTCACACATTGATGCACAACTTTTTGCCAGAGCTGCCAGGAGGGGTATGTAATGGTACTGGTTGAGAAGTTTTTTTCCCCCAACTTGGGTGGATTTGTGTGCCTCCTGCATAATAGTTGACCTATGCAATTGTCAGACAGTAGCATTCATTTTTCCTGGGTTTCAGTTGCTTTAAAAAATTCTTTCTCGTGGGGCTCATAGGAGGATGAGCAGTTGGCCTGTTCCTTTGGCACAGCCTTCAAAAGTCTTGTGTCCTAAACCGGGCATGGTGGCTCACACTTGTAATGCCAGTATTTGGGAGTCTGAGACAAGAGGATCATGCAGGTTTGAAGCCAGCCTCAGCTACTTAGTGAGGATCTCAGCAACTTAGTGAGACCCTGTTTCCAAATAAAATATAAAATAGGTCTGGGAGTGTAGCCCAGAGGTAGAAACTCCCTGAGTTCTATCCCCAGTACCACACACACAAAGAAAGTTTTGTGTCCTAAGAGGAGGTTATCAGCATACTGAAGAATTAGATGAAAGAAATAGAAGTCATATGATTATGTAAGTAGTAAAATCTGTTTGAAGATGATTGTGTAGAACATAGAACTGATAAATTCAGTAAAGCTGCAGTATGTAAAATTAACATATAAAGTCAGCATACAATCTCATTAATAATAGCTATAAAAGAAATTACCTGGAAATAAGTTTAACCAATGTACAGGAAGACTTATATAATGAAAATTATGAAACACTAATGAAATGAATAGAAGAAATGAAAAATTGGAGAGAACTTTCCTGTTCATGGATTGGAAAAATTAATATTTTTGAAATGTCCGTACTACCCAAAGCAATTTATAGAGTTAGTGCAGTCCCATTGATTTACTAGTGATGTTGTTTATAAAGCAGAAAAAAGAACCCTAAAATTTATGTAGAAGCACACGTGATCCCAAATAGTCAAAGCAATCTTGGGGAGAGGGAATCTAGAGGTATTGAAACACTTCACTTCAAGACATAGCATGATACTAGTATAAAAGTATATAGACTAATGAAACATGCCTTCCAACAACTTAGATCCAGTATATGAAAACCATTCCCACGGTGCTGTGGAGAACACACCTCAATGGACATGATATATATACACAAACTTACCAAAGCCAATCACTGCTGAGCACAGGATGGAGGGGAGGGGAAGGAGATAGGGTAGGAGCTGGAGGAGAGCTCAGTGAGTGTTGTGTGCATATATGCCTTAATCATCATGACTTCTTCAAGATCTATGATTAGAATGTACCAATAAATAATAAAAAACTAAAAATATGATTCAATTTTCTTACATCTGGCTATTTATCTAAAGGAAATAAAATCAACATATCAAGAGATAGATGCATTCATATATTTATTTCAACACTATTCATAAGTTAAGATATGGAATCAACCTAAGTACTCACCAATGGAGGAATAAAAAATGTGTTATAGACCTGCCATGATTTTTTTTTCTGGTACTGGGGTTCCTGGAAGCCCTTCTACCTCCAGGCTACACTCCCAGACCCATTTTATATTTTATTTTGAAACAGGGTCTCTTAAGCCAGCGCGGCTGGCTTCAAACCTGTGCGATCCTCCTGTCTCCACCTCCCAAGCACGGGGATTACAAGTGTGCACCACCACGCCCGGCTAACCTGCCATGAAATATTTTTTTTATCATAAGGAATAACTAAATCCTGTCATCTGAATGCAGTATGGATAGAACTGGAGTTGATTATGTTAATTGAAATAAGTCAGATGTGGAAAGAGAAGTACCACAAGGTCTCTCTCATATATGGAAGATTTAAAAAGTTGATCCGAATATAGAATAGGGGTTGGGGAGAGGGGCAATAGATGGAGGTTGAGACAAGCATAGTTAAATAGAAAGAATAGCTCTAACCTGGGCATGGTGGCACACACTTGTAATCCCAGTGCTTGGGAGGCTGAAATAGGAGGATCATGGGGTCATGGCCAAACTCAGCTACTTAGTGATGCCCTCCAAAACTTAATGAGACCCTGTTTTAAAATTAAGAGTTAAGCCGGGCATGGTGGTGCACGCTTGTAATCCCCACGCTTGGGAGGCAGAGACAGGAGGATTGCGCAGGTTCGAAGCCAGCCATGCGCGCTGGTTCAGGAGACCCTGTTTCCAAATAAAAATGTAAAAATAGGTCTGGGAGTGTAGCCTGGAGGTAGAAGGGCTTCCAGGAACCCCAGTACCACAAAAATAAAAATAAAATTAAAATTAAGAGTTAAAATAGGACTGGGGGTGTAGCTCAGAGGTAGAATGTCCCTGGGTTCAATCTCTAGTACACAAAAGAAGAAGAAAAAAAGAAAGAAAGAATAAGCTCTAGTGGTTCACGCACAGTGGGATACATATAATTCACCACAACCTATTACGTACCTTATGAATTAAGTAAAAGAAATGATCTTAAGACCTTGAAATATAGAGAAATGATAATGAGATGGCAGTACTAAAGACTTGATTTGATCAATACATGTGACCATTATCTAACATATAGGATTTATTCAACTTTTGCTAATAGATTCACTAGTGTCTTATAGCAAAAGAAAGCAATATTCTAGTTAAAGACCTAATCTAGGATCCAATCACATGTTGCTTTCAGCTGTTACATCTCTTTCAAGTCTATAAGCATCCCAAGAAACTGTATGGAAAAATATATAATAAATAAGATGAAGTATAAACTAGAAAATAAAACAGTAATTACACAACTAACAAAATACCAATGTTAAGCAGCTAAAGGATGAAGCTATTCTGTATATGCAAAGAGCTCTCAGCCTAATATAAAAGAGAGATGGAGGAATCACAGAAAACCCAACCCTGATGAGGAACAAACACATGAAAAATTAACCAGTTTGTTTCAAATACATGCAAATTCACATTGGCTTAATAAGATACCTGAAGGCAAAACTTAAAAGTGCCATAACGCCTTTTTAGTGGAATAGGGGGAAAGACATTACTCACTCTTGATGGTGTTACATTTCTTCAGAAGGCAATGTGTGAATGCCTCTTACAAATTTTTACCTACAGGCTGGGTGTGTTGGCGCACGCTTGTAATCCCAGCATTTGGGAGGCTGAGACTGGAGGATTGCAGTTTGAGGACAGCTTCAGCTACTACTTTGTGAAGACCTCTGCAACTCAGTGAAACCCTGTTTCAAAATAAGAATAAAAAATAGGACAGAGGGGTGTAGCTTGGAAGTAGAATGCCCCTGGGTTCCATCCCCAGTACCACAATAAAAAAATTGTTACCTACAAGTAATTTCTCAGGAAAATCTATTCATTAAAATAAAACATTCCTGTATAAATATGTGTGCAAAATGCTTATATTATGGCTAGTTGGAATTTTAAATAGAATGCAAAGTAAGGATCTGTTTTAACATTTGACTCAATAAATATAATACATTCATATGATGAAATTATTTGAAATACATGAAGTGCTGCAAGAAAAGAAGATACAAGCAATTATATAAATGGACCCCCCATCTATCATTCACATGAAGATATATAAATATTGCACAGGAGAAGCTATACATATTTTTAATAAAATGGATTAAAGGGGATATAGAGAAGATAGCTAGATGCATGGGACACGGGAGGAGGCCAAAACCAAAAGAAAAAGGTTACATTAAAATGTGTATAAACTTGCTCCATTAAAGCAGTAAACAAAAGAAGGTAAGAGGAATAGAATGGACAATCATTAAAAGGGTTACACACATTTCAAAATGTGAAATTATATAAGCCAAAACTTGAGAAAAATAAAAGGCCATCCTGGGAAAAATAAGAACAATCTGGGAGGGAGGGGAAAGATGGGGACCAAGAGAAGCAAAGCTCCTGAATCCTGCTGACACTCAATCTCCATTGCCTCAAAAACAGTGTTCTACAAAGTCAGAAAATACTATTAATAGAGGAATAAAAATGATAAACACAAGGGACAGAGAAAAGGATTAGAAGACTGACCAGGGAGGAAAAAAAAAAAAAGACCACCCATCCACCACTCAGTGGCAGGTGCCAGCACCAGTGCAGTCTTCCCTCACAGCTCTGCACACCAGAGACAAAAATAACAAGAATTTGAAGTGAGCAGCTGCAGATCCATGGGTAGTAAGTCATCAGACATTCCCACGCACAGACCTACTACATCTTCCAGGAGCTTACCATGTCTTGCAGAGATCCAGAGTAGAGCTCAACACCAAAATAGAAATCTGCCAGTCTTATCACCATGGGTGCCATGGCACTGCCATCTTGCCAGCAGCAGCCAAGCTCACCATGCCCCCCAGAGTTCCAGACCAGTGTGCACCAAAATTGTAAGTGAAACAGCAGTCCCCGACGGAGAACTTCCAGTGCTGTGCCCCTAGGGACTTGTGCAGCCGCGATAATCTCCCTGGGTCTGAGATCTTGTGGTTCAACCCAGTGAAGGAGGAGTGGTGGCAGAGATTACCACACCCCCTAGAGTGGTGCTCAATAACACTGTAAGTGAGGTCAAGGTCTCTGTGGGAAAACACCCAGCTAGGCACCCCTAGGGACTTGCATAGCCTCGATAAACACCATGGGTCTGAGGCTTTCTGATACAGCCTGGAGAAAGTGGGAGTGGGGGCCGCTGTTGGACATAACAGAAGCTCAGACAGACTCAGGCTTTGATCAGTGGAAAGTATGGGGGGAAGGTCTGACTTACCACTAGACCCAACTAATAGAAGCTCCAGGATCACCACAGACCTCCCAGTCATCATGAATTTGGAGAAGTCGGACCAGACCAGCCCTAGCTGTGGAGAACAGAGACTCCTACATTGAGTTTGGTCTCTGAGGCATATGCCACCAACGGTGGCAGGGAGAGACCAAGACTCCAAATCTGTGGAAATCATGGAGGGTGCCCAGTGCTTAATACTAAATCCAGCTGTAATGATATCACCCACCTGCATAGACTGATAAAACCTCAGAGAACCAAACTTGTAGCAGGAAGGGTGTCGGTGGCACTTGGTACCTGCACAGAGACAGACTACAATGGACCTATCTGCCTAATAGTCATTTATTTGTAGAGTTGCATTAATTCGTTGTTGGGGTTGGGTTTTTTTTGTTTGTTTGTTTTTTTTTTGTGTGTGTGCTTTGTGTGTGTGTATGCCTGTTTTTTTTAAAAATTATTGGTGCATTATATTCATACATCATATTGGGGTAAAAATCTTGTGTGTACATACATGTACACATCACTGATTTAACCCCTACCCAATTTCCACCCCATTCCCTCCCCATCCATCCTTCCCTTGATTGGCTTAATGGTTGACTTCAATATGTTTAACAACATTGTGTGTTTTAGAGATTTTCCTCTTCCCCCCTCCTTTCTCCTCCTTTAGGTTGTCTTGTTTGCTCCTCTATAGGATTTCCTTTTTCATCTAGAGTTCCTCCTATGACCCTTTTCTCCCTAGCTCTCACATATTAGGGAAAGCATCTGATTTTTTACTTTTTGTGACTGACTAATCTCACTTAGCATAATGTCCTCCAGTTTGATCCATTTCCCTGAAAGTGATGTAATTGAGTTATTTTTAATGGCTGAGTAAAATTCCATTGTGTACATATCCCACAGTTTTGTAATCCATTCATCTATTGATGGACATCTTGGGTGGTTCCATAGTTTAGCTAAGATGAATTGTGCAGCTATGAACATAGATACACATGCATTAGTTTGGTAGTTCGGTTTCTTTTCTTTTAGGTAGATACCCAGAAGTGGTATTGCTGGATCAAATGGTAGATTTGTTCCCATTCTTCTGAGGATTCTCCATACTGTTTTCCAAAGTGGTTGCACTAATTTGCAATCCCACCAACAATGTTTTAGAATTTTTTGTTTGTTTCTTTCTTTTGCTTACTCTTTTCCCAAACCCTTTCTTGAGCATTTGTACATACCAACCCTCTTCTCACTATCCCTCTCCTGTCTTCTTTCTGCTTTTTCTTTCTCCTTTATCTGGTATCAAATCCACCTCATATCAGTATACCAGAAACTCTACATTGGTTACTAGAAAACTACTACATTTTTACTATCTCTTATCTCTAGTATATACTATGTTACCAAACTCATACTCTCATTTTACTCTACTCTATCTGAGACTTTACCCTATTCATCCACTTACTACTTTACTTCCCTCCTTCCTCAACTTTTACTGTTGAATACAATACAAACTGCCATTGGATATACCAGATGATACCTAAAGATGAGACAGATCCACCAAAAGTAATAGAGGCAAACTTCTGAAATCATAAAAAGGAGGAACAACAAGGGAGCAATAAGTTCCCACAATTCCATAATCACAGAACCTGATAACAGAATAGCAGAGATCTGCAGAAGATCAAATCAGGAATGTAACTGTAGAAATAGCACAAGAATTCTGAAAATAATTTATAGAGAGTCTGAAAGAAATAAAGGATGCAATCATTGAAAGGCATCTATTCAAACTATAAACAATTGCTTAGACCACATGGAGAGTAGAATCTTGCTCCTAGAAGATGATCACTCCAAAAATGAACATGTAGTTTATAACAGAAAAAACAATTTGATAGCAGGAATTGGACATTGAAGGAATATGGGCCCATCTTAAAAGAGCTAACCTAAGAATGATTCACTTAGAGGAGAAAAAAGAAGGTGAAATCAAGGGACTCAACAATCTTTACACAGAAGTAATAACAGAAGATTTTCCAAACATAGAGCAAGAGATTGACACACAGGTACAGGAAACTTATAGAACCCCCTTCAGACAAGATCAGAGAAAAGGTTCCCCGCACCACGTAATAGTCAAAATGACCAATATAGAAGCCATGGAGAGAATCTTAAAGGCAACAAAAAGAAAAGACAAAGTGACATTAAGAGGGAAACCAATTTAGAATCATTCCAGACTTCCCAAACCAAGTCATGAAAACCAGAAGGGCCTAGAGTAACATATTCCAAACTCTGAAAGAAAACAACTTGCTGCCAAAATTTTTCTACCCAGCAAAACTATCTATCAAATTAAATGGGGACATAAAAATCTTCTATGACAAACAGAAGCTGAAGGAGTTCATGTCTTCAAAACTAGCGCTAGAGAAAATACTCAGAGATTAACTACAAAGAAGAAACAAATAATACATGCCAGAACCAGAGAAATAAGAATTTCCATCCAGCAGACAATTAAGCAAAGAAGAACAAAACTACCTCAAACAGAAGTTAAATCCCAATGTTAGGAATTAAAAATCACCTCTCAATAATCACATTGAATGGAAATGGCCTCAACTTCCCAAAAAAAAAAAAAAAGACATAACGTGGCAAAATAGATTAAAAACCAGAACCCATTATATGCTGCTTTCAAGAAACACACCTTACAAGTAAAGATAGCAACAAACTTAAGGTAAAGGGCTGGAGCAAGGTAATCCTGCCAATTGAACTTGAAGATAAGCAGGAGTTGTAACTATGATATCAGATAAGTTAGACTTCAGGCCCAAGCTATTAGAAGAGACAAAGAAGGTCATATTTTACTGGTAAAAGGAACAATCCACCATGAGGAAATAACAATAGAGGAAATAACAATAATCAACATTTATGCCCGAAATTTAGGTGCAGCTACTTTCATAAAACAAACTCTCTGTGACATTAAGTCAATATAAATCCCAATACAATAATGCTGGGAGACTTCAACACCCCTCTCACACCATTAGATTGATCTTCTAGATAAAAGGTCAGGAAAGATGCCTCAGACCTAAAGAACACCATTAATCAAATGGACCTGTTAGACACATCTAAAATATTTCACACAACTACAGCAGAGTTCACATTTTGATCAGCTGATCACGGAACCTTCTCCAAAATAGATCAATCCTGGGACACAAAATGAGCACAAGCAAATTCAAAAAATGTGATACACTTCCCTGAGTCTTTCCAGACCATAATGGAATGAAATTAGAAATCAACTATAAGAAGACTCAGAGAAACCACATAAACATGTGGAGACTGATCACCACACTTCTAAATGAAGAATGGGTCATAGAAGAAGTTAGGGGTGAAATCAAGAAATTTCTAGAAACAAACAAAATAGAGATATAACATATCAAAAACTCTGGGACTCTTTGAAGGCAGTATTTAGAGAAAAATTTATAGCAATGAGTGCTCAAAAAAGAAAAACAGAAAATCATCAAATAAGTAACTTAATGACACACCTCAAAGCCCTTGAAAAACAAGAACAATCTGACCCCAAAGCCAGTAGAACACAGGAAATTGTTAAAATCAGAGCTGAAATAAACAAAATAGAGAATAAAAAGTACAGAAAATCAACAAAACCAAAAGCTGGTTTCTCAAAAAAATTAACAAGATAGATAAAACACTAGCCAACTTAACTAAAAAAATAGAGAATCACCCTACATTATGAAGATGAGATGAAAAAGCAGATATCATTACTGACAGTGCAGAAATCCAGAGGACTATCAGAAATTACTTTGAAAAACTATACTCCAACAAAATGGGAAATCTGGAGAAAATTGACAACTTTCTAGATAAATACAACCTTCTTAAACTAAGTCAAGAAGACATAGAAAATTTGAATCTATCAAAGAGATTGAAACAGCAATAAAGACCTTACCATAAAAGAAAAGCCCGGAACCAGATGGCTTCCCAAGTGAATTTTATAAAACTTTTATAGAAGAGTAATCCCCTATACTTCTCAATCTATCTCATGAAATAGAAACAGGACTCTCCCAAATACATTCTATGAAGTCAACATCATATTAATACCAATACCAAATAAAGATAGCTCAAGGAAGGGGAACTACAGGCCTATATCTTTGATAAATTTGGATGCAAAATTGCTAAAAAAAAAAATACTAACACACATTCAGAACCACATCACGAAACTCATACACCATGACCAGATAGGGTTCATTCCAGGGACGCAAGGCTGGTTCAACATGTGAAAATCAATCCATGTAATTCATCATATAAAACAGAATCAAAGAAAAAAATGACACAATCATTTCAATAGGCACTGAAAAGCATTTGATAAAATCCAATATCTATCTATGCTAAAAAACACTGCAGAAAATCAGAATAGAAGTAACATACCTCAACATCATAAAGGCAATCTACAATAAGCCCACAGCCAACATCATAGTAAATGGGGGAAAACTTCAAGAATTCCCCCTAAAAACAGGAAAAAGAAAAGGATGTCCATTAGCACCACTTCTCTTTAATATAGTACTAGAGACTCTAGCCAGAGCAATAAGACAAGAAAATGAAATCAAAGAAGTACAAATAGGAAAAGAAGAACTCAAACTTTCACTATTTGCAGATGACATGATACCAAGAAGACCCAACAAACTCAACCAAAAGACTTATAGAACTAATCAACAAATTAAGCATAGTGTCTGGATACAAAATCAATCTAAAAAAATCAGAAGCTTTTCTGTACACCAACCATAAATCCACTGGAAAAAGAAATTCAGACAACAATTCCACTCAGGATTTTCCACAAGAAATAAACTACTTAGGAATAAACTTAACCAAGGAGGTAAACGACCTCTACAAAGAAAATGATAACTTCCGGGAAGATGGCGACCGAGAAAAGCGGGGCTTAAGAGCCCCGCTAACAACCAATCTCCATTACCGCAAAATCAGTGCCTTTCATAGCCAGAAAACACCATCACCAGAAACAAAAAAATCACCAGGCTCCAGAGAGAAAGCGGACTGAGAACAGAGCTCAGAGCCACAGAGGAGATAACCGGCCTCAGGCCCAAGGACGCGGCAGCAGCGCCATACTGTCAGCGGCAGCAGCAAATTCACCGGACAGCTACAGCAAGCCGAGGTGAGCCGCTGCGGAACAGCCAGGCGGGATTTCTCGCCGCAGGTAAAATCTAAAGCGCCCAGTGGCTGAGCTCAGCACACGCCGCAGGGATTCAGAGTGGAAATCAAAACCAAGAAGAAATACACCAGCCTCACGGCCGAGGGCATGGCAGCGGCGCTATATTGCCACCGGCGGCGGCAGCAGAGAATTCACCAAATCCAGTACAGCTACATCTGCGTACTCAAGAACAGTGAGTCAAATTTCGGGCCAAAGAGGAGAAATCCCAGTACTGTACTCCCTGGGACTTGACCCAGTGGGGGAGGGGCGGTGGCAGAGATATCACACCATAGGAGAACGGGCAACCTGGCACCCCCCACAGTCTAAAGCAGCCTCTATCGACTCCCTGGGTTGGAGACTGTGATACAACCCAGTAAAGGAGTAGTGGGGTCTGAGATACTACTGACTCGAGATCCAGAACACCTTAAGTGAAGTCATAGTGACCCAAGGGAAGAACCCAGAGAAGGCACAAACTTCCAAAATCATGGGAAAGAGGAATAATACTGGAGCAATGAATGCCCACAACCCCACAACATCAGAACCCGATAAAACAGAAAATCAGAGATTTCTAGAAGATCAAATCAGGAAAATAACTGTAGAAATAATAGAGGTGCTTCGAAAAGAACTCAGAGAGAGCCAAAAAGAGATAAAGGATGCAATTAATGAAGTAAAGGCCTCAATTCAAAGTACAAACAACCGATTAGAGCACATGGAGAACAGAACCTCGCTCTTAGAAGATGATCATTCCAAAAATGAACGCATAGTTTCTAATCTAGGAAAAAATATCCGAGAGCAGGAATCTGATATTGAAGAAATATGGGCCCATTTTAAGAGAGCTAACCTAAGAATAATTGGAATAGAGGAGGGAAAAGAAAGTGAAACCAAAGGGATCAACAATCTCTTCAAGGAAGTAATAGCAGAAAATTTTCCAAACATAGAGCAAGAGGTTGATACACAGGTCCAGGAAACTTATAGAACTCCCTTTAGACAGGATCGGAGAAGAGGATCCCCACGCCACATAATTGTCAAAATGACCAATGTGGAAGCCAAGCAGAGAATCTTAAAGGCAACAAAAGCAAAGGGCCAAGTGATATTCAGAGGCAAACCAATTAGAATCACTCCAGACTTCCCAAACCAAGTCATGAGAGCCAGAAGGGCTTGGAGTAACATATTCCAAACTCTGAAAGAAAACAACTTCCAGCCAAAAATTTCCTACCCAGCAAAACTTTCTATCAAATTAGATGGAGAAAGAAGAAGCTTCCATGACAAACAGAAACTGAAGGAATTTATGTCTTCAAAACCAGCGCTAGAGAAAATACTCAAAGAGATTAACTACAAAGAAGAAATAGGTAACACACACCAGAACCAGAGAAACAAGAGTTTCCATCCAACAGTCAACTAAGATTGGTTATCTGTGGAGATTCATTACTTATGTTAGTCTTTTACCTATCTCTAAATTGTATTGTTTGCCATTATTGTTGTTAATTTTTAGGATTTCTAGTTGGAATATTAATATACCTTCAGATATAGCATTTGGGAATATTTTATCCCATTCTATTAGTAACTGTTAACTCTGTTTACATTGTCTTTGGATATACAATTTTTTTTTTCTATTTTTTAGGGAGTTTGTATACTCTTCTGTTGCCTGTGCCATTGAAATCATATCCAAGAAATCACTGCCAATTTCAATGTTGTGAGGTTTTATGACCCAGATTTTCTCCTAAAAGTTTATAGTCTTAAGATTTATATTTAGGTCTTTTATCTATTTTGAGTTAATATTTGTATATGGGATTAGGTTAACGTCCAACTTTATTCTTTTCCATGTAATTATTATGTTTCAACAATATTTAGTTAAAAGATTATTATTTCCACCACCAAATGTTCGTGGAAACCTTGTCAAAAATAACTTGATAATATAGGGAAGAATTTAGCTCTAGGCTTTTATTTAACTCCAATGGTTTATATATCTGCCTTTAGAACAGTACTACACTGTTTCAATTATTGTAGCTTTATATGGTTTGAAATCAGAAAATATATATCTGCTAGCTTTGTTCTTTTTCAAGATCGTTCTGGGTATCTAGAGTCCATATTCCATAGTAGGATAGATTTTTTTCTGAAAAATAAATATATAAATATATGATAGTTTCACCTAAAAAAATAGAAAAAAATATTCTCTGGTAAGAAAGAAAGCAAAAAGAAATATTGAAATGTTATCTTTAAGTCATCAAAAGCTTGGTATCAGACAAATGAAACTGTTATGTGAGATTATCATTTTTAATTTTGGATAAATTGCTATAATACTAGATGTCAACCACTTTGCCAAGCATGGGAGGGAGGGATGGGGAGAGAATGGGGTGGGGATCGGGTGGGGGCTGACTGGGCGATGTGTGCATGTATGTCTACAAAAGTTTGTATCCCACTATGATGTATGAATACAGTGCACAAATAAAAAAAAAGATAAAACATTGAAAAAAGGAATCGAAGAAGATCTTAGAAATTGAAAGCTCTTCCATGTTCATGGATAGGCAGAATAAATATCATCAAAATGGCCATATTCCAAAAGTGATCTACAGATTCAACACAATACCCATTAAATTACCAAGATCATTCCTCACAGACATAGAAAAATCATCCCTTAAATTCACTTGGAAAAACAAAAACCCAGAATAGCCAATGTAGTTCTCAGCAACAAAAACCATGCAGAAGAAATCACAATACCTGAATTTATTTTTTAATTTTTATTTACTTATTTTTCTGGTGGTACTTGGGTTCTTGGAAACCCTTCTAACTCTGGGTTACACTCCCAGACATATATATATATATTTTTTTAATTTGATTTGGAAACAGGGTCTTTTAAGCCCGTGAGGCTGGCTTTGAACCTCTGTGATCCTTCTGTCTCCACCTCCTAAGTGCGGGGATTACAAGTGTGCACCACCATGCCTGGCACAATACCTGACTTAAAACTATACTACAAAGCCTTTGTAATAAAACCAGCATTGTACTGGCACAAAAACAGGTACATAGACCAATAGAGCAGAATAGAAGACTCAGAAACAAATCTACACACCTACAGCCAATTGATTTTTGACAAAGGGGCCAAAAACATACACTGGAAAAAAGATAGCCTCTTCAACAAATAGTATTGGCAAAACTGGTTAACCATATGCAGAAAATTGGAAATTAAACCCACTTTCTCACCCTGCACAAGAGTCAATTCAAGATGGATAAAAGACTTTGAAATTAGACCAGAGACCTTGAGGCTCCTTGAAGAGTACATAGATCCAACACTGCAACACATAGGCACAGAAAAACACTTTCTCAACAAGATCCCAAAGGCACAACAAATTAAAAGGCAAATCAATATGTTCTTCTTTCAATAAAACTGGGCCACGGGCTTGTCAAAATATATTCCAGGGCCAGACGTGGTGGCGCACGATTGTAATCCCCACGCTTGGGAGGCAGAGACAGGAGGATTGTGTAGGTTCGAAGCCAGCCACGCTGGCTTAAGAGACCCTGTTTCCAAATAAAAATATAAAAATAGGTCTGGGAGTGTAGCTGGGAGGTAGAAGGATTTTCAGGAACCCCAGTACCACCAAAAAAAAAAAAGTGATACTATCTAGTGTAAGTAGATATGAAGATCGTTGTGAACTTCCATAAATTATTGAATTATGTGAATGAAAGTTGGCTGAGCCAGGTCAAATTGCAGACCATAAAATGATAAGCACTCTCCAATTCATTTTATGTGAGTACCTTCTTTTTATACCCAAACCAGTAGAAGAAAATACAACAATGGGCCCAGTACCACCAAAAAAAAAAAAAAAATGTATTCCAAAGTCATTTATAGCCCAAACACAACATCAGATTGAAAGAAGGAGTCTCATGTTTTAGGGTTCATTTTATATAGCTAATGAAATGAGTAAAACCTAGAGTAGGTTTTATAATCATAGCATCTCAAATGAAGTTTTTTTTTTTTTTTGCGGTACTAGGGATGGAACCCAGGGACATTGTACCTCCAAGCCACACTTCCAGCCCTATGTTTTAGTCTTTTTATTTTTATTTTATTTGTTTATTTTTTGCAGTACTGGGAATGGAACCCAGGGGCACTCTACATCCAAACTACAGCCCCAGCCCTATTTTTTTTAGTCTTTTTAATTTTTTAATTTTAATTTTTTAATTTTTTGTGTGGGTCTGGGGATGGAACCCAGCGGCATTTGACCTCTGAGCTATATCCCCTGCCCTATTTTTTATTCTTATTTATTTATTTATTTATTTATTTATTTTGGTGGTACTGGGATTCCTGGAAACCCTTCTACCTGCAGGCTACACTCCCAGATACCTATTTTTTATATTTTTATTTGGAAACAGGGTCTCTTAAGCCAACAAGGCTGGCTTCGAACCTGAGCGATCCTCCTATCTTTGTCTCCAAAGTGTGGGGATTACAAGCATGTGCCACCACGCTCGGCTTTCTTTTTTATTTTTGAAACAGGGTCTCACTGAATTGCTAAGGGCCTTACTACGTAGTTGAGGCTGTCTGCGAACCACAATCCTCTGGTCTCCGCTTCCCAAATGCTGGGATTTAAGTGTTTGCCACCATGCCTGGCTCAAATGAAGATTTTAAAAGAAGAAAAAATATGGTAGAGTAGGAGACAGTGATTTATTCTAAGGGGTAAGGGCACATGATGACAAAGACTGAAAACACCTCATTCTTTTCTACACCTTATGAGCACTGAAAAGTAGAATGATATCACCTCCCTTGTTGCATGCCTGGCTCTTTGCTAAATTACAAATAATTTTGTGAGCAGACTATACATTGCTCCCAATTTTGTCCACAATCTAGCTTTACCATAGTCATTGCTTAAATACATGGCAGAAGAGAATGAATTTATACCCAGATAATCTCCAGATATATACTTTCTAGTATTTATAGTACTCTGAATGTTTTACAGAAATGCTTTATCTTTGTACCGCAAGCAAAACAGCCTAGAGATGCAGGGGTCTCTGCTCATGTGCACAAATATGATGAGAGAGAGGAACCTGCAGAGAGGAGTGCACTGGTGTCCACCAACCACTGACTGGACTTATCAAAGAAAGACATATAAAAGATGAAGAATGAAGACAGTGACTGCAAAGATAAGAACATGCTTGCCAGGTTGAGAATGTTCCAGGTAGTTTTGGTCTCAGCAGGGTATTTGGGAGAGAGATTATTGCTGTGAATGTGTAGGACATTCTGCTTATGTCTGTATAAGGTGAGCCTTATGAAGTCACTGGCCCAAACCATAAATGCCATCAATGGAGGAAAAGATAAAGACATATTTCAATAAAGTCAATTCAATAAAGACATATTTCTCTCCTCAATTATGCCAGAACATTATCCTAAGTCCTTTATATCTGTGTGGTTGTTTATAAAATATATAGGAAGTTATATATGGGAGCAACAATGCTTATCAGTACGTGAAGGATCAACCAGAGGACAATGACTTTGGCCTTGAACTCCATCTGCTGGGGACTGGTAGGGCTGATTTTGATGGCCTGGAAGTCACTCAAGATGCAGGTGGTACCAAGAGACATACCTCTGGCCACCCTGTGAAGACAGAAAACCACTTTGGACCCCCAATCATTCAGAAAGTATTTCAGTCCTGAAGTTAACATTGTCTGGGGAATTCCTCTGGAGAGAAGAACCAAACAGTTGGCTAAAATTAAGTTCCAGAAAATAATCTGTGTATTAACCCTTGTCCAGCATAGGAAATAAAGACACAGCCACACAAGAGCAAAATATTGCCCAGAATCCCAGCTCCAGTCTGAAAGACAAAGATGATTCCAGTTGTTAGGCAGCTGGATGACATTTAGTCACAAGCACAATAATTTCATTTCAAGCCAGTACATCTTGGAAAGAAAGGCCAGTGGTGTATTTTATAAAGCCAGTATAAGTCCGTTGCTTACTATTAACCATTTTGCCACTCAGAAATACCTGCTACAAAAATACAACCTTTTTATTGTTCCTATGTTGAATTAGAATTCTTTTCTGTCTGTGGGTGTTTAGGCTTTTCTAATTGTTTTCATCTGTGTTTATCTTGTCCTTATATAATGTTTCATTTTCTGTTCTATTTATGTTAAAACATCTTTTCACACAGTGCTTGCATCAAATATTCCTTTGTTGATTAAGTATTTCATCAGAGAGTTTTCTATTTTAATGAAAAACTGAAAATTACAAGTTAGCCGGGAATGGTGGAGCACACTTGTAATCCCTGCGCTTGGGAGGCAGAGACAGGAGGATCATGCAGGTTCGAAGCCAGCTGCGTGCACTGGCTTAGGAGACCCTGTTTCCAAATAAAAAATGTAAAAATAGGTCTGGAAGTGTATCCCGGAGGTAGAAGGGCTTCCAGGAACCCCAGTACCACAAAAAAAAAGAAAAGAAAATTACAAGTTATAAAATGGATGACCTATTTTAAGATTCCAAATTATAATGTGGATGACCTATTTTATAGTAAAAGAATAACAATAATTTATCATGATCAAATGGGATTATTCAATGTAAGTATAGTTTTATATTAGAATGTTGAAATCAAAGAATCACTCTTATTTATTTTGGTGCAAATGTAATACAACAATTATCACAACAAACATTCCAAATCAAAAGAGCCTACTCAAAACAGTAGGAACTGACTTCCGATGATGGCGATGGAGAAAAGCAGGGCTTACGAGCCCCGCTAACAACCTATCTCTATTACCACAAAAGCAGTGCCTTTCATAGCCAGAAAACACCATCAGCAGAGAAAGAAAAATGTAAATACAAGGGACAGAGAAAAAGAGGGCTGGAAAAAAGAGACACCAGAAAGAAACCAGACCGCAGTGCTGAGGCCGGAGCTGCGGCTAGGAGTGGTGTGGCTGCCATCTTCCCTTGCAGCACCAGACCCCAGAGAGGAGGGGAACTCAGAACGGAGCTCAGAGCCACAGAGAAGATACGCCGGCCTCACGCCTGAGGATGTGGCAGCAGTGCTGCCAGCGGCAGCAGTGAGTTAACCGGACGGCACCAGAACAATGCACTCAACACCCACCAGGCTCCAGAGAGGAGCGGTGGACAGCGAATTGAGGTGAGCGGCTGCGGATCAACTGGGTGGAATTCGGCAGATTTTTCGGTATAGAGAGCATCTAAAGCTCCCATGGGCTGGGCTCAGCACACCCTGCAGGGACTCAGAGCGGAGCTCAAAACCAGAGAAGAAATACGCCAGCCTCACGGCCAAGGGCGTGACAATGGTGCCATATTGCCACCGGCGGCAGCAGCAGCGAATTCACCGAGTCCACTACAGCTCCATCAGCGCACTCAATTACCATGAGTCAAATTGCGGCCCCTAGAGGAGAAATCCCAATACTGCACTCCCAGGGACTTGACCCAGTGGGTGAGTAGCGGTGGCAGAGATATCACACCATAGTCACAACTCCCCACAGGAGAATGCCCAACCTGGCACCCCCATGGTCTAAAGCAGCCTCGATTGACTCCCTGGGTCTGAGACTTTGCGATACAACCCAGTAAAGGAGTAGTGGTGACTGAGATACCACAGACTCGAGATCCAGAGCACCTTAAGTGAAGTCATAGTGACCCAGAGAAGGCACAAACTTCTGAAATCATGGGAAAGAGGAATAACAATGGAGCAATGAATGTACACAACCCCACAACTTCAGAACCTGATAAAACAGAAATTCAGAGATTTCTAGAAGATCAAATCAGGAAAATAACTGTAGAAATAATAGAGGTGTTTTGAAAAGAATTCAGAGAGAGCCAAAAAGAGATAAAGGATGCAATTAATGAAGTAAAGGCCTCAATTCAAAGTAAAAACAACCAATTAGACCACATGGAGAATAGAATCTCGCTCCTAGAAGATGATCATTCCAGGGACTTCCGGGAAGATGGCGACCGAGAAAAGCGGGGCTTATGAGTCCCGCTAACAACCAATCTCCATTACCACAAAAAGAGCGCCTTTCATAGCCAGAAAACACCATCACCAGAAAAACAAAAAAACCACCAGGCTCCAGAGAGAAAGCGGACTGAGAACAGAGCTCAGGGCCACAGAGGAGACACACGCGCCCGAGGATGCGGCAGCAGCGCCATACTGCCGGCGGCAGCGGCGAACTCAACGGACGGCTACAGCAAGCCGAGGTGAGCCGATGCAGAACAGCCAGGCGGGATCTTTCGGCGCAGACAGCATTTAAAGCTCCCAGTGGCTGAGCTCAGCACACGCTGCAGGGATTCAGAGTGGAAATCAAAACCAGAGAAGAAAAAATACGCCAGCCTCATGGCCGAGGGTGTGGCAGAGGCGCCATATTGCCACCGGCGGTGGCAGCAGCAGTGAATTCACTGAGTCCAGTACAGCTACATCTACGTACTCAAGAACAGTGAGTCAAATTGCGGGCCACAGAGGAGAAATCCCAGTATTGTGCCTCCTGGGACTTGACCCAGTGAGGGAGTGGCGGTGGCAGAGATATCACACCATAGGATAGCGTGCAACCTGGCACCCCCCATAGTTTAAAGCAGCCTCTATCGACTCCCTGGGTCGGAGACTCTGTGATACAACCCAGTAAAGGAGTAGTGGGGTCTGAGATAATACAGACTCGAAATCCAGAGCACCTTAAGTGAAGCCATAGTGACCCAAGGGAAGAACCCAGAGAAGGCACAAACCTCCGAAATCATGGGAAAGAGGAATAACACTGGAGTAATGAATGTGCACAACCCCACAACATCAGAACCCGATAAAACAGAAAATCAGAGATTTCTAGAAGATCAAATCAGGAAAATAACTGTAGAAATAATAGAGGTGCTTCGAAAAGAACTCAGAGAGAGCCAAAAAGAGATAAAGGATGCAATTAATGAAGTAAAGGCCTCAATTCAAAGCACAAACAACCGATTAGAACACATGGAGAACAGAATCTCGCTCTTAGAAGATGAGCAATCCAAAAATGAATGCATAGTTTCTAATCTAGAAAAAGATATCCAACAGCAGGAATCTGACATTGAAGAAATATGGGCCCATCTTAAGAGAGCTAACCTAAGAATAATTGGAATAGAGGAGGGAAAAGAAAGTGATACCAAAGGGATCAACAATCTCTTCAAGGAAGTAATAGCAGAAAATTTTCCAAATATAGAGCAAGAGGTTGATACACAGATCCAGGAAACTTATAGAACTCCCTTTAGACAGGATTGGAGAAGAGGATCCTCACGCCATATAATTGTCAAAATGACCAATGTGGAAGCCAAGCAGAGAATCTTAAAGGCAACAAAAACAAAGGGCCAAGTGACATTCAGAGGCAAACCAATTAGAATCACTCCAGACTTCCCAAACCAAGTCATGAGACCCAGAAGGGCTTGGAGTAACATATTCCAAACTCTGAAAGAAAACAACTTCCAGCCAAAAATTTCCTATCCAGCAAAAATTTCTATCAAATTAGATGGAGAAAGAAGAAGCTTCCATGACAAACAGAAACTGAAGGAATTTATGTCTTCAAAACCAGCGCTAGAGAAAATACTCAAAGAGATTAACTACAAAGAAGAAATAGGTAACACTCACCAGAACCAGAGAAACAAGAGTTTCCATCCAACAGACAACTAAGATTGGTTATCTGTGGAGATTCATTATTTATGTTAGTCTTTTACCTATCTCTAAATTGTATTGTTTGCCTTTATTGTTGTTAATTTTTAGGATTTCTAGTTGGAATATTCATATACCTTCAGATATAGCATTTGGAAATATTTTATCCAATTCTATTAGTAACTTTTAACTCTGTTTACATTGTCTTTGGATATACAATATTTTCTTTTATTTTTTAGGGAGTTTGTATATTCTTCTGTTGCCTGTGCCATTGAAATCATATCCAAGAAATCACTGCCAATTTCAATGTTGTGAGGTTTTATGACCCAGATTTTCTCCTAAAAGTTTATAGTCTTAAGATTTATATTTAGGTCTTTTATCTAGTTTGAGTTAATACTTGTATGTGGGATTAGGTAAGGGTCCAATTTTATTCTTTTCCATGTAATTATTATTTTTCAACAATATTTAGTTAAAAGATTATTATTTCCACCACCAAATGTTCGTGGAAACCTTGTCAAAAATAACTTGACAATATAGGGAAGAAGTTAGCTCTAGGCTTGTATTTAACTCCAATGGTCTATATATCTGCCTTTAGAACTGTACTACACTGTTTCAATTATTGTAGCTTTATATGGTTTGAAATCAGAAAATATATATCTGCTAGCTTTGTTCTTTTTCAAGATCGTTTTGGGTATCTAGAATTCATATTCCACATTAGGTTAGATTTTTTTTTCTGAAAAATAAATATATAAATATATGATAGTTTCACCTAAAAAAACAGAAAAAAATATGCTCTGGTAAGAAAGAAAGCAAAAAGAAATATTGAAATGTTATCTTTAAGTCATCAAAAGCTTGGTATCAGACAAATGAAACTGTTATGTGAGATTATCATTTTTAATTTTGGATAAATTGCTATAATACTAGATGTCAACCACTAAGCCAAGAATGGGAAGGAGGGATGGGGAGAGAATGGGGTGGGGATCGGGTGGGGGCTGACTGGGCGATGTGTGCATGTATGTCTACAAAAGTTTGTATCTCACTATGATGTATGAATACAGTGCACCAATAAAATAAATTAATTAATTAATTAAAAAAGAAACAGTGTAGTACTATTATAAAAGCAGATATAAAAACCATTGGTGTTAAATAAAAGCCTAGAGATAAATTCTTCTATATATTGTAAAGTTATTTTTGACAAGATTTCCATGAACATTTGGTGGAGGAAATAATAATCTTTTAACTAAATATTGTTGAAAAATAATAAATACATTAAAAAGAATAAAATTGGACCCTTACCTAACACCATATACAAACATTAACTCAAAATAGATAAAAGACCTAAATATAAATCTTAAGACTATAAACTTTTAGAAGAAAATCTGGGTCATAAAACCTCACAACATTGAAATTGGCAGTGATTTCTTGGATATGATTTCAATAGCACAGGCAACAGAAGGGTAAACAAACTCCGTAAAAAATAAAAAAAAAAGTATATCCAAAGACAATGTAAACAGAGTTAAAAGTTACTGATAGAATGGGATAAAATATTTCCAATTGCTATATCTGAAGGTATATTAATATTCCAACTATATCCTAAAAATTAGTAACAACAAAAGCAAACAATACAATTTAGAAATAGGTAAAAGACAAACATAAATAATGAATCTTCAAAGATAACCAATCTTAGTTGTCTGTTGGATGGAAAATCTTGTTTCTCTGGTTCTGGTGTGTGTTACCTATTTCTTCTTTGTAGTTCATCTCTTTGAGTATTTTCTCTAGTGCTGGTTTTGAAGACATAAATTCCTTCAGTTTCTGTTTGTCATGGAAGCTTCTTATTTCTCCATCTAATTTGGTAGAAAGTTTTGCTGGGTAGGAAATTTTTGGCTGGAAATTGTTTTCTTTCAGAGTTTGGAATATGTTACTCCAAGCCCTTCTGGCTCTCATGACTTGGTTTGGGAAGTCTGGAGTGATTCTGATTGGTTTGCCTCTGAATATCACTTGGCCCTTTGCTTTTGTTGCCTTTAAGATTCTCTACTTGACTTCCACATTGGTCATTTTGACAATTATGTGGCGTGGGGATCCTCTTCTCCGATCCTGTCTAAAGGGAGTTCTATAAGTTTCCTGGACCTGTGTATCAACCTCTTGCTCTATGTTTGGAAAATTTTCTGCTATTATTTCCTTGAAGAGATTCTTGATCCCTTTGGTATCACTTTCTTTTCCCTCCTCTATTCCAATTATTCTTAGGTTAGCTCTCTTAAAATGGGCCCATATTTCTTCAATGTCAGATTCCTGCTGTCAGATATTTTTTTCTAAATTAGAAACTATGCATTCATTTTTGGAATGATCATCTTCTTTTTTTTTTTGCTTTCTTTATTTTTTGGAGATATTGTGGAGATTTTTTGGAGATATTGTGGAGATTCTCATCAGCTCATGACATTTTTAAATTAGTACATTTAAGTTATTTAAAAGATTAGTTTAATAGATATGAACTGAAAATTTCATTTAGTTATTTAAAGGATAATTAAAATTTAAATGTGAATAAGAAATGTCTCACTTTACCATTTATATAATTTTCTAAAGAATTTGGGCTGGGCATGGTGGCACATGCTTGTAATCCCAGCATTTGGGAGCTGAGATAGGATTGCACAGGTTCAAAGCCAGCTTCAGCTACTTAGTGAGGCTCTCAGAAATTTAGTGAGACTCTGTTTCCAAAAAAGTATAAAATTGGTCTGGGAATATAGCCTGGAGGCAGAAAAGCCCCTGGGTTCCACCCCCAGTACCACACAAAAAATTGGTATCTATATAACTTTAATATATGTATTAAATTTGGTATTAAAACAAATACACCGATGACACTGAATTAAGAGTCCCCAAGCCGAGTTCATATGGTAACCTTAAAAATAAGGATAATCCTTGTCACATTAACCAAGTTAGGGATGAAGATTCCAATTTGGATGAGGTCCTCTGGGAGTCATTCTGTCAGGGGTGGCAAGAATCTTTTGGGGGTGCTCTAAAGTAGGATGGGAGATGGTGAAACTATATACTGAGGTAACAATGATGAAAATGTTAAAATAAAACACATTTTACAAATTATTTAGAGGAGTGATGCCAAAGCTCTGTATACCTTAGGTGCCCTGAGCTCTATCAAACCAAGCAGTGCTTAGAACTTATAATACATGTGGCAATTTGATGGATTCAAGACACAAAATATAAAATCTTGCAATCAAAATTTCAGCAAAAAGCAGAGCATGGTGGTGCACCCTTGTAATCCCAGCATTCGGGAGGCTGAGACCAGAGGATCATGGTTCGTAGACAGCCTGGGCTACTTAGTGAGGCCCTCCACAACTTAGTGAAACCCTGTTTCAAAATAAAGAATAAAAAATAGGGCAGTGGGTATAGCTCGGAGGTGGAATGCCCCTGGGTTCCATCCCCAGACCTGCAAAAAAAAAAAAAAAAAAAAAAAAAAAAAAAAAAACTAGTGAGAGCTCACAAAAATATGAAGAGGGCAAGAGCAGAAAAGAGGCAATATGTGAACAGATGAAAATTTTCCTGAGTGCAAGAAAGAGAGCCACCACTTCACAGATTAAAATTGCTCAATAAACCCCAAGCAGGATAAAGAAAGGAATATGATACCTAATATATTTCACAAAATCTGCAGAAGTACTGTGAGTTCCTGAATCCAATTCAAAGTCCACAATCCTTCAGGAAAAAAACAGTCCCCAAACAACTGGTCATTGCATTCTCTTTATAATTTTGCTTCTTCCTATATGTATTTTTATTTTATTTGAGGGTGTTTCTTGTTGTTGTTGTTGTTGTTGTTGTTGTTATTGTTGTTACTTGGATTGAATACAGGGGCATTCTACACCTGCTAAAATGCTAAAGGTAGCCTCAAATCTGTGATCCTCCTGTCTCATCCTCTCAAGTAACTGGATTATAGACATATGACAATGCCTGGCTTCTTATTTTGTTTCTATACATGTTTTTGTTTCACACTGAAAGCATAATCATGAAAAAAATTATTCAAAAGACACACAAATACCAGAAAAGTTATCACTAAGGATAATAGACATGAAAAGATGGGTCCATCTTACACCAAAATACTGTGATCTGAAGTGAATCTATGGGTCATATTTAGGAGGCGTATGCATTAAAGAGTTAACACTGCAGACCTGCAACTTCTATCCTTTGAAAGTTCTTAAAATCTTGATGTTTGGCTGCCACCTGGGCACTTGGACTTAGGGATGGTTCCTGAAGATCCCTGATTTAAGTGTCCAAACTACTTTACTTTTACTTTTTTTGTATTACTATGCCCAAACTATTTTTTGCTGACGGTATAGTTCATTCTAAACACCTATTTTCCTTTTAGACATCTAGAGTTTTGTATATGCTAAGAAGAGTTGTTAGCCCACAGTAGACACTGAGTTATACATGCTAGGAATAGTTGTTAATCCCTGATACTGAGTCTCTAGTGATGTTCCTTAGCAGATAGCATTTCACATATGTTGCCACAACTCATTGCTGGAATAATTAAATGTACCCTCTAGGAGTGACTCCTGTAGAAAGGGGTTCTTGAAGTTTGAGTCTAGTTTTCCTCTGAACTTAACTGCAGGTACCTCTTCACTTTGCTGATTTTGCTTTGAGTTCTTTTACTGTAATAAATTGTGGCCCATGAGGACAGATGTGTGCTGAGTCCTGTGGGTCTCAGGGTGAACATCTCTGTCTCTCTCACACCGAATCACAAACTTTTCTCCTTTCCCCGATGTTCTAGAGAATGTGTTGAGGGTGCCACATCTGGGTTGCATATTGTTTCTTCTTTCTTCCAAGAAGTCTCAGCACCTGCTTTCCTAAAGCCTCCTCCTACCTGGGAGATTTTGTCACCTCCATGACTCACCTGTGACCCAGGTTCTTCATCTTCCCTCTGACTGAAATTTCTTGGATCCTGAGTGTGCTGGGAATTGCTAACACTAACATTGTTGCTATTTGTGGTAAACCATGATGCTATTTCTGTAAGACACTCCCCCAAGGACTTCTAATCATATTTTTATTCACTCTGCACTGTCACATTCTTTCTATAGATTTTCACCTCCCATATCTCATGTAGTTGACCAATTGGACCAGAGGTAGAGTCTTGGGAGTCCTGGATTCTATATAACCAGCCCTGATTCTGGTTATATTGTTACCGGCGGGTTCAGTCCTGTGGGGGGCAAGTCCACTAGCGGTCGGGGGCCTCAGAAAGATGGGTCAAAAGGCAGGCGGCGTTCTGCAGATCCTTATCTGCAGCGGTTCTTTTCCCCTCTATGAATTCCTTAAGTTTTTAGTTACGACACTTTGGAAAAGAACCTGGGGTGGACAAAGGCTTCTTGAGCCAATGACACTTTATTACAAAAACCCAAGAAATTTATACACTTCACCAGTAAAGTTAAGAGAAACGGGGGCGGTCTTTTAGCTGGCTGTTGGCCCTCGAAGAATTAACTTCTGTTTCTCTCCAAGGTCTTGCAGATAAGCAGCTCCAGGTGGCAGCCTCCCAGGATAGTCAAGGCTTGGGAGCTTCTCGGGAACTTTTCCTGGAACTTTCCATCTTTTGGGCTCAGTTCATATAGCAAGTGTGGGGAGATGTGGTGATTCAGGTGGATGTGATGGAGTTTTTTCAGGTGTTGGCATCTTATCTTTTAAATCTGAAAGCTTAAGCATACTCACAACACAGTTTGGCAGACAAAATACCACAAACAACACCACAAGGTTCTTAGTTCTAATTGTCAGATGTATTTCCTTAACTGCTGAGCACTCTTCTTTAAACAACAAGCCTATTAAAAGAATCCACTTCCCTGTCACAAACTCTCTGCAACCTGCTTCTAACTTTCTAATTCCTTTCTTTCCCAGTTGGGACTTTCTTATGATAAGCTCTTCTTCATGCAAAAATACTTTTCTTACTCTTACGGTATTTCTTTTCCTTCATACATATATATTTAGAATGTCTGTCCTTTATTTTGTAATATTCATTTTTAACTATGCGGCCAGTTTTTTCTATCTCCTGGAGTGCTTACACTGAGGTAAAAGTTAACAGTCTTTTTCTTTGGGTCTATTGTATTCGGGCAGCTAAGTTGTTTCTTTAAGGTCACACACAAAGTTTTTCTCTGTCTCTAGGCAGGATTTCAAGGGTGAATAATTATTTTGAACTGAGCTACTTTTGCCGGAGTGATAGATAGTGATGAAGGTCGGAGGCCATTTGTGATTGCTGCAGCTGGGGTGCTTATCACAGTACCTGAATTCTGGCCAGTTTCTCATTATTGTTGAGCAGAGCCAAGGACGTTTAGACAAATTATTAGAAAGTTTATCTCCACGGACTCAGTTTCTTTTTATAGTCCTAATTTTACATCACTGGAGCAATTCGTGTAGAAAGTTAAAAGAAATAATAGTGAAGGGTATCTAAAAGTGGGGGGTACTTTAGCCAGAGATGATACCTCCTTCTCGGGGCATTTTTGCCGATTAACTATGTGGAGTGGGGTTCTCAACACATAGATGCCGAGGCAGCTGGATGTCTTGGCATTATATAGAAGGTATTACTTAATGTGTCCATGAATTAAACAGTATATCATTTTGGAGACAATAAATTTTGAGTGATCAAGCTTCCAGGAAAGTCATGCTCAACTGGATACTAATTCTTTTCAGACTTAGTGTCTTTGCAAATTTTTCTGAGGTGTTACATTTTTTCTGGGCCAGTTCCAATCTGTCATAATTTTACCAGACCATAATAGTGCTAGTGGGTAAAATTTTTCTATGGCAATATATTTAAGTTATACAGCAGGTCATAAGTTTGAAGGTTAACAGAAGACCAACATAGCTCCTTTATGTATGAAACTTTTTTGCCTAATTCCATCTATATCTTGTTTTTTTTTAGCAGTGGTCCAATCCTGAATATCTGAGTGAACATTTAGGCAGGTATCTTGTCCAGAACAGAATGCAAGTTTGCAAAAAGGATTAGTTTACTCAGTGTTTAAGAAGTTGTTTTCTTGGTGACAACTTAAACCTTTCACTGTTTTTCTAAGATACTGACCTCCTTGTAACAGAACTCTTCTCTCAATAATAGGAGAAATGATGGTTGTTTCCAAGCCATGTCATGAGCTCATGAAGTTTGGAAGTTTCCTTTATTTTGAGGTCCAGATGCCCCCTTTGCATACATTATCCAAGTGTGAGCACTGTATTCATTATCCCATATCAAAAGAGCATGTGTAAGTTCTCCATTGAGATGTGTGCCATCCTTGGAGAAAAGGATAATTGTAAAAAACCAAATCCCTGAAATTTTCCTTTCTATTTCCAAGAACCTAGACAAGTTAGGGAAACAATGATAGTGGGTCTGGCCCAAAATGTTCAGATAAATATTTTCTTGAAGGACGTTGGCTTTCTCTCATATATGCTGGAAATTAGGGTAGGTGATGCACCACCACGCCTGGCTTGAGTGTTATCTTCAAAAAACTACTTCTTGCATGTAAAATGCCAAGTTCTTTGGGATACTGGTCATACAAGATGCAAAGCTAGCTAACCTGGTGATGTAATTGCTTCTGTAGCCCAGATATGTGCTACCGTGTCCAATTCCTTCTCTGTCTTCCTTTAATACATTGTAAGCTCCTTGGTGACCAGGGATTTTGTTTCTTTTTTCCAGATTTGTTCCATACATACAAGAGATGTCCTGAAATGCAGAGGTGTTCACTGAATACTTGTTATAGTGGTGAATAAGCATAGTACGACGGCACTCACTCATCTTCACCACCCTGGCCATACTTTCTAAATGTTTTCTCATTCCCAGCAGGTATTAGTGTTTCAAGAATGAAAAAAAAATACATCTTAGTGTCTAAACCCCGCTGTTCATCAGGTTCTAGCATAGTTCTATGCTCCACTTCAGTTTCCCATTTCTCAAACTCCAGTGTCTTCTGCTCAAATTTTGCCCATAACTGAATTGTTCTCACCTGTTACAAATTTGTTTACCTGGAAAATTTCTGTGTTTATCTGTGGAAGCTCTGGTATTAACTAACATTAAACAAGTCACAAGCCCTCCCTCCTCAATAAGTAATCTCAACTCTCAATTCAGACACTGTCCCTGTAATTGCAGGTGAAAGGACTGTCACCTCCAAGCACATACATGAGATTGTAGTGTTTTAAATCTGCATTTCCAGGTTTAGATGCCATCTTTGCACATGTGCTGACAGTAGGCCCGGGTTGGCCCAGTGGGTATCCTCACAGGATCTTTATAAAGGCTCCGTTCATAAAAGGGAATAAATGCATCTCAGCTTGTTGGCTAGGAAATATCATTTGAATAAGTGTTACACTTTTATTGGGATACCGTCCCTTCTTCTACTAGCAGGAAAGGTCTCTACCACCTGCTTCTGGGCAGCCTCTAGCTTCTCGCCATCCATGTCCTCCCCTTTTCTTTCTCTGTCAGGATTTATTTTTTACCCCTGAGGAAACCAGAGGAGCAGCTCCATGTTAAGGTCTGGGGGCAATTCTCTTACTCCTGAGGCTCACAAAACTTATTTAAAGCTTCCTTCTCCGCGTATTTAAACGAAATAAATACTAGTGGGATCAGTGACATATGATGTGGTGAGTCCATTTGGGAAACATCGAAAATAATTTATCTCCAAGCATTTCAAGGATCGGTAGAGACTGCACTGCGCGCTCTGTAGATGAGGGCCCTTTAAGAGGAATGATGCTCCGCCCGGAGACGCTGAAGGAGGGTCTCCTTGGGAACCACATTACCCAGGAACCCCTGCGCCGCGCGGCGGCAGTGCTGTCTGGAGCGTTTCCGGGCGTGCGTGCAGCGACTGGGCGGGACTTCCGGCGTCTTCCTCACAGCGGACATCTTGTTGGCTCTTGGGCGGAGCCTTCGAAACCTCGGCTCGGAAGCGCTGGTGGGTTCCGAGCTGACCGACGCCGGAAGGAGCGGGAGGAGGCGCTGTCGACCTTGTAAAGAGTCTGGACGGTGGCAGAGATCCCGCCTGCCCTCGGGGGTCGCCCTCGGCTCCGCGCGGCCCTCAGGTTCCTGTGGCAGCGCCCGCGGAGGTGAGTTCTGCGTTCTCTGATCCTCACCCGAACCGCGAATTCATTACCGAGCCACGGCCCAGGCTCCGGCGTCCGGGACGGGTTCTTGGGTTGGGAGTCTACGTCTGTGGCTGGAGTTGCTGGTGCGGGGCGTTGCGACCGGCCGAGGGACCCGCAGGAGACAGGGTTGGGATGCGGCTGAACCAGGGGCGTAAAGAAAAAGCGCAGTTTTGGCAGCATTGAGTTGAGAGTAGCCAGTCACGCTGGAGACCTCAGGGCGAGGAGTTGTACCTTCATTTCAAGGATGCCGGAGCCCTGGAGGGGTTTGAAGAGCGGAGGGACGTAATATGTAAAGGGTTTAAAGACTCTTCCAGGGCATAATTGGCAAAACAGCGTAGTTGAGGTGGAGATGATGAGGGAGGCAGGGAGAGGGTGAGGTCCCGCTACTGATTTTGGAGTGTCCTGGCGGTGACTGGACCAGAGCAGTGACAGGAGGGGCTGAGGGTGTAGTCATTAGCTACCGAGTAGATATTTATTTAATTATGTATTTACTTAGTGGCACTGGGGATTGGAACCAAGCGAATTCTGCCTCTGATCTATATTCCCAGCCCAATTTTATTTTTTAATTTTGAAACAGGGTCTCTAAGTGGCATAATTCACTAAATTGCTAAGACTCGCCAAGAACCTGCGATCCTCCTGTCTCAGCCTCTCCAGTACTGGGATTAAAAGCGTGTGCCACCACACCCAGCTACCCGGTAGATTTTTGAAAGTTTCTTGCTGCATCATACGTTGTTGTGAAAGTAGGGAATGAAATGTTATCCAGCTGTGTGTTGGGGGGGGGTGCAGTGGTGTTCTATCTCTGAGTTACACTCCCAACCTTTTTTTTTTTTTTTTTTTTTGCGGGTTTTGGATGGTGCCCAGGGGCACTTGACCTCTGCGCTACACCCCCTACCCTATTTTTATTCTTTATTTTGAAACAGGGTCTCACTAAGTTGCAGAAGGATTCACTAAGTAGCTGAGGCTGTTGGTGAACCACCATCCTCCAGTCTCAGCCTCCCGAATGCTGGAATTACAAGTGTGTGCCACCACGCCCGGCTGTTTTTTTTAAAAATAAACATATCTTATAATGTAAATCATGTTGGTAGTGACATTCATGCACACAGCACTTGGTAGCCCCCCCCCCAATTTTCTGTTTTGAAACAAGGTCTCACTAGGTTTTTGAGAGTCTCACTAAATTGCTGAGTTTGTCTCAAACCTATGATCCTCCTATTTGAGCCTCTCAAATATTTAGATTTTAGGTGTGTACCACCACACCTGGCTTCCCCTTTCTCCATTCTTGAATCCCTGAAGAAAATGAAAATGGCTAAGCCAGAAAGGGAACATCTTTCAGGGAACTGGGTTTGGGATGTGGTGAATGTCAGTTGTATCAGTGAAGGCAGCATGTGGGCAGCTGAATGCTCAGATCTGGAGTTCAAGGGAGGGTGTTGTGCTGGGTAAGGCATCAGACCTAGACGTCAGATTAGGGGAGAGAGTTATTACAGATAGGATTTTATGTAGTCCTTGAGGTAAGAGATAGGGTGGTTTTTCATTTCACCAAGGCTATGTGACTTTTAGTAACAAGTCTGTGTACTGGGAGAAGTGGGAGCTATTTGTTGAGGACCAGGGACTCTAGTGCCATGATGATTACATCATCATAAGGGCTTTGCCCTTAGGGTCTTCCTCGGTAAGGTCCCACTTCGACTTTCCCCAGGTTTCTGGTCTTGCTCTGCTCTTCCTTTTTTCTCCAGGAGGTGTACTTTTCTTCCCATAGCTGGATGGGAAGCACTGCTGTTTTCCCTAACTCCCTCACATGGATCCTCTGGGCATCAAGCCTCAGCTGGTATGTATTGTTTCTTCCTGTGATCTCTAACTCTTCCCTGAAGCCTTTCTAGGATGGGTTGGGAGTTGGTGGGTCTTGATGTCAGCACAGATCCCACCTTGCTTGCCTTCTTGGCTAGATGACTGTCCATAATCATGACACATCTGGGCTCCAGGTTCTGCCACCTTTCTCTAATTTACATTGCTTTGGGCCCACTTGTGTCATGAATTTCAGCTGGGCTGGGAGCCACTGGTTTAATCTATGGGGCCCACTGGTTTATTTCTGCAAGTCATTTTTACTTTTTAGCGTTTCTCTTCTTGTGATCTTGCACAGGTAGATAACTCTGGGCTAGTACTTTCATTTCCCTCTCTCATCTTTCCTCGATGACTTGTATCTTCTAGGTCCTTTGGGGTTGCTGACTATAGTGAGGGAGAGAGACCTGGGTGCCTGACCAAGAGGGCATGACGTTAGCCACAGCAGGAGGGGCTTGGACAGGCCCTGGTGGTGAGAACTGGGAAGGATTTTACTTCATTGTTGTGTTTAGCTGGTAGCTTGTCTGGTACCCACCAATTTTTGGTTCCAGAGCTAGAGGCTATACCTCATTTCTATTTTTTTCTTCCTGTTCGGACACTAGTCATTTCTATTCTTATTTCCAACCCAGACATATCCTTCCCTACCCTACTAGAAGGGTCTTTCACCATACATCTCTCTAGTATGAAAGTATACAGACACGATATGTTTATTATCTTTAAATAGGTCTTGAGCATGTGTCATTCTTTTTTAATTAGATATTCCTAGGCCTGGACATTAATTTGTGTATAGCATTCACCTGTAACCAACAGTTAGCCAAAGCTCTGCTGAAGTCATTTGCAGAGAATCAAATTGAGATTGCCTACATTTTCTCCATGCATTGCACTTCATTCTTGTGTCTTTGTCTCTCGTGAGGCCTTCTCCATTCTGTGACCCTTAGATCCCAGTATTGTACAGCATACTTTAAATCTCAGCCTAGCTCTGTCCTGCCAACAATATAATCTTAATTTGTGGGGGTTTCTCCCTTTAACCAAGTCAGCTTGTTCATCACCAGTATTTTTCTACCTTCAGGTTGTTGGCGTGAAGTGAAGGATGAAGAGACATTTTCTGAGCAGAGCATTTCTGTAGGAATGTCACATGTTAGTACTTCTGTGGCAGATTTATCCATCCGGACAGTTCACCCTTGTGATACATGTGATCCCACCTTTAATGATATTTTGCGTCTGGAAGGAACACACCATGGACTTAAAACTTATACATGTGGGTCACACGGGAGGAGGCAGTTTTGGTTTAGTGAAAACTTTCACCAGAACCTGAAACATTACAGTGTAGAGAAACCGTTGCAAAGAGATGAAGGCAAGGCGTTATTTGTGAAGAACTCTAGAGTTTGTGAAGAACCTCACTTTTCAGAAAAGTCCTTTACATGTGAGGTGGACCAAAAGAACTTCCAGGCTACTTTGGGCAGTCACCTGCAAAAAGTCACCCATAGCAAGAGAAAGACACCCAAGAGCACTGAAAGGGAGGAGACTCTTCATGTTGGACAAATGCATTATGAGTGCAATGAATGTGGGAAGGCCTTCAGCCGCAAAGATACACTTGTCCAGCACCAGAAAATTCATACTGGAGAGAAGCCTTATAAGTGCAATGAGTGTGGGAGGGCCTTCAACCGCAAAGCCACACTTGTTCAGCACCAGAGGATCCATACTGGAGAAAGGCCTTACGAATGCAATGAATGTGGAAAAGCCTTCAGTCGAAAAGATAACCTTACTCAGCACAAGAGAATTCACACTGGAGAAATGCCTTATAAGTGTGGCGAATGTGGAAAATACTTTAGCCATCACTCCAACTTAATAGTACACCAGAGAGTTCACAATGGAGCAAGGCCTTATAAGTGCAATGATTGTGGGAAAGTTTTCAGACACAAATCCACACTGGTTCAGCATGAGAGTATCCACACTGGAGAAAATCCTTATGATTGCAATGATTGTGGGAAATCTTTTGGCCACAGATACACCCTCATTAAACATCAGAGAATTCACACTGAGACCAAGCCTTTTGAATGCACTGAATGTGGGAAATCTTTTAGTAGAAGTTCTGACTTTATTGCACACCAGAGGGTTCACACTGGTGAAAGGCCTTTTGTGTGCTGCAGATGTGGGAAAGACTTTATTAGAACCTCCCACCTTGTTCGGCACCAGAAAGTTCACACTGGAGAAAGGCCATATGAATGCAGTGAATGTGGGAAAGCCTATAGCTTAAGTTCCCACCTTATTCGGCACCAGAAAATTCATGCTGCAGGGAGGCTTTAGAAGTTCTCTCAAAACATCAGGATCTACCAGTCAGATATTGAACCTCATATGTTAATATTCACAGGGTGGTGAGGGGCATACCGTGTGAGTGTCATGTGGGAAGCTTTCAGGAGATGTGTTGCACTTTCTGACCTGCTTGAGTTTCTTGCCTGAGTTATGTCACTCTAAATACCTATGACCAAAACCATCTCAACTCCTCAGTCTTTGTCACCCCAACATCCTCAGTAATGGTAGGATGTGTACTCTGTTCAATCCCTGGAGTGAGCCATGAGATCCTAGTTCAGAGGCTACTCTTTCTGATGGGTATGGGTGTAGACATTTTCACATATCAATCTCTTTAGCCAAGAGGAACTGAGCTGTGTTCTGGTGACTTACAGGAGTTAACTTTCTTCATGGACATTGTTGATCTTATGTTAAATTTGTTTGTTTGAGACAACTTGCTCTATTGTCCAGGCTGGCATTGAACTTCTGGTCTCAAATGAGCCTCTTACCTCAGCCCCCATGTAGCTGGTATCACAAGCATGTGCTACTGTGCCCACCTCTTATGTAAAATTTGTAATGGACTTTTTCAGCCTCTCAATCAGCCAGCCTGGGAAAGTACTTATTCCATTTTGCTCTAGTTTGTAAATAAAGGCCTTAAAATTTAAGCTGTCTTTAATATTGGAGTTTCTTTTCATAGTCTGGAGTAGATTGAGAACAAAATTAGGCTCTGTCAAACTGAAAAGAGTGTCTGGGTACCTCCAACTTTACCTCAGAGATGACAGGAGGTTGATGGAAAATAGTATTCAGTCCAGTTTGGTCTTAAGTCTTTCTTCCCAACACTGGTTCCTTGAACATGGGTGAGTTTCCTATTCTGGTATGGGTAACAAAGAGACACCTGATGATAATTTCCTTCTCTAGTGTTTGGTTTTCCCACTATAGGAAAAAAGACCCCTATTATTTCACCTCCTTTGTTGTTTCCACCTTTTCAGTGGTTCATGGGAAATTTTTCTACACTTTGCTCCATTGATGGCTCTTTGTCCCTGATGTTCCATTTGCATCAAGGTATTAACATGCTGCAATCCTGACCCCTTCAGCACCTCATTTTCTCTAGACGCCCCCACCCAAGATACTTGTGCATAACTGTTGTGCAGGTACCGTGTGTGTGGTCCTGGGTTGGAGGGCAGGAACTACAATAAATTAGAAGAGCACTAGACACAAGAGCCTGGTTGTGGGTTCGAGATGGATGAGCAAGGCTGTGTAGCAAAGAGTGATGGGAAGTGAAGAGCTTCCTCTGCCTCAGGTGAAAGAGTGCTGAGTAGTTGAGCAGTAATCAAACACAAATGAGGGAAGAGGGAACCAGCAGAGCAGCAGCAGTAGAGCCTTCTCAGACCAGAGAGCATTCACACTACATCCAGTATAAGACTGATGTTATTATCCATACCTTTCCTCCCGCTGGCTAGTTTCTGGTTGAGGCTCCAGATATATTAACAGGTCACTTGCCCTCATGTTCTCCATCCTTCAAAGGCCCTTACCATGTCCTACTGTCTAAGTGGCTCATCCCCAACTTTCCCACTCCAGATCCTACATTCATCTCTTTCAATACTGCCTGTCCTCTGCTCTGTAGAATCAGAATAGATAACACATGTTCTAAAGAAGTACTGGGAGGAAGTCCACTAAAACTTGCCCAAGATCACATATCTGGATCTCCAGGTAGCTTCCAAGGGTGGGTGGGTTAGTGGGGTAAGCAGCAGATTTCCAAAAGCTCAGGGTGAGATAGCTGGAGTATCCAGGTAGAAGGGCTATTAGTAGAAGGGTTCTTTGCAGGTGAAAACCTTGATTCTGCCCTGGGTTCAGGCTCTGCCCCTTCTGAGGCTTCTTCCCTTGGCTTATAGGCTGTTTCTGTGGTGATGGTAAGTGAGCCATAGGTTGCCTGGTTACAACAACTGCAAGTGAAGTGATGACGACATCACAATGTTCATATGTTCAGCAGTTGAGCCCAAGTGAATCTAGGTTTTTGGCAAGGTGTTTAGACAGGACCTCAGTTTTATTTTTTTAATTTTTTATTGGTGCACTGTATTCATACATCATAGTGGGATACAAAAGACTTTTGTAGACATACATGCACACATTGCCCAGTCAGCCCCAACCCGATCCCCACCCCATTCCCTCCCCAACCCTCCTTCCCATGCTTGGCTTAGGGGTTGACATCTAGTATTATAGCAATTTATCCAAAATTAAAAATTATAATCTCACATAACAGTTTCATTTGTCTGATACCAAGCTTTTGATAAAGATAACATTTCAATATTTCTTTTTGCTTTCTTTCTTACCAGAGAATATTTTTTTCTTTTTTTTTTAGGTGAAACTATCATATATATATTTATTTTTCAGGAAAAAAATCTATCCTAATATGTAATATGGACTCTAGATACCCAAAACGATCTCGAAAAAGAACAAAGCTAGAAGATATATATTTTCTAATTTCAAACCATATAAAGCTACAATAATTGAAACAGTGTAGTACTGTTCTAAAGGCAGATATATAAACCATTGTTGTTAAATAAAAGCCTAGAGATACATTCTTCCATATATTGTCAAGTTATTTTTGACAAGGTTTCCATGAACATTTGGTGGAGGAAATAATCTTTTAACTAAATATAGTTTTTGATAGAGATCTGTAGACAGGAGTCAGCAATATCTGAAAGAACAAGGGATTGGGGGTCAAAAGAAGGAACGCTGCATGGGAAACCCAGGTATTTCCATGGTCCTGAGCTCTAGCGCTTCAATGAGGCTCCAGGAGTAGGAGGGGCTTATTGTAGCAGGAGCACAAAAATGGCCTGTGTGCTCCATTGCGAATCTGGGCATGGAACCTAAGCATGGCAGAGGACAAAAACTCTGTCCAGTGGCTCAATGTTTACTTTTAAATCAAGTCATATATTCATAGTATAGAGAATTACATCTTTCTTAAGGCTTACTATGTAATACTGTGCCCCAATTATACTTTCCCACAAAAAAATTTTTAATTTTCATTTTCCCAGTTCTGCTACAGGTACACAGCATTTCTTTTTTCTTTTTATCTTATCTTTCTTCCTTTTTTCCTTTCTCTCTGCCTTTCTTTTCTTTTCTTTTCCTTTCTTTTCTTTTCTTTTCTTTTCTTTTCTTTTTCTTTTCTTTTCTTTTCTTTTGTTTTCTTTTCTTTCTTTGTGGTACCGAGGATGGAACCCAGGAATATTGTACCTCTGAGCTATATCCCCAGACCTCTATTTTAGTCTTTTCATTTCTGAAACAGGGTCTCACTGAGTTGCGAAGGGCCTCACTAAGTATCTGAAGTTGTCTGCAAACCACGATCCTGTGGTCTTAGCCTCCCAAATGCTGGGATTACAAGTGTGTACCACCATGCCCAGCTCCACACAGCTTATGATCATTTTTCCTATTAAAAACAATAAAATATGTGACACAATTACAATAATTATGTACAATGGGTTAGCTATGATTTACTTTACTGTGGTATTTTAAATTCTCATTTGTACTTGCCATATCTAAGGTAACAATTATAATGCATATATAAGCTGGGTGTGGCATTGCACACATTACTTGGGAGGCTGAGACAGGAGAATTGCAGGTTTGAGGCCAGCCTCAGTAACTTAGCAAGGCCCTCAGCAACTTAGACATCATTTCAAAATAAAGGGCTGGGGGTGTAGTTCATGTAGAATGCCCCTGAGTTCAAAACCTAGTTCCAAAAGGAAAAAAAGTATGTAGATTATATATATATATCAGTTTCTATCTAAAGAATAATATCTGAGCTAGGCTTAGTGGTGCATGTCTATTTCCAGTACTCAGGAGGCTGGGATAGGAGGATCTCAGGTTCAGGGTGCCTCAGCAGTTTAGTGAGCCCCTGTTTCAAACTGTAAAATAGGGCTGTGTATAAAATAGCTAAGAGTTAGAGTGCCCCTGGGTTTAATTCCTAATGGGGGAAAATGTAGGGATATCTGCATCTTTGATGATTTTGTGTGACCATTCCAAATCTCTTTCTCTTTTCCAGATTATCATTGTCCTTAATTTTGTGATTGTCAGTTTTCTTGTTATTCTTTTTATACTTATCACATTAAAATCACCAAAAATAGATTGAGTTGTATATGCCTTCAACACATAATTGTTTATAGTTTATGTCTTCTATATTATGCTTTGGATTTAAAATATCTCCCAAAGCTTATGTATTAAAGATTGTAGACAGGTTTGAAGGATCAGCATGTTTGGAAGAAATGGGTCACTATGGACATGGCTTTGTACCCTATCCCTCCTACGTCTTTTTCCTGCTGCCATGTCTTAAGTGTACACTTTCTTATACAAAAGCATTATTGTGTATTGCACTGTGTACTCTGTGTGTGTGTGTGTTTGTGTGTGTGTTATAACAAAAACAATAACAACAACAACAACAACAAAACAGCCGGGCATGGTGGTTCATGCTTGTAATCCCAGCATTTGGGAGGCTGAGACAGGAAGATTGTGATTCATGAATAACCTCAGCTACTTAGTGAGGTCCTTTGCAACTCAGTGAGACCCTGTTTCAAAATAAAGAATATTGGGCTGGGAGTGTAGCTCAGAGGTAGAATGCCCCAGGGTCCTATCTCCAGTCTGTCTGTCTGTCTCTCTCTCTCTCTCTCTCTCTCTCTCTCTCTCTCTCTCTCTCTCTCTCTCTCTCTCTCTCTCACACACACACACACACACACACACACGTAAATAACAAAAATGCTATTGATGTTGAACTGCTGTTTGGAAAAAAACCCATATTCTTCCATTTTTATTCCATCTATATGTGTTTTTTATGAGATAAGAGTGTTTTTTCTCCTGCAAAGGCTTTTGACAGTATGAGTGGAAATACTCTTACAGTGAGGGCATGATTTTTGGAGAGGCATGAGTTTAGAGGGCCATGTTTCCAAGATGAGAATATCAGAACTAGGAGTGTGCATATCTTCTAATCTCATGTGGCCAGTGTGTTCCAGATGCATGTTGGCAGTTCTGGTTTCCATCGATGTCAAGATGCATTAGGGATTTGTTTTAACCAGGTGTGATAAGACATGCAGACACAAAAGTGATTGTGATTAAGAAGTGTTTTATCGGCTGGACATGGTAGTGCACACTTATAATCCCAGCATTTGGGAGGCTGAGACAGTAGGATCTAGGTTCACAGATAGCCTCAACTACTTAGGCTCTTTGCAATTCAGTGAGACCCTGTTTCAAAATAAAGAATAAAAATAGGGCTAGGGATATAGCTCGGAGATAGAATGCTCCTGGGTTCCATCCCCCATCTGCAAAAAAAAGTGTTGTATAAACATGTTCCTAGAAATTGAAGACACAAGGGCTGCATTGGAAGATCCAGCCTGTCCAGAGATAGAGGTACTAAGAAAAAACCCAAGCCCAAACTTGATGGAAACAGGAAATATTCATAGAAGATTCCATAATAGTCCTGAATGATGTTTCTTATACTATGTCTTTTATTGTAGTACTGGGAATTGAACTCAGGGGCATTTGACCTCCAAGCTACACCCCCAGCCCTATTTTTATCATTTATTTTGAAACAGGGTCTCACTGAGTTGCAGAGGGCCTCAGTAGCTGAGGCTGTCCACAAACCGTGATCTTCCTGTTTCAGCCTCCCAAATGCTGGGATTACAAGCATGCACCACCACACCTGGCAACCATGTCGTTGTCCTGTTTCCACACAAATTTATAAGCAATGTTCCAGGGGTATAAACATTACAACATGTTTCAAAATCCCATTGTACATTACCACCTACCATGCCAACCAGGGCCAACATTTTTCCTCTTGGTCTCAGAGCAATTGCAGTTTCAGATAAATAAACCTCATCATTTACAGATCTCAGTATCATGTTGGAAAAGAGCAAATGGGGTGTATCCAGTGGCGAGAAACTCACCAAGTCTGTGGATGTATGTCTTGATTACTCTGAACTTCATTATGATGTATGATTACAGTGCACCAATACTTGTTTAAAGATCACCTTTAATCCAGGAAAGTCAGTGGAGTATAATACCTATTAGTAACAAATTATCCAGCATATTCTCTAACAGTTGCTTGGCTAATTTCTTTCTATATTCTTTCTACAATTTACTTGTGTAATACTTTTGTCTAGTAACTCTATTAACTTCATTTTATGTGAGAGATACTATCAAAAATGAAAGTCACTATTGACAATGTTGCAAAAGTATTTGATTTTATGTAGTGTAACCTCAATATTGATGCTAATGAGCAGGAAAAATAGGATAAAGAAAAAATGGGTAAAAATCATTAATGCTGTAGATTTTTGAATACAATATGGGTAAATTTAAAACAGTTATATAAGAAGTATGTCCACACTATATCAGGAAAGCAAGATGTCTCAATCTTAGAGAACCTAGAGGTGTGATTATAATGAATAATAGGTTGAAAAATATGAGATAATAATGTGAATAATGTCAAAATTTTCCCCAAAGGAGGGCAATCATTTGGAGGAAAGAAATTAAACAACTGTTCATAAATAAAGCTTCCTGGCAAACTGGGAATAGGAGTCAAATGAGGCAGCCTTCGAAGAGGTTGGCATAAAATTGTGTGCATTGTTCTAAAATGCAGGAAATGCTGGATTTCACAGAAGAGAGGTCAATTGCACTGAGTCCAGGAGGTCAGTTCAGATGATACCAAATACTGGCTCTGGTGGCACTCAACTTGGTTAGGTTCATTTTTCATCTAAAATAAATAAACATTAACTCATCAAAAATACATTCTATATATACTCAAAATACCTTATTCAGATTTGTCTAAAATTCTATCTGTAACCCAAGGAAACATGGCTTAGAATAAATTCATATCTTTATAAAGCCTGACTTACTCTCTTTTCATCTCACTCGAATGATGTTAATTTTATTTATTTATTTATTGAGTTAGTTAATTTGGGTGATACTGGGGATTGAACCTAGGAGCATTCTATCTCTGAGCTATAATCCTAGCTCTTTTATTTTTTGTTTTGAAATGGTCTCACTAGATTGCTGGGAGTCTTGCCACTTGCTGAGATTGTCCTCAAACCTGCAAACCTCCTCTCAACCTCTCAAGTACTGGGGTTACAAGAGTATATACATCATACCCACTCAAATTATATAACTCTTGAAACAAAATACTCAAGTGTGTAACTGTTATGTTGAAAATTTGTCTCCCAGATAGAGTATATGAAAAACAAAGTATGCCTCCTGAATTTCTGAAAACAACACTAAGGCCAGGTGTGGTGGCACACACTTGTAATCCCAGCACTTGGGAGGCTGAGACAGGAGGATCACACAGGTTCGAAGCCAGCCTCAGCTACTCAGTGAGGCTCTCAGCAACTTAGTGAGACCCTCTTTCCAAATAAAGTATAAAATAGGTCTGAGAGTATAGCCCAGAGGTAGAAAAGCTCCTGGGTTCCACCCCCAGTACCACCATAAATAAATAAATAAATAAATAAATAAATAAATAAATAAATAAAATTAAACCAACACTGAGGTCAGCCCTGTATCTTATCAGGACTAGGAAATCTCTAGGAATCATAGTTATGTTCTGAACATGATTAGATTCTGGGGCTAATATTTAAAATGCCAGTTCCACGTAATGGTCAAATTCTAGCTCCAATGTGATAAAATGACTATTTCTTCTTTCCCCTAGTTAAGGCAGCTTGCTCTTCTCCACTTGGGCCTTTGTTTTTCCTTTCCTAGTTTTGCTAACCAAGGTTTCTAACCCCTCCCAATGTTGAAATGATGAGACACTGGAAATGAATGAATGAAGGGAGTTGAGATGAGGCAGAAGCTACCATAATGAAATCTAAGTTCACTGTCCTCTGGACTGAGTAGTTGCTGGACATTCTCTTCTTATATTAAATGAGCTCCATTTTTCATATCTACCCTAAAATAATTTGTAGTACTCTGTTACCTCTGGGACATTTTAAGTGACATAGCTTTAATTCTAAGTTTAGATAATCACAGAACATGTAATATACAGCACTATAATATTAACCTTTAATAAATATTTATACTACTTTAAGAATAAAATATATGAATAAATTCAGTTTAAAAAATAATATATGTTTAAAAAAACAGCTTAAAGGATACTAAACACTATTCAATGAGACCAGTGCAGTGAAATCCATATTACTAACAGAAACTACCCAACATGGTCTCTAACAGTTGTTTGGCAGATTTTAAAAATTGGCAATTTTTCTTTATATAATAATCCATTTGGTAATACTTTTTATCTAGTAACTCTATGAGCTCACTTTATGTAAGAGAGTCTACCAAAAATGAAGGTCAATATTGCCAATACCACAAACATATTTCATTCCTTTTGGCTAGTGTAACCTCAACACTAATGCTAATGAAAAAAAAGTAGAGGCCAGGCACACGTGTGGTGGCACACACTTATAATACCAGCATTTGGGGGGTGGAAACTGGAGAGAGATTGAAACACGATCATGTGTATTGTTCTGAAATGCTTGGAAATATTGAGAAGAGAGGTCATTTACATTGAATCTAGGTCAGTTTACATAAATACCAAATATTTCTTTAGGCACTCACATTGTTGGGTTCAGTTATTATCAGTTCTCATTAAATCAATAAACAGTAAGTCAATATCAAAACTATATTTGATATATGCCCAGAATTTTTATATTATTCAGACTTGCCTAGAACTATCAAGGAAACATTGTAAGTATAAATGAGACTCATGATTATTTTATCTGAATTTGTAGAATTATTAAAACCTAAAGAGTGTGTGTGTGTGTGTGTGTGTGTGTAGAGAGAGAGAGAGAGAGAGAGAGAGAGAGAGAGAGAGAGAGAGAGAGAGAGAGAAGATCAGAGCAGAGATTTTCTCCCTAAGGAGCAATCTTTGGAGAGGGGAAGTGGGAATTTGGGGGCATCATGTGATTGGTCTACTTTATATGGGATGTGGGTTACATGGAGAAATGCATTTGCCAATGTCTTCCAATAGTAAAGTTTGCACATGTTCTCTAATATAAACATTGCTTCAATAAAAGCTTCAACTCTGGTTAATGGTATTTCCTGCATCATAGTGTACATAGTACTTTTGAACCTGATTTCTTGATAATTGAGAGACCTAGAAGTCCCAGCTTACCAGGAGCACTGAAACCTGGGCCATAGTTTCCCACTCTGAACCTCCAATAAAGGGAAGCAAACCTTGGAGAAAAGGCTGATTCCTACTCAAGGCAAGGAAGTTACATCATGGGATGGAATGTCATCTCACTGGAAGAAGGTGGCCAAGGAACAAAAGGCAGGAAAAACAACTTGAAGAATCTCCCACAGGCTGATCTGTGAAGACAAATATCAGAGTCAATGAATACCATTCCACACAACAACCCAGGAAGACACCAAAGAACCTATGGATCCTTGCAGATAAGAATGAGTGATTGAAAAGCTAGATGTGGTGATGCATCCCTATATCCTGCTACATGGGAGGATGAGACAGGAAGACCTCAGGTTCAAGACCAGTCTCAGCAGGTTAACAAGACTCTTTCAAAATTAAATCAATAAACGGACAGGGGTATAGGTTGGAGGTATAATGTGCTCAGATTCAATCCCAGTGCCAAAACAGAAAAAAATGAGTGGTTGAAAGAATGAATGAATGCTGAGGGAATGGGGAATCCTATAATAGAATGTCTACTAGTAAGTAGAGATGAGAGACAGAAAAATCAATGGTGGCTAAAACACGAGAGAAAGACTGAAATGGATCTGAATGCACAGCTTAAAATATTTCCAGACAATTTACTGAAGGAAAAATAGTTTAAAGTCAACCCCACCAAAAAAGTGGTCAAAATTAACATTATTTAAAATCACAGACATCATGTGCTTGTAGGTAGGATGCCCAGCTGGAGGCACAGTATGATGTCTATGGCTTCCCAGAAAAATATTTCTAAAGCTTTTTTCTAATGACAATGCTTCTGGTCTTTATTATTTTAAATATATTTTATTTGTGCATATTAAAAATTAATCTAAGCATATACAGGGATATTATACAAAATAATCTGTAACCTTTGAAAGAATGAGAAGTCCAAGGTACTAAAAGAAAAGCTGAGTAGAATTTATCAGAGGAATTCATGAAGACTGAAAAGTAAATGCAATACGTGGATTTGGGTTTGGAACAGGTCCAAACAGACAAGGAAATTGCTTCATAGCAATATGTAAACCACTGATGGCAGTGTCACATCTTGTTGTTTGAATATAGCATTGAGCCTATATTAAAATTTCAAATATTTTAATAGTACTGTTGTTCTATAAGTAAGCTGTTCTTTGAAATTGTTACACTGTGCTCTGTGGTGCTTTTAGCAGAAATGAATTTTGGATTTTGTCAAATGTTTTTTTAGTGTTTATTGAAATAATTGTGATTTTTGTCTTTGGTTCTGTTTATGTGATGAATTACATAGATTGATTTTCATATGTTGAAGCAGCCTTTTATCCCTGGGATAAACCCTACTTGGTCATGGTGAATGATTTTCTTGATGTGGTTTTGAATGCATGTTACTAATATTTTGTTTAGCATTTTTGCATTCAAGCTCATCAGTGATATAGGCCTGTAGTTTTCCTTCCTTGAGCTGTCTTTATTTGGTGTTGGTATTAATGTGATGTTGGCTTCATAGAATGTATTTGGGAGAGTCCTGTTTCTTTCTCTTTCACAAAATAAATTGAGGAGTATTGGTATTAGCTCTTCTAGAAAGGATTTTTTTTTTGGTGTGTGTGTGGTACTGGGGTTGCTGGAAACCCTTCTAACTCTGGGATACACTCCCAGACCTATTTTTTATATTTTTATTTGGAAACAGGGTCTCTTAAGCCAGTGAGGCTGGCTTCTAACCTGCACGATACTCCTGTCTCTGCCTCCCAAGCACGGGGATTACAAGCATGCACCACCATGCCTGGCAGTCTATAAAGGCTTTATAAAATTTATTTGGGAAAACCATCTGGTCCTGGGCTTTTCTTCAATGGTAAGCTCTTTACTGCTGTTTCAATCTTTTTTATTCCTATTAGTTGGCTTCAATTTTCTATATCTGCTTGACTCAGTTTAGGAAGGTTGTATTTATCTAGAAAGTTGTTGATTTCTTTGTGATAATTCATATTATTGGAGTATAGTTTTTCAAAGTAGTTTCTGATAATTCTCTGGATTTCTACACTGTTGGTGGTAATAGCTCTTTTTTCATTTCATCTTCATAATTTGGGTTAATTCTTTTTTTTTTTTGTTAAGTTGGCTAGTGGTTTATCTAGCTTGTTACTTTTTTTTTTTAGAAACCAGCTTTTGGTTGTGTTGATTTTCTGTATTGTTTACTTATTCTCTACTTCATTGATTTCTGCTCTGATTTTAATAATTTCCTGTCTTCTACTGGCTTTGGCATTTGAGTATTCCTGTTTTGCAAGGGCGTTGAGGTTTGTCATTTGGTTTATTTGGTGATTTTTGTTCTTCTTATGTGGGCACTCAGTGCTATGAATTTTGTTCTTAATATTTCCTTCAAAGTGTCCCAGAGGTTTTGATATGTTGTATCTCTATTTTTGTTTGTTTCTAAAAATTTCTTGATTTCACCCCTTATTTCTTCTATAACCCATTCTTCATTCAGCAATGTGATGTTCAGTCTCTACATGTTTATGTGGTTTCTCTGGGTCTTCTTATAGTTGATTTCTAGTTTAATTCCATTATGGTCTGAAAAGACACAGGGAAGTATGTCACATTTTTTGCATTTTGTTAGTGCTCACTTTTGAGGCCCAGGATGTGATCTATTTTGGAGAAGGTTCTGTGAGCAGCTGAGAAAAATGTGAACTCTGCTTTAGTTGAATGGAATATTCTATATGAGTCTAATAGGTCCATTTGGTTGATGGTGTTCTTTAGGTCTGAGGCATCTTTACTGACTTTTGTCTAGAAGATCAGTCTAATGGTGTGAGAGGGGTATTGAAATCTCCCAGTATTATTGTATTGTAACTTATGTATGGCTTAATGTCACAGAGTTTGTTTTATGTAAGTAGATGCTCCTATGTTTGGAGTATAAATGTTGACTATCGTTATTTCCTCTTGCTGGATTGTTTCTTTTACCAGTAAAAAATGACCTGCTTTGCCTCTTCTAATAAGCTTGGGCTTGAAGTCTAACTTGTCTGATAAATGCAAGAATAGGGTAAAGTCACAAATAGGATCAAATAGAATTGGAGTATGAGTTTGGTAAGGAAGTATATATAGTAGAGATGCGAGATAGTGAATATCTAGTAGTATGCTAATAACCAATGTAGAGTTTCTGATGTAGTGATATGAAGTAGATTGAATATAAGACTAGGAAGAGAGAAAGAGAAAAAAGAAAAATAAAAGAAAATTGATAGAAGACAGTAGGTATGTAAAAGGAAGGAAGCTTGGGAGAGGGTTTGGGAAGAAAGTAAAAGTAAACTAACAAACACACACACACACACACTGAAAAATAAACCAAACAACACCAATAACAAATTAATGCAACTCTATAAATAAGTGAATATTCAGCCGACTGGTTCTCTGCATTCTCTCTCTGTGCAGACACCAAGTGGCCTCAGCACTTTTTCTGCTGCAAGCCTGGTTCTCTGTGTCTTTCAGTCTCCATTACTTGGGGCAGTGCAGGCAGTATTGTAAAATGAGTGACTTCTTCAAATATCTATTACTTGATTTCATAGTATTTTTTTATTCTCCCCTTTTTGCTGTAGTATAGTCATATCTAGCATTCTACCAGGAAACATCCTCTCCCCAACCCATTAAATATGTTCTTTGAGAAGTATCTGATAAACTATTTGCTCGAAGCCAGGCATGGTGGCACATGCTTGTAATCCCAGTACTGGGAAGGCTGAGACAGGAGGATTGCAGGTTCGCAGCCAGCCTCAGCTACTTAGTGAGGTCCTCTGCAACTTAGTGAAAATCTGTTTCAAAATAAAGAATAAAAGAAAGGGCTAGAGATGTAGCTCAGAGGTAGAATGCCCTTGGGTTTCATCCCCAGTACTGCAAAAACAAACAAACAAACAAACAAACAAACAATCTACCCTGACATCAAAATATAGAAAATGTTTAGTGTGCTATCTTCCTTAAAGGCATAGGCTATTTTAGAGAAGGAAAAGCAACCAATTTAAGTATAATTTAGATTATCTGAATTCCAGATATTAAACAATAGATCTGTATTTCTTGGGAAAAGAAGAGCTGTCTTAGTACCCCCCCCCCCCGAATAGAACTGTTTCCTCTTAAATCGACAGTAATCCTGAATGCTACTAAATCATCAAAGTTGTGTGTTAGTATATCAAAGGAATCAAACAGAAAAGGTTCTCTTCAGCTTTGAATCTGAAAAACCAACAACAAAAAATTTTAAAGGAAGGAAAAGAAAAGGACTGAAGAAATAGATTTGTTTTCTGGACTCAAATTTTGGTCTGACCCTTTTTATTTCCAGAATCAACAGTCTCAAGAAATGTCTATAATGGGCTTTGAGATGAGGTCAAGAAAAAGTCCACATGCGCTATTCCCAATTTCTGCCTGTGGATTGTGCTATAGATTCACATACAGACTTCTCTCCACAGAGGTCTGAGGTGAAAGAAGCTATCTTTTGATGTGGTACTTAGGGATATAAAATAAGTATGGAAACTACAACCAAGATACTTAGATCAATAAATTAGTTCTAGCCAGACACAGTGTTGCACACTCGTAATCCCAGTACTTGTGAAGCTGAGACAAGGAGATTGCAGGTTTGCCACCAGACTCAGAAATTTAGTGAGGCTTGTTTCAAAATAAAAGAATAAAACAGGGCTAGAGGAGTAGCTCATAGGTAAAATGCTCCTGGGTTCCATCCCTTGCACCACAAAAGCAAACAAACAAAATTAGTTCTCTGAACTCTCACTAAGAAATAGGAAACTGTGTATTAAATATGCTTTCTGAATCAGGCATGGTGGTGCATGCTATAATCCCACTACTTAGAAGGCTAAGGTAGGAGAATCGCAGGTTCACAACCAGCCTCAGCTACTTAGGCCCTCCACAATTAAGTGAGACCCTGTTTCATAAAGAGTTAAAAATAGGGATGAGGCATAGCTCAGATTTAAAATGCCCCTAGGTTAAACCCCCAATACCGCAAAAAAAAAAAAAAAAAATGCTTTCGGGAGGAGAATCAAGATGGCGATGGAGAGATGCAGTATACCTCACTAGCTGAAGCAAATTAAGTTCAACTACTGAGACAGAAGTGTCTTAATAAGGGAAAATTAAATGTACAATCCAAAACAGACTTGCAGACTATGGCAGAAGAAATCCAACAACTGAACTGCAAGATTCACCACAACACACAAAGAAAGCAGAAAGTGAGCTGAAGATGCAGGCAACCGGTGGATTGCAGGTACAGGTGCAGGCGCAGGCAGCTGCAGGGCCGCTGGCCCAAATGGGACTTTTGGGTCCTTAACATTCCAAGAGAGGCTCTAAAGTCTGAAAGTGGCCAGAGAGATCCAATACCTGAAGTTGCAAGCTAACTGGAGCTCCTGAGTGGCACTGTTCACCCACCAAATGAGGCCCCACAGACACGCCTGGAGATCGGCGGGGACTGGGAAGTGGACCTGCTATCCACAGGAGCAGAAAGTCAGTGGGATATGGAAGAGCTTAATTCAGAGGAGCCACAGAACCCGGCGAGCACACAGTGAGTGAGATAACTGTGAGTGCCAGTGTACGCAGAGTGGGCCATCGCTACTCTGGTATCACAGAAGGGGGCTTAAGGTGTGATACCTGCACGGGACCACAAGGGGACACTCCAAGCAAATACAAATCAGTGGCACATTCACCACATATTAGTAACATAGTAGGACTGTTATTTCTTTTATTTTTTATTATTTTTCTATTCTTTTATATTTTATTTTTTATTTTTGTGGTTTGGTATTGTTTGTTTTACTTTTTAGGTCTTTGGGTTTGTTTAGGTTTTTGGTTTTCTGGGGGGATAAGTTTTTGGGTCCTTTTTTTTTTTACTTATATATGGTGGTTAGAGTTTTGTTTTATTTTAGTTTATTCTCATCCTGTTTATTCTCTTAATCTTTTCTGTTCTCTCTGGGTGGTATTTTTTCTTTCTTTGTTGAAGTTGCTGTCTATACATGATGTATAAAAGTTAGCCTTTGTACCTTATTTTGTTTCTTTATCTGTTTGTCTTTGCTCCTTTCTCCCACCCCGTCTACAGAGTCTTCGATTTAGGCTATATACTATCTTCCCTCAAAACTTTCTCTCTGTCCCCTAAATGTATCTCTGTGTTTAATACACAAAATTTCTCACATCTCCATACTTATATTCCAATAATTACAACAACCTTACTATCTAAACTTCTCCCATTCTCAACTGGATACAACCTTATTATATGTAAATTCTTCCACAACCTAATCATATTTTCTACCTTACCTGACTCCTGCACCCATCACCCTAGCTACTCTACCATCACCCAACCCTTATCACTCAGAAAAATACTGCTTACCGGTTGACTTTTCTAAATTCCTAATACAAGACTGGGCTAAAAATAATACCCACTAATGATGGGAAGACAGCAGAAAAGCAGGCCTGAGAACTTTGAAAATGAGAGAACCAGGAATAGTGAAGAAATGACAGAAGTCACGAATACTGACCTACAAGAAATGCAAGAAAGGGAGTTCTGAATCTTGAATACAGTATGATGAAAGGATTGAAAACAAGTTTAGAGGAGATGAAAGATGAGTTAGAAATACTAAGAAAGAGGACTTCCGGGAAGATGGCGACGGAGAAAAGCGGGGCTTACAAGCCCCGCTAACAACCTATCTCTATTACCACAAAATGAGTGCCTTTCATAGCCAGAAAACACCATCAGCAGAGAAACAAAAAATGTAAATACAAGGGACAGAGGAAAAGAGGGCTGGAAAAACTAGACACCAGAAAGAAACCAGACCGCAGTGCTACGGCCGGAGCTACGGTGCGGAGCGGTGCAGGCGCCATCTTCCCTTGCAGCACCAGGTTCAGAGAGAAGGGGAACTCAGAACGGAGCTCAGAACCAGAGAGGAGATACAACGGCCTCACGGTCGAGGACGTGGCAGCAGCGCCTTACTGCCGGCAGCAGCAGCGATTTCACCGGATGGCACCAGACCAACGCACTCAACAGCCCACCAGGCTCCAGAGAGGAACGGCAGACAGTGAGCTGAGGTGAGCCGCTGTGGATCAGCCAGGCGGAATACGGCAGATTTTTCAGTGCAGGGAGTGTCTAAAGCTTCCAGTGGCTGGGCTCAGCAAACCCTGCAGAGACTCAGAGTGGGGCTCAAAACCAGAGAAGAAATATGCCAGCCTCACAGCCAAGGGCGTGTTATGTGAGATTATCATTGTTAATTTTGGATACATTGCTATAATACTAGATGTCAACCACTAAGCAAAGCATGGGAAGGAGGGATGGGGAGGGAACAGGGTGGGGATTGGGTAGGGGCTAACTGCGTGATGTGTGCATGTATGTCTACAAAAGTTTTTTTTTATCCCATTATGATGTATGAATACAGTGCACCAATAAAAATTAAAAAAAATAAATACTAAGAAAGAATCAGAAAGAGGTCTGGAATGAAATGAAAGTCAATTAATTAAATGAAGTCAGCAATAGAAAGAAATTCTGGAAGATTAGATGAAATGGAAAGTAGAATATCACTGTTAGAAGACAGTTCATCCAAGACCGAAAACAGTCAATAGTATACAGAAGTCATTACAGCAAAAAACCTAAACATACAGCAAATTTGGGACAACATGAAATGCCCTAAATTACAGATAAAAGGCATTGAAGAAGGGATAGAGGTACAGACCAGGGGCATCCATAATCTCGTCACAGAAATAATATCGGAGAATTTCCCAAACATGGAATGAGAGATAGATCTTCAAGTTGAGGAGACATACAGAACACCATTAAGACAAGATCAAAGAAGGACCTCCCCATGCAACATAATAGTCAAAATGACTAACATAGAGGCCAAGGAAAAGATCTTAAAAGCAGTGAGAACAAAAGGTTGAATGACATACAGAGGCAAAACAATAAGAATCACCCCAGACTATACAACCCAGGTCATGAATGCCAGGAGAGACTGGTATGATGTGATCCAGACCTTGGAAGAAAATAACTACCAACCAAAGCTGCTCTATCCAGCAAAACTACTATTAAAAGTTGATGGAGAAATAAAAGTGTTTCAAGATAAACAAAATCTAAAAAAATTTATGAATTCACAGCCAACACTAGAGAAAATACTTAAAGAAATAAACCATAAAGAAGAAAAAAGAAGCAGACTTCAGAACCAGAGAAGATAGGAAAGTGATCAGAGGGGCTTCTAAGTAAGGAAGAAAGAAAAAGCTACCAAACAAATGACAACACAAAATGACAGAAAACAAAAATCATATTACAATCATAACTCTTAACATCAGAGGACTTAACTCACCAATTAAAAGATATAGACTGGAAATGGGGATCAAAAAACATAACCCAAATATATGTTGTTTGCAAGAAACTCACCTAACAGCCCAAGACATTCACAGACTGAAAGTGAGAGGATGGAAAAAGATATACCATGCTACTGGAGAACAAAAAAGGGCAGGGGTAGCAATCCTGAAATCCAACAAAACAGACTTTAAGACACATCAGAAGAAACAAATCAGGGCACTTCCTATTATTAAAAGGAACAATACACCAAGATGATATAATGATAGTAAATGTTTATGCTCCAAATGGAAATGCAACCACATTTGTAAAACAAACCCTTCGGGACATCAGATCTCAAATAGACCCAAATACAATAATTCAGGGAGACTTTAATACGCCTCTCACACCACTGGATTGATCTTCAAGGCAAAAGATAAAGACTCTTTAGAACTAAAGAAAACTATAAACCAAATGGACCTAATAGAAATATACAGAATATTTCATCCAGAAACTACAGAATACACATTCTTCTCATCAGCCCATGGAACCTTCTCTAATATAGATCACATCCTGGTACACAAAGAAAGCACCAGCAAATTCAAAAGATGTAATATAATTCCTTGCATCTTTTCAGACCATAATGGAATAAAGTAGAAATCAACAACAGGAAACTCAAAAGAAACTATACAAATACATGGAGACTGAATGATACACTACTGAATGATGAATGGGTAAAAGCAGAAATTAGGAAAGAAATAAAGAAATTTTTGGAAATAAATGAAAACAGAGACACAACTTACCAAAATCTATGGGAAACTATGAAGGCAGTATTAAGAGGAAAGTTTATAGCATTGAGTGCCCACATAAGAAGGACTCAGAATCACCAAGTTCAGATCCTATTGGCACAACTCAAGGACCTAGAAAGACTGCAACAGTCCAATCCCAAAGCCAGCAGAAGACAGGAAATTATTAAATTTCGAGCAGAAATAAATGAAATAGAGAACAAAAAAAACCCAATTCAAATAATCAACAAAACAAAAAGCTGGTTCTTTGAAAAGGTAATAGAATTGATAAATCCCTGGCCAACCTAACCAAAAGAAAAAGAGAATCAATGCAAATTACTAAAATCAGAAATGAAAAAGGAGACATCACCACAGATAGTGAAGAAATTCAAAGGATTATCAGAAACTACTTTAAAAATTTATACTCCAATAGACAAGAAAACATGGAAGAAATCGATAGATTCCTAAACACAGTTAACCTACCTAAACTGAACCAAGAGGACATAGCAAGCCTAAACCAACCAATAGCAAATAATGAAATAGAAGCGGCAATAAAAATTCTTCGATCAAAGAAAAGCCCAGGCCCAGATGGGTTTCCAGCTGAATTCTACAAAACCTTCAGTAAAGAACGAATACCAATACTGTATAACTTATTCCAGGAAATTGAAAGAGATGAAACTCTTCCAAATTCCTTCTACGAGGGTAGTATCACAATAATCCCCAAACCAAATAAAGATACTTCAAGAAAGAAAAACTACAGACCAATAACTTTAATGAACATAGATGCAAAAATTCGAAACAAAATACTAGCCATACGCATTCAAAGCCATATCAAGAGAATAATACACCACGACCAAGTTGGTTTCATCCCAGAAAAACAAGGCTGGTTCAACATACGCAAATCAATACATGTCATTCACCACATAAATAGAATCAAGAATAAAAACCATATTATTATAGCAATAGATGTCCACTATCACCAGTCCTCTTCAATATAGTCCTTGATACTCTTGCCACAGCAATAAGACAAGAGAAGGAAATCAAAAGAATTCAAATAGGAAGAGAGGAATTAAAATTATCCTTATTTGCAGATGACATGATCCTTTATCTAGAAGACCCTAAGAACTCAACCAAAAGACTTCTGGAGTTAATTAACAAATTCAGCAAAGTTGCAGGATACAAAATCAACCTAAAGAAATCAGTGGCTTTTCTTTACACCAACAGTGAATCCACAATGAAAGAAATAAAACAATCAATTCCATTCACTATAACCTCAAAACCAATAAAATACCTAGGAATAAACCTAACCCAAGATGTAAAAGACCTCTACAACAAAAACTAGAAAACATTAAAGAAAGAAATTGAAGAAGATCTTGGAAGATGGAAAGACCTTCCGTGCTTGTGGATAGGCAGAATAAAAATATCAAAATGGCCATTCTGCCAAAAATAATTTATAGATTCAATGCTTTTCCCATTAAAATACCAATGACATCCTTCACAGACCTATAAAAAGCAATCATGAACTTTATATGGAGAAAGAAAAGAACCAAAATAGCCAAAGCAATTCTCAGCAATGTGAATAATGCAGGAGGCATCACAATCCCAGACTTTAAACTATACTATAGATCAATAGTAGTAAAAACAACATGGTACTGGAACAATAACAGGTACACTGACCAGTGGAACAGAATAGAAGATACAGAAACAAATCCACACACCTACAGTCAATTAATCTTTGACAAAGAGGCCAAACTCGTATGCTGGAGAAAAGACAGCCTTTTCAACAAATGGTCCTGGGAAAACTGGCTATCCATTTGTAGAAAGATGGAATTAAATCCTTACCTCTCACCATGCACAAGAATCAACTCGAGATGGATCAAAGACTTAGAAATTAGACCAGAGACTGTGAAGTTATTAGAGGAGAACATAGGCTCAACTCTACAACATATAGGCACAGGCAGTAACTTTCTCAACAAAGCCTCCAAAGCTCAGGAAATTAAAGCAAGAATCAACAAGTGGGATAGCATCAAACTAAAAAGCTTCTTCTCATCAAAGGAAACCATCAAGAACCTAAAGAGGAAGCCTACAGAATGGGAGATCTTTACCAGTCACCACTCCGATAGGGGGCTATAATATACAAGGAGCTCAAAAGACTCTGCACTAGCAAAACAAACAACCCAATCAAGAAATGGGCAATCGAATTGAATAGACACTTTACAAAAGAAGAGATACAAATGGCCAATAAATTCAAGAAAAGATGTTCTTCATCATTAGCCATCAGGAAGATGCAAATCAAAACTAGCTGAGATTCCATCTAACCCCAGTCAGATTGGCAAGCATAAAGAAATCAAACAACAAATGCTGGTGAGGATGTGGGGAAAGAGGAACTCTTTTACATTGTTGGTGGGAGTGCAAACTAGTTCAGCCACTATGGAGATCTGTGTGAAGATTCCTTAGAAAACTGGGAATAGATCCATCATATGATCCAGCTATACCACTCCTGGGTATTTTTCCAAAGGGGTTGAAAACAGAGAACTACAGCAACATATGCATACCTATGCTCATAGCAGCACAATTTGTAATAGCCAAAATATGGAAACAACTTAGGTCCCCATCAACAAATGAATGGATTGCAAAGTTATGGGAAATACACACAATGGAATTCTATTCAGCCATAAAGAAGAACAAAATCATGTCATTCGTAAGAAGATGGAAAGTGCTGGAAAACATTATGTTAAGTGAGATCAGCCAAACATAGAAAGAGAAGGGACATATGTTTCCTCTAATATGCCCAAACAAGTGAGCATTGGGGATACCAGAGGGAATCCAGATAATTGAAGGGAAATCTCAGCAAAGTTTGAATGGAAAGCTAAGAGAAGGAGACTGAACTTGATTGATGAGGGGCTACTTCCAAATAGGTGTAAAAGTATGAATATAGCAAGGTTAGCCTGGGTATTAATTGTTGGGAGGGGGGAAGGGAAAACGAGGGGGGTAGAGGGCACCAAATACAGATTAAATGTATAACATTTACTTTCAATAAAATACATATATATGCTTTCTGCTCCCCCCAAAATAAACAAATGACTTTTTGAGTATTGTAGTCTTTTGCCCATTTTTCATTTGGGTTATTTGGTTTTTTGTTGAGTTCATCAAGTTATAGAAATTTCTAATATGTCCTGAAAAATAAACCCTTATCAAATACATGATTTGCAAATATTTATTCCCATTATATAGACTTTCACTTAGTATAGATTCTTTTGAAGTGCAGAAATTTGATGCAATCCCATTTAAATATCTTTGCTTTAGTTTATTATTTTATTAATCTGATACCTAGCAATCAAAATCAGAAATGAGAAGAAGAAAAATGATTGTCAATGACTTGGGGAGAGGAAGGAGGAATTAGTGTATAATAGGCATTAAGGTTCAGTCTTACAAATACAAATATTCTACACATCTGTTGTATAACAATGTGGATATTCTTATTACTTCTAAACTGTACACTTAATCTGATTATAGTGGTGAATTTAGTGTTATGCATGTAATGGTAATTAAATAAACTTTAAAATGAATAAAACAATTTTGTGTAATCTTACCCATTCTAAATATTTTAAAAACAAGTCAGAAATAATAGATATCTTCAAATTCATCTTCAAATAGATACTTATCAAAGTGAAAAAAGTATAACACCATTAGTAACATATCTCACATTCAAGTCTGCAAAAAAGCTATCTCTGTATATTTGTCCTTGAACAACAGCCTTTAAGAGCTATTATATATCATAATAAGAAAAAGTAAACATACATGAATGGGTAGAAAGAAACTATATGTCCTCATTGATTAAAGCATTTCTTGACACAGCATTATCAGGGTGGGTCCTACTGTGAACATCCTACTCATGTGTGACCTTCCTATGCCCACACCTCACTGCAGGTGCAGCCTGCACATTTCTCTTCTCTGTGGGACCATCAGCTTCTGACAATGTCTGTGCAGCCTGAGAACCTGGATGCATGACTTGTAGTCTGTTTCCCTCCTGTCTCAGTTTCCCTCAACCAGAGTAGAAGTTCTGTGGAGAAAATGTGAAATCGCATTCATTTTTTTGCCCCTCCTGTTGGGTGTCTTGATTCAACCTGGTGAATACTCTCAGAGACTTGTACAACCCACAGGTGTTTTTCACAGATAATTCCCAGTCCCCATGCAGCTGTCACTGCACTCACAGATGACATGACAACCACTTCCCAGCAGGGGGAAAAGGTCCTGGTGCCCACAGCTTATCACATGCCCCCTTTCCACAGGTGAAGAATGCTGCCCAACTGCCTGTTGCTTAGACAGCAAATACCAGTCAGGTGGGTAGCCATGCTCTTCAGATGACTAACAGGTTCAGAACAGGATTATACCCTCAAATCAGCTCCATACTAGGGGGTTGGATAAAAAAGACTCACTGTAGGAAATATATAGCTAACTATAATGAGAGAAAGGGAGAGGGAGGGAGAAAAATTGGGGAAGAGAGAGAGAGAGAGAGAGAGAGAGAGAGAGAGAGAGAGAGAGAGAGGAAGACAATGGATTTATCTCTCAGGATTTAACTATTACCTTGAAACCTTTGTTTATAACCAGATTTTTAAAGTGCTGTAGTATTATTTGTATTGTACTATTAATCTGTGTTTTTTGCAAAAAATTCTGTTTTTCATACTCTGAATAACCTTACATTTTATAGACTACACTAATGTTTTGTGGGGTTTTTTTTGGTGGTACTGGGGTTCCTGGAAGCCCTTCTATCTCCAGGCTACACTCCCAGACCTATTTTATTTTTGGAAACAGGGTCTCTTAAGCCAGCACGACTGGCTTAGAACCTGCGCGATCCTCCTGTCTCCGCCTCCCAAGCGCAGGGATTACAAGCTTGGCCACCATGCCCAGCTACACTAATGTCTTATTTTCTGCAGAGCCTGTGTGACCAGACAGGAGCATGTCTTTCTCTGAGGTTGCAGAGTACTAATTCAGACTATCCCTGTGTATCCACTGATCCCTATGCTCAGGGAAAATTTCGAGTCTTCTGAGATCTATGATTCTGCAGGTGTTCATGAGCCTGAATGATTTAAACCCATCACAACCTCAAGGTCCATGGACTCCTGTTATGGACACAGTTTTACAACAATTCTTCATTTCCTCTCCTGACCTACCTGCTTGGACTAAATATTTATTTCAGGGTTTGTATTCCAAATCATTCCATCTTTCTTCCCCTTCTTTTGGCTTACCTTACTGTTTTGAGTACTATGATGTGTCTTTATCCCATCTATGGTTTTTAAATTTTCCCTTCTCAGTCTTACACAATTATTTGCAGTGATAAATTGTGTGGTGAGAATTCTGATCATGTCCAAGGTTAAGATGGATGCATGCTCCGAGGGCTCCTACAGCTTCCATCCCAGCGCAGTGACAGGCTGCTGGGACTCCTTTCAGACACATTTCCTTCATCTTCAGACACCTTCAGGCAGCTTCTCTCCTAACTCACCTCTGCTTGACTATCTGGCTGACACAGTTCACCCCTCACATGACCTCTCTGCAGGTGACTATGTGGTGTGCATGGAGGGCAGTAGTCAGGTCCAGGGAACTCTTGCTCACCTCGAATTTCCATTTCTCAGGTTCAGGAGCACATTCCCCAGGGCTTCAGTGGATTTTATTCAATGTTCATATATGTCACGCAACCAAAACAAATGAAGTAGGAGGGCAAAGAGAAAAAAGTGTTTTCTTCAAAAATCCTAAACTTAATATTGTGTAAGGAATACTAAATTTTAAAAGTGCTAGTGAAGTATAAAATGTGTGATCATATAAGTTCAGGATATTGCATAAATATATGTGTATTCTGCTCCCTAAATGGTTTTCAGTTACCTTTCAATTTCCTAGCTATTTAATAAAGTTAAATGGCAGATTCAATTAGATAAGTCACTTATTTATAGACAAGATACTTGATGCAAAATTACTCTCAGCAGAAAGAGACCCTATAATTAAGTTTCAGCAATGCTGTATATGATATATTTGAAACTTAGGAATCTAGATTAATTTTATTGAAATTTTCTTATTGCTTGTGAAACTTAAAATATATGACTCTTTTCTGCTAAAAGTTGCAGTTTAATTCATTTCTAGCCATATTTTCTCTCTGGTTAATAACGCTTCAAAAAGCATTGTGGTATTTGGTTATATTTTCCACACATTCAGTTATTTGCATTCTGTTTTATTTTTTAATTATACCTTTAAACTTATGCTAGTTTTATAATGTCAATATAAATCAATTAATGTAAATAATTTATAAGATTTGCTCCAGGATAGATAATGATTTTCTAGCCCCAAATTGTATAGTTACCCTCATACTAATATATTTTTTATTTTTTATGTTTTTTTCTAACATATTATTTATGTCATTCTCTTTAGAATGAGTACTAGAAGTGTACCTTTTGGGTCTTGACTAAATCCCTAAATGTTTAATATGGCATTTCAAATTAATTCTTTTTTGGTATACTTCTTTATTTTCTCTTGTCTGGAAGTGGATATATTAGTTTCTTTAGTCCTTGATAATTATACTCTATACTTATGGCCTAATTCAATAATTCACATGTTTGACATTCTAATACTATTATTTCCTCATGACTTAGAGAAATTCTTATACAATATGTAAGTATCCATCACTACCTGTGTAGCTTACCACAAATTAAAGGCTGACAGGAAATATGGGGGAAAATTTTGACCTGAGAATGAATCACCAAAAAAATTTTTGTACTAGGTATTGAATTGAGAGGCATTCTACTTCCAAACTATACCCCCAACCCTTTTATATTTCTTGGTTCGTAACAGTGTCTTTCTAGTTTGCTGAAAGTATTACTAAATTGCTGAACCTGCAGACCTTCTGCTCAGCCTCTCAAGTATTGAGATTACAGGTGTGTGCCCCACCACAACAAACATCTGAGAATCTACTTATGGAATAATTCTTTGGTTTCCTAATATCTTCCACAATTAGACATTATTTGTTGATATAATTATTGACATATCATATTTACAATATATTTGTTGAGCTTCAATTTCATATGTAAATATTTCTTTATGCTCAATTTGTATCAATATTTTGCTTCAGAATCTTTTTCAAATTGGATTATGTATTATCTTGAAATAAGTCCATGTATTCGGAGCATTCTAATTTTTTGAGGGAAAATTTTAGGGACACCTAGAGCAAGCAGTAGCATCATTTTGCTTCAAACTTTTTATTTTCTTTTAATAAGAAATGACATTTAGCCGGGCATGGTGGTGCATGCTTGTAATCCCCGCACTTGGGAGGCAGACAGGAGGATCGCAAAGGTTCGAAGACAGCCGTGCTCACCGGCTTAGGAGACCCTGTTTCCAAAATAAAAATGTAAAAATAGGTCTGGGAGTGTAGCCCGGAGGTAGAAGGGCTTCCAGGAACCCCAGTACCACACACAAAAAAATGACATTTAGATATTACTGTCTTGGTACATAAAGTAGTAGGGCTAGCAAGTAGTTTACAATGTTAACACTGTTTCATTTTGAAAAGAAATGGGAAATGCAGATGTGTTAAAGATTACATACCATGCATTAATTCTTCTAAAAATTATACAGTCTTCTGTTATTTAAAATTATTATTTTGGTGGGTTAATGGAAATGGAACCCAGGGGTATTCTACCCCCCAGTCCTATTTTTTATTCTTTTTATTATTTTTAAACAGGGTCTCATTGGTTTTCAAAGGGCCTCACTCATTAGCTGAGGCTATCTGTAAACCGCAATCCTCCTGTCTCAGCCTCCCAAATGCCAGGATTACAAGCATGCATCATCATGCCTGGATAAATTTATTCTTTTTTGTATTATACTGAAAATGTTGTTTGCAAATTATATTGGCTTTTATATATTTCTGATTATTAATGATAATATAATTTGCAAATATGAGTATGTATAACAGTTTAATATTTATTTATAGTTTTTTTTTGTTTTCATATATGTCTGTATGTTTAAATGTTATTTAAAGTCTGGGGTGATGGTACACAATTCTAATCCCAGCTATCTGAGAGTCTGAGGCAGGAGGATCACAAGTTCCAAGTTAGACTTCCTAACTTACTGAGACACTGTTCATTAAAAAAAAAAAAAAAACTTAAAAGGGTTGGGGGTATCTATCAGTGCTAAAGCAATTGTCCTGTCTTCAATCCCCATACCAAGAGGAAGAAAAAGGTTCTTATATGATTACTGGTAAGTACATATAGAATACTCTGGTTATAGATAAACTATGTGTGTGTGTGTGTGTGTGTGTGTGTGTGTGTGTGTGTGTGGTCCTGGGGATTGAACCCAGGGGCATTCTACCTCTGAGCCCAAACCCCAGCCCAATTTTTTTTTTTTTTGGTAGTACTGGGGTTCCTGGAAGCCCTTCTACATCTGGGCTACACTCCCAGACCTATTTTTACATTTTTATTTGGAAACAGGGTCTCCTAAGCCAGCGCGCGGCTGGCTTTGAACCTGTGCGATCCTCCTGTCTCTGCCTCCCAAGCGCGGGGATTACAAGTATGCGCCACCACGCCCGGCTCCCAGCCCAATTTTTTATTCTCTATTTTTGAAACAGGGTCTCCAAAAGTTGCAAAGGCCCTCACTAAGTAGCTGAAGCTGGCTGGGAACCCAGATCCTGTGTCTCAGCCTCCCAAGTACTGGGATTACAAGCACTCACTACCACGCCTGGCTCTCAAAATAATTTTTTGATATTTTTATGATTTCAATCTGCAGTGTTCCTCAAATCTTATGTGTTAGGCAAGGGAGCAATTTTCAGAAGTGAAAAAAAAATTGAATCTTGAGAACTCTGACCTTATTAGTGAACTAATTCACTAGATGAGTTAAAACTTTGATGGAATTACTGGGAAGTGGTAAAAAAGATAAGCAAGTAAGGCCTGGCTGGAAGAGGTCACTGGGGCATGGCCATGTGGACTCCATATGTCTCTGTCCCCTTTCTGTCTCCCTTTCTGCTTCCAGGGAAGTGTGCAGCTTTTCTCTGCCATGTCCTTCCACTATGATACTTGGCCTCGCCTCAGACCCAGAGAAATGAAACAGGATGACCTAATCTGAGATTTCTGAAACCATGCAAACAAAACAAACGTTCCTTCTTCTATTTCCTCTAGTCCTTCCTCAGGTATTTCAGTCACAGTGACAAAAGCCTGACTAATACAGATATCTAATTGACGTTTGCCTTTAATTATATAAAATATTTATATTTGTACTATTCAAATTGTGGATGAGATCACTATGAAGTATACATTTCTACTTTTCCATAGAGTTCAATTTCTGTCTCTATATTTATATTCTTCTATTCTAATAAAAAGGAATCATATGATGTACATGTTCTGTATCTTGCCTTTTCCATGTCCAACTGTTGCAGGAGGCTTGGTCCTCAGAAACAAGAGACTGAGGCTGGAGGAGGATAAAGCAGGTTCCTTTATTCACCAGTGAAGCCTCGGTGAGCAAAAGCGCTGGATATGAGCCCAGAGCCCAGATCATTCAAGTTCTTTTATAACATTATTAACTTAATTTTAGAAGGGAGAGGTGAGGAGAAAATTTTTACCTAGCGTAAGCAAAATGCAGAAGCAAACAGCAGTTATTCTATGCATTGTTTTTCTTTTCTCTAGCAGTTACATGGCTTATTTTGCTGGACTTTGCTGCCTCATCTGTTCTTAGCTTCCCAGAGAGCCCCTGCTTGGTTCACCTCAGAAAGGACCTGTGAAGAAAGCTTTATTCTGCTATCTTGTCCCTAGGCGTATCTCCAAGGACAAAGCCAGCCTTCTTATTCAGAAAAACCAGTGTCAGTGCACAGAACTCTCCACATCCATTCTTCCAGCTCTACAGCCCTGCTGGGCCCTATCTACAGCGATGGTAGATAATGAAGCTGTTTACAATTCAGGCCTTGCCTTTGTGGAATTGCTTTGACATACATGGGCAAAATTCTATGCGAATTTAAAATGAAAATATTTAGAAAGACAAAGGATCGGAAATCAAGGGGCATGGTGATGGCACCACATTTACTGGTATTTGCTAACTCTTCATTCTTCTGACTTCAGTGAACACCAGTGGCCTCTAGGTGTTGACACCATGTCTTTTGGCAACTTGGACATGGGCATCATCTTCCTCACTCAGACAGTAATTGGCCTCGTGGGAAATTGCTCCCTCCTTTGTTTCTATAACTACATTTTGATTACTAGACATCATTTGAGACCCACAGACTTGATTCTCAATCATCTGGGTTTGGCCAATTCCATGGTACTTTTCTTTAAAGGTATACCCCAGACAATGGCAACTTTTGGCTGGAAATATTTCTTGGATGATACAAAATGTAAACTTGTCTTCTATTTTCACAGAGTAGGCACAGGTATGTCCTTCAGCACTGTGTGCCTCCTAAATGGCTTCCAGGCCATTAAGCTTAACCCCAGTATATGTAGGTGGATGGAGCTCAGGATTAGATCCTTCAGGTTCATCTGCTTCTGCTGTTTCCTGTGCTGGTTCCTGCATCTCTTGATGAATTCATGTATGCCCGTAATAGTAAATGGTCCACTGATTAATAGAAATCTCAGTGGAAAAGGTCATCATGGGTATTGTTCCTGGACAATGCAAGAAAGATATAGCTCATTATATACAGTCTTATACTTTTCTCCTGACTTGTTGGGCCTATTGTTCATGGCCTGGGCCAGCAGCTCCATGGTCCTTGTCCTGCACAGACACAAGCAGAAAGTCCAATACATCCATGGCCCCACCCTCTCCCACAGACCTTCCCATGAGGCCAGAGCCACACGCACCATCCTGATCCTGGTGACCTCCTTTGTTCTCTTTTATTCAATCTATTCCATTTTGACCATTTGGAATACACTAGTTGCAAACCCAGGCCAGTGGAAGGTAAACAGCTCTGTGCTTGTGGCCTCCTGTTTTCCAGCAGTCAGCCCCTTTGTGCTCATCATCAGTGACACCCGGGTCTCTCAGTTTTGCTTTGCCTGCAGGGCAAGAGCAAAATGGTTTTCCTATGCCCAATGTGAGTTTGTTCTCTTGAGGTACTTAAACATTCATGTCAAACTCTGATAATATTTGAAGACCCCTTAAGTCAAGAATGTATGTTAGCATGGCTGATAAGAACAGCTATGTCTCTACTACTACCATTCATATAATGGGAATAAATGAAGCCATGTACATAATTATACAAACATCCAATTTTGCTAACTCTTAGGTTTTTTACTGGGAAAATTCCGAATTTTTTTTTTTTTTTGCAGTACTGCAGATTGAACCCAAGAGGCACTCTACCTCCAAGCTACTCCCCCAGCCCTATTCTTTATTTTGAACACAGTCTCCCTAAGCTGCGAAGAGGGCCTCAGTAAGTAGCTGAGCCTGCTGATTATGAACCTTTGATCCTCCTGTCTTAGCCTCCCAAGTACTCTCAGGATATTTAAATATAGTATAATGGAGAAAATTTCTGAATCAAAGGCCCCCAGAAAGTCTTTTTATTTGGAGTCTTATGAAAATACACTGGATTTTTTTGTGTCTGTGTTGTTTACTTAAGTATAATTTATTTTAGGTAATTAATTTTAATTGACAAATAATCATTGTATATATTTCTGAATTAAAGACTCCCATAAAGTCTTTAATTTGGAGTCTTATGAAAACTCACATCTTTTTTTTAAATCTCTGTTATTGTTTATTTAAATAAAATTTATTTTAAGGTAATCAATTTTAATTGACAAATAGCCATTCTGTACATTTATGAGGTACAATGTGACCATGAGATCTATGTATATATTGAATAAAGATTCACACTAATTATCTTATCCATCATCTCACTAATTTATCATTTACTTTTAATAAGGATGTTAAAAACCTATTTTAAAATGCACAGTACATTATTATTAACTGTGGTCATAAATGTGTTTCAAAGTCCCAAATAAGGAGCCATGTGCATCCTCATAGGACTGTGGTCAGTCCCATGTGTTTAGAGTATAGAGCTATGGGGGGATCAGCAGGAGAGGAGGCAATAGAAGGTTCTGAGTAATCACTTAGGACAGGTTCAAAAATCTGAACTGTTGACTAAGCGAAGAGATAGCATGGGGTGTGGTTGAATCTATCAGTACTCCCTTTTAAGAAGTATCTATTATGCTAGGTGCTATGTAACACACCTGTAATTCCACCAACTTAGGAGGCTTAGTAGGGTTACAAGCTTGAGGCCAGGCTCAGAAACATAACTAAACCCTGTTTCAAAAACCAATAAAAAGGGTTAGGGATGTAGTTCAGTGCTTGAACACTTTCCTAGAATGTATGAAACCCTGGGGTTGATCCCTAGCACTGCAAGATAAAGTGCTGATTATATTTATTTAAAATAGTTTTCTCTCTTCTCTCTTCTTTCTCTCTCCTCTCCTCTCCTCTCCTCTCCTCTTCTATCCTATCCTCTTCTCTCTCTTCCCTCCATTCTCTCCCCGCTTCTCTCTCTCTCTCCCCTTACTATATAGACGGAATATTTAGTGCCTGACATTATACACTTTGAAAGGCTATCCATATCGGACCCAGCAGGTGATCAGGAGGAAGAAACATGAGAGGGAAGGGGAAGCCTTCCCACCGCAAGCTGTGGCCTGCGGTGGGGCTTGCTTGGGAAAGGTTAGGTAAGAAGTTAGAACTGGCCATTTTGAACAAATTTCCCAGACTTTGGGGCACAAAGTTTGTCACTAGTTGTCTGGCACTTGGCCCTGGGTTGATATGTAATGGGGCAAACTTGGTTTGGTATGTGAGTTAGGAATTAGGAGAGGAGGTGAGTGAGGATAGGATCACTTGGTCAGTAGTCAGTATTCTTTATGTGAAGAGCAGCTCCAGGCCAGATATCTACAAGAAAAAGGGAAATAACATTGCCCTTAGTTTTGCCCTATGATTAATACATGCCAAACAGGAAAGCACAGAATCTAAATACATACACACAAAAACACACACACAGTGGACATTATAGTTATTTGGCATTATTTTAAGGAAACTTCAAAGTCATAATAGCAGAAACTTAATTTTTTTATATTTTTTATTTTTATTTTTGGTGGTACTGGGGTTCCTGGAAGCCCTTCTACCTCTGGGCTACACTCCCAGACCTATTTTATATTTTTTATTTGGAAACAGGGTCTCTTAAGTCAGCAAGGCTGGCTTCGAACCAGCGCGATCCTATTGTCTCCGCCTCCCAAGCACGGGGATTACAAGTGTGTGCCATCACGCCCAGCGCATAGTAGCAGAAACTTTAAAAAAAAACAATGGTAATATTCCCCAAACAGCATTAAAAATTTTTTTTTTATTACTGGGGATCGAACCCAGAAGTATTCTACCTTTGAACTAAGCCTCCAGTTCTTTTTAATCTTTATTATTTATTTGGCACTGGAGATTGAACCCAGGGGCATTTTACCTCTGTGTCACACCCTAGCCTTTTTCACTGTTTTTGTTTGAAACAGAGTCTGGCTAGGTTTTTGAGGGTCTAAGTTGCTGAGGCTGAGATGGGCATGTTGGTGTATACTTGTAATCTCAGTACTTGGTAGGCTGAGACAAGAGGACCACAAAGTTGAGGACAGCCTTGGAAAGTAGCAAGACTCCCATTAACCTAGAAAGACATTGTTTCAAAACAAAAATTAAATGGGTCTGAGGGTGGACCTCAGAAGAAGAATGCCTCTGTAGAAAAAAAATTCTGAGACTAGTCTTGAATCTGTCATCCTCCTGTCTCAGCCTCCCAAGGCTTTTGGGCATGTGCTATCACACCTGGTTTATATATTTGTTGCATTTTCCTACAATGGTTTTAATGAAAAAGGAAAGGAATAATCACATTTTCTTGCTAAAGTGATCATTGTTGTAATAAAAGCAAGCATTGAATTCAGATGTTCTGGGGCCCAGAGGGAAAAACCATCTCTATTCCTTTCCACAGCAGAGTTTTTACAGATAATGAAGAGTTGACCCAGTCACACACAAGCATATAATTATATAAACGTAATCCAAAATGTGCATCCTTTGTTGCTTATTATTTTTAAGGGAAAAAGCAGATGTCAAAATCCTGCTGGCTCTCTGACTCATGGGTGAAGCTATAGATGGCACAGGATGCCTTCTGAGCAAGGTGACCTGGCGTTCTCCAAAAGTGGGGCTGGAGCTAGATGTGCACCAGGATCTGGACCAGCTCTGCCACACAGAGGGTCTGTGTCTGGGCTCCCGAATGTTAGTCCAGCACCCATGAAGGCATAAGTGGAGGATACCTTGGGTGCATCTGATCATGCTTAGGAAAAATTTTTAAAAACTTGTTAATATTGATTAATTAGCCAGGTGTATTGGCACATGCCTATAATACTGAGACAGGGAGATTACAGGTTTGAGGCCAGCCTCAGCAACTTAACAAGGACCTCAAAAAATAAGACCCTGTTTCAAAATAAAAAATAAAATAGGGCTGGGAATATAGCTCAGAGGTAGAATGCCCCTGGGTATTATCCCCAGTACCAAAAAAATAAAACAAAAAGAACAAAAACAGATTAGTTTCTTCAGGCACCATTCTCTTTCCCCATGAAAACACTTTGTCTTTGTTGAACATCATTAGATTAATTACCTTTTTGCCTAAGGACATCTTAAGAGAAGCACCAGTCCTGGGACAGCTCCACCATGAATACCTGTGTCTGCCGATGCCACCTTGACCATGCCTCTGTAGGTCTCATTGTGTTAGAATTTCTGACCAGCAGCTTCCCAGGGCACCAAGGTTCAACCTCTCATTCTATACTCTTTTAGTGTACTTGTAGCTCTGAGCCTCACATACTGTCTTTATCCTGGGGAGAATAAAGAAAAAACTCTCGGTAAAGTCCAGGTGTAGATGCAGATAATCTGGCACTGAAGACGTCCTAAGCAGCCTCTGTCTGGCAACTGGAGTAATATTTGGACCAACACAGAGTTTGAAAGTGTTATTTCTACAATGATTAAATTTCTTTAGTGTTTGTTGAGTTGATGCATCCCGTGTAACTTGTTCATGCCTTGCCTACTAAAGTACGATGGATGTCTGTAGAAGCCCTGAGCAATAAGACATCAGAGGTCTGAGATACATTTCATCCCTCTTCAAACTTTTTCTGGGTCACCTCCTTCACTGTCTCTCTTTCATGGTTCAGGTCCCACAGTGCACTCCTGATGGAAAGAAATCATATTTTGGAGACAAAATCCTGTCCTCAAAGCTATGATCCTCCTGTCTCAGCTTCCCAAGTACTAAGATTGCAGGCATGCATCATCACACCCAGCTCTTCTTTTCCTATTCTGATTATTTTTTTTCCTTGCCTCATTACTAATGACTAAAATTTGAACTTCTAGTACTGTATTGGATAGAAACATACCGTTATTCTTAGAGAAAAAGTTTTCAATGTTTCACATTGAATATAATTTTAGCTCTAGATTTTTTGTATTTGACTTTTATTATGTAAAAGTAGTCTATTTTGCAAAGTGTTATCCCATAAAAAAAGCATGTTGAATTTTGTCTAATGCTCTCTGTGAATCAGTTGAAAGAATCATGTGACTTAACCTGTTACTATTGATTTTTTTATATTGAACCATCCTTACATTACAAGAATAAATTCTAGGTGGTCTTGGTATATAAGCTTTTTAATATGCTGCAGAATTCAGATATTTGCATATATTTTGATGTTAACTTTTACATCAGTAATCAAGAATATTGATTTGCCTTTGCTTTGGAATTAAAATAATGTGGGACTTGTAAAATGTGTTTGGACATGTTCACTGTACAATTGTGGGAAGAGTTTTAAAAAGGATAGGTGTTTTTCATTAAATGGTTAGTAGAATTTGCCAGTAAAACAATCAGACCCAAGGCTTTTCTTTCTGCGACAGATTTTTTTTTTTTTTTTTTTTTGGTGGTGGTCCTGGGGATGGAACCCAGGGGCCTTCTACCTCCAGGCTACACTCCCAGACCTATTTTATATTTTATTTGGAAACAGGGTCTCTTAAGCCACCTGAGGCTGGTTTTGAACCTGTGCAACCTCCTGTCTCCACCTCCCAAGTGTGGGGATTACAAGCGTGCGCCACCACGCCCAGCTTTCTGCATCAGATTTTGATTAGTAGTTCAATCTTTTTATGATTCATGAATCTATTCAGATTTTCTATTCTTTTATAATTTAATCTTTTCCGGAGGTGGGGGGGTACTGGGCATTGAACCCAGGAGATTTTTACTTCCATGCTATACCTCAGCCCTATTATTCATTCCTTATTCTGAAACAGGGTCTCACTGAGTTGCAAAGGGCCTCACTAAGTACCTGAGGCTGTCTGTGAACCTCGATCCTCCGGTCTCAGCCTCCCAAATGCTGGAGTTACAAAGTGTGCACCACTATGCCTGGCTCATAATTCAATCTTGATAGGTTTTGTGTACCTGGGAATTTGTCCATTTCATCTTTTTTTTTTATCTACGTAGTTATAAAATACACCTATTTTATAATGTTTTCTATTTCTGTAGACTTGATAAAAATGCCCCTGTTCTTTTTCTTTATTTTAATAGCTTGATTTTTTTTTTGTCAGTCTAGGTATAGTTTCGTAAATTTTTATATCCTATCCAAGAAACCACCTTGTGAGTTTGTGGTTTTTTATTTTATTTTATTTCAATTTTTTATTTGTGTGTGTGTGGTATTAAGGATTTAACCCAGGGGCATTCTACCTCTGAGCTACACACCTACCCCTATTCTTTCTTCTTTATTAAGTTGCAGACGGCTTCATTAAGTAGTTGAGGCTGGCTCCAAACCTGCAATCCTCCTGTCTCAGCCTCCCAAGTACTTGGATTACAAGCATGTGCCACTATGCCCACTTTATTTTATTTATTTGCCTCTCATTTTATGTATATCCCTTTTTTCTGTTAACTTTTGGCTTTCATTTGTTCAATTGACAGAAGTTCTGGGATACAAAGGCTGACTGATTAGTGAAATCTTTCTTTTTTTTTTTAGCGTGCTTATGCCAATATTTTCCCCTTAGTGATGCTTTTGCTATATCTCAAAAATTTGTATATGTTAGATTTTCATTTTGATAGGTTTGCAAATGCACAGCATGTACATTAGGGAATTTCCCTCTTTCTTTCCATTCCCCTCAGTTAGGTTGCCTTATTTGCTCATCTATGGTTTCTCCTTCTTTTTCTAAAGTTTCTCCTATGACATTTTCCCTCTAGCTTTCACATATTAGTTTGAGCATCTGATTTTTTACTTATTGTGACTGACCAATCTCATTTAGCATAATGTTCTCCAGTTCCATCCATTCCCTGTAAATGACATAATTGTGTTTTTCTTTATGGCTGAGTAAAATGCCATTGTGTACATATCCCATGGCTTTGTAATCCATTCATCTGTTGATGGACATCTTGGATGGTTCCATAGTTTGACAGTTGTTAATTGTGAGGCTATGAACATAGATACTCATGTATTAGTTTGATAGTTTGGTTCCCATTCTTTCGGGTAGATTACCCAGGAGTGGTATTGCTGGATCATATAGTAAGTTCATTCCTATTCTTCTTCTTTTTTTTTTTTGGTGGTACTGGGGTTCCTGGAAGCCCTTCTACCTCCGGGCTACACTCCCATACCTATTTTTACATTTCTACTTGGAAACAGGGTCTCCTAAGCCAGCGCACGCAGCTGGCTTCGAACCTGCGCGATCCTCCTGTCTCTGCCTCCCAAGCGCGGGGATTACAAGCGTGCACCACCACGCCCGGCTCATTCCTATTCTTCTGAGGATCCTCCATACTGTTTTCCAAGTGCTTGCACTAATTTATAATCCCACCAACAATGTATTAGTGTTCCCACCTCTCCATATCCTTCCCAGCCTTTATCACATGCATTCCTTTTCACTTTTGCAGTATTTTGCCCATGATGCACATGTTCTGTGTTTTCCCTTTTCCATGTTGAACAACCCATGTCAGTACATAGAGCTCTTCACACCCACCCCTCCAGCTAGATAGCCCTGCTGGGCCTCATCTACCCTAAAGGTAGATACTGAAATTGTTTGAAGTACAGGCCTTCATGGAGTTGCCTTGGCATACCTGGTCAAAATTCTATGCTGATTTAAAATTAAAATATTTAGAATAGACTAAGGATTGCAAATCAAGTAGCATGGTGATGGTACCACATTTATTGGCATTTGCTAACTCTTCATTCTTCTGGCTTCAATGAACATTAGTGGCCTCTAGGTGTTAATACCATCTCTTCTGGCAGCATGGACATGGATATCATCTTCCTCAGTCAGACAGTAATTGGCCTTGTGAAAAATTCCTGTCTCCTTTGTCTTTATAACTACATTTTCCTTACTGGACACCACTTGAGACCCACAGGCTTGGTTCTCAGTCAACTAGTCTTGGCCAATTCCATGGTTCTTTTCTCTAAAGTTGTACCCCAGACAATGACATTTGGCTGGAAATATTTCTTGGATAATATAAAATGCAAACTTGTCTTCTATTATCATAAAGCTGACACAGGTGTGTCCTTCAGCACTACGTGTCTTCTCAATGGCTTCCAGGCCACTAAATTCAACCCCAGTATTTGTAGGTGGACAGAGCTCAGGATTTGATCTTTCAAGTTCATGGCTCTTGCTTGTCCTCTGCTGGTTCCTACAGCACTAGATGAATTCATTTCTCCCCATTATAGTAAACAGTCCATTGATAATAGAAATCTCAGTGGAGAAGGTAATCATGGTTATTGTTCCTAGAAGATGCCAGGGAGATGGACCTCATTATGTATAGTACAGTCTTACATATTTCTCTTGGCCTGGCCAGGCATAGTGGTTAATTCCTGAAATCCCAGTAGTTGGGAGGCTGAGACAAGAGGATTGCTGGTTTGAAGCCAGCCTCAGCAATTTGGTGAGGCATGCCAGGCGTGGCAGTGCACACTTTTAATCCCTGCGCTTGGGAGGCAGAGACAGGAGGATCACACAGGTTCAAAGCCAGCTGTGCTGGCTTAGGAGACCCTGTTAAAAAAAATAGGTCTGGGAGTGTAAGCCCAGGAGGTAGAAGGGCTTCCAGGAACCCCAGTACCACCAAAAAAAAAAAAAAAAAAAAAGAAAGAAAGAAAGAAAGAAAGAAAAAAGAAATTTGGTGAGGCTTTCAGCAACTTAGACACTGTTTCCAAATAAGTAATAAAATAATGTTGGGGATGTAGCTAGGAGCTAGAATGTCTCTGAGTTCAATTCCTAGTACAAAAGAAACCCCACAAACCCACAAAAAACATTTCTCCTAACTTGATGCATTTAGTGTAATTAAAATAAATTTTCTTGTCTTTACTAATAGCACCTTAATACTCATATTATAGTTTAAGTGAAATAGGCTATGTATTACTTAGTCCTCAAAGAAAGCATGTTGGTAGTGGCTAACACTAAGTATCTAAATTGGTTGAAAATAGTTTTTCTCAGGGATTTTCACCAAAATGAAAAATTTCAGATTACAAAATTCTACAGAATAAAAACATTGTATAGAGCTCTGACTCTATTTCTCTAGAAAATAAGCATCCTATTTTCTGCTTTAAAAATAACTTGTAAGCCGGGCATGGTGGCGCACGCTTGTAATTCCAGCATTTGGGAGGCTGAGACCTGGAGGATCGCGGTTCACAGACAGCCTCAGCTACTTAGTGAGGCTCTTCAACTCAGTGAGACCTGGTTTCAAAATAAAGAATAAAAAATAGGCAGGCAGCCAGGCGTGGTGGCACACACTTGTAATCCCCACACTTGAGAGGTGGAGATAGGAGGATTGTGCAGGTTCAAAGCCAGCCGCGCTGGCTTAAGACACCCTGTTTCAAAAATATAAAAAAAGGTCTGGGAGTGTAGGCTGGAGATAGAAGGGCTTCCAGGAACCCCAGTACCACCAAAAAAAAAAAATAAAATAAAAAAAATAGGGCAGGGGGTGTAGCTCGGAGGTCAAATGCCCTTGGGTCCCATATCCAGACCCCCATCCCCCCAAAATAAATAATTTATAAGCTGGGCATGGTGGCACACACTTGTAATCCCAGCATTTGGGAGGGTGAAACAGGAGGATCGCCATTCACTGGGACCCTGTTTCAAAAGAGAGAATAAAAAAATAGGACTGGGGTATAGCTTGGAGATGAATGCCCCAGGTTCTATCCCCAGTACCATGAAATAATAATAATAATAATAATAATAATAATAATAATAATTTATTTAAACACCTGAATCTTCAGATATCTTACTCAAGTTTATTTATGAACAAATATCTGTAAATATGTATTGAAATGCCAATAACATGTTCTTATTTACTATCAAAATTATTAACTTTTAAATCACAAAATTATCACTAATTTTTCTTTTTCTTAAAATAAAAACATATCCTTTAATAATTTCTTGCTTATTATAAAGGAACAGTTGGTACGAGAAATTTATTTTTCTCATTACCTTTGTTTTCACCAGCATTATACTCAAAATAGGATTTATTAGCCAGATGTGGTGGTGCACACTTGTAATTCCAGTACTTGGGAGGCTGAGACAGGATAATCGCAGGTTTGTGGCCAGCCTCAGCTACTTAGTGAGGCCCTCAGCAATTTAGTGAGACCCTGTTTCAAAATAAAGAATAAAAAGTAGGGTTGCAGTTGTAGTTCAAAGGTAGAATACCCAGTACCTAATTAATTAATTCAATACCCAGTACCACATTAATTAATTTAGTTTGTTTCTTCTTTGCATCTCGCATGGTTTTTTTTGTTGTTGTTGTTTGTTTGTTTGTTTGGTTTTTTTTTTTGGTTTTTTTTGCAGGTCTTGGGATGGAGCCCAGGGGCATTCACACTCAGAGCTACACCACCTGCCCTTCTTTTTTTTTATTCTTCATTTTGAAACAAGATCTCACTAAGTTGTGGAGGCCCTCACTAAGTAGCTGAGGCTGTCTGCGAACTGTGATCCTCCTGTCTCAGCCTCCCAAATGCTGGGATTACAAGTGTGCGCCACCATGCCTGGCTGCATCTCACATTTTTTCAAGTATAAACAAATGACCTACATTGAATACATGAGAGAAAATAGAAAGCAAAAGGGACTTTAGATAAATGAGGAGAGAGACTGAAAGGTTGAAAACTAAGTTAAGGAGGGAGGTAAAAACACCAACTGGGTTATCATAGACTGCTGCTTTATTCGGACGGCACCCTCCAGGGAGTCAGCCGGCCATTGGGGAAGGGACCAATGGGCCATGAGTCTGGAGAATTGCGTGCAGTCCTGATTGGCCGGCTGAGTCATGTGGTGGATCAGAGGCACTGATGTTTTTATAGGCATGGCGATTTTCTCACGACATCTGTAGTCTCATGATAGTCTCGAGGCACCTGGATTCTGCGATATTTCCGCTTCTGGCTTCCAGGGTTCTGCCTCCTGTTCCCTCTGCGAGATCACATGTGTGTGTGTGAGGGAGGACCCAACTTATCAGAGACCAGTAAAATCTTCTAAGAGGATTGGGAAAGAAATATGGGGGGGGGGGCGGGAAAAGAAGAACTAATGAAGGAAACAGTTCAAACAATCTATGTCCATATATGAAGGCATCATCCTAAATTGCACTGTCCAGGGAGGGGGAAAGAGTAGATGGGTGGAATCCGCAGTGAAACACACCAAGGGCTGTGTACATATATAATTGTATGACTTGAACCTCATTATGTATAGTTTTATTTTATTTTTTACTGTTTGCATTTTTTGTTGTTTTTTAAACAAATTTTTTATTGAACACGAATACATTTAAACTATACTTGGTGCCCTCTCCCCCCCACCCCCATTTTCCCTTCTCCCCTCATTATGTATAGTTTTAAATTCACCAATAAAAGCATAAAAAAAAAAGACTGCTTCAAAGCCTATCTGAGACCTTTACTATTTAAACATGGATCATTCAGTGAAGAGCATTGAGATGGTAATCATAAAATTGTTACATTTTTCTATAACAGTCTGTACTAAGAAGGGAAGAAGCAGCTTCCTGACAGCTCGAGCAGCCGGGGAGTAAGGGAGTCAGGCGGCCTGGCGTCTAGACCCGCCCTGGTGTCTAGACCTGCCCGGCGCCGCGGATCTGCCCGCGGGAGCGCGCTCGCGGCCGCGCGCCCACGCTTTCCGGCTACGTCGCTGACGTCGTGGACGTCGCTGACGTCGTGGACGTTGGAGAGCAGGAAGGCGGCCCCAGCGCTAACGGATGAACCGGGCGGCAGCTTCCATTTGGGCTTAGGCTTCGGCCTCACCCCTACGGCGGTAATTCAGGTGGCAAATCTATCCTCGGCGGTGACCAGCCAGCAGATGCGGATGCTTTTTTCCTTCCTAGGAGAAATCGAGGAGCTGCGGCTCTACCCTCCGGACAGCGCCCCTCTTGCTTTTTCCTCCAAAGTATGTTAAGTTTCGTGACCCATCAAGTGTTGGTGTGGCCCAGCATCTAACTAACAAGGTTTTTATTGACAGAGCTCTGATAGGTGTTCCTTGTGCAGAAGTGATGCAGCCAACACGAACGGTTGTCATGTGTAACACAACTTTCTATCACCGCGAAAACACCATCCTGGGAAAGTGTCCTTGCTTGATATCGATTGGTTCATGAACATTAAGTTTTCAGTACAGGTAAAATACCAGAGGAATCGAAAGCGCCCTCTTTGTTGGCTCCTGCTCCAACCATGACAAGTCTGATGCCTGCTGCAGGATTGCTTCCTATACCAACCCCTTGACTACACTTGGTGTTTCACTTAGCAGTTTGGGAGCTATACCAGCAGCAGCACTAGACCCCAACATTGCAACACTTGGAGAGATACCACATGGCTTACCACCATTTATGAGAAAAGTAGATCCTTCCAAAATTGATGAAATTAGAACAGTTTATGTTGGAAATTTGAATTCTCAGATGACAGCTGACCAGCTTCTTAAGTTTTTTAAACAAGTTGGAGAAGTGAAGTTTGTGCGGATGGCAGGTAATGTGACTCAGCCAACTTGGTTTGCTCTTGTGGAATTTGTGGACCAAAATTCTGTACCAAGGGCCCTTGCTTTTAATGGAGTTATGTTTGGAGACAGGCCACTGAAAATAAATCAGTCCAACAATGCAATAGTAAAACCTCCGGAGATAACACCTCAGGCTGCAGCTAAGGAGTTAGAAGTAATGAAGCAAGTACGAGCAGCTCAGTCATTTATCTCAGCAGCTATTGAACCAGAGTCTGGAAAGAGCAGTGAAAGAAAAGGCGGTCAATCTCGTTCCCACACTCGCTCAAAGTCCAGGTCTAGCTCAAAATCCCATTCTAGAAGGAAAAGATCACAGTCAAACCACAACAGTAGATCCCATAACAGATCCCGTTCAAGACAGAAAGATAGACGTAGATCTAAGAGCCACATTAAAAAAAGCTCTAAATCAAGGGAGAGACAGAAATCAAGGAGTCGCTCACGTTCATGGGACAAGAGAAAAGATACCCAAGAAAAGATAAAGGAAAAGAAAAGAGCAAAAGAGAAAGAGAAAGGGAGAGGGAAAAGAGAGGGAAAAGAAACATGAAAAAGGAAAGGAGAGGGGCAAAAACAAAGACCGGGGAAAAGAATGGGAAAAAGACAAGGAAAAAGAGAGTGGGAAGAGGAGCATGAAAAGGAGTGAGACAAAGAGAAGGAAAAAGAACAGGACAAAGAGAAGCAATGAGAAAAGGACAGGTCCAAGGAGAGAGATGGACAACGGAAGAAGGATATAAAGGCCAGAACGCCACCCAGAAGTTACAATGTATCAAGAAGATCAAGTAGATCCAGCAGGGAAAGGCATAGGAGAAGGGGCAGGAGTTTTTCCAGATCGCCAAGAACACCAAAGACCATAAAAAGGAAATCATTTAGGTCTTCAACCCCTAGGAGCCGAATTAAGAAAGATAAAAAGAGAAAAAGAAAGAGATTTCAACTTCCACAAGAAGTTCTAATGACAGAGATGGGAAGGAGAAGCTGGAGAACAGTACTTCAGTTAAAGAGAAGGAACACAGTAAAGAACCTGATTCAAGCATAGTTAAAGAAGTAGATGATAAGGATGCACCAAGGACTGAGGAAAACAAAGTATAGCAGAATTGGAATTGTCAGCCAAATGAAGAAAACCTCTCTACCAAAACAGAAGCAGTATAGAACTGACTAATGAACCTTTACACCCAATGCTGGAATAAAATCCAAAGCTTTTAATTCTCTCAACAAGGTGTACACAGGGAAGAAATCTAGCCCAGCATAAAGATAGGTGCTAATGGCTTTTCCAGTTGTTAGGCGGCATTGTGGACATCTTGCATCTTGTTACTAAGAAAATAAAGCATGGACATCGTGAAAGTACCAGATATTACCCAAACTCCTCATCTACTAAAATCTTTGCATTTCCATGGTGGCTGATACACTTGTCATGTGGTTTGTTAGTGTTTGCTAAGAACCATTGCAAATAGATTGAACATCAAAGATCCCAATTTGTACTGATGGGTCCAGCCCATCAGCGGTGGGGCTGAGAAGGAAGGTTGAGTGCCGACGGCCTTGAACAATAGCAACACACGAAGCCGGGAGCCGAGTCAAGCAGTGTCGCGTCCCTCGACCAGCGATTAAGACACGACATGAAGCTCTTCTTGCAAGCCGTTTATTCAGGATACTCGTAATAACGGAATGGCGAAGATCTGCCTCGCGCAGGGCATTATAAACATTAACTCCCCCAATCACTTCTTGCCACATCTCACTCACTCACTGGCTCACGCTCGTCAGGTCACCACCACGTCATGTGTTACACAACCCTAGCCTCCAAATATGGAGTTGCTTCCTGCACAGCCATGTGCCTAATCAAGCTCAGAGGCAGGAAGCCGGCGCCATCTTTCAATGGCGGCTCACCACAATTCCCCCTTTTTGTTTTTATAGGCAACAGGTAAGAGCAGAGGTTTGACCCCTATTAATCACTGGCACCTTTTTCTAGGGACGGGTACTTGGGTGCCTAACCCGTGTGCAGTCAAGCGTACTCTTCCTGAGGACCAAACTTGTGCCCTCAGCTGCAGTGCTTTGCCTTGCAACCTGAGCCACTATGCCTTAGCTGCCGCGAGCCAGGCTTGGGGTGATTGTCCTGCCTCGATAGCCACACAGGCCTGTATAAACATGGCTGTATTATGATTAAAACTTTGGCGAAGACGAGCAATGCACCAGACACAAAACAACACAGCCACAACCAATAATCCCATCAAGGCCCCCAATCCAGCCCATTCCTTTAGATGATTCATGGCACGAGTTATCCAAGATGACAGTCCTTCAGCCAAACTGATGTCCACACGAGTCGAGTTGATGGTGACCACGGCAATGTGTAATCTCTCTAGTTGGGTTTCAAATTCTCCCGTCCAGTTGCCTAAAAGATAAATTGACAACTCCCGAGACAGGTTAGCGGCTTTTGTAAAATTTTACATGTTCACAAGAGACATTCGCTACTCCGAAACTTAGATAACCCTTTGGAGCAGTAACAGTATTATTTTGTCTCTGTTTTCCCCATTTTTGTTTGAGGGAAAACCAGCCTGATATTCCCTTTTGTAAGGGGATACAAGATTCGTTCTCCTGAGGAGATGAGGTGGTGAATCAGAGGCTGCCCAACTCCCTAAAGGTTTTATTAATCTTTAAAGGTGCCTGTTCTTCATCTAATGGGAGGTAGGGTAGATTAATTTTCTTATTACTGGTAAATAATCGAGGAAAGACTTGAGCGCTATGTCTCACTGGCATGGGTACCGGAAATGCCGATAGAATTCCCCATCTCCATTCTATCTGAACCGAGGTTATTAGGTGAAGCAGCATCCACAGCCGTAGGGGGTTTCTCATTCTCATGATTATTGCAGCGCCTAGTCAAGCGTTCTGGGAGCCACACCGGGTCCCGCTGATTCTGTGGAAAAAGACAGATCCTCTCGTCCAGGCCAACACTGGGTCTGGGCCATGCCAGAGTCCCGTAATTACATCCTTCCATTTAACATATCCTTGACATATAGGCTCATGTGTCATATGACGATCAGCCGCAGATAATCCATTTAGATCCAGGTTTAAAAAATTTAGAGTAAAAAGAGCCAATGCCAATCGCTGTTTAGGGGGCCTGCCATGGCCGATTCCCCCTTTTTGTTTATGAAGACATTCTTTTAATGTTCTATGTGCACGCTCAACGATGCCCTGAGCTTGCGCATTATAGGGAAGGCCATGATCTAGAGAAACTGAAAGGGTCTTGCAAAAAGCTATAAACTTATGTGAAGTATAAGCAGGGCCATTATCAGTTTTTAATTGATGAGGTTTACCCCAGGCTGCCCAAGCTTCGAGACAATGAGCAATAACATGATGTGACTTTTCACCAGTCAAGGCAGAGGCAAAAATAATACCAGAACAGGTATCCACGGAAACATGAACATATTTTAAGGACCCAAACTCCTGAAAATGGGTAATGTCCATTTGCCATACCCTTAATGGCAAAAGGCCTCGAGGATTAACGCCCAAACTCGGAGGGTGCAGAAAGGTAACACATTGTTGGCAATCCAGAACTATTTGGCGAGCATCCGCCTGGTTAATTGAAAACGATGTTGTAAAGTTTTTGCAGGTACATGAAACTGGGCATGAAAATTACGAGCTTGATCTAAAGAAGAAACTAAAAAAATAAAATTTTTGCGAGTACATATATCTACCAAATTATTACCCTCACTAAGAGGCCCGGGTAGTCCGGTATGTGCTCTAATATGTTGAACATAAAATTTAGAAGTCTTTTGCCAGATTAAAGATTGTAATTGTTTAAATAAGGAACAGACTTTGCTGGAGGCATTAAAATGACCGGCTGCCTCCAAAATATTGACTGCATTAACCACATATAAAGAATCTGATAATAAATTAAAGGAAAAGGGACAAGTCTTAAAGACTTCAATAACAATTTTAAGCTCTACTATTTGGGGAGAATCAGGTTCAAATTGTATCAAAACAGGCTCATTTTGTTCGATTAAGCTCCACATCCAGTCTTAGATCCATCAGTAAAAATATTGACAGCATTATGAATAGGGACTGAAGAGGTATTTTTAGGAAAGATCACTGGATGCCCCTGTAAAAAACGTAATATTGGATGTTTTGGATAATGATTATCAATTTTTCCCAAAAAGGAGCAACGCAGCACTGCCCAATTATCCAAAGTTCCACAGAGAACTTTAATTTGATCACTAGAATAAGGAACAATCAACAAGGATGGCTGATCACCAAAATGTTGCAAGCATTGTTGAATACCAAGTAATGCTAAGGATGCCACCTCTGACGGATAATAAGAAATGGATTTACTGGGAGAAGACTTAGGATGGATCCATAATAGAACTCCATCTTGCCAGAGAAGTGCTGTGGGTTGTAAATAGGTCTGTAACAGGCATAGGGAGATTGGTTTATCCTCATCCCTTCGTTGGAGCATTGCCTTAGTTAAACCCTCTTCCACTAAGTGTAATGCCTTTCTGGCTTCCGGGGTCAAGACCCGTGGTGAATCAAGGGCAGGGTCACCTTTTAGGATATCATACAATGGCCGAAGGGCATGATTGGGCAACCCCAAAAAACTTCGGATCCAATTAATATCTCCCAATAATTTTTGAAAATTATTAAGAGAATTTAGACAATCTTTACGAATTTCAATATTTTGGGGGGAAACACAAAGGGGATTTATCTTTGTCCCCAAATAAGAAACAGTGAAACTCATTTGAACCTTTTCAGGTGCAATTAACAGCCCTTTATTATCTAACAATTTAACAAGAAAGTCATAGGCATCCTGCAAAATCTCCATATTTTTGGCCGACAATAATATGTCATCCATATAATGAATACATCGAACTGTTGGAAACTGTTTTCTTAATGGAGTCAACACAGCTCCAATATAAAGCTGACATATAGTTGGACTATTGGCCATACCCTGTGGCAAAACTTTCCATTCATATCTCCTGTCAGGGGATTCGTGATTGCAAGAAGGTATTGTAAAAGCAAATCGTTGTATATCCTGTGGATGTAGTGGAATGGAGAAAAAACAGTCCTTTATATCAACTATTATAAGAGGCCAATTTTTTGGCAAGGCAGACAACAATGGTAGGCCTCTTTGGACGGAACCCATAATTTGCATTTGAGCATTAATGGCCCGTAAATCATGTAACAGCCTCCATTTACCAGACCTTTTTCTTATGACAAAAATAGGAGTATTCCAAGGTGAAAGAGAAGGTTGAATATGTCCTGTAGCTAATTGTTCTTGAATTAAGGAATTTATAGCCATTAATTTTTCAGAGGATAGAGGCCACTGAGGAACCCAAACGGGCTCCTCCGTCTTCCACATTATGGGTATACTATCCTCAGCGGCCCCTAAGAAAAACCCAGCCCCTGTTTTGGAGATGTAGGTGAGACCTCTACGGGACTGGATCGACCTTGTAGGTACTCTCCTAAGCCTGTCCCGGGGTAATGTCCCATTTTTCTCATCATATTTTGAGAGGTAACAGAAAAATTATTAACTAATTTATATCCCATATCCTTTAACAAATCACGCCCCCATAAGGAGATGGGCAACTCTAGGACATATGGTTGTATTTTTCCTTGATGACCTTCTGAATCCTTCCAAATTAAAAGACGTGCACTCATCTCTGGGGTATGGGCAAACCCTAGACCTTGTAGGGTTTGAGAAGAAGTTTGAATAGGCCATCCAGAAGGACAATCTTTTTTTGCTATTATACTTTTATCGGCTCCTGTATCTAACAAGCCCAAAACATCATGATTTTCTATTTGTAACTTTAACAGAGGGCGCTGATCCAGATTAATAGAAAGAAAGGTAAAATTCCGGAGGATCCTATCTCTCTTTTGCTATTTTTATTTTTTATGCCAGGAAAGGAATAAAATTTAGGAAGCAACAATAATTGAGCTATTCGGTCACCAGGAGAAATAGAAACCACTCCTTGAGGTGACTCAGCTAAGACTTTTATATTATTTTTAATATTGGGATCAACAATACCAGGATGAACCACAAGGCCTTTAAGCAACGATGAAGCTCGGCCAATGACTAGTCCTACAGCATTAGGATCCAGAGGACCCTGAAAATTGGTATCAAGTACTTGAACACCAGATTGTGGACTTAATAGGTATTTGGAGGAGGAACGGAGGTCCAATCCTGTGGAGCTTTGAGTGGCTCCCCCTGAGGCGGAACAATTGTTTGAAGGGTCGCCTGTGGGATAATGGAGGTGGTAAGGGCCCCATATATTTGCGGGCCCTGGGGTCGAGGGCCCTTTTGTCCATTTTTTGGCCGAGAATTTTCTTGAAGAGGAGGCAGGGGCTGGCCATTAATGTCTTTTACGGAACGGCACTCCTTGGCCCAATGCTTCCCCTTCTTACACCTAGGGCAAAGGCCAGGTTGTTTTATGGTATTATCTGGTACAATAGACGAATTTTGTTTCTTTTGTGGGCATTCTAGTTTTTGATGACCCATTTGGCCACATTGAAAACAGGCTCCCGGATTTATCCCGGAGCGCCGAGTTAACTGCATAACGGCGGCTGCTAAACCTGCGTTAGTTAGAGGGCCATTTAACTCTCGACAGATTTTCATCCAGTCCTCAATATTTTTGTCCTTGTATGGTCGGATAGCAGCTCGGCATTCCTTTGTACACTGTTCAAAAACTAACTGTTTAATCAAAGGTGTTGCCACCTCCACATTAGGACCTAAAACTCTACTTGTAGCTTCAAGGAGACGAGCTACAAAATCTGCGAATGGCTCGGTAGGTCCTTATATAATTTTGGTTAGATTACCAGCAGATTCCCCTGAGCTCCTAAGGGACTTCCATGCTCTAATAGCACAAAAATTTATTTGATTATAAACTTCCAAAGGAAGTCGGGTTTGGTTTTGGGCATGTAGCCCTTGTCCTAAAATCATATCTCGATCCCATTGAGGATTTCCAGCAAGAGCATTAGCAGCAGCCTGATCAGAGGCATATTCTATGTTAAAGGCCTTCCATTCCAAAAATTGTCCAGGGGTGAGGCACGCTCATGTTAATCCATTCCAGTCCCCTGGCATCATGCAGTTTCTAGCCAGAGCTTCCACTTGGGCTAATGTAAAGGAAGCTGTGACCCCATACATGCGAACTGATTCTGCTAATGCCTTAATGACCTTAAAATCAAGGGGTTCATAAAAACAAGCACCCTGTGTATCTTGAAAAATAGGAAAGGCCAACGGGAGCTCAGTTCTAACACGTGACCAAACTTGGGGGCAAAAGGAATTATGAGATCCCTGAGTGGAGGATGGCGGTGGCCCAGGAGGAGGATCTTGTAAACCTGAGGGCATAGGAAAGTCCGGATCTAATTTAGGCAAACGAGATTTTTTCGAGGCTGAATGAATTGACACACAGGCCATTTGTTTCTTTAACGAACCCTTTTCTTCATCAGAAGAATCAGAAGAGGAGTCTGGCCCTTTAAATTCAGACAAATTCGGATAGAGTGAGGAACGGACAGGTTCCTTTGCTTCACTAACTGCCCGTTCTGACTTATGCTTTTCAGATTTCTGTTCTTTGAGTAACTCGAGGGCGGTTTGCCCTTCCTTAATAGCATCATCATATTTTTGATCTTCTAAACAACCTCTGACCAATTTCCAAATAGGTAGAACACAGGGATTAAGGCTTCCCTGTTGCTTGGCATATTCAAGATCTCGACCAAGCTTTTCCCAACTAGGAACTGTCAGGTTACCTGAGACAGCAAACCATGGAGCGGCTCTGTCACAATCATTTAAAAATTTCTCTAAAGTAGACTCTCTAAATTCTAAACTTCTAGAATAAAGTAGCTCCTGGAGAGCCAAAAAAATTGGATGAGACTGCGAAGCCCCCATCCCAAAACTAAGCTCAAAATGAAATTAAAAAATGGTCCGCCTTGATCGCGGCTTTACCTTCGCGTTCCCGCGTCTGCTTTGACCGCAACTCCACTTTCACTTTTTCGTGGCTGCTTTGACCGCAACTCCACTTTCACTTTTTCGCATCTGCTTTAACCGCAACTCCACTTTCACTTTCCCGTGTCTGCTTGACCGCGGCTCTACTTCCACTTTCCCGCGTCTGCTTTGATCGCAGCTCTACTGTCACTTTCCCATCTGCTTTGATCGCAGCTCTACTGTCACTTTCCCGTCTGCTTTGATCGCAGCTCTACTGTCACTTTCCCGTCTGCTTTGATCGCAGCTCTACTGGATTTGCTCTCCCCTTATCCACAGGTGAGAGCGATTACCCGCATTTTTCGCGGACCCCCCAACTTACCAGGGGACTTACCGGTGCACCTTCCCTGACGACAGCAAGTTCTGAGCTTCACGCACGGGAGCTGTTTTTTTCCCCGTACGGGCCACCAGTTGTCGCGTCCCTCGACCAGCGATTAAGACACGACATGAAGCTCTTCTTGCAAGCCGTTTATTCAGGATACTCGTAATAACGGAATGGCGAAGATCTGCCTCGCGCAGGGCATTATAAACATTAACTCCCCCAATCACTTCTTGCCACATCTCACTCACTCACTGGCTCACGCTCGTCAGGTCACCACCACTTCATGTGTTACGCAACCCTAGCCTCCAAATATGGAGTTGCTTCCTGCACAGCCATGTGCCTAATCAAGCTCAGAGGCAGGAAGCCGGCGCCATCTTTCAATGGCGGCTCACCACAAAGCAGGAGCTCGTTTATTCTTCTTCAAGCAACATATATATAGCACAAAACCACAAGGGGAATTTCCAATGAGGAAATAGCCTAGCCTATCAGGATAAAGATCACCTCTTCACGGACCCAGCATGTAGCTTGCAGCCAATCCCAGGCCAGTACACGAGCCATTCATATGTGCAGAAGCTCCATTAAAGGTAAAAAGGGAAAAACTACTCAGTCTCCCCACCCATAATGAATGGGGAAACCACGCCTTCTTCCTCCAGGCACTGTCTTAGCCCCTTTTCTGCTGAATCATTTTACTGCGGAAGTTCTTAAACTTTACCTAAGGCTTAGCCTGCAGGCCACTCAGGCGGAGGGAGGCTGCATCTCTTTAGGCACTGTATATGCACACACCCCAACATTGTACTATCCCTAAAGACTAGAGGTAAACATTGGAGGCTCTTTAAAAAATGCTAGTTACTGAATTTTGTATTCTTTTACTCTTTTTAAGAAGAATTTCAATATATACAGTTTGATGATGTGCTCGGAATTGGTGTAAAAATGTGCATACCCTTGTAAGTGCGAAGTATATAAGAAGTTTTAACATTTACTTCACAGGATTTACAGTGATTGTGTTAAATTCTCACGGTTGTGTTTTCTTTTGCTCACTCTTTAGGACAGCAGTTTTTCTTTAAAATAGTTTTACAGATTAAAATTGCTTAAATAAGTGGATTAAAAAACAACTGACAATGCATGCTACTGTTCTCTTTCAAAAGGAAGAACATCTGTGTTGAATACTAATAATGTATTAGTATTCAGTGTTTAGAATCATTGGGTCTACCCACAAAGTAAGCATTTCTTTTTTAACTTTCCTGACATTTCCAAGCTTATTATGAATAATTGTGCAGTGTGTCTTGTCAGCTGTAGGTGGCAAAATGCCCTTATGAAAAGGAAACTGGGTTTTCAAAATGGGCAATGGGAGCAAAAGCTGAAGCTTTAGTGCCTTCTACAATGTGGTGTATACTGTTTTCTAGAATTTTATATGTGGTAGTCGTTCTCAGTTCATATGGAATCTAGATATTCTATTCACACCCATAGAGAGTGTGCAAGTGGTATGTCAGAAGAGCTTACTTAGTTCACCTAATATAAGAAGGAAGTCCAGTTTTCAAGACTGACTTTAGAGTTTAAAACAGCAATGTAGTTTTGGGACCATCAGTTTTATGCTGTGATAACTAAACATGAAAACATACTCTTCAAATCTAAGGAACTGTTTTAGTTGGATGGTCTTATTACCTCTCAATCATTTCTCACAAATATTGCACAAAAATTATACTTAAAGGTTTGAGGACTAGGAGTATACAGGAGGTTATTTGTTGTATGTTCAAGTTTACTTGAGTTTAAGATATAGGTCATACATCATTCTTAGACTTACTTTTTGCAGAAAGTTTGCTAGTAGTAAAAGGGCATCATTGCTAATTCCCCTCCAAAACTATTAACATGTACTTTCTGAACTCTCTTCATTGTTACATTTACAAAAATATTTTTAATTAGCATGTTATTTTTAAAAATCAAGTATAATCCCAGGCGTGGTGGCTCACGCTTGTAATCCCTGCGCTTGAGAGGCGGAGACAGGAGGATTGTGCAGGTTCGAAGCCAGCTGCTTGCTCTGGCTTAAGAGACCCTGTTTCCAAATAAAAATATAACAATAGGTCTGGGAGTGTAGCCAGGAGGTAGAAGGGCTTCCAGGAACCCCAGTACCACACACACACACACACACACACACACACACACACACACACACAAATCAAGTATAATTACTTTAATGCAATCTAATACAATCAAATGACTCAGTTGCCTTACCTCATGGGAAGATTTACTTTTATAGATTTTAAGAACTGAGTAGCATATTGGTTACTTGGTTTCAAACTGACTTGGCTTTTATTGTTAATACTGTTAAGACTTAAGTATTTGCTCCGTTTGCAAGTTAATGAAGCCTGGTTTGATTATGAAGCTGCTTAATCATCTTCATGTGTTCATAATCACTGTGTTTTTCTTTTTTTTCCTTTTTTTTATTGGTGCACTGTATTCATACATCATAGTGGGATACAAACTTTTGTAGACATACATGCACACATAGCCCAGTCAGCCCCCACCCGATCCCCACCCCACTCTCTCCCCATCCCTCCCTCCCATGCTTGGCTTAGTGGTTGACATCTAGTATTATAGCAATTTATCCAAAATTTAAAATGATAATCTCACATAACAGTTTCATTTGTCTGATACCAAGCTTTTGATGACTTAAAGATAACATTTCAATATTTCTTTTTACTTTCTTTCTTACCAGAGAATATTTTTTTCTATTTTTTTAGGTGAAACTATCATATATTTATATATTTATTTTTCAGAAAAAAAATCTATCCTAATATGGAATATGGACTCTAGATACCCAAAACGATCTTGAAAAAGAACAAAGCTAGAAGATATATATTTTCTGATTTCAAACCACATAAAGCTACAATAATTGAAACAGTGTAGTACTATTCTAAAGGCAGATATATAAACCATTGGAGTTAAATAAAAGCCTAGAGCTAAATTCTTCCCTATATTGTCAAGTTATTTTTGACAAGGTTTCCACGAAGATTTGGTGGTGGAAATAATAATCTTTTAACTAAATATTGTTGAAAAATAATAATTACATGGAAAAGAATAACATTGGACCCTTACCTAATCCCATATACAAATATTAACTCAAAATAGATAAAAGACCTAAATATAAATCTTAAGACTATAAACTTTTAGGAGAAAATCTGGGTCATAAAACCTCACAACATTGAAATTGGCAGTGATTTCTTGGATATGATTTCAATGGCACAGGCAACAGAAGAGTATACAAACTCCCTAAAAAATAGAAAAAACATATTGTATATCCAAAGACAATGTAAACAGAGTTAACAGTTACTAATAGAATGGGATAAAATATTTCACAAATGCTATATCTGAAGGTATATTAATATTCCAACTAGAAATCCTAAAAATTAACAACAATAAAGGCAAACAATACCATTTAGAGATAGGTAAAAGACTAACATAAATAATGAATCTCCACAGATAACCAATCTTAGTTGCCTGTTGGATGGAAGATCTTGTTTCTCTGGTTCTGGTGTGTGTTACCTATTTCTTCTTTGTAGTTAATCTCTTTGAGTATTTTCTCTAGTGCTGGTTTTGAAGACATAAATTCCTTCAGTTTCTTTTTGTCATGGAAGCTTCTTATTTCTCCATCTAATTTGATAGAAAGTTTTGATGGGTAGGAAATTTTTGGCTGGAAGTTGTTTTCTTTCAGAATTGGGAATATGTTACTCCAAGCTGTTCTGTCTCTCATAACTTGGTTTGGGAAGTCTGGAGTGATTCTAATTGGTTTGCCTCTGAATGTCACTTGGCCCTTTGCTTTTGTTGCCTTTAAGATTCTCTGCTTGGCTTCCACATTAGTCATTTTGACAATTATGTGGCGTGGGGATCCTCTTCTCCAATCCTGTCTAAAGGGAGTTCTATAAGTTTCCTGGACCTGTGTATCAACCTCTTGCTTTATGTCTGGAAAATTTTCTGCTATTACTTCCTTGGAGAGATTGTTGATCCCTTTGGCTTCACTTTCTTTTCCCTCCTCTATTCCAATTATTCTTAGGTTAGCTCTCTTAAAATGGGCCCATATTTCTTCAATATCAGATTCCTGCTGTCGGATATTTTTTTCTAGATTAGAAACTATGCGTTCATTTTTGGAATGATCATCTTCTAAGAGCGAGATTCTGTTCTCCATGTGTTCTAATCGGTTGTTTGTGCTTTGAATTGAGGCCTTTACTTCATTAATTGCATCCTTTATCTCCTTTTGGCTCTCTCTGAGTTCTTTTCGAAGCACCTCTATTATTTCTACAGTTATTTTCCTGATTTGCTCTTCTAGAAATATCTGATTTTCTGTTTTATCGGGTTCTGATGTTGTGGGGTTGTGGGCATTCATTGCTCCAGTATTATTCCTCTTTCCCATGATTTCGGAAGTTTGTGCCTTCTCTGGGTTCTTCCCTTAGGTCACTATGACTTCACTTAAGGTGTTCTGGATCTCGAGTCAATAGTATCTCAGACCCCACTACTCCTTTACTGGGTTGTATCACAGAGTCTCCGATCCAGAGAGTCGATAGAGGCTGCTTTAGACTGTGGGGGGTGCCAGGTTGCCCGTTCTCCTATGGTGTGATATCTCTGCCACCGCCCCTCCCCCACTGGGTCAAGTCCCAGGGAGTACAGTACTGGGATTTCTCCTCTGTGGCCCGCAATTTGACTCACTGTTCTTGAGTACGCAGATGTAGCTGTACTGGATTTGGTGAATTCTCTGCTGCTGCAGCCGGTGGCAATATGGCGCCGCTGCCACGCCCTCGGCCGTGAGGCTGGCGTATTTCTTCTTGGTTTTGATTTCCACTCTGAATCCCTGCAGCGTGTGCTGAGCTCAGCCACTGGGAGCTTTAGATGCTCTCTGCGCCGAGAAATCCCGCCTGGCTGTTCCGCAGCGGCTCACCTCGGCTTTCTGTAGCTGTCCGGTGAACTCCCCGCTGCCGCCGGCAGTAAAGTGCTGCTGCCACGTCTGTGGCTCTGTTCTCAGTCTGCTTTCTCTCTGGAGCCTGGTGATTTTTTTGTTTCTCTGGTGATGGTGTTTTCTGGCTATGAAAGGCGCTGATTTTGTGGTAATGGAGATTGGTTGTTAGCGGAGCTCTTAAGCCCCGCTTTTCTCGGTCGCCATCTTCCCGGAAGTTTCTGTGTCCACTGTGCTTTTCTTGTTACGTGTACAGGAAAATTTTGGTAATGATTTACTAAAAAAAAAAAAAGAGAGAAGCAAGGCGTGGTAGAAAATACCTGTAATCCCAGTGTATTTGAAAAATGACTTTGATGTTAAAGTATTGGAAAATGAATTTGGAAAATAAGTTTGGTTTCAAAATGTAAAAAGAAAAAGCAGTTAGGGCCTGGTTACTGTGAGGCCCTCAGGCAGCTGTTATAATACAGAGCGCCCTCACTAAAAGTAATTAGCAAGTAGATACAAGAGTTGGGACCTAGGGCCTTCATATTCCAAAAACAGGCTTACATAATAAATGACATCTAACAGAAAAGCTAAGAATCCCCCAAGAGTACAGGAGGAGGGTGCAGTGTGGGAGGAGGGTACTGGCCCCTTTGAAAGGGGAGCAGATACCACATGGCCCCTGACTTTATTTTAATCATTCTGGTACTAACAAAGAAACCTAGGTTTACACCTGCAGTATGGCAGGAAGGTTTTCTTGGCTGAGCTAGAAATCCCCATAATCATAATCCCCAGAATGATAAAATGGGCCTGCAAAGAGTTAATGGGCAGACTTACACCTAGGTCAGAAGATTACTTGGTAGAGCAAGATGAAGGACTATCTATAAAATGCTCTGGATACAAAAACTTTCAGTGACTTCTTTTCCAGTCACCCCCCTATATTTTCTCTGGTATAGGACTTTATCAACTCTGCCCTATCTTTCCGTCTTTTTAATAATAAGATTGCTTAAAGCTTAGAGCAAGAGTTCGGGCTGTAGTTTTCTTCACGTAGCTCAGTACAAGAACCCGTGGCTACCCAACTCACTGTAACAGTTTCAGGTGCCCAACACGGCCTCGAAACAGTTCCAGCACCGTAACAGCCAGTGCTTGGGAGGCTGAGATGGGAGGATCACAAGTTTGAGACCAGCATCAGCAACTTAGCAAGACTCTAAGCAACCTAGAGAGGTTCCATTTTAAAAGAAAAAAAGGGCTGGTGGTGGCCAGGCGTGGTGGCGCATGCTTGTAATCCCTGTGCTTGGGAGGTGGAGAGAGGAGGATAGCACTGGTTCGAAGCCAGCCGTGCTAGCTTAAGAGACCCTGTTTCCAAATAGAAAATATAAAATAGGTCTGGGAGTGTAGCCTGGAGGTAGAAGGGTTTCCAGGAACCAGTACCACCAAAAAACAAAACAAAACAAAAAGGGCTGGAGGTGTAATCTCAAAGGTAGAACACCACTGGGTTCAGTCCCCAGTATCTTCCTCTCTCTCTCTCTCTCTCTCTCTCTCTCTCTCTCTCTCTCTCTCTCTCTCTCTCTCTCACACACACACACACACACACACACACAAGATATGAGTAATAAATAGTGCATTTACTTACTAATAACTGTTCACACAATGATGGGTCATGAATTAGATGTTCTGGGGGCAAGGAGAACAACTCTCTCAGTTCCCCCTCCCTGGCAGAGTTTCCTCAAGCCATAAAATCTACATAGTCACACATAAACTCAATAAAAATATGTGGCACTCATTGATTAATTATGTACTGGAGATTGAACCCAGGGGCATTCTACCTCTGAGCTACACCTCCAGCCCCATTTTTTTTTGAAACATTGTCTCACTAGGTTGATGAAATTCGCACTCACTACTTACTGAAGCTTTCCTGGAACCTGCAATAACAGGTGTGTCCACCATGACTTGTGTCACTCTACTGATTGTCATTTTAAGAAAAGAGAAGCCTGAAATCCCATTATTTGGGAGGCTGAGACAGGAGGATTGCAGTTCAAGAACAGCCTCAGCTACTATTTAGTGAGGGCCTCCGCAGCTTAGTGAGATTCTGTTTCAAAATAAAGAATAAAAAATAGGGCAGGGGATGTAGCTCGGAGGTAGAATGCTCCTGGGTTCCATCCCAAGACCTGCAAAAAAAAAAAAAAAAAAAAAAAAAAAAAAAAAAAAAAAAGAAAAAGAAAAAGAAAAAAGAAAAAAAAGAAAATTAGGACCTAATGGTGTAGCTTGGAGGGAGAATGACCTGGGTTCCATCCCCAGACCGGAAAAAAAAAAAAAAAGCAAGTGATTCCATAGAATAATGTTAGTTGTTATGTCCTTGCACAGCAGGTCCACAAAATGCAGGAAGCCATCTGAGAAATGTGTGATGGCACTTCCTAGAATTGCCACTGTCCCCTACTTAAGTTCTCAAGGGGGAAAACCTCAGGCCCTCCTCCTCACAATTGTCCCTGACAGCAGGGCAATGTGACCACATGTATTAGCTTCCAGCTACCAGCAGAGATTTCCTGGGGTCAGCTTTGTGGATCTGGGATTTCTGCTGGGGTTGGCTTCCTGTATGTGAAAAAATGTCAAAATACTTAGTAATCAGTTGTATTGAATACTTGGGCATACTTAGGACTCCCCAGAAGCCAGGCTGAAGTCTCTTTAAGACAACCCAGCCGGGCTTAGTGGCATATGCTTGTAATCCCTGGGCTTGGGAGGCTGAGACAGGAGGATTGCACAGGTTCGAAGCCAGCCTCAGCTACTTAGTGAGGCTCTCAGCAACTTAGTGAGACCCTGTTTCCAATATATATATATATATATATATATATATATATATATATATATATATATATATATATATATATATATATATATGTAGTCTGGGAGTATAGCCAGGAGGTAGGAAGCCTCTGGGTTCCACCCCTAGTACCACCAAAAAAAAAAAAAAAAGACATACCCCATCAGCGGGCTGACTTAGGAGCCCCACAGAAGCTGTTTTCCAACGCCATTCTCCGTGCCACTCGGACTTTTCTCCCAGGATTTTGATTCAGGGCATTCCACTGCACTCCCCCTCCCAACCGGCTATGGGACTACATTGCCCAGAAAGCCTTGCGTTCAGGGACAGTGCGACGATCTAATGAGAAGCCAGGAGAGGAACATTTCTATGCTCTGGAATTCCGGAGGCGGGACTTACGGCCGGTTCAATTCCGGCTTTTCTCTTGAGGCGGGATCTCCAGCGTCCCTGGAGATCCTTTTGGCCTCTGTCCTGTCATTTCTCGCTGTCAATCCTTCTGTGTGTCATGTCAGGACAATCCTTCTGTGTGTCATGTCAGGACCTAAGTGAGGACTGAGAAGGTTGAGAAGGCAGGTCTGAGGGCCAGACGCACCACTGCCTTTGAGGCTGGCGTGGGGGCCGCACCATCTGTCCGTGCCCGCGGGGTCCTGGGAGTCCAATGGCGGCCGCGCCGCGGGACCTGGCCGGGGTGAGCGCTGGGCCCTGCAGTGTAGAAGGGGCTGAGCGAGTCCAGCAGCCCAGGCGGCGTCCGTGGCCCTGATCTGACCTGCGTGGGGCCGGGCCTGGGGGGACGACAGGCGGAGGACAGCTCCTGCAGGAGCTAGGGGGCGGCTGAGCTGGAGGACGCGGGAACTTGGGGTTCACTTATTACTGCAAGGAGCAGAGTTCGAGACAGAGTCGTACCTGCAGCTGCATCCTGAGGAGCTGTACCCCCATTCTGGGAGCCCTGGGAGCCACGGGTTGTTCTCAGCAAAAAAGACATGATCTGAGTTAGGGTTTGGAATATTTCCCAAATGATGTACAGTGGGAGAACAAGAGGAAGATAAAGGACATTAAGATAGAGCAAGCTTAATCCCTCTTTCAAGGTCAGTCAGCTGGCAAGAGGTCGCACTGAGAACTGAGGCTCAAAGTATAAACAGTGAACTTGAGGTTAGGTATTTGTCTCTGGGTTTGGGCCCGGGGCACAGGGAAGGCCTGTGTAGGTGGAGCACAGCCATGGTCCAACTCACTATGGTCTGCCTTTCCCCACAGGTTCCCATGGCCGCAGAAGTGCTTTTGAAACCCACACAGGCAAGTTAAGGGTGTACCAGCTTCTGTTCCTCACCTCCTCCACCCACAATTTCTCTGCATTTGTAGTATTTTGGGACATTTCCTGGCATTGTGTTTAGGAACTCTGGAGATTCACCAAAGTCGGGATCCTGTGTCCATGCTGGGAGGTACAGGGAGGGGTTCCCAATTAGGGCCAGCAATGGAAAGGGTTATGGAAGTTTGTTACAGGTACAGATCCCATATGTGGAACTGCTTAAAGGTGAGTGTTCAAAGAACTGCTGGCCTCTTCTCTTTTCTTTTCTTTTGTTCTTTCTTTTGTTCTTTTTCTTTCTTTCTTTCTCTCTTTTTTTTCTGGTAACAACAAATTCTGGGAGGCAGGAGTCATCTTGGAATTGCTACCTGTGAAGGTATGCATCCATTGTAGAAGCAATAGGAGTTTTGGAATAGAGGAGGGAGATTATGTTGCCCATGTGTTAACCGGTTTTGTCTGGTTGCAGAATTGAAAACAATGAATGAACACTGTTGGTAATGGGAACACGAGGAGAGCAGGAGCTAGAGGTGCCAGGGTCTGGTATATCCTCAGAATTGAAGAGCTATGGAGGAGGCTAGATATGAGGGTTGAAGTGTGGGACTTATATTGTGGGTCTACCAGAGTGAGATGTTCATGGTTTCATTAGTGCCTATTTTGCTAGGGCAGGGTGACCTTTGAAGATGTGGCTGTGAATTTCTCTTGGGAGGAATGGGATCTTCTTGATGAAGCCCAGAGACACTTGTACCTGGATGTGATGTTGGAGAACTTGGCACTTACATCCTCCCTGGGTAAGTCTCTCACACCACCTCCCACCTGCACTGTGCTCTGGGCTGGACTGTGCTCATTTTCTTTTCCTTAGGAGCAGCTCTGTCCTTCTCACATCGTAACCATGCACACTGTTGCCTTCTCCAGTTCCCTGAGTAGATGCTGTATACTGAGCACATTACTATTTTCCTCTTTTTATTGCCACAATACATGCTGCTCAAGTGCCTTATGGGTAAGAATTCAGGATTAATAAGGCTGGAATAAACTTAATACATCCCACGTAGCTTGTGATAGGTCCATGGCACCCACGTTTTTTATTTATTTTTAATTGTGCTTAAATATATATGGCATATTTACTATTCAAACCTTTTTGTGTGTGTAGTGCTGGGAATCGAACCAGGGACATTCTTCCTCTAAGCTATACCTGCAGCCCTATTTTTTATTTCTTATTTTGAAATAGGGTCTCACTAAGTTGTGGAGAGCCTCATTAAGTAGCTGAGGCTAACCACAAACCTGTGATTTTTCTATCTCAGCTTCCCAAGTATATTTGAATTACTAGGGTTATAACATTGCCGGGGGCTTTTTTTTTCTCACTTTAACTAAAATTTGTTGAATTGGGAAATTAAAACTAACAGACAGTTTGGTGCAGCTTCAACAAGTCTTTATTAAAAAATCAGTAGGAAATACAAAGGGAAGAGAAGAAGAGCAGTGTGCCTGGCAGCCGCACTGGAGAACCCCAAAATGAAACTCTGCTCCCCTTTCCATCCCTGGCCTTTAAATACAGATTTTATATTTGTATGCTCTTATCAGCATTACCAAGGCAACAGGCTAGTAACATTTCTTTGGCAGGTGGTGCTTTTTTGTCTCTGGGCAAATGCAGGATCAGTAATTTACCTTGCTTTTACCTCTGTTGTATTAGGCTATACTGGTTGCCCATCAACTACGAGTGCTTTAAGCAGCATATGGAGTTTACCTTAACAGGTCCCAAAGAACAGGAGGGAAAAAGAGGCACTGATTAGAGCCAGTGTCGCTGTGTATAATCTCTAAGAGCAAGACACAGGCTTTGCGATCTTTATGGCTCTGAAATGCACCAGGCAGAGTCACTGTGATCTTAGGGTTTTCAATTGTCTCTCTATATTTTTAAGGCTAAAGGCTTTACTATAGGTAAACATTAGGACTAAGGGGAGAGAGAGAGAGAGAGAGAGAGAGAGAGAGAGAGAGAGAGAGAGAGAGAGAGAGAGGAGTTCTGCAGTGTAACAGCTGCCACCCCTCCCTGCCTAAGTGCCTGCACAGTAAGTAGACTCTGACTGCCTTTTATATTTTGGAAATTAATACTGGAGCAATTTTCCAATACCAGCACAGAACTATATTTAAGTGTACAGTTCACTGAGACTGAGCAAAATTCTTCTTTCTCTGCAACCTTTATAGCATAGAACTAATTCATCTTGCAAAACTGAAACTCTCCAACCATTAAACAATAATTCTGCTCATCCGCTGGCAGCCATCATCCTCATTTTACTCTCTGTCTCTGGGAGTTTGACTACTCTATCTGTTCTTTTGTGTCTAGCTCATTTGACTTAGCATAGTATGTTCAAGGTTCATCTGTATGATGTCATGAGTCAGAATTTTCTTCCTTTTTAAGGCTGAATAACCTTGCATTTTATATATGTACTACATTTTGTTTATGCATTCATCCATTAGTGTATGCTTGTGTTTTCATTTTCTGGTTATAGTGACTACTTCTGCTGTGAATATGGATGTACAAGTATTTTTTTGTGTCCTTGCTTTAAATTACTGGGAACATGTACCTTGATGTGTAACTACTGAATTACATAATAATTCTGGTTATTTATTTATTTATTTATTTATTTATTTATTGTGGCACTGGAAATGAACCCAGGGGCATTCTGCTTCTGAGCTACAGCCCTATTTATTTTTTTATTTTCAAACAGGGTCTCACTAAGTTGCAGAAGGCTGCTCAGTCTGTCCATGAACCTGCAGTCTTCCTTTCTCAGCCTACCAAGTACTGGGATTACAGGGGTCGGCCATCACACCCGGCTCTTTGTTTTTAATTTTGTAAGGAAAATCAATGTTTTCCATAATATCTGTACCATTCACGTTCCTACCAGTGATGCACAAAGGTTTTGGTTTCTCTACATCCTTGCCAATACTGTTATATACTATTATTTTGATAGTAGCCCTCCAGATAGGTGTGAGGTGCTATCTCATTGAAGTTATGAACTGCATTTCCCTGTCAGTGATATTTAGCTTCTTTTCATGTGCTGGTTGGCTGTTCAATATTAACAGTTTGAATAATTTCTTAGAAGTCTATTTCAGTCCTTTGGCTATTTTTTAATTAAGTTCATTATTATTTTTGAGTTTTAGAAATTCTCATTATGTTCTGGATCTGATATCCCCTGGATCATATGAGTGATTTACAAATTTTTTTCCTAATTGTGTGGATTACCTTTTTATTATTTTTAGTGTCCTTTGATATATGTTTTTTGTTTTGATGAAGGCCCATTTGTTTTTCTTGTACCCTCCATGTAATATCCAAGGACTCATGTACAAATCCAATGTCACGAAGGTTTCCTCAGTTTTCTTCTAAAAGTTTTATTGTTGTAGCTCTTACATTAGATTTTTTGATCCATTTTGTTTTGCTTTGTATTCGCTATGTTGCCCATGTGGGTCTTGAAGTTCTGGGCTCAAGTGATCCTCCTGCCTCAGCCTCTCAAGAGCTGGGACTCCAGCACCTGATGGAGTGCCACCATGCCAAGCTTGGTTAATTTTCTTACTTTTTGTATAAGATGTTAGATAAAGGTTGAACTTTATTCTTTTGCATGTGGATGTTCACTTTTCCTAGCATGTGTTGAAAATCTGTCCTTGACGATTTAATTTTCTTGGTGCTTTGTCAAAAGTTATGGGCCAGATATTTGAGAGTTCATTTCTGGGCTCTCTATTCCATTGGTCTGTATATCTATCTTAATGAAAATATAACAATTGTCATTGCCATAGCCTTGCATTAAGTTTCAACATGTAAGTCCCCCCAGTACTTTTTTTCTTTTGGTACTAGGGCTTGAACTCAGGAAATTCTACCTGTGACATATACCCCAATACCCATTTTATTATTTTTTTTTCTTTTGAAACAACATCTCACTAGGTTGCTGAAGTCTTGCTAAATAACTGAGGCTGGCTTTGAACCCCTTACCCTCCTGTCTCAATCTCTCAAGATCTTGGATTTAAGGCATATGAAACCACACTGGGCTGAGTCCATCCACTAAGTTCTTCTTCAAGATTGTTTTAGCTATCCAGTGAAATCTGATAATCCATGTGAATTTCAGGGTGGATTTTTCTGTTTCTGAAAAACAAGTGTCATGGGAATTTTGGTAGGTATTGTATTCAATTTGGAGATGGCTTTGGCATAATACAGACTTTTTATTTTTAGTAGGATTAGGATTGAACTCAGGAGTATTCTATCTTCAAACTATACTGCAAGTCTACCTTTTCTTATCATTTTTTATTTTGAAACTGTCTCACTAAGTTGGTAAGGGTCTCACTAAACTGCAAATGTTTCCCTCATAGTTGCAATCCTCTTGTCTTAGCTTCTCTAAGTATTGGGATTACAGCATGCGCCACCACACCGGGCTAATATAGACAACTTAATAATGTTAAGGCCTCCAGTTCATAAAAATGTGATATATGTCCATTATTATTTTTCTTACTTTACTTTAGTGTACCAATCTTTTACTTCCTCAGTTAATTTTCTAATATTTTACTTTGTTTGTTGAGGATGTCGGTGAACTGTGATCCTCCTGTCTCAGCCTCCCAAATGCTGGTATTACAAGCTTATGCCACCCTGCCTGGCTCTTATAACCAATTTTGATTGTAAGTCTGTATTATCTAAAATTAGGACTGCCATTTTTGCTGACTTTTGGTTACTATTTACCTGTATTATCTATTTCTGAGTTGTTACTTTTAACTTATTTGTATCATTGGATCTAAAGTGAGTTCCTTATAGGCAATAAATTGTTCAATCATGTTTCTTGTCCCTCTCTTCCCCCAACCTGTAACTTTTGTGTTTTCTTGGAGAATTTAATTCATATACAATTTACAGTAAGGAGGGATTGGCTTCTGTCATTTTGTCATTTGGTTTTTGTATGTCATATAGGATTTTTTTCTGTCTTTTAATTTCCTGCATTATTACTTTTATGTTCAGTTGAATTTTTATAGTAGAACTTTAATTCCAGTCATTTCCTTTGGGTACTACCTATAGCTTTTTTTTTGTAGTAGCCATGGGGACTACATTTAATATTCTAGTTATAATACTCCAATGTTAATTTATACCAGCTTAGCTACCCGACGTGTGTGTGTGTGTGTGTGTGTGTGTGTGTGTGTGTGTGTGTGTGTGTTCTATTGTGTGTTGAATTGTGTGTTGAATTGTTCTGGACCAGTGTTAGTGACTCACTTGTCCTACCCTTCTCTTAGGACTCACATCATCCTGTTTCCATCCAGTTCTTCAAGTGTGGCTGGGGAACTGTCTTCCATGCTTTGTAGGATGTTCACTACTCCAGCTTTAGTAAGATGGGCTCAGAACAGGCCTGGCCATTGGGAAGGGATGACATTAGGTTTGTGTTGAAATCATACTAGGAACTTAACCTGTTTGATCTGTGTTTGGATGTCATTGCCAGTGGCACCTTACTGTTACCTTCCTTTTTTTCATTCTTGTCATTTTACCAATTTGTCATTTCTACTACTTGTCATTTTATTCTGACTTCCACAGCAAGCAAATCCTTACTTCTCTGGACATCTTTTCTTACCTCTTTCTCACACTGTTTTCCCTGTGCGGTTTTTTAATGTTGTGTCCTGAAGTACACGTACACCTTTCCTCCTCCTTTTTCTCTTCCTTCTCTTCTTCTTTCTCTTTGTGGGAATGGGGATTGAACTCAAGGGCATTTTCTATTTCTATTTCTCTTTTTACTTGGAAACAGAATCTTGCTAAGTTTCTGAGCATCTCACTACATTCCTTAAGCTGGCTTCAAACCTACCATCCTACTCAGCCTTCCAAGTACTGAGCTTATAGGCCTACACCACCATGTCCAACTACATACACCTTTTTTTTTTTTTTAAACTGGGGTCCCTGGAAGCCCTTCTACCTCCGAGCTACACTCCCAGACCTATTATATATATATATATATATATATATATATATATATATAGGAAGCAGGGTCTCTTAAGCCAGCACAGCTGGCTTCGAACCTGCGTGATCCTCCTGTCTCCGCCTCCCAAGCACAGGGATTACAAGCGTGCGCCACCACGCCCGGCTACATATACCTTTTAATAGACCCTGAACACCAATTACTATTTCATTCAGACTGTCACAGCCTTGATTTACCTTTCTCAGCATCACATACCAACAGCAGACACAATCTTGCAAAAAGCTTTTGACAAAGGGATATGTTATAGAACATGCTGGTACCTTTTATGTGTTGTTCCTTATAAGGTCTACTCCATTCTGTGACATTAGGAGCTCAGCACTTCATACAAGCTGTTTCCTCAATCTGAGTCCCACAGACTGGTCATTTGCCCTATCAGATGTACATTTGTACTTTTGTTGTCCCTCCTAATAAAGGCAACATGTGCTTCACTGTTACTCATCTGCTTTCAGGTTGTTCACATGGAATAGACCATGAGGTGGCACTTTCTGAACCAAGTGTTTCTATAGAATTATCACACATCAAGATTCCCAAAGAAGGTTCATCTTTCCAGAATGCCTACCCCTGTGAAATATGTGGTCTTGTCTTGAGAGATATTTTGCATTTGGCTGAGCACCATAGAACACATCATGGGCAGAAATCATACACATGTGGAAAACAGTTGTACCTCACTGGAAACCTTCAACAGCATCAGAAGCAGCACATTGAAGAGGTGCCCTTCAGAAATGATGCAGACAGAGCCTTATTCATACAGAGCTGCATGGAGCATGTGTCACAGAAGCCTTTTACTTGCAAAGAGATTGGGAAGCTCTTCCTGGACATCCTGGGATATCCTCATCAACAGACCACTCACATAGATGAGAAAACAAATGACAGAAAGGAATGTGGGGTGGCCTTTCACCACAGAAAATTTCATTGCAATGGGGGAGAATGCAAGATAGCCTTGATCCACACAAACATATTTGTTCATGACCAGGGTGCCCTCACAAAGGAAGGGCTTTTTGAGTGCAGCAAGTGTGGGAAAGCCTATACACGAAGATGTAATCTCATTCAGCACCAGAAAGTCCACAGTGAAGGGAGGCCTTATGAATGCAATGAATGTGGAAAGTTCTTTACCTACTACTCCACCTTTAGTATCCACCAGAGACTTCACACTGGAGAAAGGCCTTATAAGTGTGGGGAGTGTGGGAAGTTTTTCAGCCAAAAGTCAGACCTTATTCAGCACCAAAGAATTCACACTGGAGAAAGGCCTCATGAGTGCACTGAATGTGGGAAATTCTTCAGCCGAAGCTCCACACTGATTAACCACCGGAGACTTCACAGTGAGGATAAACCTTATGAGTGCAGTGAATGTGGGAAGTCCTTTAAGCAATGTGCCAGCTTCATTTCACACCGGAAAGTACACACAGGAGAAAGGCCTTATGTATGTAGGGAATGTGGGAAATCCTTTATCCGAAGCTCCAACCTTAAGAATCACCAGAGAGTTCACACTGGAGTGAGGCCTGTTGAATGCAGTGAATGTGGAAAATCCATTAGCTGCAAAGCTAATCTCATTAAACACCTGAGGGTTCACACTGGAGAGAGGCCTTATGAGTGTAGGGAATGTGGAAAGTCCTTCAGCCAAAGCGCCAGCCTGATGAACCACCAAAGACTTCACACTGGGGAAAGACCTTTTGAGTGCACTGAATGTGGCAAGTCCTTTAAGCAAAGCTCCATCCTCATTTCACATCAGAAAGTCCACACAGGGGAAAGGCCTTATGTATGTGTGGAATGTGGGAAATCCTTTAGCCGTAGCTCCAACCTTAGGACCCACCAGAGAGTTCACACTGGTGAAAGGCCTGTTGAATGCAGTGAATGTGGGAAATCCATTAGCTGCAAAGCTAACCTCATTAAACACCTGAGGGTTCATACTGGAGAAAGGCCTCATGAGTGCAGTGAGTGTGGGAAATCCTTCAGCCAAAGTGCCACCCTGATTCGCCACAGGAGAGTTCACACTGGGGAAAGACCTTATGAGTGTACTGAATGTGGGAAATCCTTTAAACAAAGCTCCATCCTCATTTCACATCAGAAAGTCCACACAGGGGAAAGGCCTTATGTATGTGAGGAATGTGGGAAATCGTTTAGCCAGAGCTCTAACCTTAAGAACCACCAGAGAGTTCACACTGGAGAAAGGCCTTATGAGTGCAGTGAGTGTGGAAAATGCTTTAGCTGCAAAGCCAAACTTATCAAACACCTAAGGGCTCACACTGGGGAAAGGCCTTGTTAGTGCAGAGAATGTGGGAAATCTTTTAGCCAAAGATCTTGCCTTGTTCAACCTCAGAGATTTTATACTGGGAAACAGCCTTTTTAATACAAAGAATACGAGAAATCATTTGCCTCCAAATCTGCCCTCATTTAACACCAGAGAGTTCACACGGGAACCTGCACTTTCCTTTTAGTGGAATTATGCTGGAGGAGGCCACCTGTGAAAAAAGTATACCTGAACTGTAGCCCTAACATCCAAAGATACATGATGGGTTGATTCCTCATGTCCAGGTATGTGGAAGTTTTATGGAGCTGTTTCTGACCTGCATGGGGTCCTTCCTGTTTATGTCACTGGCAATTTCTGAGACAGAAACTGTTGTGATCCATTCAAACAAGTCCAACAATATTCATCAGCCCCCACCCCAATGTTTCCAAGAAGCTGACCTCTATGTTCTCCCATTTGCTGAAGGGAAGGGAATTCTCATTCTCCTCTCTTTCATATGTTAGGGCAAGAAATTGACCCGGTTTTGTGCTGATAAGAGCATTCAGGATAGCTTGTCAAGAGGGACTATTTTTTTAGGGGCAGATTTCTTGTGACACCCTGGATTTTTTCCAGCTTCTAAGACACCAATGTGGGAACTACCTGCCTCACATTGTTTTGGTTTTTATAATATTAAAGTGTTTACTGTCTAAGCTCTACATTTGGAATTCTGTTCACCGTGTAAGATTATTAAAAACAGAATTGGCCCTAATATTACAGAAAAAACAACTTTTTCAGCCTGGAGAGAGGGATAACATAGTTTTGTGTGTTAGAGACAGCAATGTAATGAAAGAATATAACTGTCTTTCTCACTTTGGCTTAATTTGAGTTGTTGCTCAAGGCCTCCTAGGAAAGACTATAGGGTTTTATAGTCATTTGTTTTGAACTGGATGCTAGAATTTTTTTGAGGGCTCAAAATTGGGGACACCGTGAGGAGGCAGGAATTTGTAATAATCTGTAGTAGTACTCCTGGGAACAATATGAAGTGTTTTTTGTTGTTTCACAGAGGCGATTATATTATATGCAGCAACTTTGAAGGCAATTTCTGCTGAAGATTCTGGAAAGGAGTTGAATACTTTGATTTCCATAGTTCCACAGGGACAAGAGGGTTCCTTAGTTGATATAGAAAAACAGGGAATAGAAGAGACTACAACACATGAGAGGAAGTTTGCTCCTTGTAAAATGCTCTAGACCGATGTGTACAAAATCTCCCTAGATTTTCATTGCTATGCATCTTCTGTAGGTTTTGCATGTTCCTTTTCAGAAGACTCACAAATTTTCACCTAAAGGCCAGTCATTGTTTTATCAACCAGGAAAACAAGCACAGAAAGAGGGGAGCTCTTTTAATCCAGCGGTGTAGTTTTTTACCCAGGCATCATCCTGTGTAGAAATGAACTTCATTGCTCAATATTTTAAGTTAAATAGGATTACCAAACCTAGTAACAATCTATGAAAGCATCATTATTATTATTACAGTTAATGTACTGATCACTTTTTATTTACCTCATACCCTTTCCTAATATATCCCCCCCATTTCTGGCCTTCAGACAATAGTTGGCTTTATCTTCACTTATATAATTGTATTTTGTAGAACTTTATATGACTTAATTTACAACATGTTTCTTTTTTTTTTCTTTTTCCTTTTTTTTTTTTTGTAGTACTAGGGGTGGAACCCATGGGCTTTTCTATCTCTGAGCTTATTTTATATTTTATTTGGAAACAGTGTCTCACTAAGTTGCTGAAAGCTTCACTAAGTAGCTGAGGCTGGCTTCGAACCTGTGCGATGTTCCTGTCTCAGCCTCCCAAGCGCGGGGGATTAGAAGTGAGCCCCACCATGCCCAGCTTTTTGTATATAAAAAAAATTTTATATACAATATAGGATAATTTTTAGTTTCTTTCCTGATGCTTATGTAATTTGTTCAATTTGTATATTTTCTATGGATAGACCATTTGGTTATTCATTCATTAGATTATCTGGATTTTGGCTATTGCAATAAAACTGCTACAAGTATGTACAAATATATATATATTTCATTTGTCTTATATTAGTGACTCAAAGTAACTAAGACACAGGATGGGTGAATATTTAACTTATTCAAAACTGCCATATTGGCTGAGTGTGGTGGCACATGCTTGTAATCCCAGTACTTGGGAGGGTGAGACAGGAGGATCTCAGGTTCAAAGCCAGCCTCAGCTATTTAGTGAGGCCCTCTGCAACTTAGTGAGACCCTGTTTCAAAATACAGAATAAAAAATAGGGCTAAGGAGCCGGCCGTGGTGGCGCACGCTTGTAATCCCAGCCTTTGGGAGGCTTGAGACCGGAGGATTGCGGTTCGCGGACAACCTCAGCTACTTAGTGAGGCCCTCTGCAACTCAGTGAAACCCTGTTTCAAAATAAAGAATAAAATTTGGAATTGCCAACCATTTAATTTTGTAATCAAAGACCATTTTTATCGACTCATCAGGAAATTTCTATTTATTATTTTGTTTATGTGTGTGTGTGTTTGTATGTTTGGTACTAGATCTTGAACCCAGGGGCAATCTAATCTAAGATGTGTTTCAGGAGGTGGTGGGATTTCAATTTCCTAGACTTTGAGGCCCATCTATAAATGAAGCTGTAGCAATAGCACAACTGAATTATTTTCAGGAAAGGACATTTCAAAAAAAAGGTAAAACAATGACTTGAGAGGGAAAACAAAATGGGAGAACCCTTTGCCAGCAAACCTCCAGTCCCCAAGACAGTAAGGAAATTTGAGGCAAGAAATGAACTAAGTGGAAGTCTGGAGCTCTCATGAAAAGTGTAGAGGAAAGAAACTATGAGTAAATATAAAATAAGTTCATTACACATTCTAAAATATAAGGTAAATGATTACCTAAAACATAAATAGTTAAGAGGAATCATGAGGTTGAAATTTTATGTAGCTATAAACTGCATTATAGTAGCACATGGAATATGGGAAAAGGACATACTGTTTTACATTTCTAACAATTATAAAATACTTTGTGGTAAGTTAAATGTATATCATAAACCCTATATAAAGAATTATAAACCTATATAAAGAATAATAAACCCTAACTTAGTGAAATTTCTCAGGAATGAAAATATTTAATTAGCAAAATTTTATTAGTGTAAGCTAGCATATTAACAGACTAAAAAGTAGGATAATGTCATAGCTATAGTGAATATTTTGTAGAATTCTAATAAGTATATTATCAAAATTTTGTCTAGTAACTGATGCGCAGTTTATGTAAGATTTTAACAAAAATGAAAGTCAATGTTGCCAGTGTTACAAAAGTATTTTTCACATGGCTAGTGTAATCTTAATATTGATGCTATATATTTCTCCATATAACCCACATCTCATATAGAGAAAAAATAATATAAAACCGAGATAAAAGAAAATAATGGTTAAATATCAGTCATGAATAGCGTAAATCCTTAAACTAATATGGATAAATTTAAAACCATTATATATGAAAAGTATGTCCATATTGCATCAATAAGGAAGGCATAATATCTAGATTTTTATTGAGCCTAGATATATAATTATCCTAAATAATAAGCTGAATGTGAAATAATATGAAAATTCTCCCAACAGTAGGTAACTCTTTTGGGGGGAAGATGGTCAACAACTGTTTGTAATAGAACTTCCTGACAAACTGAGAATAGGAGTCAAATGAGACAGCCTTAGAAGAGTGAACCAGGCGTAGTAACACATAGTTGTAAACCCATTTCTTAGGAGGCTGAGACAGAATGATTGCAGGTTTGCAACCAGCCTCTGCAACTTAGTGAGACCCTATTTCTTTTTCTTTTTTTTTTTTTTGGTGGTACTGGGGTTCCTGGAAGCCCTTCTACCTCCGGGCTACACTCCCAGACCTATTTTATTTTTTGAAACAGGGTCTCTTACGCCGGCGCGGCTGGCCTCGAACCTGCGCGATCCTCCTGTCTCCGCCTCCCAAGTGCGGGGATTACAAGCGTGCGCCACCACGCCCAGCAGTGAGACCCTATTTCAAATTAAAATAGGGCTGGGGAGGTAGCTTGGAGGTGGAATGCCCCTGGTCTTAATCCCCACAACCACAGGAAAAAGAAAAGAGAGATTAGAACACAGTCATGTGCATTGTTCTGAAATGCTGGGAACAGTGGGCGCCAGGAGATAGGACAATTGCATGAAGTCCAGTGGGTCAGTTCACTTAAATACCAAATATTGGCCTTGAGATCTGATGGCACTCACATTGTTGGGTTCAGTTCTTATCATTTCTCATCTAAAATTAATAGACATTAAGTCAATACCAAAACTATGTTTGATATGTACTCAGAATCTTTTTATTCTCTAGACTTGACTAGATTTCTATTTCTGTCGCCCGAGGAAACATTGTAAGCATAAATGAGACAGATGGTTCTATTATCTGAATTTGTAGAATGATCAAAACCAAAACTCTGTGTGCGAATGTGTGTGTGTTAAATCAGAATAGAGATTGTCTTTCTAAGGGGGCAATCTATTGGAGAAGGCAGGTAGGAACTTTTGGCATTATGGGATTTTTCTTTATATGAGATGTGGGTTATATGGAGAAAAGAGTTTGCCAATGTCTTCTAATAGTAAAGGTCTTAAACTCTGGTTAATGGTTTTGCCTGCACCATTATGTGCAGCACACTTTTGAACCTGATTTCTTGATAATTGAGGGAACTAGAAAGCACAGCTTACCTGGAGCACTGAGCCCACCAAAGGCTTGGGCCATAGTTTCTCACTCTGATCCTTCAAGAAAATGAAGCAAAACTTCTTGGAGAAAAGGCTGATTCCTGCTCAGGGCAAGGAAGTTATGGACTTGGAATTATGGACTTGGAATATTTTATCTCACTGGAAGAAGGTGGCTAGGAACAATGATGACATGATCCAAGGGCAAAGAAACCAACTTGAAGAAGCTCCCATAGGCTGATCTGTGAAGATATGAGTATCAGAGTCAGTGAAAATTCCAGACAACAACCCAATGAGATGCCCAAGAGCCTATGCATCCTTGTAGATAAGAATGCCTATATCCCAGTACTTGGGAGGCTGAGACAGGAAGATCCTAGATTCACAGCCAGCGTCACCAACTTAGACCCTGTTTCTTCCAAAATTAATAAATAAACTGGGCATAGTGGCATGTACTTGTAAGCCCAGTATTTGGGAGGCTGAGACAGGAGAATCACAGGTTTGTGGCCAGCCTCAGCTACTTAGGCCTTCCACAACTTAGTGAGTCCCTTTTTCAACAGAAAATAAAAATAGGGCTGGGGATGTAGCTCAGAGGTAGAATGTCCCTGGGTTCAATGTCTGGTACCCCCTACACACACACATAGATAAGAAAATTAAAGGGGGCTATAGTGTATCTGTGGGCCAATCCCCTATACCAAAAAATAAAAATAAAAATAAAAACTAAAAGAATGCTGAGGAGATGGGAAATCTCACAGTAGAATGTGAACTGGTAAGTAAAAATTGAGATTAGAAAATCATCAATACTGGCTAAAATACAGGGAAAAGACTTACATGGATGAGAATACATAGCTCAGAATATAACCAGACCGTTTACTGAAAGGGAAAATAAAGTCAAAACCCTGAAAAAATAAAAGCTACCAAAATTAATATTCTAAACAAGTACATCAGCCAGGTGTGGTGGTGTGCACCTGTAAACACTGTAAATACTTGTGATATTTAAACAGGAGAATCATAGGTTCGAGGACAGCCTCAGCAAGTAGTGAGACTCTTATCAGCCTAGTGAGACCCTGTTTCAAAATTAAAATAGGGCTGAGGGTATAGCTCAGAGATAGAATGATCCAAGGCTGAATCCCCAGTAACACACACACACAAATATATCACAGGCCTCCAGATTAGATGCCCAGCAGGAGCCACAGCATCACTTCTATGGTTTCCCTGAAAAATATTGCAAAAATGTTTTTTAATGGCAATGTTTTTGTTGTTGTTGTTGGTAGTAGTAGTAGTAGTAGTAGTAGTAGTGGATTAGACCCAGGGGCATTGTATTTTTAACAATACTCCCAACTGTATTTTATTTTTATTTTGAAACAGTCTCACTAGTTGCTGAGACTGGTCACAAACCTTTGATCATCCTGTCTTAGCCTCCCTAAGTACTGGGATTACAAGCATGCACCACCATACCTGTTTTTTTAAAAATATACTTTTATTTATATTTTACTTTTATTTTATTTATATTTTATTTGAATTTTAAGGTAATCTGGAAACAGAGACAGAGGAAGATAATTGGTCTATAACCTTTGAAAGAATGACCAAGTATAAGGTACTAAATTCAAGGTTGAAGATTGCTTTTCAGAAGAATGCAGGAAGACCAGAAAGTAAATGCAGTATATGGATTTGACTTTGGTCCTGCATAATGAAAATGCTTTAGAGCAATACAGGAACCAGTGATAGCAATGTGTTGTATCTTGTTATTTAATGAATAGCAGTGAGCCTATATTAAAATTCTGAATATTTATAATAGTACTCTCCTGTAAGAATTTATAATTATGCACTGAAGTATTAATGGGCATATTTCAAATTACCCTGAAATTTTTATAGACTGTTATATGTATAAACTGTACATATGCATGTATATGTACACACAAATATGTATGTGATGTATGTATGTATGTGGAGAAACGAGAGAATAAAGGCAGCAAATGATAACTTCTAAAAATAAACAAATGTATATTTTTCTATTTTTATAACTTTTTAAAGTTTGAAATGATAAAAAATTTTTTTGTGGTCCTGGGGATGGAATCCAGGGGCATCTACCTCTGGGCTACGCCCCTCAACCTATTTTATATTTTATTTGGAAACAGGGTCTCACTAAGTTGCTGAGAGCCTCACTAAGTAGCGGAGGCTGGCTTCGAACCTGTGCAATGCTCCTATCTCAGCCTTCCAAGTACTGGGATTATAAGCGTGTACCACCACACCTGGCAAAATGATAAAATTTTTAAATATAATATTTAATCTGCATTTCACAATGAAATCTCAAATTAGTAAAGATGGGTTGTTGGCTATTTGTAAATCTTCTTTGAATAAATGACTATTTGATTCCTTTGCCCATTTTTCAGTTGAGTTATTTGGTTTTGTTATTTTATTTGTTGATTTATTGGGGTTTCTAAATATTCTGAATATTCAGCCCTTATCCAATACATAATTTGCGAATATTTATTCCAGATTTCTTTTCACTCTGTAGATTTTTTTTTTTTTTTTTTACGGTACTGGGATAGAACCCAGGGGCATTCTAACTCCAAGCTATACCCCCAGCCCTATTTTTTATTCTTTATTTTAAAACAAGGTCTCACTGAGTTGCAAAGGGCCCCACTAAGTAGCCGAGGCTGTCTGCGAACCACAATCCTCCTGTCTGCGAACCACAATCCTCCTGTCTCAACCTCCCAAATGATGGGATTACAAGCATGTGCCATCACGCTCTGTTGTAGATTCTTTTGAACTGCAGGTTTCCAGTGCGTGTGGTGAGGGTGGAACCCAGGGGCTTTTCTACCTCCGGGCTACACTCCCAGACCTGTTTTATGCTTTATTTGGAAACAGGGTCTCACAAAGTTGCTGAGAGCCTCACTAAAAAGCTGAGACTGGCTTCAAACGTGTGTGATCCTCCTGTCTCAGCCTCCCAAGCGCTGGGTTACAAGCGTGCGCCACCATGCCCAGCTCCTTAAAATGTTTAATTAAGAAATAACGTTTAGATATTACCATCTTGGTGTATATAGTAGTCAGGACTATCGAGTGGTTTACAAGTCTGAACTGTTTCATTGAAGAGAAATGGGAAATACAGATGTGCTAAAAATTATATACTGAATGTATTAATCTAAAAATTATAGTGTTCAGTTATTTTCTTCATTTTTGTTATGTTGAAAATCTTAAAATGAAAATCAAGTATATGATTTATATATGTCTGATTATTAATAATAATATAAATGTGTTACTTTGTACTGGTTATCATTGAAAGAAATAAAAGGAGGTGCTGTAGCAGAATCCTGCCAGCTCCTTGCACAGGTAGGTTTTTAGGGTACAGGAAGCCAAATGAGCAATGTGTGGTGGCACTGCTCTGAACTGCTGCTGCCCCTACGTACTCTCCAGGACCTTGAGGATGACAGGCACTGTGCGTGAAAGGTGTCTAAACAGCTGAAGATCAGGTCTAATGTTCCTGAAAGCTTCAATGGAGGAAAACCTCAGACCTGCCTCCGATGGAGCAGGGACAGAGGACAACTCACCCCGACCTAAAGGAGGGACATAAGGGTGCATGCACAAGTGTTATGCTTTGTGAATAAACACTGAGTCTAAGGGCAGGAGAGACGTTTCCGGAGGGATCGGGGCAGACTCATCTACCTCGCAGTTTCAGGGCTACTGGATACCCACTCTGTTCTCCCATCGCCATCCTGCCTGTGCCCTCTCTCTGGTCCCTGATGCAACTCAGGGACTCAATACTCCAAGTTGTAGGCATTTGAAGTGCAATGTTACCAATGTATTCACTTCCAGCTACCAGTAGGGATTTGCTTGGGTCGGCTTTATGGTTCTGCCATAACTTCCAAATATTTAGCAACCGGTTTTACTGGCAGCCCTCAGAATTCAAGCTTCTATCCCTTTAAGACACAACCAAGGGCTGGGGTCGCTTAGAGACACTGAAAACAGTTTCCTAGCTCCAGTCCCAGAGCTCCTTGGACTTCCTCGAGATACTACAATACCGAGAGCCCTCCTGTACCCACTGCCAGTCGCTGCCTGCTGGGTTACGGATAATAACATTACCCAGGAAGGCTTCCGTTGAGCGGCAGTTCGATGATCCAATGAGAATCCAGGAAAGGGGCACTTCCGTGGGCGTTACCCTCTTGGGCGGGACTTCCGCCTCATTTCTCCGTGGCGTATCCCTTCCGGTGCAAATGCTGGCGTCCTCTGGCGTGCTTTTTGGCCTCTTGCCTGTCAGTTCTCGCCGTCGGTCCGCCCGTGTGCTTCATCCAGACTTAAGTGGCCGGCTGAGAAGGCGCCGGTGTGTCCGAGGAGAGGGGACCGCAACCTAGGAAGCTGGCGCGGACAGCAGTTGTTCCCCGCCCTCTGAGCCCTCAGCCCTGGCCGCGGCGCGGGGAGACCTGGTCCAAGTAAGCGCCGGGCCCTGCAGCGCAGGCGGCGTCCTCGGCGCTGGCGGTGGGGTCTGCGTCTCTGATCTGACCTGCGTGGGGCCGGGGTTGGGAGGACGGCAGGCGGAGGGCCGGTCCTGCAGGAGCTAGGGGGCGGCTGAGCTGGAGGACCTGGGGACTTAGGGTCCACTTATCACTGCAAGTAACAAAGTCTGAGACAGAGTCGTACCCGCAGCTGCAGCCCGAGGAGTTGTACCCTCATTCTTAGAGCCTTAGGAGCTGCGGAGAGTTCTCAGGAAGAAGGATACGAGCTGAGTTAGGATTTGAAAAATTGCCCCGAATTGCCTTAGGTGGGAGAACAATAGCATGAAGAAGAACTTTGAGGCAGAAGGAGCTTAAGCCCTCTTTCAAGGTCAGACAATTGGTAAGAGCTCGCTTCTAGAACTGAGGCTCAAAGCATAGACAGTGAACTTGAGGTTAGATATTTGTCTCTGGGTTTGGGCCCAGGTTACAGGAAAGGCCTGTGTAGGTCCAACACGCTATGGTCTGCCCTTTCCCACAGGTTCCCATGACCGCAGAAGTGCTTTTGGAACCCACACAGGCCAGTAGAGGGTGTACCATTCTCTCTCTTCTCCTCATCTCCCCCATCCACCTTTTCTCTGGATTTGTGGTTTTTGGGGACACTTCCTGGCCATTGTGTTTGGGAACTCTGGAGATTCACCAAGGTCGGGATCCTGTGTCCATGCTGGGAGGTTACGGGGAGGGGTTTCCAATTAGGGCCACCAATGGAAAGGATTGTGGAAGCTTGTCATGGGTACAGATATCAACATATGGAACTGCTTAAAGGTAAGATAGTGTTCAGGGAACTGCAGGCCTCTTTTTTTTCTTTCTGGTGGTAACAAACTCAGAGAGTAGGGAGGCAGGAGTCCGCTTGGAATTGCTACCTGTGAAGTCAACACATCTTTTCTGGAGGCAGTGGGAGTTTTGAGTCAGAGAGGGGAGGTTATGCTACTCACGTGTTAACAAGCTTTGTCTATTTGTAGAATGGAAAGCAATGAATGAACACCGTGGGTAATGGAAACATAAGGAGAGAGCAGGAGCTAGTGGCATCAGGGTCTGGTATCCCCTCAGAATTGAAGACTTGGGAGGAGGGTAGAAATGGGATTAAAGTGTGGAATTTTCATTTTGAGATGTTCATGGTTTCATCACTCCCTATCCTGCTAGGGCAGTGTGACCTTTGAAGATGTGTCTATTTCTCCTGGGAGGAATGGGATCGTCTTGATGAAGCCCAGAGACAGTTGTATCTGGATGTGATGCTGGAGAACTTGGCACTTACATCCTTCCTGTGTAAGTCCCTCACACCACCTCCCACCTGCACTGTGCTCTGGGCTAGACTCTGCCCATTTTATTTTTTTTAAGAACAGCTCTGTCCTTCTCAGATCTCAACCATGGACACTAATCCCAGTTCTCTGTGCCCTTAATGAATTCCTATTTCCCTCTCCTATTGCCACAATACCTGCTACTCTAAAGCCTTATGGGTAAGAATTAAGGATCAATAGTTTTGTAATAGCTTAATATAGGCCACCCACCTGTCTTCCTGACTGGCGTCTAAGTCAGTGATACTCAAGTTTTATGAATTTTTAATTATGGTAAAACATATATGACATATTTACTCTCTGAACCATTTTAAAGTGTATAGTTCATTGTCATTTAGTACATACATCTTTTTATGCAATCATTACTGCACAGCAAAGCTGAAATTCAGTACCCATTAGACAATAATGCTTCCCATCCTCTGGAAGCCATCATTCTCATTCTACTTTCTTTCTGTCTTTGACCACTCCCTGTAACATTAGTGTCTGTCCCTTTGTGTCTAGTTCATTTTACTTAGCGTAATATTTTCAAGGTTCATTGAGTTATGAGTCAGAATTTTCTTCCTTAAGACTAAATAATATTATACATATGTAGTACATTTTATTTATCCATTTATCCACTGGTGTATCCTTGTGTTGTTTGCACCTTTTGGCTGTTATGACTAATGCTGCTGTGAATTTGGGTATACAAATATCTTTTTATGTTCTTGCTTTAAATTCTTGGGTACATATACTCGAGATCCAACTGTTAGGTCATATAATCTGTTTTTAATTTTTTTGTGTGTTTAGTACTAGGGATTGAACCTAGAGACAGTCTACCTCTGAGCTATACCTCTAGCCCTCTTATTTTTTTATTTTGAAATGGGGTCTCACTAAGTTGCTGAATCTGGCCATAAACCTGGGATCCTCCTGTCTCAGCCTCCCAAGTACTAGGATTACAGGTATGTGCCACCATGCCCATCTCTGTTTTTAATTTTTTAAAGAACAGCTATAATGTTTTCCATTATATCTGTACCATTTACATCCTTACCAGTGCTACACATAGGTTACATTTTGTCCACATCCTTGCCAACTCTTGTTGTTTTGTTATTTTTGATCATAGCCCTCCAAATGGTGTGAGGTGCTATCTCATTGAGGTTATGATCTGCATTTCATTGTCAGTTAGTGATATTGAGCATCTTTTCATGTGCAAAGTGGCCGTTCATAGTAGCCATTTGAATTTTTTTTGGAGAATATATGTTTGAATTCTTTGGCTATTTTTAAATTGGATTTGTTATTATCTTTGAGTTTTAGAAATTCTCATGTTCTGGATTAGATATCCTCTGCATCATACAAGTGATTTGCAATTTTTTTTCCCTATTTCTGTGGATTGCCTTTTTTCTACTTATTGTGTCCTTTGATGTACAAGTTTTTTGTTTTGATGATGTCCCATTTGTTTTTCTTGTTCCAAGGAATCATCAACTAGTCTAATGTCCTGGATTATTTTTCCTCTATTTTCTTCTAAAAGTTTTATTGTTTTAGCTTTTACATTAGACTTTAGTTCCATTTTGTTTTGCTTTCTTTCTTTTTTCTTTCCTTTTTTTTTTTTTTTTGAGATGGGATTTTGCTTTGGTGCCCATGCTAAACTTGGATTTGTAGGCTCCAAGCGATCTTGTCTCAGCTTCTCAAGTACTAGGACTATAGGAGAATGCCATCATGCCAAACTTGGTTCATTTCAAGTTAAATTTTGTATATGATTTTAAGTAAAGGTTCAATGCATATGTTTGTTCACTTTCCTAGCATGTGTTGAAATCTGCCCTTGACTATTGAATTTTCTATATCCCTTATTAAAGTTATTGGCCAATTATTTGAGAGTTTATTTCTAGGCTCTTATTCCATTGATTTATATTTGTCTTTATGAAAATAATTTTTTTTAATTTAGGTACTGGGGATTGAACCCAGGGGCCTGCTACCTCTATATTGCCATACTATGTTATTTTTTATTTTGAAACAGAATCTCTCTAGTTTGCTCAAGTCTTGCTAAATTGCTAGGGCTGTCCTTGAACCTGCCATCCTAAGATGCTTCCTAAGAACTAGGATTACAGGAATGAGTTACCATGCCCAGCTGAGTCCTTCAACTATGATCTCCTTGAAGATTGTTTTAGCTATTCAATGATCTTTAATAATCCATGTCAATTTTGGGGTGAATTTTCTATTTCTGAAAATTAAATGCCATTAGAATTTTGATACATATTGCATTCAATTTGTAGGTCCCTTTGGGGTAACATATACTTTTAAATTTTTTTTTATGGTGCTCGGGATTGAACACCTATGCCCCTAGTCCTATTTTTTTATTATTTATGTTTAATCAGGGTCTTGCTAAATTGCAAAGGACCTCACTAAGTAGCTGAGGCTGGCTGTGAACATGCGATCCTCTTGTCTCAGCCTCCCAAATATTGGGATTGCAAGCATGTGCCACCATGCCCAGATTTTTTTTTTTTATGTTGGTATTGGGAATTGTACGTACCTCTAAGCTACAAGCCCCCTTTTTAAACATTATTTTTAAACAGGTTCTCATAAGTTGCTAAGAGTTTCACTAAGTTCCTGAGGTTTGTCTCCAAATTGGAATCCTCCTATTTTAGCTTCCCAAGTACTGGGATTACAGGCATGTGCTACCACGCCTGGCTAATATAGACATCTTAATTCATGAACATGTGAATCTTTTCATTTATTATTATTCTTTATTTTACTATACAAGTCTTCTGTAGTTCCAACATTTCTATTTTTGGCCCTTTTTGAAAACTAAAAGTGTGAGATGTTGGGGGTCATCTTAACCCACCATTTCAGAATCACCATTTTGGACTTCAGAGACTAGGGAGTGAATGTTTCAGAAAGAATAGGGGGTCATCAATGTCCAATTAACATGAACTATGTACATGGTAAAGCTGGTTCAAAATGGTGACTTCATTGCGTGGGTTAACTAAAATTTGAATTTGCCAAGTGCCTATGTAATTATTTTGGAAATCCTGTAAATATTTGGCATTCTGAACTGAGTGGTGGAGGGCCATGGCTGCAGTAGAGGCAGAGGTAAGAATTCCAGCCAGAGTCACGATGCCTGCAATCAACCACCAGATATATCTTTTGGTTCTTTTCCTTAAGTGTGATAATAATTCCTGCATAAATGCTGCTGTACAAGGTAGCTAAGGGCTCTTCAAGTGTAACTGGTATTCACATGGTACAGATCTTATTAAAATAATCCATGCCAATGACATTGTCTCAAACGATATTTTTATAGTAAGCTAGACCCTACAGCTTGATTAAAACCATCTGAAAGTTCTCTGTGGGGTCTCCAGTCAATAACCGTTCTCTGCTATAATCATTTTTCAAGGATGGGTTGTATATTCTGACCTTATTAACAGTTCATCTGATAGAGCCCACTCTCTCCTCTGGGCACACAAATGCCTCGTAGTTAATTATGTGGCATTATCCTGTTGCCAGGCAGCAGAACTGAAACCAGTAAGAAAAATTTAATTATCTCTTTTGATTTCCTTTTTAGGTACTTAGGCTAGCTAAGTCTGTCTTCTAGATCTAAAACATTCTGTAATATTCCATGAAACACACAAAGGAACCCATCTAGATTTTCTTGTAAGATTATACTCTATTGAGAACTATCCTTTGCTAAGAAGCAGTTTTGGCAAATATGCAGTATTGTTTAAGTAAGTGGTTCCTGGTGTTTTAGCTTGTGATTAGCTCAGTCTATCCAATTTTGGATCTCCCCTCCACCCTGCAGGGTATGTTTTATCTTCTGAGGTAGCCTCAGTGAGCTGGTAGCCTCAGTGAGCCGAGCCTGGTGGCACACACCTGTAATCCAAGTATTTGGGATTACATTTGAGGACAGCCTCAGCTACTACTTAGTGAGGCCCTTTGCAACTCAATGAGACCCTGTTTCAAAATAAAAAATAGGGCTGGAGGTGTAGCTACAAAGTAGAATGCCCCTGAATTCCATTCCCAGTACCACAAAAAAAGCCTCAGTGAGCCCACACTTAATCACCACAGCCCCCCTCCCCACCCAAGATGCTAAGTAAACAAAGGATCCATAAGGAGGGGCAAGGTCAGAGACCACCTAGCCACTCCCCATGATGTGGGAACTTGAGGATTATGAGAAGGGCCAGATCTCCACCCAGGCTGTGAAAAAGGAAAAACAGAAAAAAACCCATAGATACTCTGTATATTGCCTTTGAACATGTATCCCACTTTTTCTAATAAAACCTCTGAAATTATTTTCTGCCACATAAGCCAAGAACCCTAGGAATTAGGATGTTTTCCCCTGACAGTATTAAACGTAATATATAATATATACTGTGTAAAGAGATCACTTATTGATTACTTTGCATGTATATAAAACCCATCTATTTAGTGTTCTGGGTCATTATGAACTCTCTAGATAAACTTCAGATGCACAGCACATTTAACCCTCCATTGTATACATACCTGTAGTCACAGATATACCGGGTGTTATAATCTTCTGCTTGACAGAACACACCCCTGCTTAAGCAAACAGCAAAGTACAGTATATTGATGTGATCTATGAGATGATTTATTCCCCATGTTATCCAACCTAAAAAGCAATTATATCTCTTTCAAACTGGTCACGATCTTGGCGGTTAAAGGAGTGCAAGTGACTCACTGACATTGAGTGTCACTTATATTGGGCTCTAGTGGATGCTATTGTTCCATAGTCCTGCCAGGGTAGGTTGCTATTTTGGGAAGCTTCCTGAAAGTTATTTTGTGGTTCCTCCCACAAAAGGTCCCTGCTCAAGGTAGCTTTCTAACAGTAGTCTTTTTGCATGACAGTGACACAAAGCCTAATATAATTTAAGATAATTTAATAATTGGGGGGGTCAGGGAGGAGATAGCTTAGAATTCTCCTGCCATTCTGTAGCCAGGGCCTTTCTTTTTATAAGGGTTCAAACAAAGCAAACAGGAAGAAGATCACAAGTTAATACCAGAGAATGGCAATTACCAATTGAGACCAGCAAGTGGAAATCACAAGCACAAGTTAAGACTAGGAGTGGCAAGGTGAACATTTCAGGGAGAATAGGAGGTCATCACTGCCCACCTTTTGGTCTCATCCAGTCCAAGGAAAGCTTGTCTCTGTGCAGACAATTTCTACTTAGCTGGTACTATGTATATATGGCTAAGCTGGTCCAAAATGGTGACCTCATTATGTGGGTTAAGATGACCCCAACACTTTATGATTATTAAATCTAGATGTTTTATTGTACTATTTAGGTCCCTTATTTTCTTACCTTTTCTCTACTTGTCTGTTATTGAGATTGGGTACTGATGTCTTCCATCCTTATTGTAAAACTTCTCCCTTCATTTCAGCTAATTCCTGCTTCATGTGTTTTAATAGTCTGTTGTCAAGTGCATAAATGAATGTTTGTCTTTAATCTCATTTTTTAAAATTTGAAGTCTGTATTATTTGAAATTAGGATAGCCAACCTTGTTGTCTTTGGCTACTACTTACATGGAATAGCTATTTCTAAGTTGTCACTTTCAATTTATTTGTGTCTTTGGATTTAAACTGAGTTTCTTATAGACAGCTTATAGTTGGATCATGTTTTTTGTCTCCCTTGACCCCCTCCCCTGCTAGTCTCTGACTTTTTTTTTGAGAGAGTTTAATCCATTTCAATTCAGAATAATCATCAATAAGGAGGGATTAGCTTCTATTACTTTGCTATTATTTTTCTGTATGCTATATAGTTGTTTTGTCCTTAATTTTCTGCATTACTACTTTGTATTCAGTTGATCTTTCTAGAATTTTTTCTTTTCTTTTTCTGTGTGGCCCAATCTGGTTTTTTTTTTTTTTTTTTTTTTTTTTTTTTTTACCTGTGGGATGTACTCCTAGCCCTATTTTATTTGGAAACAGGGCCTTGCTAAGTTGATGAGAGTCTTACTAACTTGCTGAGGCTGTCTTTGAACCTACAATCCTCTTGTTCTAGCCTACTAAAGTACTGGGATTGCAAGGCATGTGCCAGCTTGCCTTAATAATTGGGGGGTCAGGGAGGAGATACATATCTATAGATCATCCTTGCCTAGCTGAGGATGGAACTTCCTAATTCCTGTCATTCCTTTGTGTACTTTTTAGAGCCACTTTTTGTAGTTACCATTGGGACTACATTTAATAGTATTCCGTGTGAATTTTTACTATCTTAACTTCCCTACCTGTGTTCTGTTGTGTACTGAATTGTTCTGGGCCAGTGTTAGTGGCTCATTTACTCTACCCTTCTCTTAGGACTCACATCATCCTGCTTCCATGCTGTTCCTCAACTGGGATTGGGGAAGAGTCTCCCATGCTTCACAGGATGTTTATTTTCTCAACCTTACTAAGATGGGCCCAGAGAAGGCCTGGCCAATAGGAGGGCATGACATTAGGGCTGTGTTGAAATCATACTAGGAACTTGTTCTGTTTGATCTGTGATAGATGTCATTGCCAGTGGAAATTCATATTTATGTTCCCTTTCCACTCTCAACAATTTACCAAGTTATAATTTCTACTACTTGTCATTTTTATTCTGACTTTCAGTCCAGAGTAAATCCCTACTTCTTTGGACACTCTGTCTTACCTTCTCTTCATACCTCTTTATGTGTATTTTCTAATGTCATATACTGAAGTATAAGTATGCCTTTTTTTTTTCTTCTTTTTTGTTTTGGTGGTACGGGGATTGAACTCTTGGGTATTTGACCACTGAGCAACACCCCCATCTCATTTTTTACTTGAGTCCTGCTAGGTTGCTGGTGGCTTTGATAAATTGCCGAGGCTACCTTTGAACTTACTGTCTTCTTGTCTCAGTATCTCAAATACTGGGATTAAAGGGATGCACCAATGCCCAACTACATTCACCTTTTAATAGTTCCTGAACATCAGTTACTATTCCAGTCAGATTGTTCTGGGCCTCAGTATATCTCATATATATTGAGATATATTGAATACATCATCTTGCTAGAAGCTATTAACAAAGGGATGAATTTTAGAACATGCCTTATAGCCTTTATGTGCTGTTACTTTTAAGGCCTAGTCCATTCTTTAACATTAGGTGCCCAACAATGTAGACCAGCTTCTTCCTCAAACTGACTCCCACTTTTCATAAACACAGTTGCATGGACTGGTTGTTTGGTCTATTATATGTACATTTGTAATTGTGTTGCCCCTCCTAATAAAGAAAACATGTGCTTCACCACCACTCTGATTTCAGGTTGTTCGTGTGGAGCAGAGAATGAGGTGGCACCTTCTCAATGAAGCCTTACTGTAGGATTGTCACGTATCAAGATTTCCAGAGAAGGTTCATCTTCTCAGAATGCCTACCCCTGGGAAATATGTGGTCTGGTCATGGGAGGAAATTTGCACTTGGATGAACACTGTAGAACACATCATGCACAGAAATCATACACATGTGGAAAACAGTTGTACTTCACTAGAAATCTTTCTCGGCATCAGAAGCAGCACATTGAAGAGGTGCCCTCAAAAGTGATGTGAACAGAGCCTCATTTTTATAGAGCTGCATGGACCATGTGTTACAGAAGCCCTTTACTTGCAAGGAAGTTGGGAAGCCCTTCCTGGCCAGCATGGAATTTCCTCATCAACAGACCACTCTCCTAGGGGAGAAAACAAATGACAGTAAAGAGTGTGGGGTGGCCTTTCACTGTGGAAAAATTCATCACAGCAGGGGAGAATGCAAGACAACCTAGAGCCTCACACACACACTTGTTCAAGACCAAGGAGCCCTCACTAGGGAACGGACGTTTGAGTGCAGCATAGGTAGGAAAGCTTGTATATGAAAATGTAATATTGTTCAGCACCCAAAAGTCCATGGTGAAGACAGGCTGTATGAGTGCAACGAATGTGCAAAGCTCTTTACCTACTACTCCAACTTTCATATACACCAGAGAGTTAACTCTGGAGAAAGGCCTCATGTGTGCAGTGAGTATGGAAAATCCTTCAGCCAAAGCTCTGGCCTGATTTGCCAGCAGACAGTTTACACTGGGGAAAGACCTTATGAATGCAACAAATGTGGGAAGACCTTTAAGTTAATCTCTAGTTTCATTTCACATAAGAAAATCCACACAGGGAAAAGGCATTATGTGTGTGATGAATGTGGGAAAGTGCTTAGCCGTAGCTTCAACCTTATGAACCATCTGAGAGTTCACAGTGGAGAAAGGGCTCATGAATGCAGGGAATGTAGGAAATTATTCAGTCAACATTCAGAACAGATCCAACACCAGAAACTTCACACTGGGAAAAGGCTTTATGAGTACAGTGAGTGTGGGAAATCCTATAGTCAAAGCAGCATCCTGATTTATCTCAGGAGTCTTGATATAGGGGGAAGATTTAATGAGTTCAATGAATGTGGAAAGTCCTTTAAACAAAATTCCATGCTTATTTCACATCGCAAAGTCCACACAAGGGAAAGGCCTTATATATGTAGGGAATGCGGAAAAGCCTTTAACCAGAGTTCCAACCTTAAGAACCACCAGAGAGTTCACACTGGAGAAAGGCCTATTGAATGCAATGAATGTGGGAAATCCTTTATCTACAAAGCTAACCTCATTAAACACCTGAGGGTTCACACTGGAGAAAGGCCTCATGAGTGTAGTGAGTGTGGGAAATCCTTCAGCCAAAGTGCCACACTGATTCGCCACTGAAGAATTCACACTGGGGAAAGACCTTATGAGTGTACTGAATGTGGGAAATCCTTTAAACAAAGCTCCATCCTCATTTCACATCACAAAGTCCACACAGGGGAAAGGCCTTATGTATGTGAGGAATGTGGAAAAGCCTTTAGCCAGAGTTCTAACCTTAAGAACCACCAGAGAGTTCACACTGGAGAAAAGCCTATTGAATACAATGAATGTGGGAAATCCTTTACCTGCAAAACTAACCTCATTAACCACTTGAGGGTTCACACTGGAGAAAGACCTCATGAGTGCAGTGAGTGTGGGAAATCCTTCAGCCAAAGTGCCTCACTGGTTCGCCACAGGAGAGTTCACACTGGGGAAAGACTTATGAGTGTACTGGGAAATCCTTTAAACAAAGCTCCATCCTCATTTCACATCAGAAAGTCCACACAAGGGAAAGGCCTTATGTTTGTAGGGAATGTGGGAAATCGTTTAGCCATTGCTCCAACCTTAGGACTCACCAGAGAGTTCACACTGGAAAAAGGCCTATTGAATGCAAATATAATGTGGAAAATCCATTAGCTGCAAAGCTAACCTCACTCAACACCTGAGGTTTCACACTGAAGAGAGGCTTTATGAGTGCAACAAGTGTGGGAAATTCTTCTGCTGAAGGTCCAGCCTGAATGGCCACCTGAAGCTCACACTGACGAGAGACCTTATGAATGCAGTAAATGTGGGAAGTCCTTTAAGCAAATCTGTGGTCTCCTTTTGTATCAGAAAATCCAGACGGGAGTAAAGTCTTATGTATGTGAGGAATGTGGGGAATCATTTAGCCAGAGATCCAACTTTAAGAAATACCAGGGAGTTCACACTGGAGAAAGGCCTTTTGAATGCCATGAATGTGGAAAATCCTTCACCTGCAAAGCTAATCTCACTAAACACCTGAGGACTCATGTTGTTAATGCAGAGAATATGAGAAATCTTTTAAAGTTTTAGCCACATTCAACACCAGAGAATGGAAAAAAGCTTTGAGTGCTGTGAAATCCTTGGCTCCAAATCTGTTGCCATTCAACATCAGAAAGTTTATATTGGAGAAAGGCCTTAGCTATGGATGGAACATACACTTTAATTTTAGTGAAATTATTCACGAGGAGAGTACTTGTGAGACCTGTTTATCTCAATTGGACCCCTAACATGTGAAGATACATAGCAGGTAGATTTCCCTGTGTTCCAGGTATTTGGAAGCTTCAAGGAGCTATGTTACATTTCCTGACCTGTGTGTGGCCCTTCCCATTTTTGTCACTGGCAGTTTCTGTGGCAGAAGCTATTGTATTTCACATGCCAAGTCCAATAGTATGCATCAGCCCCACCCTAGTGTGTCCAAGGAAGCAAACTTCTATATTCTCCCATTTGCTGGAGGAAATGAGTTGTCTGAGCCTTCATTCCCTTTTCTCTGACATGCTAGGGCATGAACTTGACTCAGTTTTGTATTGGTGAGAGCATTTGGTATAGCTTGTCAAAAGGGGCCATCTTTTAAGAACAAATTTCTTTAGACACTCTGGATTTTTCCAGCCTCCAAGACACCAATGTAGAAACTATCTTCCTCACATTGTTTGGGTTTTTATAAGTTTTTTATACCTGTTTAAGGTAGCTGTAAATTTGGAATTCTATTCACTGTGTGAGATCACTGAAAACAAAATTGTCCCCATTACATTACAGGGTAAATAGCATTTTTGCAGTGGCGGGGTCACAAATTATGTGCATTCTAGAGAGCAGCATAATGAAAGAATATAGCTCTCTTTCCTGACTTTACTTAATTTGAAATGTTGCCCAAGACCTCCTAGGAAAGACTAGGGTTTTATAGTACTATGTTATGAAATGAATGCCAGAAATTTTGTGGGTGGGGACACCCTCAGGAGGCACGAATTTCCTCTAGTGCTTATGGGAACAATGTGAATTATGTTCTTGTTTCTTTGTTCACAGAGGCTCTCACATAATGCCTACCTTTCAAGGCAATATCTAAGTCCTGCAAAGGCGTTTAGTGCCCTGATTCCTATAATTGAGTAAGCTTGTACATTATAAGTTTACAGAGGCCAGAGGGAAGCCTAGTTGATTCAGAAACGGAGTGGAAGAGACTTCAGCACATGAGAGAAAATTTGCTCCTTGTAAGATGTTCTAGACCAATGTGTACAAAATCTCCCTGGATTTCGAAAGATGTGTATCTACATTAGCTGAGGTCATTGCCAGTAAAATGAGCTAAAGGTTTTGCATATTCATTTCCAGAAGCCTCTCTGATGTTCACCTAAAGGTCATTCATTGCTTTATCTGCCTGGAAAACAGAGAAGAGAGAGTTTTTTTTTTTTTTTTTTTACCCTAGCAGCATAGTTTTTTGACCCATCCATCATCCTGTGTAGAAACAAACTTCATTGTTCAATATTTGGAGTTAAATGGTGTTACCAAACCCAGTAACACTATGAAAGCATCATTATAATTACTATAGTTAATATACTGGTCACCCTGAATTTACCCCACCCACCCCAATATCTCCTCTTTTAACACTATTGTACTGGAGATAGAGTTTCAGCATGAAATGTCTTAGAAAACACATTCAATTTACTGCACTACCTTAGGAAAGACTGTAAGGAAAGCACTGAACAAGATGGGCACACACTGTGGATTTATTTACTTAATTATACATCTCTTTCAGAACAGACTAGTGTTCTGGTTTCTGTATGGGCTGTGTTACACCACACAATCCTGGTATTGAAAAATTGCCCTGACCCTTGGATGAGAACTAAGATACTTCAGTAGGTGGCAGGACTTTTCCAGACTTTGGGATCCACCTATATATAGTAGTAGCACTCTCAGGAGAGGACGTTTCAAAATAAAGGTAAAATTATGTCTTATTTCAGAAGGGAAACAAAATGAAAGAGCTGATTGCTGGCAATCCAATACCCAAAGTATTAAAGGAAATTTGAGGCAGGGATGAACTAGAGGTCGAAGTTTGAAGTTCTCAAACAGTAGAAGAAATAGAAACCATATGAGTTAATATAAAAATATTCATTACACATGTGGTGGTGCATGCTTGTAATCTCAGTATTTGGGAGGCTGAGATAGGAGGATTATGGGTTCATTGCCCACCTCAGCTACTTGGGCCCTTTGAGACTTTGTAAGACTCTGTTTCAAAATAAAGAATAATAGGGCTGGGGATGTAGCACAGAGATAAGAGTATCCCTGGGTTCAATCCCCAGTACTGCAAAAAGAAATCATAAGATAATTGATAACCTAAAGCACAAACAGTAAAGCACAAATAGTCATGAGGTTGAAATTATATGCAGCTGTAAAGTGAGTTACAGTAGGAAATAGAACATTAGAAAAGAAAGTATACTGCTGCACATTTCTAATGCTCAGTTTATATAATATCTGCTGTTAAGTTGAATGTATATTATAAACCTTATATAAAGAATATTAACCCGAGCATAGTGGTGCATGCTTGTAATCCCAGTACTTGGGACAGGAGGATCTCAGGTTTGTGGCCAGCCTCTGCTACTTAGTGAAAACCTCCACAACATGAGACATAACAAAGAACAAAGCTGGGTGTGGTGGCACATGACTGTAATCCCTGTATTTGGGAGGCTATGACAGGAGGATCACAGGTTTGAGGACTGCCTCAGCTAACAGTGAGACATCAACCTAGTGAGACCCTGTTTCCAAATAAATAAAATCGGGCTGGGGCTATAGCTTAGAGGTAAAGTGCTCCTGGGTTCAATCCCCAGTACCACAAAATAAAGAATGAAAAATAGAGTTGGGGGTGTAGCTTGGTGGTAGATGCCCCTGGGTTCAATCCCCAGTACTATTAAAAAAAAAAAAAAAACTTTAAACCCTAACCTAGTGCAATTTATCAGGAATGAAAGGATTTAATTATCAATCTTAATATAAAAGTAGGGTAATATTACAGTTGTGAGATTTAATAGAATAGAAATTAGTATTATCAAAATTTTATCTAATAATTCTATGAAGCTCAGTTTATGTAAGATTTTAATAAAAAAGTCAATAATGCCAATGTTGCAAAAGTATTTCATCTTACATGACTAGTATAACAGTGCTGATGCTAATGAACAGAAAAAGTGGGATTAAGAAAATGGATAAATATAAGTCACAAATAGTGATTGTCCTTAAATGCAATATTAATAAACAACTATTTATGAATAGCATTTTATCCATGCTATATCAATATCAGAAAAACAAGATATTTAGATTTTAGTGAACTTAGAGATATAATTACCCCAACTAATAGACTGAATATAAAGTATTATGAAAATTCCCTCAAAAGCAAGTAACTCTTTTGGGGGGGAATATGGTCAAAAACTCTTAATAATAAAACTTCCTGGCAAACTGGGAATCGGAGTCAAATGAGAAAACTGTAGAAAAGAGAAATTGGAACACAGTCATGTACATTGTTCTAAAATGCTGGGAACTCAGCCTGGCGTGGTGGCGAGTGCTTGTAATCCCAGCACTTGGAAGACTGAGATGGAAAGATTGTACAGGTTTGAAGCCAACCTCAGCTACTTAAGTGAGGACCTCTGCAACTTAGTGAGACCCTGTTTCAAAATAAAGAATAAAAAAATAGGCAGGGGGTAGCTTGGAGATCAAATGCCCCTAGGTTCAATCCCCAGACCTGCGGGGAGGGGGTGCTGGGAACTCTGGGTGCCAGGGAAAGAGGTCGGTTCACATAAATACCAAATACTGGCCCTTAGATCTGGTGACACATTGTTGGGTTCAGTTCTTATCAGTTCTCATACAAAATCAATAGACTAAATCAATAGACTAAATCAATACCAAAATTACATTTGATATATATGCAGAATTTCTTCACTATCCAGACTTGCCTAGAATTCTACTTGTATAGAATTACATAAGGAAACATAAGTATAAATGAGGCAGATGATTTGCTTTATCTGAATTTGTGAAATGATCAAAACCAAAATGGGGTGAGTTTGTGTGTGTGTGCGTGCATGTATAGAAGTGTGTTTGCATTTTATATCAGAGTAGAGGTTGTCTCTCTTAATAGAGCAATCTATTAGAGAAGACAAGTGGGGATTTTTGGCATTATGGAATTTTTCTCTATATGAGATGTGAGTTACATAGAGAAATGCATTTTCTAATGTCTTCTAATAAAGTTTGCACATTTTCCTTAATACTAACATTAATAAAGGCTTGAACTCTGGTTAGTGTTTTTTGCCTGTATCATGGTATGTGTAGCACTTTTGAACCTGATTTCTTAATAATTGAGGAACCTAGAAAGCACAGCTTACCAGAAGCAATGAACCCATCTAAGGCCTGGACCATAGTTTCCCATTCTGATCTTTCAGTAAAGTGAAGTAAAATTCTTTGGAGAAAAGACTGATTCCTGCTCAGGGCAAGAAAGTTACATCATAAGCTGGGTGTGGTGGTGCATGCTTGTAATCCCAGCATTTGGGAGGATGAGACAGGAGGATTCAGGTTCATGGACAACCTCAGCTACTACTTAGGCCTTTTGCAACTCAGTGAGACCCTGTTTCAAAATAAAGACTTAAAAAAAAATTGGGGCTGGGGGTGTAGCTCAGAGGTAGAACGTTTTTAGGTTTCATCTCCAGTACCATAAAAAAAAGTTACATGATGGGCTTGGAATGTCTTGTCTTACTGGAAGAACATGGTGAAAGAGCAATGGTGATATGGTGAAAGGGTAGAACAAACAACTTGAAGAAGCTCCCACAGGTTGGTCTAAGGAGACAGGAGTGTCAGAGTCAATGATAATTGGAGACAGCAATGAGATGTCCAAAAGTCTAATAATCTTTACAGATAAGAATGAGTGATTGAAACTGGGCATGATTGTCCATGTCTATAATCTCAGTACTAGGGAGGCTGAAACAGGAAGCTCAAAGGTTTTCGGCCACCCTAACCAATTTAGGGAAACTGATTTTAAATAAAAAATGGTTAGGGATGTGTAGCTCAGAGGTAGTATTCCCCTAGGTTCAATCCCTACTATAAAAGAGAGGGAAAAAGGTAGGTGTGGTGGTGCATGCCTATATCCCAGTACTTGGAAGGCTGAGACAGGAAGATTGCAGGTTTAAGTCCAGATAAGCAACTTAAGAGACCCTGTTTCAAAATGAAAACTAAAAGGGCTGGGGTGTAGCTCAGAGGTTGAATCTCCCTGAATTCAATCTTTAGGGCAAAAAGGAAAGAAAAGAGTGATTGAAAGAATGAATGCTGAGGGGATAGGAAATCTCACAGTGAAGTTTCAACTATTAAGTAGAGATTGAGAGAAAATCACCAGTGGTGGCTAAAACCAGTGGGAAAGGACTATTGTAGATCAGAATACACAGTTCTAAATATTTCTAGACCATTTATTTAAGGGAAAAATAAAGTAAAAAAAACCTTGAAAAAATAAAAGTGGCCCAAATTAAGTAATAATAATAAAAAAGACATCACATTCCTCCAGTTACAATGCCCAGCTGGAGCCACAGTATCATTTTGCCAGTGTCTAGTGCACTGGAGACCCAAGGGAAAAGCCATATTGAATACAGGACACAGGGGATGCAAGTTTTCATGTACAACTGCATGTTTTATTGAGAGAGCAATCAGACTTTTATAGAGAAAGCTTCTATGTGTTACATTGACGAATTAGCTATTTCAGACATTACAAGGCTATCTTAAAGCAACAATGGATGTGTGTAAGTAAAGCCAAAGGACTAATCTCAAACTTAAAGCAACTCTTTGTTTTACAAATAGAAGCAAGGAACACCTGTGACCGCTTGTAAAATCTCAAGCTGTATATCATACCAATAAGTTTTCTGAAATGTCTAGACTGGGGAGGACTTGTAAAGAGGCTGGAGCCGCTTCCTGACCTTCAAGGGAACTTGGCAAAACTTGTAGCTCACTGATTGGAGGAAGTATGCTTGCCTCCCAGCCTGGCATTCCAAGCTGCTCCTCAGGAGCTGAAGTTGCTTCGTTAACCCTTTTAGAAGGAGCTAGCATCTCAGTACTCTCACATCACTTCTATGGTTTTTGTGGAAAATATTTATTTATTTATTTACTTATTTATTTATTTTTGCGGTACTAGGAATGAAACCCAGGGGGATTCTACCTTCAAGCTATACCCCCAGCACTATTCTTTATTTTGAAACAAGGTCTCACTGAGCTGTCCTCACTTAGTAGCTGAGGCTGTGAACCACAATCCTCCTGTCTCAGCCTCCCAAATGCTGGAATTACAGACGTACACCACCACACCGGCTGTGAGAAATATATATATATATAGTGGTACTGGGGTTCCTGGAAACCCTTCTACCTCTTGTCTACACTCCCAGACCTATTTTTTTTTTTAATTTTAAATTTGGAAACAGAGTGTCTTAAGCCAGAGAGGCTGGCTTCAAACCTGCGTGATCCTCCTGTCTCCGCCTCCCAAGCGCAGGGATTACAAGCGTGCGCCACCACACCCAGCCTTGGAAAATATTTTTTAAAACCTTTTTCTTCTATGGTTTCAGTGGAAAATATATATATATATTTTTTTGGTGGTACTGGGGTTCCTGGAAGCCCTTCTATCTTCGGGCTACACTCCCAGACCTATTTTTACATTTTTATTTGGAAACAGGGTCTCCTAAGCCAGCGCGCGCGGCTAGCTTCGAACCTGCGCGATCCTCCTGTCTCTGCCTCCCAAGCGCGGGGATTACAAGCGTGCGCCACCACGCCCGGCTCGGTGGAAAATATTTTTAAAATATTTTTTAAATGGCAATGCTTTTAGTTGTTAATATTTTACTGTGTCACTGGGGATTGAGCCCAGGAGCATAATACCTCTGAGCTACATCATCAACACTATTTTATTTTTAAATGGCCTCGCCAAGTTTGAAGGGCCTCACTATATTGCTGAAACTGGCTGAAAGCCTGCAGTCCTCTTGTTTTAGCCTCCTGAGTACTGGAATTACAAGCATGCACTGCCACATCCATCTTGTTTTATTATTTAGCATATACTTTCATTGGTGCATGTTCAAAATATTGAACTAATCTTTTGGAATCACACACAGAGAAATATTTTACAAAATAATTGGTGTGGAATATTTGGAAAAAATGACAATTCCAAGACACCAAATGAAAGGCTGAGGCTATTAATCAGAGGAAGAAGACATGGAAACTACATGGCAACTAAATGCAATATGTGGATTTGTCTTTGGTCCTGCACAAGGAAAATACAGTTCTGGGTCCAGTGATGGCAATATGTTACATCTTGTTTAAATAATATATTTGGGCCTATATTAAACTTCCAGATATTTGGCCAGGCATGGTGGTACATGCTTGTAATCCCAGCATTTGGGAGGCTGAGACTGGAGGATCGCGGTTCAGACAGCCTCATCTACTTAGTGAGATCCTTTGCAACTCAGTGATTCAAACTAAATAAAAAATAGGGCTGGGTGTGTAGCTCGGAGGTAGAATGCCCCTGAGTTCCATCCCTGGTACCGCAAAAAAAAAAATCCAAATATTTATAATAGTACTGCCATTCTATAAGAATACTGTGATCTTTTAAATTGTACACTGAAGTATTTCCAAATTATACTGAAATTGTTCATAGAAATTGTTATATGTATAAACTGTACATATGCATGGGTATGATACACCCATACATGTATGTGAAGAAAGAAGGAAAGAAAGAATAGAATAAATGCAGCAAATGATAAACAATTACTAAAAATTTAGGTGTATATTTTTATTTTTACAACTTCTGTAAATTTGAAAGATACAACTTAAATATAAAATGTAATATGCATTTCACTCTATCATAGAAAAATGAAATCATCTCAGACTAATAAAAATATTATTGTTGGCTATTTGTATATCTTCTTTGGAGAAATGACTAGTTGAGTTATTTGGGTTTGTTGTTTTATTTGTTGAGTCATTGGTTTTCCTAATATATTCTGAATATTAAGCTCTTATCAATACATAATTTGTGAATATTTATTCCTATTCTCTAGATTCCCTTTCAATCTGTAGATTCTTTTAAACTACAGTTTTTCAGTTGATACAATCTCATTTGCCTATTTTGTTTTAGTTTATGATTCTCTTCATATGCTATCTAACCCAATCAAAATGAGAAGTAGAAAGGTTGTTGCCAGTGGCTGGGGAGAGGAAAGGAGTTAGTGTATAATAGAAAGCTTCAGTCTTGCAAATACAAACATTTTAACATCTTTTGTATAACAATGTAAATAAACATCACCACTTAACTGTTTACTTAATATTATGGTGAATTTAATGATATTTCTGTAAGGTCAATTAAAATTAAGTAACATTTTTTAAATTAATAAAATAACTATATAATATGACCCATTATATATATTTTAAAACATGTCAGAAATATAAGACATCTTCAAATTACTAATACATATCTATCAAATAGAAAGAGAAACTATAGTATATTTGCCCAATTAGTCACATCTCACCTAAGTTCAGGCATGAAAGAAGGGCTATGTATGTATGTTTATCTCTAAACATTAGCTTATAAGTGCTATTGTAGATTATGATAAGAAAAACATGCATGAATGGGAAAGAAATCCCTAGGTCCTCACTGATTAAAGCATTTCTTGAAACAGCATTATCAGGGAGGGTCCTACTGTGAACATCCTGCTCCTGTGTGACCCTCCCTGCACCCACACCTCACTGCAGATGCATCCTGATCATTTCTCTTCTCTGAGGGACCATCACCCTCTGGTGATGTGCTGCGTAGCCTCGTAACTTGTGTTATGACTTATAGTCTTTTCCCCCCAACCAGAGTAGACATTCCATGGGGCAAGATTATTTAATATCTTCTGTATGGATTTATCATAGAAAAGTGCCTGACCTGCCTGGATTATGAAGTACATATTTCTTGATTCATGAATAATATGCTCCAATGATACCCTTCTGTATTTAAAGCCCTCTGGCTGCACTTCCCAGCTTTTTACATTTATTGTCCTCCCTTTACTTTCTGTATTATCAGGGTTCTTGGGAGCAAAGTTAATCATAGTTTGAAGCCTAAATTGTCAAGATGATGAAAAGCCCAGCAGAGCCAAGTGCTCAGCCTCCTGTCTCACACAGTAGATCCCCATGCCTTCAACTCAACTTCCTGGGGATAACTGCTCCCTTATTTCAATGTGAGGTCTCACTCATGTGTTTCTACCCATCCTGCTGGGTATCTTCATTCATTCTGGTGAATACTTTCAGATACTTGCAAAGCCCACAGACATTTTTTTACAGGTAATTTCCAGTCCCCATGCAGTCTATCACTGCACTCACAGATGATATGACAGTCACTTCCCAGCAGGGCGTGAGGTCATGGAGCCCAAACCTTTATCACACCTCTCATTTTCATACCTGTAGAACACTGCCCAAGTTTTTGTTACCTAGACAGCAAATTCCAGTCAGGTGGGTAGTTTTGCTCTTCAGATGACTATCAGGTTCTGAAAAGGACTGCACCCCCCAATCCAGTAATGTATATATAGAAACAGCTGTGTATTGGGGGATTGCAACCTAAAATTATGAACACACACACACACACACACACACACACACACACACACACTCATATACATATTCAGGACAGATGCTTTTAGGAAATTCTGAATTCTGGGTGTATCACCCTCTCATTTCCTGCACAGTGGTAGCCTGACATCACTCTTCTCTCTGTTACGTGTCACTGAATAAACCCAGTGTCCTCACAGTGTCACTCTAAAGGCTTCACTCCACTGACATGGAACAAGCAAGAAGACAGAAGATGATCTCCCACTTGCAGAGGACACCTGGTGTCCTGTAACAGGTGGGGCGTGTGCACTAGTCATTGCTTTCTTTTGTCTTGTGTTTCACAGAAAGTGTATAGGTCCCAGGCAATCTATAGTATTATGTGTGAAATTTCTCCCCTTATTAAAAGAATGGTAACACTTGGAGGGAAAAAAAAGGTGCATTATATTTCCCATGTTCAGGATAAAAACGGTCTGTTGTGATAAAATGTGACTATATTTAGAAAGTGGTGAAAGGGAGAAAGAAAGAGAGGAAGGAAGGAAAGAAGAAAAAGGAAGGAGAAGGAAAAAAGGAGATGGATGGAAAGGAGGAAGGAAGAAGGAATGGCAGGTGAAGAAGATCTTTAAATCTCCAGCTATAACTGTTACCTTGGTACGTGGGCTTATAACCAGATTTTGAGAGTGTTGTATTGCTATTTATATTCTACTACTAATTCCTTACTCTGAACACCCATTGAATTTTATGGACTAGCCAGGCGTGGTGGCGCCTGCTTGTAATCCCCTCACTTGGGAGGCGGAGACAGGAGGATCGCGCTTGTTTGAAGCCAGCCTCGCTGGCTTAAGAGACCCTGTTTCCAATTAAAAAATATAAAAATAGGTCTGGGAGTGTAACCCAGAGATAGCAGGGTTTCCAGGAACCTCAGTACCACAAAAAAAAATTTATGGACTAAAAAATCTAACATTTTATTCTGTGCAGCGTTTGGGTGGACAGGCAGGAGTACTAAGAAGAACTAAGGATGCAGTATACGGATTCAACCCATCCCTGTATCTTCACTGATCCCTACTCTTAGGGAAAATGAGTCTTCCTAGACCTGTGAATTTCCGCAGCAATTCATGAGCCTGAATAATTCAAAGCCCACCACAACTTCAGTGCCCTTGGGATCCTATTATGGATCCATTTTAAAACAAACCTTAAGATTCCCCACTCTTCTTCCCCTGACCCACCTGCTTGGCATGGAAATTAATTTCAGAGTTTGTCTTCCAAATCTTTCTACTGTCTCCCTTCCCCTCCTCTTGGTTTACCTTGCTGCTTTAGTTCTATGATGTGTCTTTATTCCATCTGTGAGTTTTGTCATTTCCCTTCTTGATCTTGCATAATCATTTGTAGTGATGAATTGTGTGGTGAGACAATCGTGCCCAAGGTTAAGGGTTTATGTCTTTGCATCTCACATTTTTTCAGGTATAAACAATGATCAGTGATGAATGTTGCTATAATAGGAAATTGATATTGACTTGCCTTTTTATGTTGATCCTTCTTTCAAATTCTACTTTATTATTTTAAAAATCATATTGTCTGTTTTAAATAAAAACCATAGTGAGAAACCAGGCATGGGGGCTCACGTTTGTAATCCCAGCATTTGGGATGTGGAGACAGTAGGATCTCCTCAGTTTGCAGACAGCCTCACTTAGTGAGGCCCTTTGCAACTCAGTGAAACCCTGTTTCAAAAATAAAGAATAAAAATATGGGGCTGGGGGGTATATCTCAGAGGTAGAATGCCCCTGAGTTCCATCCCCAGTACTGCAAAAAAAATAGTGAGGTTCAAAATAATACAAATATACATGTACGCACATCACTTACACACATCTCCATCTGGATCCAACCTTGCTATCCTCCCTCCCTCCTCATTTATGTGAGATTAGCAGTGATACCTTCATTTATGGACAGAACATCATTAAACGTGTTGTGTGCCTCAATCTTCCTTTTCCCCTTGATCCTATCCAATTGAAGAAGTAGCTATTTTTCTAAATAAAGAACTCCCTTAGAAGTCCTTTATTCCAGAAAATTCAGAAATAACTGCTTTGTTAAATATTTCTCCCTTGGGGGTTGGCTATGTAGGAGACATATTTGGTGAGAGTCAGAAGCCTCTCTCCTCCCTCACCTTGATGCAGCCTTTATGCAGCTCACTATCTCTTCTCTGTCCTCTTCACAATCTTCTTTTCCTAGACCACCATCCATAAACCAAATAGCACTAACTGTACCATCTTCAAACTACAGACATGTGAAGAGCCTGGATACAACAAAGGTGTGTTCTCAGCCTGAATAGGGCCTGCTGGCTGAGGACAGGTGCTAGTGCTCTTTTTTTCTTTCTTTTCTTTTCTTTTCTTTTCTTTTTTTTTTTTTTTTGCAGAACTAGGGATGGGACCCAGGGCCATTGTACCTCGGAGCTACATCTCCAGCCCTATTTTTTAGTTAGATAGTTAGTTTATTTATTTATTATTTATTGTGGTACCAGGGATGGAACCCAGGGGTTGTACCTCTGAGCTACACCCCAGCCCTATTTTTTAGTCTTTTAATTTTAATCTAATTAATTTATTAATTACTTATTTGCGGTACTGGGGATGGAACCCAGGGGCATTCAGCCTCTGAACTACACCGCAGCCCTATTTTTTAATCTTTTTATTTTTCAAACAGGGTTTCAGTGAGTTGCAAAGGGTCTCACTAAGTAGCTGAGGCTATCTGTAAACCATGATCCTCCAGTTTCTGCCTCCTGAATGCTGGGATTTCAAGTGTATTCCACCATGCTGGGCCATTGTGTGTGCTCTTTTATGTACTGGGAGAGGATCTCATGATGAAGGAAGTCTAATAATGCATCTCCATGTTTTATGTGTAGAGGCTGTTAGCATGATTTTGCTATTTAGAGAAATGAAAGTCCCACTTTCTCTGTACACAGTGGTAAAAATTGCACTGAAAAATAACTGGGGACATAAAAATCATAAGGTAAGTGTAGGCAGCTAGTTAATTGCAAAATTTCATCCCCAGCCTGATTTTTATTCTTTATTTTTGAAACAGGGTCTCACTAAGTTGTGGATAGCCTCACTAAGTAGCTGAGAGAGAATACATGACTCTACAGAACTTTCTTAACCTAACTATTCTTTTTTTGGGGGGGGGGTGGTACTGGGGTTCCTGGAAACCCTTCTACCTTCGGGCTACGCTCCCAGACCTATTTTATATACTTTTATTTGGAAGCAGGGTCTCTTAAGCCAGCCCCGCTGGCTTCGAACCTACGCAATCCTCCTGTCTTTGCCTCCCCAGCACGGGGATTACAAGTGTGCGCCACCATGCCCGGCAACCTAACTATTCTTAATTAACCTAAGGAGGAGTAATTAAGCTTTGGGCAAGTGTAATGAATGTAATATCAAAATTTTGATATTACATGACATGTTATTACATGTTGTATCATTATTTACTTATTTTTAGAAGGTTTCCTGAAAATGATATATATATTCAAACACATTTAGATCCTGCAGTTTCAGGCGAAGAAAAATAACCTGGAAAGATCCCTCATGTGAATGGACACATTTTTCAGGTGTCTGAAAAAAACCACCATGTTTGATGTAGAGGAGGAGGAGATGTGGCAGCAGGTGAAGCAGAAAACATACTGGCTGATTCTATAATATACTGTGGGAAAGCACAGAAGTTTATCTTTGTCCTAAGTACATGATAAGCCCAGTATGAAATCTAATCATCAGCAAGTCTACTTAAAAGTTCCTTAACTGAGCCATATGTGATGACACAGGCTTGTAATCCCAGTACTTGGGATGCTGCAACACTGGATCCTCCTGTCTCAGCCTCCCAAGTACTGAGATTACAAGCCTGCAGTATCATTATTATGTATGCTAATCTCTTTTATCTTTTTTTTTTTTTTTGGTAGCACTGGGGTTCCCGGAAACCCTTCTACCTCCGGGCTACACTCCCAGACCTATTTTATATATATATTTTGGAAACAGGGTCTCTTAAGCCAGCGAGGCTGGCTTTGAACCAGCGCGATCCTCCTGTCTCTGTCTCCCAAGCACAGGGATTGCAAGCATGCGCCACCACGCCGGGCTAATTTCTTTTATCATTTAAAAAGAATGTTATTGAGCCCTCTGAGCTTCATCCCCAACTCTATTTTTTATTCTTTTTTTTTTTTTTTTTTTTTAGAAACAGGGTCTCATTAAGTTGCAGAGTGCCTCACAAGTCAGGTATGGACCACCATACCTGAGTAGAACAGGTTTGCAAGCAGTTTTAGCTACTTAGTGAGACACTCTGCAACTTAGTGAGACTCTGTTTCTAGGTAAAAGAATAAAATAGGGCTGGAGGTATAGCTTGGAGGGAGAATGCCCCTGGGTTCTGTCCCCAGTACAACAACAACAAATTTACTTAATTTTCTAGGCATGCACAGGCGTATAATCCCAGTACTTGGGAGGCTTAGACAGGAGGATCACAGGTTTAAGGTTAGCTTCACCAAATTGGTAAGACTCTCAGCAACTTACTGAGATCCTGTTTGAAAATAAAATAAATAGGCTGGTGTTGCAGCTCAGAGAGAAAGAGTGTCCCTGAGTTCATTCCCCAGTGTGTGTGTGTGTGTGTGTGTGTGTGTGTGTATGCATCAATAAAAGCATAAAAAAGACTATTTTGAAGCACATCTGAGTTCCTTAACTATCTAAACATCCATTATCCAGAGGATAGTGTTGAGATGGTAGTCATACATTTGTTGCATTTTTCTACAATAGTATCTACTGAGAGAGAAAAAAACATGGTATGGTGGGACTTGCCTGTAACCTCCGTAATTGGGAGGCTAAGGCAGGAGGAATGTAGGTTTGAGACCAGCCTCAGCACCTTATCCAGACCCTCAGTAAACCAGGGAGACCCTGTTTTAAAACAAAAACTGAAAAGGGCTGCGGGTATAGCTCAGAGGAAGAATGCCCGTGGGTTCAGTCCCTAGTACTCTAGTATCTCTCCCTCTTCCTCTCCCTCTCCCTCTCCCTCTCCCCCCCCCCACACATATGTAATAAATACTGACATTTACTTGCTGAGAGTTATCACTGTGAACACAAAGGTGAGTCATAAATTTAAATGTTCTGGTGCCATGGTGTAATAATGGCCTCAGTTCTTTTCCATGGCAGTTTCCACAAGTTAGAGTCTACACAGTCACACACAAATGCATAAACAGTACAGATTTGTCATTCTTTACTGATGTCATTGATAGAAAAGATATAAAAGAAGCCAGGTGTGGTGGCGCATGCTTGTAATCCCAGCATTCAGGCGGATGAGACAGGAGGATTACGGTTCACGGGACAGCTACATTATATATATATATTGAGCTGGGAGTGATGGCACACGCTTGTAATCCTAGTATTTGGGAGGCTAAAGCAGGAGGATCATGGTTCACGGACATCCTCAGTTATTTAGTGAGGCCCTTTGCAGCTCAGTGAGACCCTGTTTCAAAATAAAGAGTCAAAAATATTAGCTCAGAGGTAGAATGCACCTGGGTTCCAACCTCAGTACCGCAAAAAAATTATATATATAATTATATTATTAATTATATAATATATTATATTATTATATATTATTATATTATATAGAGAGAGGGGGAAAGAGGAGAGAGAGAGAGAGAGAGAGAGAGAGAGAGAGAGAGAGAGAGAGAGAGAGAGAGAGAAGAGAGATGATGTAGCAAAATCCTGCCAGCTCCTTGCAGAAGGTGCAGGAAGTCAGTCCAGCTAAAGACCCATGCACAGCAGCAAACGACTTTTTACCCAGGGCCTAAGTAGCTGAGGCTGTCAGCGAACCGGGTTCTTAGGGTCTCAGCCTCCCAAATGCTGGGATTACAAACCTGCGCCACCACGCTCAGCTTGCAACTGACATTTTGCTGAACAGCTTGTGCCGGCGCGGTCCACAAACGCTTTGGGCAGAGTCCTGGACAGACTTTGCTCTGCGACTTGGTTATTTTGGTTAAGTTAGCTGGGATTTCTCGCTCTCCGCTTGACAAATACATAGTGTGATATTTCTCAATAAACAACAGTCAAGTCGGCGTTTCATACATGGGGAACTCTATGTGAGTGACACAAACTGCCTGCACAAAGCGTCCTGCATTGCGACACAAACTGACTGCACAGTCGGAAAAGATGTTTCTGGGGGACCCGGGGCCGGCGGCGGGCTGGCCCAGGAGTGACACTGTTTCCCAGAGCCCTTGCTGCGGTGACTGACTCAGGATGCGCCATCCCCATCCCAGTGGCGCTCTGCGGAATACCGGACTACATTACCCAGAAACGCTTGCGTCGACCGGCAGTTCTAATAGCGGGAATCCCTGGAGGCGGGACTTCCGGAGGACTTTGGAACCGGCTCCTAGTAGCAGGCCTTCAGGCGTCGTCTTGGAGATCCTTTTGTCTTCCTTCCTGTCAGTTTGCGCTGTCAGTCCCTCAGCTCGTCTAGACCTAAGTGGCTGGCTGCGAAGGCGCTGGAGGCGGGTCTGAAGGAGGCTGGCGTCGGGACCGCCGTGCTCTCTGCTCCGGCCCGCTGCGCCCTCAGTCCAATGGCGGAGAAGCCTCGGGACCTGGCCCCGGTAAGTGCCACATCCTGGAGGGGCCGCGTGGGTCCTGCAGCCCAGGCGGAGTCCGGGGCCCTGGCGGTGGGGTCCTCATCCCTGATCCCACTCCGGCCTGTGTGGGGCCCGGCGTGGGAGGACAAGCAGAGGACGGCTCGTGCAGAGCTTGGGGGCGGCTGAGCCGGAGGACCCTGTGACTCGGGGTCCACTTATTACTGCAAGAAACAAAGTTCGAGACAGAATTGTACTCGCAACTGCAGGCTGAGCAATTGAAGCCTCATTCTTAGAGGCCTGGTAGCCACTGCGAGTTCTCAGCAAGAAAGAGAGGATCTGAGTTAGGGTTTGAAAAATTCCCCAAATGGTCTTAGGTGGGAGAGCAAGAGGATGCAGGACAATTAGACAGAGGGAGATTAAACCCTCTTTCAAGGTTAGACAGTTGGTAAGAGGGTCGCACTGGGGCAGAAAGTATAGACAGGATACTTGAGGTTAATTACCTGTCTCTGGGGTAAGGCCTAAGTACAGGGTAGGCTTGTGTAGATGGAGCACAGCCATGATCAAAGCCTGCTATGGTCTGACATTTCTCACAGGTTCCCATGGCTGCTTTTGGAATCAACCCAGCAAAGTAGAGGTACACCAGTCTCTCTCTTTTCACCTCCTCCATCCACATTTTCTCTGGATTTATAGCATCTTAGGACACTTCCTGGCTTTTGGGTTTGGGAACTCTGGAGATTTACCAAGGTTGGGGGCCTGTGTCCTTGCTGGGAGGCACAGGGAGGGATTCCTACTTAGGGACATCAATGGAAAAGGTTGTGGAAGCTTGTCACAGGTACAGATCCCAGCATGGGGAACTGCTTAAAGTTAATGTGTTCAGGAAAGGTCCTTTCCCCCTACCTCCCTCTCTCTCTTTTTCCTCTTGTGGCATGACACTCTGGGAGTAGGGATTCAGGAGTCTGGGGCTTGTAATTACTACCTGTGAGGCTAGGCATCTGTTGTGGAGGCAGTGGAAGTTTTGGATCAGAGATGGGTGGTTATGTTATCCATGTGTTAACAGGTTCTATATGGTTGCAGAACGGAAAACAATGAATGAACACTGTGGGTAATGGGAACATGAGATAGCAGGAGTCAGTGGCAACAGGATCTGGTATCTCTTCAGAATTGAAGAGCTTTGGGAGGAGGGTAGATATGGGGATTGAAGTGTGAGACTTGTACTGTGCGTCTAACAGAGTGAGATGTTCATGCTTTCCTCAATATCTTACAAGGGCATTGTGAACTTTGAAGATGTGGCTGTGTATTTTTCTTGGGAGGAATGGAATCTTCTGGATGAAGCTCAGAGAAACTTGTACCTGGATGTGATGCTGGAGAACTTGGCACTTACATCTTCCCTGAGTAAGTCCCTCACAATACCTCCCACCTGCACTGTACTCTGGGCTGGACTCTGCCCATTTTCTTTTCCTTAGGAGCATTTCTGCCCTTCTCAGTTCTCGACCATGGACACAACTGTTGCCTTCTTCAATTCCCTGGGTAGGTGCTGTACATTCCTATTTTCCTCTCCTTATTGGCACAATACCTGCTACTCCAAAGCCTTATGGGTAAGAATTCAGGATCAATACAATAGTCTTGTAGTAAATTTAATACATTCCGCCCACTTGTCTTTTTCCTATCTACTGACTACTTAGGTCCATTGTACTCAAGTATGTTATGATTTTTAATTTTGGTAAAATATATATGACCTAGCCAGGTATGGTGGTGCACACCTGTTATCCCAGTACCTGAAAGGCTGAGACAGGAAGATCACACCTTCAAGGCCAGCTTTAGCAATTAGGGAGACTGTTTCCAAATAAAAAATAAAATAGGGCTGAGGTGTCACCTGGAGGTAGAAGGCCCTTGGGTACAATCCCCAGTAACACACATGCACACTCTATCTATCTCTCTCTATATATATATATACATATACACATATATATGTATATACATATATATATTTATATATACTATTTGTACCATTTTTAAGTGTATAGTTAATTGGAATTTAACATACTCATCTTTTTATGCAATCATTACTTCACAGAACTTCTTTTTCTTGCAGAGCTGAAACTCTCCACCCATTAAACAATAATTCTCCCCATCTGGCAGCTATCATTCTCATTTTATTTTCTTTCTGTCCTGGGACCACTTGAAGTAACATGTAGATCTGTTCTTTTTTGTCTAGCTCATTTGACTTAGCATAACATGTTCAAAGTCCATCCGTGTTATGAGTCAGAATTTTCTTCCTTTTTAAGGCTGAATAACCTTGCATTGTATATATGTACTACATTTTGTTTATCCATTCACCTATCAGAATATGCATGTGTTATTTATACCTTCTGTCTATTGTGACTATGGCTGCTATGAATGTGGGTGTATAAATGACATTTTATTCCCTGTCTTAAATTTTGGGGGACATGTATCCGAAGATCTAACTGTTGGATCATATAGTAATTCATATTCATATATATATATATATATATATATATATATATATATATATATATAGTGTGTGTGTGTGTGTAGGTACTGGGGATCCAACCCAGGGATGTACTACCTCTGAGCTATACCCACAGCCTTATTTTATTTTGAAACAGTTGCAGAAGGCTTCACTAAGTTTCTGGGGCATGTGGAGAACTTGTTACCCTCCTGGCTCATTCTCCCAAGTACTGGAATTACAAGTATAGGCCACTATATTCAGCTCTCTGTTTTTCATTTTGTAAGGAACAAATATACTGTTTTCATGATATCTGTGCCATTACCTTCCTATCAGTGATGCACAAAGGTTCCAGTTTGTCCATATCCTTGCTAACACTTGTTATTTCCTGTTATTTTGATAATAGCCCTCCAAATGTGTATGAATTACTATCTCATTGAGGTTATGATCTGCATTTCCCTATCAGTGATATTGAATATCTTTTTATGTGCTAATTTGCTACTTAATATTAGCAGTTTGAATATTTTCTTAGGAGCATGTCTGTTTGAGATCTTTGGCTATTATTTAATTGAATTTATTATTATTGTTGAGTTTTAGAAATTCTTGTGTTTTTAATCAGATATCTACAGTATCATAAAAGTTGTATATAAATATTCTTTCCTATTTCAGTGAATTGTTCTTTTATTTTTTATAGTGTCCTTTGATGTGAAAATTTTTTGTTTTGATAAAGTCCCAAAGGTTTTTCTTATACCTTCTATGTAATATACAAGGAATCACGGACAGATCTAATGTCATGAAGTTTTTCTCCTATTTTCTTCAAAGGATTTTATTGTTTTAGCTCTTACATTTAGACTTTGGATCCATTTTGTTTTGCTTTGTATTTTTGAGATGGGGTTACCCATATTGCTCATGCTGGTTTTGTATTTCTCAGCTTCTCAAGTACTAGGACAACTGGAGAGCACCACTATACCAACCTTGGTTCATTTTGAGTTAATTTTTGCAAATGATGTTAGGTAAAGATTCAACTTTATTCTTTTAAATGCGAATAGCCACTTTTCTCAGCATGTATTGAAAATCTGTCCTTGATAGTTAAATTTTCTTGGTCCCTTGTCAAAAGTTATTGGCCTGATATTTGAGAATTTATTTCTGGACTCTATTTTATTATTCTACATGTCTGTCTTTATGAAAATTTGATACTTGTAATTGTGATAGTTTTGCAGTTAGCTTTCAACATGTGAGTCCTCCAACTTTTTTATTTTGTTGTTGTCGTTATTGGGGATTAAAACCTGGGGCATTCTACCTGTTAGCTATACTGCAGGCATTTTTTTTTTTTTAAACAGGGCTTCACTAAGTTGCTGAGGTCTTGCTAAATTTCTGAGGTTGGCCTTTAACCTGAAATCTTCCTAAGTCATCCTCCCAAGAACTGGGATTACAGGGGAGGGCCACAACACTTGGCTGAGTCCTTTGACCTTCTTGAAGACTGTTTCAGCTACCTGGTGACCCTTGATAATCCATGTCTTTGGTCTCTGTTCTTGTCAAGCTTGCTTTAGATATTCAGTGACCTTTGATAATTAATGTGAATTTTAGGTTAGAGTTTTCTTTTTTTTCTTTTTTTTTTTTTTGTGGTACTGGGGTTGGAACCCAGGTGTATTCTACCTTCGAGCTACACCCCCAATCCTCTTTTTTATTCTTTATTTTGAAACAGGGTCTTACTAGTTTGATGAGAGTCTCACTACTTGCTAAGGCTATCCCCAAACATACATGTGATTATCATGTCTCAACTTCCCAAGTACTAAGATGACAAGTGTGTGTCACCATGCCTGGCTTAGGGTAGGTTTTTCTATTTCTCGAAAATAAATGTCATGGGAATTTTGATAGGTATTGCAATCTATCTGTAGATTGCTTTAGGGTAATATATACATCTTTTTTTTAAATTTTGAAACTGTCTCAATAGTTGCTAAGGGTGTCACTGAATTGCTAAGGTTGGCCTGGAACTTGTGATCCTCCTGTTTCAGCTTCCCAAGTACTGAAATCACAGTAATGTGCCACCTTGCATGGCTAATATAGATATCTTTTTTTTTTTTTTTTAAAGTACTGGGGATGGAACTCAGGGGCATTCTACCTCCAAACTGCACACCCCAGCCCTATTTTTTATTCTTTATTTTGAAACTGGGTCTCACTGAGTTGCAAAGGGCCCCACTAAGAAGCTGAGGCTGTCCATGAACCACGATCCTCCAGTCTCAGCCTCCTGAATGCTGAGGTTACAAGCATGCGCCACCATACCTGCTAATATAGATAACTTTTTTTTTTTTTTTGCACGTCTGGGGATGAAACCCAGGGGGATTTGACCTCCGAACTACACCCCCTGCCCTATTTATTATTATTATTTTTTTTATTTTTATTTTTTTTGGTGGTGCTGGGGTTCCTGGAAGCCCTTCTACCTCAGGGCTACACTCCCAGACCTATTTTATTTTTTGGAAACAGGGTCTCCTAAGCCAGTGAAGCTGGCTTCGAACCTGCGCGATCCTCCTGTCTCTGCCTCCCAAGCGCGGGGATTACAAGCGTGCGCCACCACGCCCGGCTTTTTATTATTTATTTTGAAACCGGGTCTCACTGAGTTGCAGAGGGCCTCACTAAGTAGCTGAGGCTGTCCGCGAACCACGATCCTCAGGTCTCAGCCTCCTGAATGCTGGGATTACAAGTGTGCTCCACCACGCCTGGCTTAATATAGATATCTTAATAATGTTAAGAACTCTAATTTATAAACCTATGGGATATCCTTGCTTTTGTTAATTCTTTAATTCATTTTACTGTATAAATTTTTTACTCAATTCAGTTAATTCCATAGTATTTTACTATTTTTCATGCTCCTAATAGCAGAATTGTTAGTTTTCTTTTCAGATTGTTTATTATTAGTGTATTTTAAGGCAGCTGTTTTTTGCATGTTATATTTACATCGTTCTACTTACTGAATTTGTCCATTAGCTGTAACTTTTTTTTTTTTTTTGAGATTCTGGGGATAGAACCCAGGGACAGCCTACCTCTGAACTATACCCCCAGCCCTATTTTCCTTTCTCTTTATTTTTGAAACAGGGTCTTACTGAGATGCAAAGGGCCCCACTAAGTAGCTGAGGCTGTCTGTGAACCGTGATCCTCCTGTCTCACAAGTGTGCACTACTCTGCCCAGCTAGCTGTAACTTTTTTTTAACAGAATATTTAGGGTTTTCTACATATGTCACGTGTGAGCAGAGATAAGTGTTCCTCTTTTCCTATTTGGATCTGTTTTTATTTCCCTAATTGCCATGACTAGAACTTCTTTTTAAAAAAATATGTTTTATTTATTATTTTTTAAATTATTTTTTATATTTTGGTGGTCCTGGGGTTCCTGGAAACCCTTCTACCCCCCAGACCTATTTTTATACTTTTTTTTAAAAACAGGGTCTCTTAAGCCAGTGAGGCTGGCTTTGAACCTGCACAATCATCCTGTCTCAGCCTCCCAAAGCGCGGGGATTACAAGCATGCGCCACCACGGCTGGCTCATGACTAGAACTTCTAATGCTATATTGAATAGAAGCAAGCATGCTTGTCTGACTCTCATTCTTATAAGAACATTTTTCAGTCTTTCACCATTGAATATAATTTTATCTGTGGGTTTTCTGTATGTGACATTTATTATGTTAGTCTATTTCTAGTTTGCTGAATGTTTTCCTATAGAAAAGATGTTGAATTGAGCTGGGCTTGGTGGTGCACATTTGTAATCCCAGTAGTTGGGAGGCTTGAGACAGAAGGATCACAGTTTTTGGACAGCCTCAACTACTTAGTGAGGCCCTTTGCAACTCAGTGAGACCTTGTTTCAAAATAAAGAATAAAAAACAGGGCTGGGGTGTAGCTCGGAAGTAGAATGCCCCTGGGTTCCATCCCTAGTACTGCAAAAAAAGAAAAGATGTTGAATTTTGTTTAGTGCTTTCTGTGTATTAGTTGAAAGAATCATGTCCTTTTTTTTTGCCTTTTTTCATTAATTCTCTCATGTTGATCCATCCTTGCAACACAAGAATAAATTCTACATGGTCATGGTATATATGTCTTTTAATAATATTGCAGAATTTAGATATTTGCTAATATTTTGTTGATAACTTTTATATCATTATTCATCAAGAATATTGGTCTGTCTTTGATTTGGAATTAGGGTGATATGGACATTGTAAAGTGTGTTTGGAAGTATACATTGTGCAGTTTGGGGAAGTGTTTAAAATTTTTAGGGTATTTTATTAAATGGTGAGTGGAATTCATCAGTGAAGCAGTCCGGTCCAAGGCTTTTCTTTGTTGTGCCACTACACCCGGCTCCACTCTTAATGTATAATTACTCTCTTCCTTTCAGCTAATTTTTGCTTCATGTATTTTAATAGTCTGTTATTAAGTACATAAATTAATGTTTGTCTCTGATGATCTTTTTTGATGTAAAGTCTGTATTTAAGATTAGGATAGCCATCCTTGCTGTCTTTTGGATACTATTTGGAATATCTACTTCTAAGTTGTAACTTTCAATTATTTGTGTCTTTGGGACTAAAGTGAGTTCCTTACAGATAGCATATTGTTGAATTATGTTTCTTGTCCCCCTTACCCTTCCCATTCCTGCTGACATGGTCTTTTGCATGAAGAGTTTAATTGACTTACATTTAGAGTAATCATCAATAAGGAGTGACTAGCTTTTGCTATTTTGCTGTTTGTTCTCTATATGCTGTAGTTTTTTTGTCCTGAATTTTTTTGTATTACTACTTTTGTGTTCATTTGATTTTTCATAGTGAAACTTTCTAATTCCTGAGATTTCCTTTGTACTTTCTATAGTTTTTTTTTTTTTTGAGTTGTCAGAGGGACTACATTTAACATTGTAGTTAAAATACTCCAATGTGAATTTATACTATTTTACCTTCCCTAGTTTTCCTTTGTTCTCTTGTATGTTGAATTGTTCTGGGTCAGTGTTAGTGGCTCATTTGCCATACCCTTCTCTTAGGACTCACCTCATTCTGTTTCCATGCAGCTCCTCAACTGGAGCTGGGGAGATGTTTCACACGTTGTTTATTACTTTAGCCTTAGTAAGATAGGTTCAGAGAAGGTCTGACGAATGAGAGGGCATGACTTTAGGTCTGTTGAAATCATACTAGGAAGTCATCCTGTTTGATCTGTGTTTGGATGCCATTCCCAGTGGCAACTCACTTTTACCTTCCCTTCTCCATTCTTGACAATTTTCTCATCTGATTTCAGGCTGTTCTTGTGGAGTAGAGAATGAAGTGGCACCTTCTGAATCAAGCATTTCCATGGGATTGTCACACATCAAAATTTCCAAAGAAGATTCATTTTCTATGATTTCCTACCCATGTGAAGTATGTGGTTTGTTTTTGAGAGACATTTTGTACTTGGCTCAGCAAAATAGAATACATCATGAGCAGAAATCAAATCCATGTGGGAAACGGTTGTATTTCCCTGAAAATCTTCAACAACATCAGAAGCAGCACATTGAAGAAGTGCCCTTCAGAAGTGATGTGGACAGAGCCTCATTCATACAGAGCTGCATGGTCCAGGTGTCACAGAAGCCTTTTACTTGCAAGGAGGTTAGGAAACACTTCCTGGCCATCATGGGACTTCTCCATCAAGAGTCTATTCACATAGGGGAGAAAACAAATGACAGTAAAGACTGTGTGGTGGCCTTTCACCGTGAAAAAATTTCTTACAACAGGGGAGAATGCAAGAAAGCCTTCAACCACACAGACACAGTTGTTCAGGATCAGGGAGCCATCACTAGGAAAGAGCTTTTTGAGTGTAACAAGGGTGGGGAAAATCATACACAAAGATATAAGCGTGGTCAGCACCAGAAAGTCCACAGTGAAAATAGGACTTATGAATGCAATGAATGTGGAAAGTTTTTTCCCTACTATTCTGCCTTCAGTATACATTGGAGAGTTCACACTGGAGAAAGGCCTTTTGAGTGCAGTGAGTGTGGGAAATCCTTCAGCCAAAAGTCTAGCCTGACTCGACACTGGAAAGTTCACACTGAGGAAAGACCTTATAAGTGCAGTGAATGTGGGAAGTCCTTTAGCAATAACTCCAGGTTCATTTCCCATCAGAAAGTCCACACAGGGAAAAGCCCTTATATATGTGGAGAATGTGGGAAATTCTTCATCCGAAGTTCTACCCTGAATTGGCACCAGAGAGTTCATAGTGGAGAAAGGCCTTATGAATGCAGTGAGTGTGAGAAATCTTTCAGACAAAACTGCAAACTAATTCGCCATCAGAGAGTTCACACTGGAGAGAGACCTTATGAGTGCACTGAATGTGGGAATTCTTTTAGTGATTTCTCCAACTTTAAGAATCATCAGAGAGTTCACACTGGAGAAAGACCATATGAATGCCATGAATGTGGAAAATACTTTCGCTGGAAAAGTAACCTCAATAAACACCTGAGGATCCATACTGGAGAAAGACCTTTTGAATGCAAAGAATGTGGATTATTTTTTAGCCTGCATTACAATTTTATTCATCATCAGAGAATTCACAATAGGTAAAGGCCTTATCAGTATAATGAATGTGGGAAATCCTTTGGCTCCAAATCTGTCCTCTTTCAACACAGTAGAGTTCACAGTGGACCTTAGCTATGTGTGGGACCTGTACTTTCCTTTTAGTAGAATTATGCTGGAGGAGACCAACTGTGAGAGATGTTTACCTAAATTTAAACTCTAACATGTGAAGATACATGACAGATTGCCATATGTTCTAGGTATGTAGATGCTTCAGGGAGCTGTGTTATATTTCCTGGACTTGTGAGGACTTCCCATTTATGTCACTGGCAATTTCTGAGGCAGAAGCCATTGTATTCCACTTGCCAAGTCTAACAGTATGCATCAGCCCCCGCCCCAATGTTTCTAGGAAAGCTCACCTCTATGTTCTTCCATTTGTTGGAGGAAATGAGTTGTCTGAGCCCTCATTCCCTTCTCTCTGACATATTAGGGCATATATTTGACCCAGTTTTGTACTGATGAGAGCATTTGGGACAGTTTGTCAAGATGGACCATCATATTAGGGACAGATTTCTTGTGACGCTCTAGAGTTTTCTCCAGCCTCCAAGACAACAATATGAAAAGTAACTACCTCACATTGTTTGGGTTTTTGTAACAGTAAAGTACCTATAAATTTGGAATTCTGTTCACTGTGTAAGATTATTGAAAACAGAATTGGCTCTATTGCACTAGAGAGTAGACTGCATTTTGCTGGGGAGCAGGGTGTCCCATAATTATGTGCATCATAGACAGTAGTATAATGAAAGAATGTAGCTCTCTTTCCTGGTTTGGTATAATTTTAATGATTGCTGATGGTCTCCTAGGAAAGACTATAGGTTTTTTTTTTTTTTTTTTTTTTTTTTTGTGGGTCTGGGGATGGAACCCAGGGGCATTCGACCTCCAAGCTGCACCCCCTGCCCTATTTTTTATTCCTTTTTTGAAACCAGGTCTCAGTGAGTTGCAGAGGGCCTCACTAAGTAGCTGAGTCTGTCCGCGAACCCTGATCCTCCAGTCTCAGCCTCCTGAATGCTGGGATTACAAGCGTGCGCCACCACGCCTGGCAAGACTATAGGATTTTATAGTCCTACATTGTGAATTGGATGCCAGAATTTTTTTTTAAGTATAAATCAAGCCTTTAATACAGATTCAAATCTGGACCCAAGCCTCATCTGTCATAGCAGAGACAGCAAGGGCCCTGATCATAGTTAGCAAGCATCTTTTATACCTTTGCAATGAAGTTGTTGTTGTACAAAACTGATTGGTTGACCTTTACTTAAACAAAGCAACAACGTAAAGTTTGCAATTTTGCAGGAAGGCATAGATCGTTATGAGCTTGTTTTGACATATTTTCCAGGATGTGGTTTATGTGCGTATGTCCAAAACACCAGATGGCCTTTTATCTGAAACATTTTTTTAAATTTATTTTTATTGGTGCATTGTAATCATAAATCACATTGGAATATAAGACTTGAGATGATATACAAGCACACATCATCCAGTTAGCCCTCATCCAGTCCCCATCCCATTCCCTCCCCCTCCCTCCATCCCATGCTTGTTTGGTAATTAACTTTGATACATGTGTTTATGTACCTCTTGCTTTTTAAAGAGTCTCCATCCTCCCCTTTTCCATACCCTCTGATTGGTCACCTTAATTGCTTCACTATAGGGCCCTTTCTATAGCTCGACCACTTCCTGTTGCCTGTTTCCTCCTAGTTATTGCTGATTAGGGGAAGCATCTGGTTTTAATTTTCTGCGATATTTCTCTGTGCATGCCGTATTGCAAATACCGATCCCACTCTTGACGGCCCCAGTTGTGGCCTAGCTACCCGGTGGACTGATCCAGACCTTGCTGGCTCAACAGCAGCCTTGCCTCACGGAAGGCCCTGGTTCTGGCCTCGCTGGCCCCGACACTGGCCTAACCCCTCAGCTGGCTCCAATCCTGGCCTCAGAGGCCCCAGCACTGGCCTTCCTCACGGCAGGCTCCGATGTTAGCCGATGGCCCCGGCATCGGCCTAACCCCTCGGCAGGCTCTGATCCAGGCCTCGGAGGCCTCAGTATCGGCCTTGCCTCACGGAAGGCTCCGATGCTGGTCAGTGACCCCGGCACCGGCCTAATCCCTCAGCAGGCTCTGATCCGGCCTCGGAGGCCCCAGCATCGGTCTTGCCTCGCGGCAGGCTCCGATCCTGGCCTCGCTGGCCCCAGCAACAGCCTAACCCCTCGGCAGGCTCCAATCCCGGCCTCGGAGGCCTCAGCACTGGCCTTGCCTCATGGCAGGCTCTGATCCCGGCCACGCTGGCCCTGGCACCGGCCTGACCCCTTGGCAGGCTCCGATCCCAGCCTCGGAGGCCCCAGCACCTGCTTTGCCTCACGGCAGGCTCCGATCCCGGCCTTGCTGGCCCCAGCAGTGGCCTAACCCCTCGGCAGGCTCTAATCCCGGCCTCAGAGGCCTCAATAGCGGCCTTGCCTCACGGAAGGCTCCGATGCTAGCCAGTGGCCCCGGCACCGGCCTAACCCCTCAGCAGGCTCTGATCCCGGTCTCGGAGGCCCCAGTACTGGCCTTGCCTCACGGCAGTGGATGCCAGAATTTTTGTGGGCTCAAAAATGGGGACACCTGAGGACACAGGAATTTGTGATAGTCTTTAGTGCCAATGGGAACAGTGTGAATTGGTTTCTTGTTTGTTTGTTGTTCACAGAGGCTCTCACTTAATGCCCAGCACCTTTGAAGGCCATCTCTATTCTAGGTTCTGCAAAGGAGTTGAATGCCCTGACTCCAATAATTCAGTAGGTTCTATCATTCTAAGATTACAGGGACCAAAGGGAACCTTAACACAGGGAATGGAAGGGACTAGCACCTGAGAGAAAATTTGCTCCTTGTAAAATGTTCTAGACCAATGTGTACAAAATCCCCCTGGAATTCCAGAGATGTGCATCTTCTGCAGCTGAGGTCACTGTCAGTTAAAATAAGCTTAAAGTTTTGCATGTTCCTTTGTAGTATCCTCTCTAATGTTCACCTAATGGACTATCATTGCTTTGTCAGCTAGAAAAACAAGCACAGAGAGAAAGGAACTCTTAAACTAGCAGTATAGTTTTTTGACCTAGACATTATCCTGTGTAGAAATGAACTCCATTGTTTTGGAGTTAAATAGGGTTACCAAGCCTAGTAAAAGACATGAAAGCGTCATTATTATTATAATGACTATACTAGTCACCCTTAATTTACTTTATGCCCTCTCAGAATATCTTCTTATCCCTGGCCTTCCAAGGCAACCATTGCTTTATCTTCACTTATATAATAGATTATAGCTTTTTAGAACTTTATATGATTATGTTTATGAAATTTTTTTATTTTTATTTTTTTTTGTGTGTGTGTGTGTGCTTCTTGCTGTGTTACCTTTATTATGCTCCTGTCACTTAGACTAGTTTAAAAATATCCTACAACAAGAACATTCTATTCACCAGCCACTTTTTCCTCCTTTTTTCTTTTTCTGTTGCTCTTTCTTTTTTGTTGCTGGAGCCCCTGTAGGTTTCTGGTGTCTTGGGGGTGTGATGTTGCTTGTAGAGGCAGAAACTGTTGCTGCACTGCCAGGGCATGGGGAGGTGGGTGGGCTGCTCACAGTTTTACTGGCATCCAGTTCTGATGAACTCCTGCAGTTGCTCCCTGGGTCCCTTTTCCAATCTGATCCTTCTTTTTACCATTCTTTCTTCCTCAGTAGTAAGAACATTCTCACATTGGTAACCATCTTTCTGGATCTGGGGTAACTTTCAGGTCATAATTCTTAGGTAATTTTCCTTTTTTCTTTTTCTTCTTTTTCTTCAAATCTCCCTGTCCTTGCTTCTTTGGTTGACTATCTCCAATAGCTTTTCCACCCTTCTTCCAAACATATGTAGCACCAGAAGAATTTTCAAGAGCCTCGACATCTACTTTTAGAGACATACTATCTGATGAGGGCAAGTGTTTACTAAGAGCTTTTGCTTTCTCTGGATCAACAAGTGAGTAAGCAGTGCCATTGAGGTCTTTACACAAGCTATTCAGTGGTATCAGATCAATCAGCCAAAAATGGGCAAAAGAAAAACATAATTAGTGACTTAGCACAGCTCTGGAAGCAAAACCCAAAAGATATTCATACCCTGGCGCAGCTTATTTCTGCTTACTAACTTGTTGATCCAGAGAAAGCAAAAGCTCTTAGTAAACACTTGCCCTCATCAGATAGTATGTCTCCCAATTCTGAGATTATAAGTATGTGCCACCATGCCTGGCTAAATTGTATCTTTTTATTGACATAAACGCCTTAAGCAATGTACCAATTCATAGGTTGGGGTTCTATAAATTAATGAGAATTGTAATAAATTTGAAATATTCAAAGGGGGCATATTTATAAAGAATTGATTGCTGAAGTTTTCTAGTATATACATTAGGGATTATTGATAAAAGAACACAGGCACATAATCCATTTTCTGTATTTTATATGTAGTTCATTCTATACTAGCAAAAAGCACAAATATCACTAATGTTTTGGAGAAGAAAATGGCCCTCATGGATTCAGGGCTGGGTCTCCAGGAGCATATCTCACTTTCTACTTATGTGGTGAAAGGAAAAGGCAAAATCACTGTTGAAGCTTTTTTCATAATGGCCTTAATCCCATTCATGAAAGAGGAGACTTCTGGATATAATCACCTCCTAAAGAGACCACTTTTAATACTATTCCACTGTTTCAACATGAAATTTGAAAATGACACAAATATTGAACTCATTGCAGTATCTCGGTAAAGACTATGCTGATCAAGAAAGGCCCAAACCGTGGGTTTATTTACTCGATTATTCATCTCTTCTCTTTTAGGATAGACTAGGGCCCTAGTTTCTGTGTGGCTTGTTATACCACACAATCCCTGGTATTGAAAAAGTACCCTGACCCATGGATGAAAACTAAGGTGTTCTGGGCAGTGGGGGCGGGGAGAGACTTTCCCAAACTTTGGGCTTACATATTTCAGTGAAGCTATAGCAGTAGCACTCACAGCAGAATTCTCAGGAAAGGACATCTCAAAATAAAGGTAAAATGCCTTGTTTCAGAAAGAAAGCAAAATGAGAGACTCTATTGCTAAGACTATTGCTAAGAAACCTTCAATAGCCAAAGCATTAAAGAAAATTTGAGGCAGGAAATGAATGAGGTAGAAGTCAAGAGCTCCCGGTGAAAGAGTAGAAGAAATAAAAACTATGTGAATAAATATGACATTCACTACACATTTTAAAATATAAGATAATTGATTACTTAAAGCATAAGAGAAATCTTAAGGTTGAAAATACATGCAGCTGTGAATTGCATTGTAGCAGCAAACAACATGGGTAAAGGAAGTATACTGTTTTTACAATTCTAACACTTTTAAGTTATATAATATTGGTAGTAAGTTAAATGTATTCATAAACGAGACATAGTGGCATATGCTTGTAATCCCAGAGCTTGAGAGGCTGAGACTGGAGAATCGCACAGGTTTGAAGCCAGCCTCAGGTACTTAGGCTCTCAGCAATTTAGTGAGACCATATTTCCAAATAAAAAGTATAAAAAAAATAGGTTTGGAAGTATAGCCTGGAGGTAGGACTGGGTTCCACACCAGAGGTCCAAAAGCCCCTGGGTTCTACCTTCGGTACCACAAAAAAAAAAAAAAAAAAAACACTAACCTAGTGAAATTTATTAGAAATGAAAGGATTAGTGAAAATCCATTAACATTATCTAGCCTAATAAGATATTAAAAAGTAGAATAATTTTACAGCTGTAGTGAATATTTCATAGGATATAATGCAGTATAATTATCAAAATTTTATTTAGTAACTTAAGCTCACTTATGTAACAGATTACCAAAAATAAAAGTCAGTATTGCCAGTGTTGAAAAAGTATTTCATTTCAGGTGCCCAGTGTAACTATAATACTGATGCTAATGAACAGAAAAAGTGGGATGGAGAAAATTCTATAAACCCTCAAATAATATGAGTAAATTTAAAAAATGAAAAGTATGAAACTATTATATCCGTACTATATCAATATTAAGTATGGATTAATAGCATAATTAATATTAATTAATATAATTAATTAATATATCTTGAAAGCAAGATATTAAGATCTTAGTGAACCTAGAGATATAATTACCTCAAATAATAGACTGAGTGTGAAAATTCCCCCAACACTAGGTAATTCATTTGAGACGAAGAAAGAACCTATTTGGCATAAAACTTACTGGCAAACTGGAAATAGGAGTCAAATGAGGCAGCCTTAGAAAAGAGAGATTTGAGCCAGGTGTGGTGGTACACACTTGTAATCCCAGGATTTGGGAGGCAGAGATCGGAGGATCGTGGTTTTCAGACACCCGGACAGCCTCAGCTACTTAGTGATGCCCTTTGCAACTTAGTGAGAAAATAAAGAATAAAAAATTAGGGTTGGGGTGTCGCTTAGAGGTAGGATTCCCCTGGATTCTATCCGCAGTACCACAAAAAAAAAAAAAAAAAAGATTGGAACACAGATTTGTGCATTGCTCTGAAATGCTGGGAACATTGGGTGCTAGGAGAAGAGAGGCACTTTGGAAAGAATTATGCAGACTCTTGCAAAAGTTTAGACTAAAGTTAAAAGATGGAAAAATAAGCTGTATTAATCCAATATTAATTAGTAATGACACAAGATAGTTATAGCTCTAAACCCCCCAAACTTTAAAGGCTACATTCCTGTGTCTTTCCTTTATAGTAACTTCTGAGAGAAAGAGATAAGGGACTGCTGAGAACTTACTTTGGACATACAAGTTTTAAGCTTTAAAAGTAAAAATAAGGAACAAAGAGGGCAGCCTACCATGCAGCCCTCTGACCTTGCCAGGTAAGTAACACATTTTGATCAGTGATATCAGACCCATCTGTCCTTGTGAGGATGAACAAAGAAGACTAACAAAAAGGCTTACACAGCAGAGATAACAGGCCAGCACCTGTTTTTTGGTAGGAAGAGATTATTGGCTAGCAAGATAGGAGGGACAAGATAATAAATTCCTATAAAAATGCTGCATTTAGAGGGCATCCGTGTCTCACCTTAGAGGCACTCCATCACATTATTCTCTGACATGGTGCTCTCACTGGTAGTTATAAATGTGTTGCATTTTCCTACAGTAGTGCCTACTAAGAAAAAAAACCTGGCATGATGGGAAAATAGCTATAAAGCAGTACTGGGGAGGCTGAGACAGGAAGATCATAGGTTTCAGACTAGCCTCAGCAACTTAGACTTTCAGTAACCAAGCAAGACCCCATTTTTATTTTATTTTTTTTTTTTTTTGCGGTACTGGGGATAGAACCCCGGGGCATTCTACCTCTGAGTAACCCCTGCCCTATTTTTTATTCTTTATTTTGAAACAGGGTCTCACTGAGTTACAAAGTGTCTCACTAAGTAGCCAAGGCTGTCTGCAAACCACGATCCTCCTGTCTCAGCCTCCCAAATGCTGGGATTATAAGCGTGCACCACCACGCGTGGCTGTTTTTATGTTTTTATTTTTATTTTATTTTATTTTATTTTTGTGGCACTGGGGATTGAACCCAGGGACATCTCTGAGCTACATCCCCAGCACTATTTTATTTTTTTATTTTGAATCAGGGTCTCACTAAGTTGTGGAGGACCTCACTAAGAGGCTGAGGCTGGCTGAGAACGTGTGATGTTCAGCCTCCTCAGTACTGGAATGACAAGCATGGTCCACCATGCCTGGCCGAGACCCTTTTTTGAAACTAAAGATAAAAAAAAGCACTGGAGGTGTAGCTCAGAGGTAGAATGCCCCTTGCATCAGTCTCCAGTATCACAAAAAGAAAAAAAAAAAATATATATATATATATATATATATATATATATATATATATATATAGTAATTGCATAGCATTTACTTGCTGATAGTAATCTCTGTGGACACAAAGTTGAGTCATGTATTTAGATGTCTAGTGCCTAGTTGGAACAACTATCTCAGTTGTTTTTTCCATGGCAGAGTTTCTACAAGCCCTAGAGTCTATACAGTCACATAAACACACAAACAGTACAAAATGTGTCACTTTTCATTTATTATTGAAAGAAAATAAATAAAAGGAGGTGATGCAGCAGAATCCTGCCAGCTCCTTGCACAAGTAGGTTCATAGGGTGCAGAAAGCCAAATGAGCACTGTGAGGTGGCACTGCCTTGAACTGCTGCTGCCCCTATTTAGGCTTCAGGATCTGGAGCGAGCCTGGTGCTCTATGAAGGTGTCTAAAGAGCTGAAGATCAGGTCTAATGCTCCTGAAGGCTTCCATGGAGGAAAATCTCAGGCCCACCTTTTGAGAAGGGGGTGGGGACCCACGGGGGAAAGAAACCCACAGATGCCTTGTTGCATACAATGGCTGCCCCTGCTCTTGGGGGTGGGGGTGAGGAGGCGTCAATCAGGTGTGTTCAGGAATAGAACCAGAGGCTGTCCAAGCTGCATTCAGAGAGTGAATCCATCAAGTACCATTTGATAAAAATATATCACAACAATAGAAATTTACTCAGCTCTAAAAAATAACAAGGGAAAGTATGGAAGTAAAGAATATTATGTTACTTTCCCTCCCTATTTACTCTTTAGCTTCCACATATGAAAGAAAACGTGACCATTCATTTTCTGTTATTGGTTGATCTCACCTGGGACTACTTCCATCCTTTTTCTGCAAGTGACATAATATTCTTTACTTCCATCCTTTTCCTTGTTCTTTTTTATGGCTGAGTAAAATTCCATTGTTGTGAAATGTTTTTATCAAATGTTTAATATCTTTTCATTAAACATAGACTAAATGATTTTTAGAAGACAAAAAAGGTGTATTTAGGAAAACGGAGCTATAGTTGAAGAGAAGGTAATGAAAAAAGTGTTACATTCCAGAGAAAAAGTCCGGAATGACCTGCTTCCAGAAGTGGAAAACAGATGACCAAATACTTTTTTGTACTGAGGATTAAACCCAGGGGCACTCTTATCTTTGAGCTACATCACCAGCCCTCTTTATTATTATTATTATTATTATTATTATTATTAATTATTGGTCTGGGGGTGGAATCCAGGAGCATTTGACCCCCGAGCTACACCCCCTGCCTATTTTTTATTCTTTATTTGTAAAGAGGGTCTTACTAAGTAGCTGAGGCTCTCGCAAACCACGATCTTTCAGGCTTAGCCTCCTGAATGCTGGGATTACAAGCGTGCATCACCACACCCGGATGTATATATATATTGCTGAGGGCCTAAACTGGCCTAAAACCTGTAATCCTCCTACCTCAGTCTCTCAAGTACTGGGAATACAGGCCTATGCCACTGGGTTTGGCCAAGTAAATCCACGAGGACACAACAGGTAGCCATTTTCTTCTCCAAAACTTTGGTGGTATTTATGCTTTTGGTATTGCAGAATGCATCAACTGTAAAATATGGACAACTGATATATGCTTGTGTTATTTTATCAATAAATCCTAATGTATATGTGCTAGAAAACTTTAGAAATTAGTGGCTAAAATTGCCCCTCGGAATATTTCAAAGTTATTCTAATTAGTTTATAGAACCAAAAGCTATGAATTATATTAGACTGCTTAAGGGTGTGTGTGTGTGTGTGTGTGTGTGTGTGTGTACTGGGGATGGAACCCGGGGGTTTTCTACCTTCGGGTTACACTCCAAGACCTAATTTATATTTTATTTGGAAATAGGGTCTCAGTTGCTGAAAGCCTAAGTAGCTGAGGGTGGCTTCGAACCTGTTCAGTCATCCTATCTCAGCCTCCCAAGTACTGGGTTTGCAAATGTGCAACACAACACTGGCTTAGACTGCTTGAGGTTTATTTTTTTGGGTGGGTGGGGGGCCTGGGATGGTACCCAGGGGCATTCTGCCTCCAAGCTACACCCCCTGCTCTGTTTTTTATCTTTTTTTTTGGGGGGGGGGCTCCAAATTGCGGAGGGACTCACTAAGTAGCTGAGGCTGTCCACAAACCAAGATCCTCCAGTCTCAACCTCCCAAATGCTGGGATTACGAGTGTGCGCCAGCGCGCCTGGCTTGCTTGAGGTTTTTCTGTAAATAAAAAGAGAAATTAGCCAAGAGTGGTGGTGTATGCTTGCAATCTCAGCCTGAGGAGGCTGAGACAGGAGGATTGCGGTTCGCACAGTTCTTGTGAGTGTGCAAGCTAGGAGGCATCCATCATGCATGAAGCGAGGAAGGAGCGCCAGGTTGTCCAAGATTCATTTAGCAAAAGAGGCAAGCTAATGATCCTCAAGCAGATGCACCCGCCTTGGCACTGTGCAGAACTGAGACTTCTTGCTGCCTGCTTCACAGCTGCAATGTGATATTTCTCAATAAAACAATAGTCTGCTCTGTATTTTATACCTTAGGAACTTTCGATGTGAATTTGGAACAGAAACGTAGGTGCCCCAAAGTGCTATGCTTTGTGTTTAAATACTGATTCTGCCGGCAGGAGAGGCCTTTCCCAGGAGATCCTGGCAGAAGCCCTGATCCACCCGCTCCAGTGCTGTTGGATACCTGCCTCTGTCCCCACTGCTTGCGCCCATCGACTCAACACTCCAAGTTTGAGGCATTTGAGGAGCAATGTGATCATTTGTTCGCTTTCAGCTATCAGCAGAGAACTGCTGGGGTTGACTTGCGGATCTGGGAGACCTGCTGGAGTTGGTCTAAAAGACCTGAAATAACATGTACCAAGTGATCAGTTGTCCTGGAGATTTGGTCAGACTTCGGACTCCTCAGAAATCAGGATGCGGTCCCTTTAAGACACAGTCAAGCGGCGGCCTCACCTGGGAACAAGGAAGACATTTTCCCATTGGTAGTCTGGGTACTCCAGGCATGACTGGGGTTTGAGCAGCCAATATCCCCTCTGGAGCGAGGCTATGGGACTACATTACCCAGAAACTCCTGCGCTGAGCGGCAATGCATTAATCCAATGGGAAACCAGGAGAGGAGCGTTTCTATGCCTGCGAGTCTCTTGGGCGGGACTTCCGGCCGCTTGCAGGATTGGCTTATCCTTTCAGGCGGGTTTTCAGGGGTCCCTGGAGATCTTTTTTCCTCTGCCCTGTCTGTTCTCGCTGTCAGTCTTTCTGTGTGTCATGTCAGGATCCAAGTGACGACTGAGAAGGTTGAGAAGGAAGGTTGAGGGCCAGGGGTACACAGCCTGTGAGGCTGGCGTGGGACCACACTGTCTCCGCCCGCGGGGTCCTCGGAGTCCAATGGCGACCGCGTCGCGGCACCTGGCCGGGGTGAGCGCCGGGCCCTGGAGTCAAGGAGGGGCTGAGCAAGTCCTGCAGCCCAGGCGGCCTCCGTGGCCATGGCGGTGGTGTCCGCGTCCTTCGTCTGACCTGCGTGGGGCCGGGCCTGGGAGGACGACAGGCAGAGCACCGCTCCTACAGGAGCTAGGGGGCGGCTGAGCTGGAGGACGCAGGAACTCAGGGTCCACTTATTACTGTAAGGAGCAGAGTTCGAGGCAGAGTCGTACCTGGGGAATTCTCAGCAAGAAAGGGAGGATCTGAGTTAGGGTTTGAAAATTTCTCCGAATGGTGTTCTGTGGGAGAACAAGATAATGAAGAAAGACATTGAGGCAGCAGGAGATTAAACCCTCTTTCAAGGTCAAACAATTGGTGAGAGGTTGCACTGAGTACTGAGGCACAAGGAATAGACAGTGAACTTGAAGTTAGGTACCTGTCTTAAGGTGGGTTCAGAATACAGGGAAGGCTTGTGTAGGTGGAGCGCAGCCATGGTCACCACCGCTGTGGTCTGCCTTTTCTCACAGGTTCCCATGACTGCAGAAGTGCTTTTGGAACCAGCACAGGTAAGTATAGGATCTCTCTCGTTTCCTCATCTCTTCCATCCACATTTTTTTTTTTTTCTGAATTTGTGTTGTGTTGGGGGTATTTCCTGGTCCTGTGTTTGGGACCTCTGGAGATTCACCAAGGTTGGGGTTCTGTGTCCACGCTGGGAGGTAGAAGGAGGAATTCCTGCTTAGGGCCACCAAAGGAAGGTATTGTGGAAGCTTGTCACAGGTACAGATACCAGCATATGGAACTGCTTAAAGGTGAGTGTGTTCAGGGAAGGCCCCCCCCCACACTCCTCCTCTTGGCAATACACTTTGGGAATGGGGAGGCACGCTTGAAATGACTACATGTGATGTTAGGTATCTTTGTGGAGGGAGTGAGAGTTTTGGGTCACAGATGGGAGGTTATGTTACCCAGGCATTAACAGGTTTTGTCTGGTTGCAGAATGGAAACCAGTGAATAAACACCATGAGTAATGGGAACATGAGGAGAGAGCAGGAGCCAGTGGCACCAGGGTTTGGTATCTTCTCAGAATTGAAGAGCTTGGAAAGAGGGGTTGAAGTGTGGGACTAATATTGTGAGTCCACCAGAGTGAGATGTTCATGGTTTCATCACTCCTTATCCTGCTAGGGCAGTGTGACCTTTGAAGATGTGGCTGTGTATTTCTCCTGGGAGGAATGGGATCTTCTCGATGAAGCCCAGAGACACTTGTACCTGGATGTGATGCTGGAGAACTTGGCACTTACATCCTCTCTGGGTAAGTCCCTCACACCACTTCCCACCTGCACTGTGCTCTGGTTGGACTCTGTTCATTTTCTTTTCCATAGGAACAGCTCTGTCCTTCTCAGATCTTGACCATGGACACTATTTCCTATTCCAGTCCCCTGTGCCCTTAATGCATTTCTATTTCCTTCTCTCCTTATTGCTGCTCCAAAGCCTTATGGGTAAGAATTCAGGATCAATAGTGTTATAGTAAGCTTAATACATCCCACCCAACTTATATTCTCCTATCTGATAACTACCTAAGTCTGTAACACCCATGTTTTTAGTGTATTTTTAATTGTGATAAAATATATATGACATGTTTACTATATGAACCATTTTTAAGTATATGGTTCATTGGCATTTAGCACATTTGTATTTTTCTTTTTTGTGTGTGTGGTACTAGGAATAGAACCCAGGGGCATTTGACCTCCAAGCTACAGGCCCAGCCCTATTTTTTATTCTTTATTTTGAAACAGGGTCTCACTGAGTTGCAAAGGGCCTCACAGCTGACAGCTGAGGCTGTCCACGAACCGTGATCCTCCTGTCTCAGCCTCCCCAAATGCTGGGATTACAAGTGTGTGCCACCATGACCGGCTAGCACATTTGTATTTTTATATATTCATCACCACCATTACTCCATAGAACTTTTTTATCTTGAAAACCTGGCACTGTGCATCCATTAAACAATAATTCTTCCTATCCCTTGACAACCAACATTCTTATTCTACTTTATTCTGTCTCTATGAGTTTGACCACTCTATCATATAAGTAGAATCATGTAGTATCTGTTCTTTTGTGTCTAGCTAATTTGATTCAGCATAATATGTTCAAGGTCCATCTATGTTGTATTATTAATCAGAATTTTTTTTTCTATTAAAGCTGAATAACATTGCATTATATGTATGTACTACATTTTGTTTATCCATTCATCCATTCACCCATTAGTATACACGTAGGTTGTTTGTACCCTCTGGCTATCATGAGTAATGCTGCTCTGACTGTAGGTATGGGTGTACAAATATCCCTTCATGTTGCAACTTTAAATTCTTGTGACATATATCTCAAGATCTAATTGTTTGATAATTCTGATGATAATGACGATTTTGTAGTACTGGGGTTGAACCCAGGGGCATTCTACCTCCGAGCAATATCCCCAGTCTTATTTTTTATTCTTTATTTTTGAAACAGGGTCTCACTAAGTTGTCGAGGGTCTTACTAAGTAGCTCAGGCTAGCTGCAAACCTGCAATCCTCCTGTTTCTGCTTATCAAGTACTGGCATTACAAGCATGCACCACCATGCCTGGCTTGTTTAATTTTTGTTTTGTTCTTTGGTGGTACTGAGGTTCCTGGAAACCCTTTTACCTCTGGGCTACACTCCCAGACCTATTTTTTATTTGGACACAGGGTCTCTTAAGCCAGCAAGGCTGGCTTCAAACCTGCACGATCCTCCTGTCTCCACCTCCCAAGTGCGGTGATTACAAGCGTGTGCCACCACACACTGCTTGTTTTTAATTTTTAAGGAACAACCATATTGTGTTTCGTTATATCTGTACTATTTATCCAGGAGCCTTCTACCTCTACGCTACACTCCCAGACCTATTTTATACTTTTATTTGGAATCACGGTCTCACTAAGGTGCTGAGAGCCTTACTAAGAAGCTAAAGCTGGCTTCAAACCCACACAATCCTTCTATGTCGGCCTGCCGAGTACTGGGGTTATAAGCATGTGCCACCAGCCTGGCTCTAATATGGACTTCTTAATAATGTTGTCTTCAATTCATGAATATATGATATTTTTCCTTTTGTTATTTTTTAATTCATTATACTGTATAAGTTGTAAAGGGCCTCACTACGTAGCTGAGGCTGGCCATGAACCTGCAAACCTCCTGTCTCAGCCTCCTAAGTACTGGGATTAAAAGCCTGTGCTACCACGCCCAGCTTCATGTTTTCTATTTCTTAATGATCCATTTTTGGTAGGTTTTGTGTACCTGGGAATTTGTCTATTTCATCTTTGGTAACTAGTAGTTTTACTACTATTTTGCAATGCTTTCTGTTTCTGTAGAATTGGTAATATTGCCTGTAGATTTGTTTTTCATTTTAGTTATTTTTTTTTTTGAGGTACTGGGGATGGAACCCAGGAGCATTGTACCTCCGAGCAACACCCCCAGCCCTATTTCTTATTCTTTATTTTGAAACAGGGTCTCACTGAGTTTCAAAGGGCCTTACTGAGTAGCTGAGGCTGTGTGTGAACCCAGATCTTCCTGTCTCAACCTTCCAAAAGCAAGGATTACAAGCGTGTGCCCCCATGCCCTGCCTCATTTTAATAATTCCTTTTTTTGTCATTCTTTGTAAAGGTTAGTAAGTTTTCACATCCTTTCAAAAGAACTACCTTGTGATCTTGTGATTTTTCTCCATTTTATAATCTTGGGTCTCATTTTAAGTATTTTTCTTTTAGTTTTGGCTTTGGTTCATTTTAATAGAAATTTTTTAAGATATAAAGGTAGGCTCATGAGTCAGTCTTTCTTTTTATTTAGTGTGTTTATAGCATATATTTCCCCCTTTGTGTTACTTTTGCGGCATCCCATAAGTTTGAGTATATTGTGTTTTTATTTTCATATATATAATTTAACTTATCATGTCTTCTTTGCTGCATCATGTTGTCTAATTTCCACATATTTATAAACTTTTCTAGTTTCCTTGTTATTTACAACTTTATGAAATAGTAGGTGAGGAATATACTTTGTATAATGTCTAATCCTTTATTTATTTATTTATTTATTTTTTATTGGTGCACTGTATTCATACATCATAGTGGGATACAAACTTTTGTAGACATACATGCACACATCGCCCAGTCAGCCCCCACCCGATCCCCACCCCATTCTCTCCCCATCCCTCCTTCCCATGCTTGGCTTAGTGGTTGACATCTAGTATTATAGCAATTTATCCAAAATTAAACATGATAATTTCACATAACAGTTTCATTTGTCTGATACCAAGCTTTTGATGACTTAAAGATAACATTTCAATATTTCTTTTTACTTTCTTTCTTACCAGAGAATATTTTTTTCTATTTTTTTAGGTGAAACTATCATATATTTATATATTTATTTTTCAGAAAAAAAATCTATCCTAATATGGAATATGGACTCTAGATACCCAAGACGATCTTGAAAAAGAACAAAGCTAGAAGATATATATTTTCTGATTTCAAACCATATAAAGCTACAATAATTGAAACAGTGTAGTACTGTTCTAAAGGCAGATATATAAACCATTGGAGTTAAATACAAGCCTAGAGCTAAATTCTTCCCTATATTGTCAAGTTATTTTTGACAAGGTTTCCACGAACATTTGGTGGTGGAAATAATAATCTTTTAACTAAATATTGTTGAAAAATAATACTTACATGGAAAAGAATAAAATTGGACCCTTACCTAATCCCATATACAAATATTAACTCAAAATAGATAAAAGACCTAAATATAAATCTTAAGACTATAAAATTTTAGGAGAAAATCTGGGTCATAAAACTTCACAACATTGAAATTGGCAGTGATTTCTTGGATATGATTTCAATGGCACAGGCAACAGAAGAGTATACAAACTCCCTAAAAAAAAAAAAATATTGTATATCCAAAGACAATGTAAACAGAGTTAAAAGTTACTAATAGAATGGGATAAAATATTTCCAAATGCTATATCTGAAGGTATATTAATATTCCAACTAGAAATCCTAAAAATTAACAACAATAAAGGCAAACAATACAATTTAGAGATAGGTAAAAGACTAATATAAATAATGAATCTCCACAGATAACCAATCTTAGTTGTCTGTTGGATGGAAACTCTTGTTTCTCTGGTTCTGGTGTGTGTTACCTATTTCTTCTTTGTAGTTCATCTCTTTGAGTATTTTCTCTAGCGCTGGTTTTGAAGACATAAATTCTTTCAGTTTCTGTTTGTCATGGAAGCTTCTTATTTTTCCATCTAATTTGATAGAAAGTTTTGCTGGGTAGAAAATTTTTGGCTGGAAGTTGTTTTCTTTCAGAGTTTGGAATATGTTACTCCAAGCCCTTTTGGCTCTCATGACTTGGATTGGGAAGTCTGGAGTGATTCTAATTGGTTTGCCTCTGAATGTCACTTGGTCCTTTGTTTTTGTTGCCTTTAAGATTCTCTGCTTGGCTTCCACATTGGTCATTTTGACAATCATGTTGCGTGGGGATCCTCTTCTCCAATCCTGTCTAAAGGGAGTTCTATAAGTTTCCTGGACCTGTGTATCAACCTCTTGCTCTATGTTTGGAAAATTTTCTGCTATTACTTCCTTGAAGAGATTGTTGATGCCTTTGGTTTCACTTTCTTTTCCCTCCTCTATTCCAATTATTCTTAGGTTAGCTCTCTTAAAATGGGCCCATATTTCTTCAATATCAGATTCCTGCTGTCGGATATTTTTTTCTAGATTAGAAACTATGCGTTCATTTTTGGAATGATCATCTTCTAGGAGCGAGGTTCTGTTCTCCATGTGGTCTAATCGGTTGTTCATGCTTTGAATTGAGGCCTTTACTTCATTAATTGCATCCTTTATCTCTTTTTGTCTCTCTCTGAATTCTTTTCAAAGCACCTCTATTATTTCTACAGTTATTTTCCTGATTTGATCTTCTAGAAATCTCTGATTTTCTGTTTTATCGGGTTCTGATGTTGTGGGGTTGTGGGCATTCATTGCTCCAGTGTTATTCCTCTTTCCCATGATTTCGGAAGTTTGTGCCTTCTCTGGGTTCTTCCCTTGGGTCACTATGACTTCGCTTAAGGTGCTCTAGATCTCGAGTCTGTAGTATCTCTGACCCCACTACTCCTTTACTGGGTTGTATCACAGAGTCTCCGACCCAGGGAGTCGATAGAGGCTGCTTTAGACTATGGGGGGGTGCCAGGTTGCACGTTCTCCTATGGTGTGATATCTCTGCCACCGCCACTCCCCCACTGGGTCAAGTCCCAGGGCGTACAGTACTGGGATTTCTCCTCTGGGGCCCGCAATTTGACTCACTGTTCTTGAGTACGCAGATGTAGCTGTACTGGACTCAGTGAATTCACTGCTGCTGCCGCCGGTGTCAATATGGCACCGCTGCCACGCCCTCGGCTGTGAGGCTGGCGTATTTTTTCTTCTCTGATTTTGAGTTCCACTCTGAGTCCCTCCAGCGAGTGCTGAGCTCAGCCACTGGGAGCGTTAGATGCTCCGTGCGCCGAAAGATCCCGCCTGGCTGTTCTGCAGCGGCTCACCTCGGCTTGCTGTGGCCATCCGGAAAATTCGCCGCTGCCGCCTGCAGTATGGCGCTGCTGCTGCGGCATCGGGCGTGAGGCCAGTGTATCTCCTCTGTGGCTCTGAGCTCTGTTCTCAGTCCGCTTTCTCTCTGGAGCCTGGTGATTTTTTTGTTTCTCTGGTGATGGTGTTTTCTGGCTATGAAAGGCGCTGATTTTGTGGTAATGGAGATTGGTTGTTAGCGGGGCTCTTAAGCCCCGCTTTTCTCGGTCGCCATATTCCCGGAAGTCCGTATAATGTCTAATCCTAATGAAGCTTTGTTTATGGTCTAACATGGCCTATCCTGGAGACTGTTTCAAGTACTTCAGAAGAATTTGTATTCTGTTGTTGGGTCTGTATGATTGCTAAATCTAGTTGGTTATTTAGGTCCTTTATTTTCTTACCTTCCCTCTGGTTGTCTCTGTTATTATTGAGATTGGGGTACTGATATCTTCATCTGTTGTTGCAGAAATATTTCTTCCTTCAATTCAGCTGTTTTTGTTTCATGTGTTTTAATGATCTGTTATTAAGTGGATAAATGAATGTTTATCTTAATATCTTATAACCTTTTCTGATTTAAAATCTGTCTCAAAATTAAGATAGCCATCCTTGCTGTCTTCAGTTACTATTTACATGGAAGATCTACAGCTAAGTTGTTACTTTCAACTTACTTGTGTCTGTGGATCTAAAGTGAGTTCCTTGTAGAAAGCATGTAATTGGATCATGATTTTTGCTCCCTCCCCCATCTTGCCAACCTTTGACCTTTGCTTAGAGAGGTTAATCCATTTACATTTAGAGTAATCACCAATAAGGAGGGATTGGCTTTTGTCATTTTACTATTTTCTATATGCCTTATAGTTGAGATTGGTCTCAGGGATGTTTGATTTCTGAGCTACATTCCCAGCCCTATTCTATATTTAGAAACACAGTCTCACTAATTTCCTGAGAGCCTTACTAACTTGCTAAGGCTGGCTTCAAACCTGCTATCCTCCTGTCTCAGCTTTCTAAGTACTGGGATTACAGGTGTGGGCCAATATGCCTGACTACCTACACCTTTTAGTAGTCCCTGAACACCAGTTGTTATTCAGTTCTAGTCACATTGTCCTGGACATTGATAAACTCTTTTCAACATCACATGTCACCATTAGATACAGTTCTACTAGAAGCCATTGACAAAGGGCTGAGTTGTAGAACATGCCTTGTACTCTCTTTGTGTTGTTCCTGGCAAGGCCTACTCCATTCTGTGATGTTAGGGGCCCAGTAATGCATACCAGCTGCACTGAATCTTCAACCGGACTCCCACTTTTCCTAAAGACAGTTGAATGGACTGGTCCTTAGCTCTATCAGATGTACATTTGTTGCTGTGTTGCCCCTCCTAACAATGTTACTCGTCGTTTTTCAGGTTGTTTACATGGAGTTGAGCATGAGGTGACATCTTCTGAAACAAGCATTTCTATAGGATTGTCACACATCGAGACTCCCAAAGAAAGTTCATCTTCCCAGAATGCCAACTCCTCTGAAATATGTGGTCTGGCTTTGAGAGACGTTTTGCACTTGGCTCAGCACCGTAGAACATATCATGCCCAGAAATCATACACATGTGGAAAACAGTTCTCCTTCACTGGAAATCTTACTCAGTATCATAAGAAGCACATTGAAGAGGTGCCCTCCAGAAGTAATGTGGACAGAGTCTCATTCATTCAGAGCTGCATGGAACATGTGTCACAGAAGCCCTTTACTTACAAGGAGACTGGCAAACACTTCCTGGCCAGCATGGGATTTCCCCATGAACAGACCACTCACCTAGGGGAGAGAACAAATGACAGTAAAGAGTGTGGAGTGGCCTTTCACTGTGGAAAAATTCGTCATAATTGGGTAAAATGCAAGAAAGCCTTTAGCCACACAGACCCAGTTGTTCGGGAGCAGGGTGCCATCACTAAGGAAGGGCTTTTTGAGTGCAGCAAGTGTGGGAAAGCCTGTACACGAAGATGTAATCTCATTCAGCACCAGAAAGTCCACAGTGAAGACAGGCCTTATGAATGTAATGAATGTGGAAAGTTCTTTACCTACAATTCCAGCTTCATTACACATCAGAGAATTCACACTGGAGAAAAGCCTTACGAGTGCAGCGAATGTGGGAAATCTTTTAGTCAAATATATAGCCTCAATAGCCATAGGAAGGTGCACACTGGAGAAAGGCCTTATGAGTGTGGGGAATGTGGAAAATTTTTTAGCCAAAGGTATAATCTCACTCAACATCAAAAAGTTCATACTGGACAAAGGCCTTATGAGTGCAGCGAATGCGGTAAATCTTTTAGCCAAAACTGCAGCCTCATTTACCACCAGAGAGTTCACACTGGCGAAAGGCCTTATAAGTGCAGTGAGTGTGGCAAATCCTTCAGCCGAAGGTCTGGCCTGATTAATCACCAGAGATGTCATACAGGGGAAAGGCCATATGTTTGTGGGGAATGTGGGAAAACCTATAGCCAAAGCACCAATCTTAAAACCCACCAGCGAGTTCACACTGGAGAAAGGCCTATTAAATGCAGTGAATGTGGAAAATCTTTTAGCTGCAAATCTAACCTCAGTAAACACCTGAGGGTTCACACTGGAGAGAGGCCTTATGAGTGTAGGCAATGTGGGAAATCATTTAACCAGAGTTCCAGCCTCATCCAACACCAGAGAATCCACACTGCAAAAAGACCTTATGAGTGCAGTGAATGTGGGAAATCCTTTGGCTCTAAATCTGTCCTCATTCAACACCAGAGGGTTCATACTGGAGAAAGGCTTTATCCTTCAAAGAGCACCGTGTCCTCAGGGTAGAAGGTCATCCTCTCCTACTTCCAGGAATGGGAGATGAATCGTACATGGGGATCTGGACCTTCTTCCCTTTTGTGATTCCCTTTGTGTTTTATATTTTTATATTTTTTTATTTTTTTTTTGTGGTACTGGGATGGAACCTACTCCCAGACCTATTTTATATTATTATTTGGATACAGGGCCTCACTGAGGTGCTGAGAATCTCATTAAGTAGCTAAGGTTGGTTTCAAACCTGCACGATCCTCCTGGCTCAACCTCCCAAGTACTGAGATTACACGTGTGCACCACCACACCTGACTTTTTGGCTGCATTTTTAAATGAAAGGACCAACACAAAAGTCTTTTTTGTTTTTGTTTTTTGTGTATGGTACTGCCGTTCCCGGAAGCCCTTCTACCTCTGGACTACACTCCCAGACCTATTTTATACTTTCTTATTTTTGGAAACAGGTCTCTTAAGCCAGCGCGGCTGGCTTCGAACCTGCGTGATCCTCCTGTCTCCGAGTCCCAAGTGTGGGGATTACAAGTGTGCTTCAACAAGCACGGCAAAATAAAAGTATTTTAAAAATATGTTATCAGTGCTCAATTTTTTTCAGCTGTCTAAAAATGTGTTTAAATTATAATAACTCCAGTCAGGATCCAAAATATATACTTACGGCTTTTAGTAAAGAAAATACACAAGTCTCTTAGCCGACTGGTTATGCTTAATTTGTATTTCTTGAAGTTGCTAAGGTGTTTGTTCATTAGAATTAGCCATGTTCCAGATTTGTCTCTTGGAATCTGTGGAAGTCCTTAGCTGATTGCCCTTCCTTTGTATTTCTTCGACAGTAGATATCAGTGGGATGGGTGATTGAGGTTTGGACCTAACATCACACCACCTGGTATGATGGTGACTTTTGGTGAAATATAAACAAAATCTTCTCACTGTCTTCTGCACAAATATAGTAGAGAGAAAGACCTTTTATTATTGAATGAACATTAAACCAGAAAGAAGGCGTGCACATCACAGGGATCCCCTGAGGATTTTACTCCTCAGCTCTGAATAGGACATTTTTTAAGTCCTTTTTGGGACATAGTTGATACGGGTGGAGATTGTAAAATTATTACATTATGCCTCAATTCTTGCTTTTCTGTGTGGAAAGCACTCAAACAGAAAGCACATGAGGAATATAGAACTTTATTTAGAGAAATTAAGGTACCATGTAGAATAGTCCAATGGAGAAAGTGGGGTGGGGCGTAGACTACAGTCTGAAATGGGCCTTTTTCTCCCAGGGTAGGAGATCACACAGTCTCTGGGTGGGGATGAGCAGTCTCAGGATGAAGCAAAGCTAAAGAGCACTGAGGAGCAGGGCACAGTGTAAAAGGGATCAGAACTGGAAAAAGTGCCCAGTCAGAAACCTCAGCTCCCACAACCTCTTCCCAGTGCTTGTGAGAGACTCCCCACTTTTGGGGGCAATCAGGACTAACGGCAGCTGTAATGTGGGGGGCATCACTCTGTTCCCAGATCTACCTATACAACCTCCGCAGCCCTGCAGGCAGCTCCACCCCTCCCTGTTTTCGCACTGGTGGGAACAGATTAGAGCAGAGTTGGAAGAGGTGTCTCTTATTGAGGTCTCCACTGTGAGGAAGGATAGGAACAGTGTATGTGGTACTGAACAGAGTAAAAAAATATCTTGAGCAGGATAATTGGAGCAGAACCTATAAACGTTTAGACACTTTATCACTACAGAATATTCATGTCAAACATTAAAAATATACACTTTCCTGTACCATTAGATGATGTTAATTACTACTTAATCCTTACAACCACTTCACTTGTACTTCCAGCTTTGCCAGTACTTTAACATATAACAAATTGTGTAGATGTGTGGATAATGTCTGTACAGGCTAATATTGCCTATTATTTACAGGAATTCCAAATGAAAAATGCTGTGACAAATTGCTTTAAATGAGCATTTCATATGAGGTTGTAGTTATTCCACTCTTTTTTTTCAAATTGCTTACATTTCTGGACATTTGGGTTTTTTTTTTTTTTTTTTTTTTGTCTACCTTCATTTGACTCTTTCAGTTCAAGTACTAAGACTAGGATGAAGGCTATTTTAGCAGAAATATTAAAGATTGTCCCTTGGCCAGCTATAGTACTAAAAGGTATTTAGTATATGATCTCCCCTATTTTCAAAACTTTGAGAGTGAAGCCAAAGGAAAGTCTTACTACTGTTGAAATATGTTTCAGTCTATAATGGCTGAACTGACTGTGTGTGTCTTCTATATGACTCCATTGAGTTACCAAATAATGCCTTAGCCACCATGAACCTTAGCCTTATGTAATAGATGAAGGAACATATGACTATAAGAAACCACAAGCCACTATTAGAAACAGACTAGAGAAGCCACAAAAATGCATAATGTAGAAAGTACTTTGGCAAGGCAGTTTACTTCTGCCGAAGGTTGTGCGATTGACAAAAAGTCAGTTAAGCAAGTACACCAGGCAGGCAGTCTGCTCAACTTTTATCCCTAACCGGATTCTGCCCCTTACCCTGATTTGGGGAGGGCTTAGGTTCACAATGCTACTCAATAGGCTATTCTGTAGTACAGACAGAAACAGAGCTTCAACAAAGAAACAAAGTCTTAGGGTGCATTCTGCATTGATTGTCTCACTGCTCGAACAAAGTTTAGAAGCACAGTTTAGGGCTCACTGCAAAGTTTAAGGTACAATCTTGGAAAAAATTGGTATATAAGTCACCTAATAGACCCAGGCTGTGGTCACAAACGAATGTTTAATTTGTAATCACAGCATGGAACAGAATACATTTCTCTGTTATTTATTACTTTGACATAAAATATGTTTTTTATTTATTAATGCCAACAGAACTTGTCATATTTCACACCTTTCTCCCCAGCAGGAGAGCTAGAACCTGGAAGCAGATTTAGTTTTACTGATGAGAATGAAGGGGATAAAAGTATGGAGTCATGTTTCTACAATGCAACATTGCTTACCACACAGTGCCTTGGATATTCAAAGAATGTCATACAAACTACCAATACAGAAGAGACTGAATAGACAGTAACAAAGGTGTACACCAGAGTCAAATGTTTGGGGTGGCTCTGGTCTCGGGGGAGCCCTCCAGGAGAGTGAAGGACACTGTGAACATACTCTACTTGCTTCTTGTGCCAAAGAAGGATGGTCACCACGGAGCCACTTTGCACACCTTTTGTGAAGCAGAACATGAGCAAATACAGCAGAGTAGCACTTGTGTCAGAAATAAACCCTGAGCAGAAACCAAAGTTGATCTATTAGTTTAAATCTGCTGTTATGAGGGCCAGTCACTTAGGAGAATTTCAATCTTTAGAAGCAGATGCACAAGGCAGCTGACTAAAAGGATGAACTAGTGGACTTGGAGGCTTTATGTTTAAACTTGATCCACCTGGTGTTGCTGGGGCTGGCCATGATTGCTTGGAAGCAGCTTGGGAGATAAGTGGCATACAGAGAAGTCCGCCTAGATTAATGTTGGATGCAAACTTTTGTGCAAAAGTTTGCATCCAAAATCATGCAGGAAATATGCAACCCAAGCTCCATCATTGTTTGCAGAATTACTCTCAAGATAATTGCCAAGGAGTTGTCAAAAGTCAAGTGCTTCACAATCAGATCTTTGCACATCAAATGCTTTCCAGTCAATACAGTCAACAAGCAATGAAATAGAAATGAGGAATTGCCAAGGATTTCCACTGCAGAATTGAATAAAAGAACATCCCCACTGCCAAGTGCTCTGGAGTCATTCTCTTTCCTGGTAATAAATAAATGTTTTAGAGTCAACAAACCCAGGAGATAAAATTGACAAGGATGTATTACTTTTATTCAAGTTAAAGCAAATGCTCATCACTTCATCATATTTACATGTTTCCCACTGATGAATATCTTCTAAAAGTTTCTAGTTATGTTAGTATAGATTTTATGTTGATTTTAGTGGAACATATATACCTTCAATGAAGGTTTCTTTTGGGTGGGTGCTGGGATTGAACCTAGCCTCTAACATATGCTAGCCAAGCATTCTACCCCTTTGCTACATCCCATGAAGCTTCATGATTTAGACATTTTTGTCATTATTGAAAATTTTTGTCCATTAATGTATAGGTTCATGTCATATTTAATGCTTTATTGATTGTTATCCCTATTTAACAGTCTTTTTCAAAAAGAAAATATTACTGGTATAGCTTCATTTTGCTTAAAAGTAGGATATAAATATCATACATGTAGTTAGGATCAACTGATTACATTTGTTTAATGACCATTTGTTAAAAATGTTTGATAGGATACAAGACTTGTTCCAAACCAAGATTTTGAAGCAGGGCACTGGTCAGAAAAAGTAACTACCATAGTTGTCAAAACTGAAATTGTGCAAAATTTTTATCCTGTAATATATATGATATAAAGTTAACAGTAAAGCAAAATGTTTCTAAATAGAAATTTGTTTTTTAAGATCTGGTTATGCAATTTCTTAAATTCAAATTACTAAGTCAGTGATTATTGATATAAAACAGTGTACTTCTCAAACTTATACAACAGTATTTAAATTATTGGACTGTACTTTCTGCATATGCATTTTTTTTGTTTTTTTGGTGGTACTCGGGTCCCTGGAAGCCCTTCTACCTCTGGGCTACACTCCCAGACATATTTTATATTTTTTAAACAGGGTCTCTTACACCAGCGCGGCTGGCTTCGAACCTGCACGATCCTCCTGTCTCTGCTTCCCAAGCGCGGGGATTACAAGTGTGCGCCACCACGCCCGGCTCTGCATATGCATTTAAAATTACTTTTAAATCATATGAATACAAATAAAAACATGTTGTCCTCTGAACAAAGCGCACTATTTTAGAATGAAAAAAGAAATGATTAAAAATAAAGTCATACCACGTTATCAATTGATAAATAGTATTATACCAATAAGTCTATATATTCTCAGTAATTTTGCACACTAGATAATTTTTTTTCCGTACTGGGTATTGAATTAAGGGGCATTCAACCTTTGAGCTAAAATCCCTACCATATTTTTTTTTTTTCTGCAGTACTGAGGATGAAACCTAGGGGCATTTGGTCCTATTTATTTATATTGTTTTCCTGAGCAGCATTTCAGGCATTCATACTAGTGTGTCTAGTGTCAACCTACAATAAAACACCGCTGGATTGGAAACGAATAAAATTTTTCTAAAAAGGGCTGGGGGTATATTTCAAATGTAGAATGCCCTGGGTTTGACCCCCAGAAGTACACACACACACACACACACACACACACACACACACGAGACCATTCATCAACTGTCCATATAATTTCTTTATATCTTCGGTGGATATCTTTACAGCTCAGAAATGAGTGAAGTTCAGCTTCATTCAAAACATTAATGATTCTTTTGGAATAAATATATATATTTATATTTATTCCAAATAAATATATATATATTGGTGGTACTGGGGTTCCTGGAAGCCCTTCTACCTCCGGGCTACACTCCCAGTACCTACATTTTTATACTTTTTTATTTGGACACAAGGTCTCTTAAGCCAGCGCGGCTGGGTTCAAACCTGCGCGATCCTCCTGTCTCTGTCTCCCAAGCACTGGGATTACAAGCGTGCGCCACCAAGCCTGGCATGGAAAATATATCTTTTTTTTTTTTTTTGGTGGTACTGGGGTTCCTGGAAGCCCTTCTATCTCCGGGCCACACTCCCAGACCTATTTTTACATTTTTATTTGGAAACAGGGTCTCCTAAGCCAGCGCGCGTGGCTGGCTTCGAACCTGCGTGATCCTCCTGTCTCTGCCTCCCAAGCGCAGGGATTACAAGCGTGGGCCACCACACCCGGCGAAAATATATCTTAAAGGAAGGGAGAAAGAAAATTTTCTTAGCATCTCTTGCTTCCAGCTCCTTAATGTTCGTGCTCTTTAGATTTGTTTAATCTCCCAGAATGTCCCATAAGGACATTGATTGGGCCAGGGTCATACAACTGACTTCCTATTTCTCAGCATTGGACTTCTATGCCTTCTGAGCCCCTCTCTTATTATCCTGTGCACCCCAAGAGTTCACAGAAAAGTTTTACTCCCCAGTCCTCCTAATTGATTCATTGGATTTGTTCGTGCAATTTGTAATTGTGTTTACTGACAGGTAATTGGGAAAAGGTAATTAAAAGTTACACTCAATCCCCCATGTAGATGCTGTTACAGAAATAGAATTGATTTGAAAACCAGAAGTCTGATGGGAAAGAGAACCAGGGAATAAAAAAACCTATAAGTCAAGGCTCAGTGTCTCTTCCCAGTCACAGGACAGTCTTGACTTCTCACAGTGGCACCCGGGGTGTGGAATCACAGAGTACACAGGTGAGCACCTTTTCCTTTCATACCAAGCCTTGAGTAATGAGGCATAGAAAAGAGAGGGATATGACTCTGTTACTGGGTTTGGAAGAAAAAAACTTTAACAGGCTTTTACAAAAAATGGGGACTCCTTCCTGATAGGTGCAGAATGGACTGTTTTCCTCACCTATCCTGTTCAAATGTGATTTCTTCCTTGGTTGTTAGAGGTTCTCCATGGTATCAGCCCTACTGAATACCGACTGCTCCTCCTTTTCTTCCCTCCCACATTCTTTTCATTAAATATTGGTTGTCTTAAGATCATGCACAAAATTGATTTTGCATGCCTTCTTCGCAAAAATATTAACTACTTAAATAAATGGAATAAAAGTTTTTATCAAAAATGTATTTTCACACTTAACTAAAATGCCCTACATAATTAATAGGGAAAATGTGCATATTCAAGAACATGGAGCATGCTTGATTATTATGAGTAGCTTTTGTTTCCCTTTGGACTCTGAATAAAAGTTGATGTGGAAAATTGGACCATAAGGAGTCAGTTATGTAGTGGAGGAAAGCTTTTAGGCCACCCTTCAGGGGTTACCTATGAAACCACAGTTATGGTTATTCTTAGCACCTTGCAACTTTTCAGAATCCTGAAAATAATTATCAACTGAAACCCAAATGCAGAAAGCTAATCATTGGCTATTACTCATTCCTGTTGGGTTCTGAATTTAAAGAGTTTTAGGATATGTGCCTATTCAGGAAGGAATGTGAGTGGGAGTCCAGGTCACATACAGACACCCAAAACACAGTATAACCTCTTTTGTATAGCAACGGAAAACTTGCAGGTCATCCTGATGTAAGTAACCTGGAAAGACATGTGCCAGGCTCACAGCCCACATGACCCGGGCTCCTGTGAGGAGTGCAGATAATAGAGCTCAGCAGCAAGCTGTTCCTAGAGCTGCCATCTCTGAAGGTGTTTTTCTGTCTGAATCCACTCTGCTTCTGAAACTGTCTTGACCTCAGAGCTCAGAGACAGGTTTCTGGCTTAAAAATATACCCATATGCAAATTGTATATTGATAAGTCTCTTTTGAGGTTCCTCTCATTTTAATTGTGTTCAATTGCTGGTCTGCACTTAGGTCAGTTTTTCTACTGTGGTGTTGAAGGATGTTACATCTACTAACTCAAAATCTGTACTTTCCTTTCTCATTTAAGTTTCTCTCTTTACAGATTCCTTTTCTCATTATTTGTATAAATTGTTTGCTATTTTCTATAAACTGAAAAAATAATTGACCACAAATACATTTTTATCAGAAAACGTTATTCTTTTGTGCTTTCTATATTTAAAAGCATATCTATAATTCAGCTGTCCTTATTTTCCATAATTGTACCATGTTTCAATGGTTTTGCTTATTCTTTGATATGGCTTATATTCTCTCCTTCTTTCTTCAGCTCTGCTTCGAGTTAGTTGGCTGGGTCACTATTTTTAGCTATACCCTCTGCATTTGCTCATTACATGATACTTAGTCATAGGAAATTTTTTAAATTAGTGTGTGATCATATACTAAACTTCTATGACTAGAAAGTTTGAAAAATGAGAAGTCATTTGGAGTGGTTTTCTAGATTTTCAATCTTTATATAAATTTATTCATGACACGATGATGAAGAAATGTTCCTAAGTTGAATTTCTCTCTCTCTCTCTCTCTCTCTCTCTCTCTCTCTCTCTATATATATATATATATATATATATATATATGTGTGTGTGTGTGTGTGTGTGTGTGTGTGTGTGTGTGTATGTATGTGGTTGGTTCCTTAAGGATAAAGTTGTATTTTTTATAATTCCCTTACAGGCTGTACTGTATTTCTTTGATCTGATCTTCTCTCCCTAGTGAAGACTTTATATCTTCATTTTTTCAGGGACACAGATAGTATAACACATGGCAGCAGATGATGACAGATAGCATATTATGTTGGGACTCTCAATCCAGACCAACACTGCTGACTCATGACATTATGTGGAATGAGGTTATTGTTGCTCAAAGCAAATAAGACATGCTTAGAAACGAGATATTGTATCTCCTTAGGGGAAAATCAAGACCTAGAGAAGACAAAAATTTTCTACACTTATCTTCATAATGGCTGTCCTCATTTGCAGTTCCACCAACAATGTATATGGGTTCCTATTTCTCCACATCCTGTCCAGCCTCTATGATTTTTTGTATTCTTGATGATTGCCATTCTAACTGGAGTTAAATGAAATCTAGTTGTAGATTTGATTTGCATTTCTTGATTGCTAATGATGTTACAAATTCTTTTTATATATTTATTGTCCATTTTTATTTATTTTGAAAGTGTCTATTAAGTTCAATTGCCCATTTATTTATTGGGTTATTTCTTTTTTAATGTTACGTTTTTAAAACTCTATGACCCATCTATGCCATGCCTATGCATCTTTCAAGAGGAACAAAAGCCATAATATTATAATGATACATGTATATCCATGTTTATAGCAGTACAATTCACAATATCCAAGTTATGGAACCTGCCTAGGTATCCATTAACAGATGAATGGGTCATATAACTGTGGTATACACACACAATACAATTTTATTCAGTTATAAAAAATTATGTCATTTATAGGAAAATGGATGAAACTAGAGAATATTATGCTAAGTGAGATTTGCCAGTCTTAGAAAATGAATGGTTGTGTGTTTTCTCTCATATGTGAAAGCTAGTGGGAAACTGAATAACAAAACAGACCTCAGAAAAAGTAGGAGAGACTCCAGTGGAGCAATGAAGGGGGTTGAGGGAACATAGTAGGGGGACAGAGACATAATGAAGGGAACACTCTAAATAATGCTATGTACATATGTAAAATTATCAATATCAATTTTCCAGTAACATGTTTAGGAAGGGGGGGAGTGGGATGTAATCAAGAAAGGAACATATCAAGTGTTGGGTGCTTCCGTATTCCTATCACTTTATACCTTGTTGTGCTGTATAATTATAATGCACCAATAAAAATATAAAATAATCTTTCCTCCACTTAATTCAAAGAAATAAGAATTTAAATAAGGACTGATTTATTTCTGACATCAGTGGTATAAGCAATTTGATTAGTTTCAAAAGTTAAATATTCCCTATCATGTATTTATCTACTTTATCTTTCTCTAATATAATCCTAATCTCTTGATATGCCTGCACTGGTTGAAAAATGTTTGTGTAACTGGAGAAATTCTAAATTCTAATTTTGTATCTGAATACCTGTCCTGCACAGAGGAGTGGAATTGATTATTGCTATTAGTTAATCAAATTGTTTAAGGAAAAGTGTAAGTGTAAGGTGATTATTCATTAAGGAAAGAAATTTGATGAAAACCCTAAGACTAAGGGTTAAAAGTTGTAGTAGTTCCCATACTGTCTCCAGAAACTTAACAGGTTGGGACATGCTCTCTTAATAGTTCAGCTAGTCTGAGACAAATATTTAGTTTCATCCTATTACTTTTTTTTTACTAAAAATAATCTCTATAGGTTTGTACAGAGATCTGGATTTACTTGTCATGTGCAAGACACACATATGTCACCTGTCACTGTAGAGTTGTTTCACTACTTCTGAAAATACTTGTGAATGAGTGACTTTCTTTATTCCTCTGTCATTGTCATGGTCCAGGGGTCCAATAGCTCTATCATGACAGTCTCCTACCACACACTGCTCTCCCTAATGAACCTCAAACCACAGAAACTTTCCATATAACACTCTGGCCTGACAATTTCCTAACATTTCCTACAGACTGAAGTACAAGCTTATCTATATCTTTTATTCATGTGCCTCAGCCTATGTCATTCATATCTGGGTACCATAACTCTAGCACTATACTAATTCAGGAAAAAAAAGTGATCCTCATTTTTTAAAAATAAAATGCTCTTGTTACTTTTTGAGATTCTGGTAAAACCCACATAGCATACATTTGGAATCTTAACCATTTCTTCATTTACTGTCTTAATTTATCTTTATATATACATTATTCTAAAACTTATCTCCCAAACTTTTTCATTGCAAACCTGAATCTTTGCACCTATTCAGAAATAACTCACCCATATCTTACCACAGCCCCTAACATCTATCATTGTATTTTCTATATTTAAGGGTCATATATAACTCAAAGATTTGGAATTTATAGTATTTCTGACTTTCTTACTGAGCTTAAAGTAGTGTCCTCAAGGTTCATTTATATTGTACTATGTGTGAGAATCTTTTTTGGGGGAAAGGGGAGATGGTACAGAGGATTTAACACAGAGACATTCTACCTCCAAGCTATGCCCCCAGTCTTATTTTGTAAGTAGAGTCTCACTAAGTTATGGATGATATCAGAAAATAAATGAATAAATAAATATAATGTGATACATTATTACATACAAGGAAATATTATTAATTTTTAAAAAGGAAAGGATGTACACCTATAATCCCAGTACTTGAGAAGCTGAGACTGGAGGATCACAAGTTCACAGCCAGACCCATCTACTTAGTGAAGCCCCTGAAATTTAGTGACATTGATTAGAAGAAATTTTAAAACTTGAGAATATTAAAAATGTCTCAATCATGAAATTTCATCAGGTTCTTGGGTACAACTTAGTGGGAGAGTGCTTGTGTACCATGTGTGAGTCACTGTGTTGGATCTCAGCATCAAACTAAATAATTAAACTTCATTGGATGTACATATGTCCCACAGAAATCAACTTAAAATATTACTAATATAAACAAAAAACTTTTAGAAAATATTCATTTCTGAGAAAGATATGTAATGATAATGAAGTGATGAACATTTGCTTGAGCAAATGAATAAAAGTAATAAAAACTGGTTCATTTTTTTCCTTGGCCGTTGACCCTAAAAATTTTAATTAATTCACTTATTCATCTATACTAGGAAGGAGAATGGTTCCCAAGGAGTTCACATTAGGGATATTCTCCTTGTTCCAGAATGCAGTGGGGATCCTGGGAAATTCCTCACTTCTATTCCACTATTTTTTGACTGTATTGACTGGAAAGCATTTGATGCCCAAAGACCTGATTGTGAAGCACTTGACTTTAGCCAACTCCTTGGCTATTATCACAAGAGGAATTCCACAGACAATGATGGAGTTTGGGTTGCAATATCTCCTGGATGATGTAGCATGTAAACTTGCTGTCTACCTTTATCGAGTGGCCAGGGGCACTTCCATGCAAACCACATGCCTGCTCAGCTGCTTCCAAGCAATCACAATCAGCTCCAGCAACACCAGGTGGGTGAAACTTAAACACAGAGCCTCCAAGTATGTTGGTTCCTCCTGTTTAATCACCTGGCTTTTGCATCTGCTTGTAAACACCAGAATTCTCATGAGAGTCACTCGCCTTCGTAACAGCAGAAATGCAACTAATAGATTCAACTTTGGGTACTGCTCAGGAATTGTTTCTGGAACAATTGCAACCCCACTGTATTTCCTCATGCTCTCCATCACTGATGTCCTGTGTTTGGTTCTCATGGCCTGGGCAAGTGGTTCCATGGTGACCATTCTCCTCAGGCACAGGAGACAAGTAGCATATCTTCACAGTGCCCACCAGTCCCCTGGAGAATCCCCTGAGACCAAAGCTACCCAGACCATCCTGATCCTGGTGTGTACCTTTGTCTCTGTCTACTCAGCCTCTTCCATCCTGGTAATCTTTATAGCACTATTTGATAATCCAAGACTATGGGTTATAAGCATCGTTGCATTTGTAGAAATTTGTTTCCCTACATTTAGCCCTTTCATTCTTATCAGTAGTACCAAACTTGACTTTAGGTTATGTTTTTCCTACTGGAGGAAAAGGTAATTTTCTCTGAAACATGTCACAAGTTCTGGTGATTTAAATTTTATCCCTATTTAAAAGGCAACATTTATTAAATGTTTCCCAAAGGACCATATGTTAGAGGCTTGTTCATAATCTTGTGGCAATATTGAGAGCTGGTAGAACCTTTAAGAGGCGAGTTCTGGCAGAAGGAATTTGTGTCATTCAGGGCCAGTCCTTAAAGAGGATATTTGGAAACCAGCCCCTCATCTGTCTTTGCTTCCTGACCACCACAAGGTGAGCAGTTTTCTTTGAGAAGTGCGTTTTCCATGATAGAATGTGTTACTACAGACACAAAGCATTAGTGCAAACCAAGCATGCACCGGAACTTGAAACTGTGAGCTAAAATAAACCCATCCTTCTTTAACTTGTTTATCTTAGTTTTTTGTTATATCAATGGAAATTAACTATGACAAAAACATTTGAGCAAGTTTATGTGTATAAATGCTAAGAGCTAGTCTCATGTTAAGCATTATAAGATTAATATTTATTGTTCCTTTTATTTGTCCATTAGGACAAATAAATACTTTTCTATTATTAATGTGTATTTTTAAAAACATATAGGAAAGCCTCAGAGAGAGAAAGTGAGAGAGATTTTCTAACAGTGCAGAGAAATGGTAGCTCCTAACTATGACCTTTAATTTCCTCATCTTGTTCCTGCCTGATTTATCTTCTCTTGACAATGTGAATTTTTTACATTCATGTCTCAATGACTTTACTATAATAATAAGACCAATTTATTAGCATTGTTTCAATCTATGTATACAAACAAGTATATGCTTTCCATGTGGTGTGTTTTTAATAAATAAATTATGTTTCCTCCTCAAAAGTCTCAGCTCAAGACAGTCAGGACTCAGGAAATGCACTGGTGTACAAAATTTCTTTCCTAGGGATCCTTGGCTTTGAGCAAAGACTAGGTACTTAAGAGCTTTTGTTAGATGCTGCTGAGATTGTGGGGAGCATCTTGTTTTTATGTGAGGTGGAGCACCAAAACAAATGCTTAAAACTTTTGAATAGACTTCCGGGAAGATGGCGACCGAGAAAAGCGGGGCTTAAGAGTCCCGCTAACAACCAATCTCCATTACCACAAAAAGAGTGCCTTTCATAGCCAGAAAACACCATCACCAGAAAAACAAAAAAAACCACCAGGCTCCAGAGAGAAAGCGGACTGAGAACAGAGCTCAGGGCCACAGAGGAGACACACGTGCCCGAGGACGCGGCAGCAGCGCCATACTGCCGGCGGCAGCGGCGAACTCAACGGACGGCTACAGCAAGCCAGGTGAGCCGCTGCGGGACAGCCAGGCGGGATCTTTCGGCGCAGACAGCATTTAAAGCTCCCAGTGGCTGAGCTCAGCACATGCTGCAGGGATTCAGAGTGGAAATCAAAACCAGAGAAGAAAAAATACGCCAGCCTCATGGCCGAGGGCGTGGCAGAGGCGCCATATTGCCACCGGCGGCGGCAGCAGCAGTGAATTCACCGAGTCCAGTACAGCTACATCTGCGTACTCAAGAACAGTGAGTCAAATTGCGGGCCACAGAGGAGAAATCGCAGTATTGGGCCTCCTGGGACTTGACCCAGTGAGGGAGTGGTGGTGGCAGAGATATCACACCATAGGAGAACGTGCAACCTGGCACCCCCCATAGTTTAAAGCAGCCTCTATCGACTCCCTGGGTCGGAGACTCTGTGATACAACCCAGTAAAGGAGTAGTGGGGTCTGAGATAATACAGACTCGAGATCCAGAGCACCTTAAGTAAAGCCATAGTGACCCAAGGGAAGAACCCAGAGAAGGCACAAACCTCCGAAATCATGGGAAAGAGGAATAACACTGGAGTAATGAATGTGCACAACCCCACAACATCAGAACCTGATAAAACAGAAAATCAGAGATTTCTAGAAGATCAAATCAGGAAAATAACTGTAGAAATAATAGAGGTGCTTCGAAAAGAACTCAGAGAGAGCCAAAAAGAGATAAAGGATGCAATTAATGAAGTAAAGGCCTCAATTCAAAGCACAAACAACCGATTAGACCACATGGGGAACAGAATCTCGCTCTTAGAAGATGAGCAATCCAAAAATGAATGCATAGTTTCTAATCTAGAAAAAAATATCCAACAGCAGGAATCTGACATTGAAGAAATATGGGCCCATCTTAAGAGAGCTAACCTAAGAATAATTGGAATAGAGGAGGGAAAAGAAAGTGATACCAAAGGGATCAACAATCTCTTCAAGGAAGTAATAGCAGAAAATTTTCCAAATATAGAGCAAGAGGTTGATACACAGATCCAGGAAACTTATAGAACTCCCTTTAGACAGGATCGGAGAAGAGGATCCCCACGCCATATAATTGTCAAAATGACCAATGTAGAAGCCAAGCAGAGAATCTTAAAGGCAACAAAAACAAAGGGCCAAGTGACATTCAGAGGCAAACCAATTAGAATCACTCCAGACTTCCCAAACCAAGTCATGAGAGCCAGAAGGGCTTGGAGTAACATATTCCAAACTCTGAAAGAAAACAACTTCCAGCCAAAAATTTCCTATCCAGCAAAACTTTCTATCAAATTAGATGGAGAAATAAGAAGCTTCCATGACAAACAGAAACTGAAGGAATTTATGTCTTCAAAACCAGCGCTAGAGAAAATACTCAAAGAGATTAACTACAAAGAAGAAATAGGTAACACTCACCAGAACCAGAGAAACAAGAGTTTCCATCCAACAGACAACTAAGATTGGTTATCTGTGGAGATTCATTATTTATGTTAGTCTTTTACCTATCTCTAAGTTGTATTGTTTGCCTTTATTGTTGTTAATTTTTAGGATTTCTAGTTGGAATATTAATATACCTTCAGATATAGCATTTGGAAATATTTTATCCAATTCTATTAGTAACTTTTAACTGTTTACATTGTCTTTGGATATACAATATTTTCTTTTATTTTTTAGGGAGTTTGTATATTCTTCTGTTGCCTGTGCCATTGAAATCATATCCAAGAAATCACTGCCAATTTCAATGTTGTGAGGTTTTATGACCCAGATTTTCTCCTAAAAGTTTATAGTCTTAAGATTTATATTTAGGTCTTTTATCTATTTTGAGTTAATACTTGTATATGGGATTAGGTAAAGGTCCAATTTTATTCTTTTCCATGTAATTATTATTTTTTAACAATATTTAGTTAAAAGATTATTATTTCCACCACCAAATGTTCGTGGAAACCTTGTCAAAAATAACTTGACAACATAGGGAAGAATTTAGCTCTAGGCTTGTATTTAACTCTAATGGTCTATATATCTGCCTTTAGAACAGTACTAACTGTTTCGATTATTGTAGCTTTATATGGTTTGAAATCAGAAAATATATATCTGCTAGCTTTGTTCTTTTTCAAGATCGTTTTGGGTATCTAGAATTCATATTCCATATTAGGATAGATTTTTTTCTGAAAAATAAATATATAAATATATGATAGTTTCACCTAAAAAAACAGAAAAAAATATGCTCTAGTAAGAAAGAAAGCAAAAAGAAATATTGAAATGCTATCTTTAAATCATCAAACGCTTGGTATCAGACAAATGAAACTGTTATGTGAGATTATCATTTTTAATTTTGGATAAATTGCTATAATACTAGATGTCAACCACTAAGCCAAGCATGGGAAGGAGGGATGGGGAGAGAATGGGGTGGGGATCGGGTGGGGGCTGACTGGGCGATGTGTGCATGTATGTCTACAAAAGTTTGTATCCCACTATGATGTATGAATACAGTGCACCAATAAAATAAAATTAAAAAAAAAAAAAAACTTTTGAATAATAAAAGCTTGTCCTAAGTCATCATCATGCCTCTGAACTAGATAGAAATTAATTCATTGATTGGTTGTTAAAACTGTAAATTGTGCCAGGCATGGTGGCACACATTTGTAATCCCAGTACTTGGGAGACTGAAGCAGGAGGATCATAGGTTTAAGGCCAGCCTTAGCTACTTAGTGAGCCCTCCACAACTTAGTGAGACAGTGTTTCAAAAATAAAGAATTAAAAATAGTCTGGGCGTGGTGGCGCACCCTTGTAATCCCTGCGCTTGGGAGGCGGAGACAGGCAGATCCCACAGGTTCGTAGTCAGCCTCGCTGGCTTAAGAGACCCTGTTTCCAAATAAATAAAAAATACAAAATAGGTCTGGGAGTGTAACCCAGAGTTAGAAGGGCTTCCAGGAACCCCAGTACCACTGAAAAAAAAATTAAAAATAGGACTGGGGGTGTAGCTCAGAAGTAGAATGTCCCTGGATCCTATCCCCAGTACTGCAAAAATATATGTAAATTGTACTCATATCAGAAAATTGCTTGTATATCTTTAGAAAGACATACCCATCATCCAGTCTATTCCTTCAAATAATTTGATGCGTTCCCCAGGATATATTCACAAGAGATCCCACAGAAGCCTCATTCATAATGGCTCTGGATAGGAGACCACCCATAAACTGTCCATTTAACCTGTTTGTATGCCTGCAGTGGAGTTCTCTACAGCTCAAGAATAAATGAACTTCAGCCACACACAAAATGTTAATAAAGTTTTGGAAAATCTTGGTTGAAGAATAGGAAATAGGAAAGTTATACAGTATCTCCCTCTTCTAAGTCCTGAATGCTGGTGTTATTCAAAATTGTGGAATTTCCCCAGAATGTCACGTTTGGAAAGGCCCTTCCTTTGCACCCAAACTCTGACAAAGCCATGGAACGGGCATTTTGTTTCTCTGTACTTCTGTGCCCCTCCCTGTGTTATCTTGTGTACCTTGTGGGTGGCAGAAAAGTTTTCCTCCCCAATCTTTCTAAGTACTTCTTTAGATTTCTTCATGCAATGGTAATTATGTTTACTGACAGGCAATTGGGAAATAGTAATTAAAAGTTACACTCAATCCCCCATGTAGATGCTGTCACAGAAATAGAGTCAATTTGATAATCAGAAATCTGGTCGGAGGGGGACTAATAGTGAATAGCAAACCTATGAGTCAGGATTCAGTGTCTTATACCAATCTCAGGACAGGCTCAACCTATCACAGTGGCACTCACATTGTGGAATTACAGGACACATAGGTGAGAACCTTGATCTTTCAAACCAAGGCTGGGGTCATCAGGCGATGGAGGGAATGTGACTTGTTGCTGGGGTTGGAAAACCTGAGCAGGCGATCTCAGAAAATAGCAGCTCTTTCCTGTTAGGTGCAGAATGGACAGTGTTCTCCCCACCTACCCCGTTCAAATGTGATTCCTTTTATTAGCTGCTAGGGTTCTCTTGATATCAGTCTTTTGAAGGCTAAACGTTCCTCCTTTCCTTCCTTGGTGTGTGTGTGTGTGTGTGTGTGTGTGTGTGTGTGTGTGTGTGTGTGATGGGAATTGAACCTAGGGTATTCTACCTCTAGCTACACCCTCAGCCCTATTTTATTTTAGAAATAGATTTGCATTAAGTTGCTGAGGGTCCTCTTTAAGATGTGAGACAGGCCTTGAAACTGCAATCCACCTGTCCCTGTCTCCCAAATATGGTGATTGCAATGAGGCAGAATGCTCAGCTCCACCTTCTTTTGATTAAATATTGGCTGTCTTAAAATCTATGCACAAAAGGGATGTTAATGTCTATTTCTCAAAAAATTAATTATCCAGCAATACCACTTCTGAATATCTAACCAACAGAATGGCTTCCTAGACATGGAATATTCTTTGTGTTGATTTATTAATGGCAAGATGATGATTAAATGTTCCTCAGTTGAATTTAGGACAAGTCTCTCCACCTCAGACTGCGTCTGTCTGTCTGTCTGTCTGTCTGTCTCTGGCTTCCTAAGGATTTAGTTGGTGAGTTTACCAACAGTTATATATCCTAGACGTTACTATAATTTGGTTCCAGATTGCATGTCTGCCTTGTATATGTTCTCTCTGTAGTGAGTTTCTACAAGTCTTCATTTTCCAGAGCCACAAACATGCTAGTAGGCTATGTCAGATAACACAGTATGTGGGGGACCCTCAATTCAGGCCAGCACTCCTGATTCATGACACTGAGAAATATAATTATTATTGATCTTAGAAAACAGGGCATAGCTGGGCGTGGTGGCGCACACTAGTAATCTCGGCATTTTGGCATGTTGAGACAGGAGGTTTGTGGTTCAAGTGAAGCCCTTTACAACTCAGTGAGACCCTGTTTCAAAAAAATAAAGAAGCCGGGTGTGGTGGCGCTCGCTTGTAATCCCCGCGCTTGGGAGGCTGAGATAGGAGGATCGCGCAGGTTCGAAGCCAGCCTCAGCTGGCTTAAGAGACCCTGTTTTCAGATAAAATATAAAATAGGTCTGGGAGTATAGCCTGGAGGTAGAAGGCCCCTGGGTTACATCTCCAGTACTATCAAGAAAGAAAGAAAGAAAGAAAGAAAGAAAGAAAGAAAGAAAGAATACAAAATAGGGCTGGAGATGTAGCTTGGAGGTACAATGCTTCCCCAGTACTGCAAAAGAAGAAGGAGAAGGAGGAGGAGGAGGAGGAGGAGGAGGAGGAGGAGGAGGAGGAGGAGGAGGAGGAGGAGGAGGAGGGAAAGAAAAAAAGAAAACATGGCATATTTGGAAACCTGGTATTTTGTCTCCATAGAGAAAAAACCAAAAGCTAGAGAAAGACAACACCATCTTTCCTCCCTCTTATGTGAGGAAAAATAAGAATTTAAAGGACTAAGTTACTCCTGACATCAGTGTATTAAGCATTTCATCAGTTTCAAAGTTGAAATATTTCCTATCTTGTTTTCTTTTGGTACTGGGGACTAAACCCACTGGGATTCTACTTCTGAGCTACACCATCAGTCCTAGTTTTTGTTTGTTAATTTTTGTTTCTGTGTGTGTATGTGTGTTATTTTGAAAAAGGGTCTTACTAGGTTGCTCAGAGTCTCACTAATTTGCTGAGGGTGCCCTCTAACTTGTGATCCATCTGTTTCAGACTTCTAAGAACTGGGATTACATGCATGTGCCACTGTGCCCAGCTCTCTCTTGTTTTATTTTTTACTAATTTATCTTTCTCTAATATAATTTTGTCCTAAGTCTCTGGATACATGTTTATTCTTTCCATATATCTATTTAGAAATATTTGTGCTTCTTGAGATGTGAGACTATAATGTATCAATAAAAGTATATTAAAACATAAAGAAATATTTGTGCTTCTGGGGAAGTTTAAAACTCTATATTTGCATTTGAGTAGTTAAGGTTACAGGAAGGACTACAATGCATATTTTATGTATTTGTGCATTGTAATCATACATTCTGACGAAGTTCAGGGTGATAGGGACATACATGCACACAGCATGCACTGAGCCCTCCTCAAGTTCTCACCTCGCTCCTTTTTCCTCCCCACCTTCCTGTGCATGACACCGTGGTTGGCATTGATAAGTCTGTGTATGTACATGATGCCCATTGAAGTATTTGCCTCTTCAAGTCTTCTTCCCCAACTCCTTTGCCTCCCTCAGTTAGGTCCCCTCCTTCATTTCACTAAGGTTTCTCCTCCTTGGTCTGGAGTTCCTTCTGTATCGCAATTTCTCCGTAGCTTCTACATATGAAGAAAAACATCTGACCACTCTTTTTTTTACTGACTAATCTCAGAATAGTAATTTCCATTTCCATCCATTTCCCTGCAACTGATATAATTTTGTTCTTCTTTATGGCAGAGTAGAAGTCCATTGTGTATACCAATACCTATCTGAGGGTCCTCAGAGGAATGGAAATGAACATACCATATGACCCAGCTGTACCACTTCTGGGCATCTACTCCAAATAATTGAAACTAGACTACCATAGTAAGGCATGTATATCTTCACTTATAGCTATACAATTCATAATTGCCAAATGATGAAACCAGCTGAGATGCTCACTAGCAGATAGAATGCATTATTGATACCAACTAATCCAATTATTTTGAGAATGGTGAAAGCATAAGGTTTATCAACTAAGAAACAAAGAATCTGATGAAAACCGGAGGACTAAGAGTTCAAAGTTGTAGTAGTTCTCTCACTCAAACACACCCAAATACCAGATATATTGGGACCATGGCAAGCTCTTCTGGTAGTTCGACTAGTCTGAGAAAAGATATTTAGTGTCAGGGCCTGCTGAGAAAAGATATTTAGTGTCAGGGCCTGCTCGGCTAGACCGGGATGGGGTGGTGGCTCAAGATGGCGCCTAGACATGTTGCCAAGTCACGAGGCTCACGAGGCTGGCGGTGCCCTGAGCCTGCGCAGTGAGCCCTATCAGGTGCTCTACGGATGATCAGTGACACAGCGCCTCGTGCTACCACCAGCCCGCCTATGAGAGGGTTAGAAATGTGCATGCCCTAGCTGTGGGAAGCTTGGGGTTGGTGGAGTGATGAGGGAGGGGTTATGAGACTGATATATATTTGCCTGCTGTATGCATTGAAGGGGAAGCATCAAAGAGGAAGCATCATCAACAGACTCGGCGTTTGTGTGTTCTTTCCCGGGGCTCTGCAGGACAGAGCCTTAGGGACGCGACAATTTAGTTTCATTTTATTGCTCTTTTTGATTTACTTGTCATATGCAGGACATACTGATGTCACCTGTTTCTAGAGTTAGTCCCCTCCACTTCTAAAAGATACTCATTTATATGAGTGGATTTCTCTATCCCTGCTGTTATTGCATTGGTACAGGGTTTCAATAACTCTCACGTGACAGTCTAGTAGGCACTGCTCTCACTAGATGAACCTCAAACCATGAAAACTTTCTATATAACACTCTGGCTTAACACTTTCCTAATGTCTTCCTGCAGACAGAAATAGAAGTTCATTTATACCTTTCATCTGTGTGCCTAAATCTGTGTCATTCCTATTTGGTCATCAACATTGTAGCTCTATACTGATGCAACAGAGCCAGCACCCCTCACTCATTAATTATATGCCAGTTGACTTTTGAAATTGTGGTAAAATTCACATTGCAAGCATTTTTTATCTTAACCATTTTTAAGTATACAGTTCAGTAGAGTTAAGAATATTCATTGTTCTACAAGTTATCTCCAGAACTTTTTCAGTGCAAACCCGTACTGCATCAAACTTGTACTCATTCACAACAATCACCGACCATTCTCTCTCTGCAGCCCTTGGCACCCATGATTCTAGTTTCTATATGTTTAGGTCTAACTATTCTATATATTGTGACTAGGTGGAATCATGCAATATTAATTGCTTTCTTGTTGAACTTAGAGCACCTCTAAAACACTTCTTGTCAGCTACTTGTTTGTATTGTTTGGAGAAAATGTACTCAAGGCTTGTGCCCAGTTTAAAATTTAGTGCTTTTTTTCAAGCTGTAGGGGCTTTTAACATCTTCTAAACATTAACCTCTTATCAGATATATGATTTACTAATATTCTCTTCAACTTCTTATGTTACATTTTGAATTCTAGTTTGAATGAATTTCAGAAATGCCTTGTTTTAAAATTATATTTATAAATTCATTAAAATTAGCCTCAGCGACTTAGTGAGGTGCTCCTGTTTCAAAATAAAGAATAAAAAGTAGGGCTGAGAGCCGGCATGGTGGTGCATGCTTGTAATCCCAGTACTTAGGGGGCTGAGATAAGAGGATCACAGGTTTGTGGCCAGCCTCAGCTACTTAGTGAGGCCCTCCACAACTCTGTTTCAAAATAAAGAATAAAAAATAGGGCTGTGGGTGTAGCTTAGAGGTAGCATGCCCCTGGGTTCTAGCCCTGGTACCCCCCCCCCCAAATAGGGTTCCCGGGTTGGCAGTGCATGCTTGTATTCATAGCATTCTGGAGACTGAAATAGGAGGATCACAGTTCAAATACAACATCAGCTACTAAGTGAGGCCCTTTGCAACTCAGTGAGACCTGTTTCAAAAATAAAAAAATAGGGCTGGGGGTGAGCTCAGAGATAGAATGCCCCTGGGTTTCATCCTCAGTACTGCAGAAAAAAAATAGGGTTGTACCGAAAAGAAAAAGTTATCTAATGTGCAAAATTAGTGAGAATATATATACTTATTGGTATAATGTTATTTACCAATTGATAACATGATATGACTTCACTTTTTTAATCATTTCTTTTTCATTCTAAGATAGTGTGCTTTGTTCAAAGAACAACATATTTTTACTTTTATTCGTATGATTTAAAATTAATTTCAAATGCATATGCAGAAAGTACAGTCCAATAATTTAATTCCTGTTGTATAAGTTTGAGAAGCACACTGTTTACATCAATAATCACTGACTTAGTTATTTGAATTTAAGAAATTGCATAACCAGACTTGAAAAAATAATTTTCTCTTTAGAAACATTTTGCTTTGCTGTTAATTTCATATCATATATATTACAGGATAACAATTTTGCACAACTGCAATTTTTATAACTAATGTAGTTACTTTCTCTGACTAGTGCCCTGCTTCAAAATCTTGGTTTGGAACAATTCTTGCATCCTATCAAATATTTTAATCAATGGTCATTAAACAAATGTAATCGGTTGATCTTTATTACATGTATGAGATTTGTATCCTATTTTTAAGCAAAATGAAGCTATAACAGTAATCCTTTCTTTAAAAAAAGACTGTTAAATAGTGATAACAATCAACAAAGCATTAAATATGACATGAAAATTTGAATTAATGGACAGAAAATTTAAATCATGAGAAAAATGTCTCAATCATGAAGCTTCATGCTTGAAAAGGAGAAAGCAGAAATCGAACGCATGCGAAACCTGACTGAGGAAGAGAGGTGAGCTGAGCTTCGGGCGAACGGCAAAGTCATCACCAACAAAGCCGTCAAGGGCAAATACAAGTTTCTGCAGAAGTATTATCACCAGGGCGCCTTCTTCATGGATGAGGATGAAGAAGTATACAAGAGAGACTTCAGCGTGCCTACCCTGGAGGATCACTTCAACAAAACCATTCTTCCTAAAGTCATGCAGGTCAAGAACTTCGGAAGTTCTGGTTGCACCAAATACACCCACCTCGTGGATCAGGACACCACCTCCTTCGACTCGGCATGGGGCCAAGAGAGCGCCCAAAACACAAAATTCTTCAAACGAAAGGCAGCTGGAGTACGAGATGTATTTGAGCGGCTATCTGCCAAAAAGCGGAAAACTACCTAGGCTCAACTACTCATCCACCTGTGGACACGAGGGGAATCTCAGCATCTGGTCCTTGAATTCCATCGTCGTCATTTACATGGCCCCCTACCCGCCCTCCTGGACTTGAGGCTTACCTGTGTCTGTGGGGAGGCCAGTCTTCACAGGTGCTCTGTGAGGTCTGGACTCATGCTGAGAAACCCACGGGAAAGCACTCTCCAGTAGGCTAGCAACTCCTTACAACTCTAGAGAAACCTTGGGTTTCTCTGCCAAGGCTTCCCATGTTTTCTTGGGACTGTTCTGAGTTTCTTGATCCAGCTCTTTAGCTTGGATCAAAAATGTGGACTTGTAAATGGGTAATGCATTACTTCGACCTTGGGGGATAGTAGTATGCCAGGAAATCTAAGCTCATTGAAACCTGTTTTGCATCTCTGGTTGGAGCCAACTTTTTCTAAGTGAACACACCTTTTAATCCACTTATGTGCGTGTCAAGAAATTAAAGAATCACATAGCAGAAAAAAAAGGGGGTAGAGTGCTTGGCTAGCATATGTTAGAGGCTAGGTTCAATCCCAGCACCCACCCAAAAGAAACCTTCATTGAAGGTATATATGTTCCACTAAAATCAACATAAAATCTATACTAACATAACTAGAAACTTTTAGAAGATATTCATCAGTGGGAAACATGTAAATATGATGAAGTGATGAGCATTTGCTTTAAGTAACTTGAATAAAAGTAATACATCCTTGTCAATTTTATCTCCTGGGTTTGTTGACTCTAAAACATTTATTTATTACCAGGAAAGAGAATGACTCCAGAGCACTTGGCAGTGGGGATGTTCTTTTATTCAATTCTGCAGTGGAAATCCTTGGCAATTCCTCATTTCTATTTCATTGCTTTTTGACTGTATTGACTGGAAAGCATTTGATGTGCAAAGATCTGATTGTGAAGCACTTGACTTTTGCCAACTCCTTGGCAATTATCTTGAGAGTAATTCTGCAAACAATGATGGAGCTTTGATGGGGTGTGTCTATACAGCGCCTAAGAAGATTCGGCCTGAGCGGCCTACGGCCTAAGGCAAAACTTTAAGTAAAGTGATTCAGCAAAAACGGTCAAGATGGCGCCTGGAGGAAGCTAGGAAGGTGTGGTTTCCCCATTCACTATGGGTGGGGAGACTGAGCGGTTTTTCCCTTTCTACCTTTAAAGGAGCTTTCCGCACACGCTCATGTACTGGCCTGGGATTGGCTGTAAACTACATGCTAGTGATCTTTATCCCGGATAGGCTAGGCTATTTCTCATGGAAATTCCCCTCGTGGCTTGGTGCTATATAAAGAACTGCTTGAAGAGAAATAAATGAGATCTCGCTTGACTTGACTCCCGGCTCGTGGGTTTGTGTTCGAGTCGTCTGGTACTCATCATCTCGCCAAGCCCCGTCAGCTGTCGGGCAGGATACCCGACAGAGCTTGGGTTGCATATTTCCTGCATGATGTTGGATGCAAAGTTTTGCACATTTATCAAGTGGCTAGGAGGACTTCTCTGTATGCCACTTATCTCCCAAGCTGCTTCCAAGCAATCATGGCCAGCCCCAGCAACACCAGGTGGATCAAGTTTAAACACAAAGCTTCCAAGTCCACTAGTTCATCCTTTTAGTCAGCTGCCTTGTGCATCTGCTTCTAAAGATTGAAATTCTCCTAAGTGACTGGCCCTCATAACAGCAGATTTAAACTAATAGATCAACTTTGGTTTCTGCTCAGGGTTTATTTCTGACACAAGTGCTACTCTGCTGTATTTGCTCATGTTCTGCTTCACAAAAGGTGTGCAAAGTGGCTCCGTGGTGACCATCCTTCTTTGGCACAAGAAGCAAGTAGAGTATGTTCACAGTGTCCTTCACTCTCCTGGAGGGCTCCCCCGAGACCAGAGACCACCCCAAACACTTTGACTCTGGTGTACACCTTTGTTACTGTCTATTCAGTCTCTTCTGTATTGGTAGTTTGTATGACATTCTTTGAATATCCAAGGCACTGTGTGGTAAGCAATGTTGCATTGTAGAAACATGACTCCATACTTTTATCCCCTTCATTCTCATCAGTAAAACTAAATCTGCTTCCAGGTTCTAGCTCTCCTGCTGGGGAGAAAGGTGTGAAATATGACAAGTTCTGTTGGCATTAATAAATAAAAAACATATTTTATGTCAAAGTAATAAATAACAGTGAAATGTATTCTGTTCCACGCTGTGATTACAAATTAAACATTCGTTTGTGACCACAGCCTGGGTCTATTAGGTGACTTATATACCAATTTTTTCCAAGAGTGTACCTTAAACTTTGCAGTGAGCCCTAAACTGTGCTTCTAAACTTTGTTCGAGCAGTGAGACAATCAATGCAGAATGCACCCTAAGACTTTGTTTCTTTGTTGAAGCTCTGTTTCTGTCTGTACTACAGAATAGCCTATTGAGTAGCATTGTGAACCTAAGCCCTCCCCAAATCAGGGTAAGGGGCAGAATCCGGTTAGGGATAAAAGTTGAGCAGACTGCCTGCCTGGTGTACTTGCTTAACTGACTTTTTGTCAATCGCACAACCTTCGGCAGAAGTAAACTGCCTTGCCAAAGTACTTTCTACATTATGCATTTTTGTGGCTTCTCTAGTCTGTTTCTAATAGTGGCTTGTGGTTTCTTATAGTCATATGTTCCTTCATCTATTACATAAGGCTAAGGTTCATGGTGGCTAAGGCATTATTTGGTAACTCAATGGAGTCTTATAGAAGACACACACAGTCAGTTCAGCCATTATAGACTGAAACATATTTCAACAGTAGTAAGACTTTCATTTGGCTTCACTCTCAAAGTTTTGAAAATAGGGGAGATCATATACTAAATACCTTTTAGTACTATAGCTGGCCAAGGGACAATCTTGAGTATTTCTGCTAAAATAGCCTTTATCCTAGTCTTAGTGCTTCAACTGAATGAGTCAAATGAAGGTAGGAAAAAAAAAAAAAAACCCAAATGTCCAGAAATGTAAGCAATTTGAAAAGAAGAGTGGAATAACTACAACCTCATATGACATGCTCATTTAAAGCAATTTGTCACAGCATTTTTCATTTGAAATTCCTGCAAATAATAGGCAATATTAGCCTGTACAGACATTATCCACACATCTACACAAGTTGTCATATGTTAAAGTACTGGTAAAGCTGGAAGTACAAGTGAAGTGGTTGTAAGGATTAAGTAGTAATTAACCTCATCTAATGGTACAGGAAAGTGTATATTTTTAATGTTTGATGTGAATATTCTGTAGTGATTTGCTAAGTTTCTAAACATTTATAGGTTCTGCTCCAATTATCCTGCTCAAGATATTTTTTTACTCTGTTCAGTACCACATACACGGTTCCTATCCTTCCTCACAGTGGAGACCTCAATAAGAGACACCTCTTCCAACTCTGCTCTAATCTGTTCCCACCAGTGTGAAAACAGGGAGGGGTGGAGCTGCCTGCAGGGCTGCGGAGGTTGTATAGGTAGATCTGGGAACAGAGTGATGCCCCCCACATTACAGCTGCCGTTAGTCCTGATTGCCCCCCAAAAGTGGGGAGTCTCTCACAAGCACTGGGAAGAGGTTGTGGGAGCTGAGGTTTCCCACTGGGCCTTTTTCCAGTTCTGATCCCTTTTACACTGTGCCCAGCTCCTCAGTGCTCTTTAGCTTTGCTTCATCCTGAGACTGCTCATCCCCACCCAGAGACTGTGTGATCTCCTACCCTGGGAGAAAAAGGCCCATTTCAGACTGTAGTCTACGCCCCACCCCACTTTCTCCATTGGCCTATTCTACATGGTACCTTCATTTCTGTAAATAAAGTTCTATATTCCTCATCTGTGCTTTCTGTTTGAGTGCTTTCCACACAGAAAAGCAAGAATTGAGGTATAATGTGTAATAATTTTACAATCTCCACCCATATCAACTGTGTCCCAAGCAGGACTTACAAAATGTCCTAGTCAGAGCTGAGGAGTAAAATCCTCAGGGGATCTCTGCGATGTGCATGTCTTCTTTCTGGTTTAATATTCATTCAATAATAAAAGTTCTTTCTCTCTACTATATTTGTGCAAAAGGCAGTGAGAAGATTTTGTTTATATTTCACCAACAGTCACCATCATACCAGGTGGTGTGATGTCAGGTCCAAACCTCAATCACCCATCCCACTGATATCTACTGTTGAAATATAGAAGAAGGGCAATCAGCTAAGGACTTTCACAGATTCCAAGGGACAAATCTGGAACATGGCTAATTCTAATGAACAAACACCTTAGCAACTTCAAGAACCTGTTGATTAAGAGTCTTGTGTATTTTTTTTTTTTTTACTAAAAGCTGTAAGTATATATTTTGGATCCTGACTGGAGTTATTATAATTTAAAGACATTTTTAGACAACTGAAAAAACTGAGCACTGATAACATATTTTTAAAATACTTTTATTTTGCCAGACTTGTTGAAGCACACTTGTAATCCCCGCAATTGGGACTCGGAGACAGGAGGATCACGCAGGTTTGAAGCCAGCCGTGCTGGCTTAAGAGACCCTGTTTCCAAAAATAAAAATGTATAAAGTAGGTCTGGGTGTGTAGCCCGGAGGTAGAAGGGCTTCCGGGAACTCCAGTACCATACACAAAAAACAAAAACAAAAGAACCTTTATTTTGTGTTGGTCCTTTCATTTAAAAATGCAGCCAAAAAGTCAGGCGTGGTGGCGCACACGTGTAATCTCAGTACTTGGGAGGTTGAGCCAGGAGGATCGTGCAGGTTTGAAACCAGCCTTAGCTACTTAATGAGATTCTCAGCACCTCAGTGAGGCCCTGTTTCCAAATAATAATATAAAATAGGTCTGGGAGTAGGTTCCATCCCCAGTACCACAAAAAATAAAAAAATATAAAAATATAAAACACTCAAGGGAATCACAAAAGGGAAGAAGGTCCAGATCCCCGTGTATGATTTCATCTCCCATTCCTGGAAGTAGGAGAGGATGACCTTCTACCCTGAGGACACGGTGCTCTTTGAAGGGATCCTGGCCTTCTACTCCCAGGAACTGCAGGCTCTGTTCCAGATGAAGCTCTTTGTAGAGAGAGATGCAGACACCTGTTTCTCCTGAAGAAAGGAAGGGACCTTGAGCAGATCTTATCTTGGGACATCAAGTTTGTCAGGCCTTTTAGGAATTTTGCTTACCAACCAATAAGTATGCTGATGTGATAATTCCCAGAGGTGCAGACAACCTGGTGGCCATCAACCTCATCATGCAGTACATTCAGGACATCCTCAAAGGGGGTCTCTCCAAGCGGCAGCCCAATGACTACCTCAATGCTGCACCCCACACAAGGAGCAGCAAGAGGCAGCTCTAGGTCTGCGGCCTCTCTAGCCTGTAGATACAGGTCCCATGGCATTACTATTTAAGAAAGCACCACAGAGATGAAAGGTCTTTGATTCTCTCTCTCTGTTATTTTCACCTTTTTGTATTTTGGAATCTCAAAATCAAGCTGAAATTGACCCTGGGCTTATGTGACCAGCTGTGCCAACAACTATTGGTGATGCCTAATTAAGAATCCACCATATAACCATATACATATACATATCGATATATATATACATACATATGTATATGGCTTCAAACCAGCCCAATCCTCCTGCCTCCACCTCCCAAGCGCGGGAATTATAAGCGTGCGCCACCACGTCCGGCCAAATGTACACTTTAAATATGTACAGTTTAGGTGTTAAGCCAATTATACCTGCATTAATCTGTTTTTTAAAACAAACATTCAAGCCAGGCATGGTGGCGCATGCTTGTAATCCCAGCATTCAGGAGGCGAAGAATAGAGAATAGTGGTTCACAGACAGCCTTAGCTACTTAGCGAGGCCCTTCACAACTCAGTGAGACCGTGTTTCAAAAAATGAAAAGACTAAAAAATAGGGCTGGGGGTGTATCTCAGAGGTAGAATGCCCCTGAAATCCATCCTCAGTACTGTGCCAAAAAAAGTTTAAAAATAAATAAAAATAAAACAAATATTCAAAACTTTTCACTGCCTAATCATTTCACTGTATTTTACCATATAGCTTCTAGAGGGTTTTTGTTTTCTTTGTTCAGCTTCAGAAACTATGATAGAAACAAAATGGTATGTTTCTGGAAACTCTTCCCAAATACATATTCAATGATCATTTTGACAGCCTGAAATTAGCTGTCAATATTGCTATAAATCCTGATTGTAGGATTTGTACCAGAAAAATTGGCAAGCACTTAAATCTATGATTTGATTTGTCAAATTATTGAACTTCCTAGACTTAACAAGATACAGATTATGTAAATAGTACAGAGTAAGTGTGGTAGATATGGTTATTCACTGTGTATGGCACACACAAAATTGTAGAAAAACAAACTGCTAATGAAGAGGGAAAAAAGATAATTCATAAGAAAAAAGAAAAAACATGAACATTTTACCAATGGAAATACACAGGTAGCAAACACATGAGATAGTGTTCAATATCACCGATGATTAAGAAGATGCAGTTAAAACTACTGCACACTTATTAATAGGGTAAATTCTAAAAAACATACCATACCAAATATTGGCAAGAATATGGAAAAATCTAGAATTCTTATACAGTCCTGATGCATAAGCAAAAATTCTCTTTGACTCACAGTTGTCTATTTCTGAATAAGTTAAAGATTCACCTATCCGGTGTCTTAGTCATTGCACTTTTTCTTTTGGTGGTACTGGGGTTCCTAGAAGCCACGCTGGCTTAAGAGACCCTGTTTCCAAAATAAAATATAAAATAGGTCTGGGAATGTAGCCCGGAAGTAGAAGGGCTTCCAGGAAACCCAGTACCACAAAAAAAAAAAAAAAAAAAAAAAAAAAGATGCACATCTCTGGAAATGCAGGGAGATTTTGTACACATTGGCCTAGAACATTTTTTTTTTTTTAATTTTGAAACAGTCTCACTAAGTTGTAGAGGGCCTCACTAAGCAGCTGAGGCTGTCTGCGAACCACAATCCTCCAGTCGCAGCCTCCCAAATGCTGGGATTGCAAGTGTGTGCCACCACGCCCAGCGACCTGGAACATTTCAAGAACAAATTTTCTCTTGTGCTGTAATCTCATCTCTTCCATTCTCTGTTTCTGTATCAATTAGTGTTCCCTCTGATCCCTGTAATCTTTAATGATACAAGCCTACTGACTTATGGGAATAAGGGTACTCCTTTGAAGGCCCTGGAGTAGAAATTGCCTTCAAAGGTGCTGGACATTATATGATATCCTTTGTGAACAAACAAATAAGAAATGAAGTCATATTGTTCTCATATGTACTAGAGGTTATCACAAATTCCTGCTTCCTCAGGGTGACCCCAAAGTCCACAAAAATTCTAGCATCCAGTTCACAATTTAGGACTATAAAACTCTTTTCTAAGAGCCTTTGGACAACAATCCAAATTAAGCCAAACTGGGAGAGCTATATTTTTTCATTATTCTGCTATCTCTGATGCAGTAAAATACCTGCCACTGCAAAAAAAGCTACTTACTCTGTAATGTAATAGGGCCAATTCTGTTTTCAACAATCTCACACAGTCAACATAATTTCAAATTTACAGCTACTTTACATATTAAAGCCTTTAATAATATAAAAACCAAAACAATGTGAGGCAGATAATCTCCATGTTGGTATACTGGAGGCTGGAAAAACTCTAGGGTCTCATAAGAAACATGTCCCTAAGATAATACCTCTTAAAAAGATATCCCAAATGCTCTTGAAGTACAAAACTGGGTAAAGTTCATGCACTAACATGTCAGAAAGAAGGGAATGAAAACTCAGACCATAATTTCCTCCAGCAAATGGGAGAACACAGAGGTCAGCTTCCCCAGACACAATGGGGTGCAGGCTGAGGCATACTGCTGGACTTAAAAGAGTAGACTGCATTGGTTTCTGTCTTAAAAACTGCCAATGAAGCCAGGCGTGGTGGCGCAAACTTGTAATCCTAGCATTTGGGAGGCTGAGACTGAAGAATTACGGTTTGCAGACAGCCTCAGCTACTTAGTGAGGCCCTTTGCAACTCGGTGAGACCCTGTTTCAAAATAAAGAAGAAAAAATAGGGCAGGAGGTGTAGCTCAGTGGATGAATGCCCCTGGGTTCCATCCCCAGACCCACCAAAAAAAAAAAAAAAAAAAAAAAAAGAAAACCCAAAAAACAGAAACTGCCAATGACATAAATGGGAAAAGGCCCACCACGCAGGTCAGGAACGTAACAGAGCTACTTAAAGCTTCCATCTACATTCTTCCATCTAGAATGTAGGGGGATTGCCCTGCCATATATGTTCAGATGTTAGGGCCTCAATTCAGGTAAACAGCTCTCACAGGTGGTCTCTTCCAGCATAATTCCACAAGAAAATAGTGTTTATTCCATCTGTAGCTAAAGCCTTTCTCCAGTATGAACCCTCTGGTGTTGAATGAGGACAGATTTAGAGCCAAAGGATTTCCCACATTCACTGCACTCATAAGGTCTTTTCGCAGTGTGGATTCTCTGGTGTTGGATGAGGCTGGAACTCTGGCTAAACGATTTCCCACATTGCCTACACTCATAAGGCCTCTCTCCAGTGTGAACCCTCAGGTGTTTACTGAGGTTAGATTTGCAGCTAAAAGATTTTCCACATTCACTGCATTCAATAGGCCTTTCTCCAGTGTGAACTCGCTGGTGGTTCTTAAGATTGGAGCTATGGCTAAAGGATTTCCCACATTCCCCACAAACATAAGGCCTTTCCCCTGTGTGGACTTTCCGATGTGAACTGAAGCTGGAGCTTTGCTTAAAGGACTTCCCACATTTACTGCACTCATATGGCCTTTCCCCAGTGTGAAGTCTCCGGTGATGAATCAGGCTGGAGCTTCGGCTGAAGGATTTCCCACACTCACTGCACTCATGAGGCCTTTCGCCAGTGTGAACTCTCTGGTGGTAAATGAGGCTGAAGTTTTGGCTAAAAGATTTACCGCATTCGCTGCACTCATAAGGCCTTTCTCCAGTATGAACTCTTTGATGTTGAATGAGATTAGACCTTTGGCTAAAAAATTTTCCACATTCCCCACACTCATAAGGCCTTTCTCCAGTGTGCACCTTCCTATGGCTATTGAGGCTATATATTTGACTAAAAGATTTCCCACATTCGCTGCACTCGTAAGGCTTTTCTCCAGTGTGAATTCTCTGATGTATAATGAAACTGGAATTGTAGGTAAAGAACTTTCCACATTCATTACATTCATAAGGCCTGTCTTCACTGTGGACTTTCTGGTGCTGAATGAGATTACATCTTCGTGTACAGGCTTTCCCACACTTGCTGCACTCAAAAAGCCCTTCCCTAGTGATGGCACCCTGCTCCCGAACAACTGGGTCTGTGTGGCTAAAGGCTTTCTTGCATTCTACCCAATTATGACGAATTTTTCCATAGTGAAAGGCCACTCCACACTCTTTACTGTCATTTGTTCTCTCCCCTAGGTGAGTGGTCTGTTCATGGGGAAATCCCATGCTAGCCAGGAAGTGTTTGCCAGTCTCCTTGTAAGTAAAGGGCTTCTGTGACACATGTTCCATGCAGCTCTGAATGAATGAGACTCTGTCCACATTACTTCTGGAGGGCACCTCTTCAATGTGCTTCTTATGATACTGAGTAAGATTTCCAGTGAAGGAGAACTGTTTTCCACATGTGTATGATTTCTGGGCATGATGTGTTCTACGGTGCTGAGCCAAGTGCAAAACGTCTCTCAAAGCCAGACCACATATTTCAGAGGAGTTGGCATTCTGGGAAGATGAACTTTCTTTGGGAGTCTCGATGTGTGACAATCCTATAGAAATGCTTGTTTCAGAAGATGTCACCTCATGCTCAACTCCATGTAAACAACCTGAAAAACGACGAGTAACATTGTTAGGAGGGGCAACACAGCAACAAATGTACATCTGATAGAGCTAAGGACCAGTCCATTCAACTGTCTTTAGGAAAAGTGGGAGTCCGGTTGAAGATTCAGTGCAGCTGGTATGCATTACTGGGCCCCTAACATCACAGAATGGAGTAGGCCTTGCCAGGAACAACACAAAGAGAGTACAAGGCATGTTCTACAACTCAGCCCTTTGTCAATGGCTTCTAGCAGAACTGTATCTAATGGTGACATTTGATGTTGAGAAGAGTTTATCAATGTCCAGGACAATCTGACTAGAACTGAATAACAACTGGTGTTCAGGGACTACTAAAAGGTGTAGGTAGTCAGGCATATTGGCCCACACCTGTAATCCCAGTACTTAGAAAGCCGAGACAGGAGGATAGCAGGTTTGAAGCCAGCCTTAGCAAGTTAGTAAGGCTCTCAGGAAATTAGTGAGACTGTGTTTCTAAATATAAAATAGAATAGGGCTGGGAATGTAGCTCAGAAATCAAACACCCCTGAGACCAATCTCAAGTACCACAAGAAGGAGGAAAAACAAAAAGGTATATACATACTTCAGGAGGCAACATTAGAAAATATACAGTATGAGGGAAGGTAAGATATGGTACCAGATGGTCCTAGAAAAGTAGGGATTTGCTCTGGGCTGGAAGTCAGAATGAAAATGAAAAGTAGTAGAAATGAGAAGTTGGTACACTGTTGAAAATGGAGAAGAGAAGGTAAAAGTGAGTTGCCACTGGCAATGGCATCAAAACACTGGTCAAATAGGACAGGTTCTTGGTATGATTTCAACACGGCCATAATGCCATGCCCTCCCATTGGCCAGGCCTTCTCTGAGCCCATTTTACTAAGGCTGGACTTTATAAACATCCTATGCAGCACGGAGAATTCTTTTCCAGCCACAGTTGAGAAACTGGAAAGGAACAGGATGATGTGAGTCCTAAGAGAAGGATAGGGTAAGTGAACCACTAAGCCTGGTCCAGAACACTTCCGCACACAACAAAAACACAAGAAAACTAGGGATGTTATGATAATATAAATTCACATTGGAGTGTTATGATTTTAAAGTGGTCCTCATGACAACTATAAAAATAGCTATAGAAAATACAAAAATGACAGGTATTAGAAAAGTTTGATTTTGAACTTTGAAAAATCAACTGAACACAAAAGTAGTAATGCAGGAGATTAAGGATAAAAAAATCTATAAAGAGCTGGACGTGGTGGCTCACACTTGTACTCCCAGCATTAGGCAGGCGGAGACCTGGAGGACTGCAGTTCGTGGACAGCCTCAGCTACTTAGTGAGGCCCTCTGCAACTCAGTGAGACCCGGTTCAAAACAAAGAATAAAAAATAGGGCAGGGACTGTAACTCGGAGGTTGAATGCCCCTGGGTTCCATCCCCAGACCCGCAAAAACAAAAACAAAACAAAACAAAAAAACTATAAGGCATATAGAAAATAGTAAAATGACAAAATCTAATCCCTCCTTATTGGTGATTACTCTAAATGTAAATGGATTAACCTCTCTAAGCAAAGGTCAAAGTTTGGCAAGATGGGGGAGGGAGCAAAAATCATGATCCAATTACATGCTTTCTACAAGGAACTCACTTTAGATCCAAAGACACAAGTAAGTTGAAAGTAACAACTTAGCAGTAGATCTTCCATGTAAATAGTAACCAAAGACAGCAAGGATGGCTATCCTAATTTTGAGACAGATTTTAAATCAGAAAAGGTTATAAGAGATTAAGATAAACATTCATTTATCCACTTAATAACAGATCATTAAAACCCATGAAAAAGAAACAGCTGAATTGAAGGAAGAAATATTTCTGCAACAACAGATGAAGATATCAGTACCCCAATCTCAATAATAACAGAGACAACCAGAGAAATAAGAAAATAAAGTAAGAAAATAAAGGACCTAAATAATCAACCAGATTTAGCAATCATACAGACCCAACAACAGAATACAAATTCTTCTGAAGTACTTGAAACAGTCTCCAGGACAGGCCATGTTAGACCATAAACAAAGCTTCATTAGGATTAGACATTATACAAAGTATATTCCTCAACTACTATTTCATAAAGTTGTGAATAACAAGGAAACGAGAAAAGTTTATAAATATGTGGAAATTAGACAACATGATGCAGCAAAGAAGACATGATAAGTTAAATTATATATATGAAAATAAAAACACAATATACTCAAACTTATGGGATGCCGCAAAAGTAACACAAAGGGGGAAATATATGCTATAAACACACTAAATAAAAAGAAAGACTGACTCATTAGCCTACCTTTATATTTTAAAAAATTTCTATCAAAATGAACGAAAGCCAAAACTAAAAGAAAAATACTTAAAATGAGAGCCAAGATTATAAAACGGAGAAAAATCACAAGATCACAAGGTAGTTCTTTTGAAAGGATGTGAAAACTTACTAACCTTTACAAAGAATGACAAAAAAAGGAATTATTAAAATGAGGCAGGGCATGGTGGCGCACACTTGTAATCCCAGCTTTTGGAAGGCTGAGACAGGAGGATCTGGGTTCACAGACAGCCTTAGCTACTCAGTAAGGCCCTTTGAAACTCAGTGAGACCCTGTTTCAAAATAAACAATAAGAAATAGGGCTGGGGGGTGTTGCTCGGAGGTACAATGCTCCTGGGTTCCATCCCCAGTACCTCAAAAAAAAAAATAACTAAAATGAAAAATAAATGTACAGGCATTATTACCAATTCTACAGAAACAGAAAGCATTGCAAAATAGTAGTAAAACTACTAGTTAGCAAAGATAAAATAGACAAATTCCCTGGTACACAAAACCTACCAAGATGGATCATTAAGAAATAGAAAACATGAAGCTGGGCGTGGTAGCACAGGCTTTTAATCCCAGTACTTAGGAGGCTGAGACAGGAGGTTTGCTACTTAGTGAGGCCCTGTACAACTTATACAGTATAATGAATTAAAAAATAACAAAAGGAGCCGGGCGTGGTGGCGCACGCTTGTAATCCCCGCGCTTGGGAGGCAGAAACAGGAGGATTGCGCAGTTTCGAAGCCAGCTGCGCACGCTGGCTTAGGAGACCCTGTTTCCAAATAAAAATGTAAAAATAGGTCTGGGAGTGTAGCCCGGAGGTAGAAGGGCTTCCAGAAACCCCAGTACCACCAAAAAAAAAAAAAAACAAACAAACAAACAAAAAAAAAAAACAAAAGGAAAAATATCATATATTCATGAATTGGAAGACAACATTATTAAGAAGTCCATATTAGAGCCGGGCCTGGTGGCACATGCTTGTAACCCCAGTACTTGGGAGGCTGACACGGAAGGATTATGTGGGTTTGAAGCCAGCTTTAGCTTCTTAGTAAGGCTCTCAGCACCTTAGTGAGACCGTGATTCCAAATAAAAATATAAAATAGGTCTGGGAGTGTAGCCTAGAGGTAGAAGGCCCCTGGATTCCATCCCCACACCACACACATACACAAAAAAAAGTGCCCATATTCCCAGGCATAGTAGCACATGCCTGTAATCTCAGTACTTCACAAGGTGATAAAAGAGGATTGCAAGTTAAAGGACAACCTCAGTAACTTAGTGAGAACCTCTGCAACTTAGGGAGACTCCATTTCAAAATAAAAAATAATGACAACTTTAAAAAGCAGGGTTTGGGGTCCTCGGAGGCAGAATGTTCAAGTTATTCCCTAGCACCAAGAAAAATAAAGTGGTCTACAGAGAGAATGTAATTTCTCTGAAATTTCTAATGACATTGTTTTTCAGAAACAGAAAAATTTACCCTAAAATTTACATGCATTATCAAAGGTCACTGAATAACTAGAACAATATTGAATAAGATCATAGTCAAAGAACTTAGTTGAGCATGGTAACATATACCTGAAATCCCAGTTCTTGGAAGGTTGAGACAGGAGGATAGTAGGTTCAAAATCAGCCTCAGCAACTTAGTGAGAGCCTGTTTCAAAATAAAAAAAATTAAGTTTGGGGGTGTAGCTCAGAGGTTGGTCACTCCTAGGTTCAATCCCCATTACTAAAAAAAAAAGAAAAAAAAAGAAAAGGAAAGTTGGAAGATTTACAGGTTGAGAACTTATTACAAAGATATGGCAATTAACAACTGTCATATTTTCATAAAGACAAACATACAGACCAATGGAATAGAGACCCCAGAAGTAAACTCTCAAATATCTGGCCAATTACTTTTGATAAAGCACCAAGAAAATTAAATGGTCAAGGACAAATTTTCAACACATGCTAGGAAAAATGGACATCCATATGCAAAAATAAATAAATAAATAAACTTGAACCTTTATCTAACATCATATACAAAAATTAACTCAAAATGAACCAGGTTTGGCATGGTGGCGCTCCCTGGTAGTCCCAGCACTTGAGAGGCTGAGGCAGATCACTTGAGCCCACAAATACAAAACAAACATAAGCAAGATAGTTAAAGTCATCTCAGAAAAACAAAACAAAGCAAAACAAAATGTATCCAAAATCTAAATGTAAGAGATAAAACAATAAAACTCTTAAAAGAAAATAGAGGAGAGCCAGGTGTGGTCGCGCACACTAGTAATCCCAGGATTTGGGAGGCTGAGACAGGAGGATTGAGGTTTGTGAACAGCCTCAGCTACTTAGTGAGGCCCTTTGCAACTCAGTGAGAATCTATTAAATAAAGAATAAAAAATAGGGCTGAGGGTGGAGCTCGGAGGAAGAATGCCCCAGGGTTCCATCCCTAGTACCACAAAAAAAAAAAAAAAAAAAAAATTACGGGAAAAACTTCATGACATTAGGTTTGCCGATGATTCCTTGGATATTATACAGAGGGCACAAGAAAAAAAATTGGTCTTCATCAAAACAAAAAAAGAACTTGTACATCAAAGGACACTATGAACAATAAAAAGACAATCTACAGAAATGGAGAAAAATTTGCAAACCACTCATATCATCCAGGGGATATCTGATCCAGAACATAAGAATTTCTAAAACTCAATAACAATAATAATAAACTCAATTTAAAAAATAGCCAAAGGACTGGAAGATATTCTCCAAAAAATATCCAAATGGCTAATATAAACAGTAGCACATGAAAATATGCTCAATATCACTGACAGGGAAATATAGATTATAACCTCAATGAAATAACACCTCATGATAATATGGAGGACTATTATCAAAATAACAGAAAATAACAAGTGTTGGCAAGGATATGGACAAACTAGAACCTTGTGCACACTGGTAGGAAGATAAATAGTACAGATATAATGAAACGCAATATGGCTGTTCCTTAAAAATTAAAAACAAGCAAGGTGTGGTGGCGCACACTTGTAATCCCCGCACTTGGGAGGTGGAGACAAGAGGATTGTGCAGGTTTGAAGCCAGCCTTGCTGGCTTAAGAGACCCTGTGTCCAAATAAAAAATAGGTCTGGGAGTGTAGCCCAGAGGTAAAAGGGTTTCCAGGAACCTCAGTACCACCAAAGAACAAAACAAAAATTAAACAAGCCAGGCATGGTGTGGTGCATGCTTGTAATCCCAGTACTTGATAAGCTGAAAGAGGAGGATTGCAGGTTTGCGGCTAGCCTCAGCTACTTAGTAAGACCCTCGACAACTTAGTGAGACCCTGTTTCAAAAATAAAGAATAAAAAATAAGGCTGGGGATACTGCTCGGAGGTAGAATAACCATGGGTTCAATCACCAGTACCACAAAATCATCATCATCATCGTCATTATCATCAGAATTATCCAACAATTAGACCTTGAGGTATATGTCACAAGAATTTAAAGTTGCGACATGAAGGGATATTTGTACACCCACACCCACATTCAGAGCAGCATTACTCATGATAGTCAGATGGTACAAGCAACCTAAGTGTATACTAATGGATGAATGGATGAATGGATAAACAAAATGTAGTACATACATATAATGAAATGTTATTCAGCTTTAATAGAAAAGAAAATTCCGATTAATAATACAACATAAATGGATCGTGAACATATTTTGCTAAGTCAAATTAGCTAAACACAAAAGATCAGATACTACATGATTCTACTTATATGTTAGAGTGGTCAAACTCATAGAGACAGAATAAAGTAGAATAAGAACGATGGTTGTCAAGGGATAGGGAGAATTATTGTTTAATGGATGCACAGTGCCAGGTTTTCAAGATAAAAAGGTTCTATGGAGTAATGGTGGTGATGAATATATAAAAATACAAATGTGCTAGCCGGGCATGGTGGCACACACTTGTAATCCCAGCATTTGGGGAGGCTGAGACAGGAGGATCACAGTTTGTGGACAGCCTAAGCGGTCAGCTGTGAGGCCCTTTGCAACTCAGTGAGACCCTGTTTCAAAATAAAGAATAAAAAATAGGGCTGGGCCTGTAGCTTGGAGGTCAAACACCCCTGGGTTCTATCCCCAGCACCACACACACAAAAAAGAAAAATACAAATGTGCTAAATGCCAATGAACCATACACTTAAAAATGGTTCATATAGTAAACATGTCATATATATTTTATCACAATTAAAAATACACTAAAAACATGGGTGTTACAGACTTAGGTAGTTATCAGATAGGAGAATATAAGTTGGGTGGGATGTATTAAGCTTACTATAAAATTATTGATCCTGAATTCTTACCCATAAGGCTTTGGAGCAGCAATAAGGAGAGAAGGAAATAGAAATGCATTAAGGGCACAGAGGACTGGAGTAGGAAATAGTGTCCATGGTCAAGATCTGAGGACAGAGCTGTTCCTATGGAAAAGAAAATGAACAGAGTCCAACCAGAGCACAGTGCAGGTGGGAAGTGGTGTGAGGGACTTACCCAGGGAGGATGTAAGTGCCAAGTTCTCCAGCATGACATCCAGGTACAAGTGTCTCTGGGCTTCATCGAGAAGATCCCATTCCTCCCAAGAGAAATACACAGCCACATCTTCAAAGGTCACACTGCCCTAGCAGGATAAGGAGTGATGAAACCATGAACATCTCACTCCGGTGGACTCACAATATTAGTCCCACACTTCAACCCCTCTTTCTAAGCTCTTCAATTCTGAGAAGATACCAAACCCTGGTGCCACTGGCTCCTGCTCTCTCCTCATGTTCCCATTACTCATGGTGTTTATTCACTGGTTTCCATTCTGCAACCAGACGAAACCTGTTAATGCCTGGGTAACATAACCTCCCCTCTGTGACCCAAAACTCTCACTCCCTCCACAAGAGATACCTAACGTCACATGTAGTCATTTCAAGCGTGCCTCCCCATTCCCAAAGTGTATTGCCAAGAGGAGGAGTGGCGGGGTGGGGGTGGGGCTTCCCTGAACACACTCACCTTTAAGCAGTTCCATTTGCTGCTATCTGTACCTGTGACAAGCTTCCACACTACCTCCCTTTGGTGGCCCTAAGCAGGAATTCCTCCTTCTACCTCCCAGCGTGGACAACAGGACCCCAATCTTGGTGAATCTCCAGAGTTCCCAAACACAGGACCAGGAAATACCCCCAACACAACACAAATTCAGAAAAAAAAATGTGGATGGAAGAGATGAGGAAACGAGAGAGATCCTATACTTACCTGTGCTGGTTCCAAAAGCACTTCTGCAGTCATGGGAACCTGTGAGAAAAGGCAGACCACAGCGGTGGTGACCATGGCTGCGCTCCACCTACACAGGCCTTCCCTGTATTCTGAACCCACCTTAAGACAGGTACCTAATTTCAAGTTCACTGTCTATACCTTGTACCTCAGTACTCAGTGCAACCTCTCACCAATTGTTTGACCTTGAAAGAGGGTTTAATCTCCCGCCTCAATGTCCTTCTTCATTCTCTTGTTCTCCCACGGAACATCATGCGGAGAAATTTTCAAACTCTAACTCAGATCCTCCCTTTCTTGCTGAGAATTCCCCAGGTACGACTCTGCCTCGAACTCTGCTCCTTACAGTAATAAGTGGACCCCGAGTTCCTGCGTCCTCCAGCTCAGCCGCCCCCTAGCTCCTGTAGGAGCGGTGCTCTGCCTGTCGTCCTCCCAGGCCCGGCCCCACACAGGTCAGACGGAGGACGCGGACACCACCGCCATGGCCACGGAGGCCGCCTGGGCTGCAGGACTCGCTGAGCCCCTCCTTGACTCCAGGGCCCGGCGCTCACCCCGGCCAGGTCCCGCGACGCGGCCGCCATGGACTCCCAGGACCCCGCGGGCGGAGACAGTGTGGTCCCACGCCAGCCTCACAGGCTGTGTACCCCTGGCCCTCAACCTTCCTTCTCAACCTTCTCAGTCGTCACTTGGATCCTGACATGACACACAGAAAGACTGACAGCGAGAACAGACAGGGCAGAGGAAAAAAGATCTCCAGGGACCCCTGAAAACCCGCCTGAAAGGATAAGCCAATCCTGCAAGCGGCCGGAAGTCCCGCCCAAGAGACTCGCAGGCATAGAAACGCTTCTCTCCTGGTTTCCCATTGGATTAATGCATTGCCGCTCAGCGCAGGAGCTTCTGGGTAATGTAGTCCGGTCGCTCCGCCCCATAGGGGATATTGGCCGCTCAAACCCCAGTCATGCCTGGACTACCTGGACTACAGGTGGGGAAATGTCTTCTTTGTTTCCAGGTGAGGCCGCCGCTTGACTGTGTCTTAAAGGGACCGCATCCTGATTTCTGAGGAGTCCGAAGTCTGACCAAATCTCCAGGACAACTGATCACTTGGTACGTTATTTCAGGTCTTTTAGACCAACTCCAGCAGGTCTCCCAGATCCGCAAGTCAACCCCAGCAGTTCTCTGCTGATAGCTGAAAGCGAACAAATGATCACATTGCTCCTCAAATGCCTCAAACTTGGAGTGTTGAGTCGATGGGCGCAAGCAGTGGGGACAGAGGCAGGTATCCAACAGCACTGGAGCGGGTGGATCAGGGCTTCTGCCAGGATCTCCTGGGAAAGGCCTCTCCTGCCGGCAGAATCAGTATTTAAACACAAAGCATAGCACTTTGGGGCACCTACGTTTCTGTTCCAAATTCACATCGAAAGTTCCTAAGGTATAAAATACAGAGCAGACTATTGTTTTATTGAGAAATATCACATTGCAGCTGTGAAGCAGGCAGCAAGAAGTCTCAGTTCTGCACAGTGCCAAGGCGGGTGCATCTGCTTGAGGATCATTAGCTTGCCTCTTTTGCTAAATGAATCTTGGACAACCTGGCGCTCCTTCCTCGCTTCATGCATGATGGATGCCTCCTAGCTTGCACACTCACAAGAACTGTGCGAACCGCAATCCTCCTGTCTCAGCCTCCTCAGGCTGAGATTGCAAGCATACACCACCACTCTTGGCTAATTTCTCTTTTTATTTACAGAAAAACCTCAAGCAAGCCAGGCGCGCTGGCGCACACTCGTAATCCCAGCATTTGGGAGGTTGAGACTGGAGGATCTTGGTTTGTGGACAGCCTCAGCTAGTTAGTGAGTCCCTCCGCAATTTGGAGAGACCCCCCCCCCAAAAAAAAAAAGAATAAAAAACAGAGCAAGGGGTGTAGCTTGGAGGCAGAATGCCCCTGGGTTCCATCCCAGGCCCCCCACCCACCCAAAAAATAAACCTCAAGCAGTCTAAACCAGTGTGGTGGTGCACACTTGCAACCCCAGTACTTGGGAGGCTGAGATAGGAAAAATGAACAGGTTCGAAGCCACCCTCAGCTACTTAGGCTCTCAGTAACTGAGACCCTATTTCCAAATAAAATATAAAATAGGTCTTGGAGTGTAACCCGGAGGTAGAAAACTCCCGGGTTCCATCCCCAGTACACACACACACACACACACACACACACACACACACATACACACATACCCTTAAGCAGTCTAATATAATTCATAGCTTTTGATTCTATAAACTAATTAGAATAACTTTGAAATATTCCGAGGGGCAATTTTAGCCACTAATTTCTAAAGTTTTCTAGCACATATACATTAGGATTTATTGATAAAATGACACAAGCATATATCAGTTGTCCATATTTTACAGTTGATGCATTCTGCAATACCAAAAGCATAAATACCACCAAAGTTTTGGAGAAGAAAATGGCTACCTGTTGTGTCCTCATGGATTTACTTGGCCAAACCCAGTGGCATAGGCTTGTATTCCCAGTACTTGAGAGACTGAGGTAGGACGATTACAGGTTTGAGGCCAGCTTAGCAATTTAACAAGGCCCTCAGCAATTTAGCATGACTGTTTCTATCTATCTATCTATCTATCTATCTATCTATCTATCTATCTATCTGGGATTGGTGATGCACGCTTGTAATCCCAGCATTCGGGAGGCTAAGACTGGAAGATCGTGGTTTGCGAGAGCCTCAGGTACTTAGTAAGACCCTCTTTACAATAAAGAATAGGGCAGGGTGTGTAGCTCGGGGGTCGAATGCCCCTGGATTCCACCACCAGACTAATAATAATAATAATAATAATAATAATAATAATAATAATAATATAATAAAAAGGGCTGGTGATGTAGCTGAAAGATAAGAGTGCCCCTGGGTTTAAACCTCAGTACAAAAAAGTAGTTGGTCATCTGTTTTCCACTTCTGGAAGCAGGTCATTCTGGACTTTTTCTCTGGAATGTAACACTTTTTTCATAACCTTCTCTTAAACTATAGCTCCATTTCCCTAAATACACCTTTTTGTCTTCTAAAAATTATTTAGTCTATGTTTAATGAAAAGATATTAAACATTTGATAAAAACATTTCACAACAATGGAATTTTACTCAGCCATAAAAAAGAACAAGGAAAAGGATGGAAGTAAAGAATATTATGTCACTTGCAGAAAAAGGATGGAAGTAGTACCAGGTGATATCAACCAATAACAGAAAATGAATGGTCACGTTTTCTTTCATATGTGGAAGCTAAAGAGAAAATAGGGAGGGAAAGTGACATAATATTCTTTACTTCCATCCTTTCCCTTATTATTTTTTAGAGCTGAGTAAATTTCTATTGTTGTGATGTTTTTATCAAATGGTCCTTGATGGATTCACTCTCTGAATGCAGCTTGGACGGCCTCCGGTTCTATTCTTGAACACACCTGATTGACGCCTCCTCACCCCCACCCCCACCCCCAGGAGCAGGGGCGGCCATTGTATGCAACAAGGCATCTGTGGGTTTCTTTCCCCCGTGGGTCCCCACCCCCTTCTCAGAAGGTGGGCCTGAGATTTTCCTCCACGGAAGCCTTCAGGAGCACTAGACCTGATCTTCAGCTCTTCAGACACCATAGAGCACCAGGCTCGCTCCAGATCCTGAAGCCTAAATAGGGGCAGCAGCAGTTCAGGGCAGTGCCACCTCACAGTGCTCATTTGGCTTTCTGTACCCTATGAACCTACTTGTGCAAGGAACTGGCAGGATTCTGCTGCATCACTTCATTTTATTTATTTTCTTTCAATAATAATAAATGAAAAGTGACACATTTTGTACTGTTTGTGTGACTGTATAGACTCTAGGGCTTGTAAAAACTCTGCTATGGAAAAAACAACTGAGATAGTTTTTCCAACTAGGCACCAGACATCTAAATACATGACTCACCTTTGTGTCCACAGAGATTACTATCAGCAAGTAAATGCTATGCAATTACTCGTATATCTTTTTTTGTGATACTGGAGACTGATCCAAGGGGCATTCTACCTCTGAGCTACACCTCCAATGCTTTTTTCATCTTTTGTTTTAAAACAGGGTCTCAGCCAGGCTTGGTGGACCATGCTTGTCATTCCAGTACTGAGGAGGCTGAACATCACACGTTCTCAGCCAGCCTCAGCCTCTTAGTGAGGTCCTCCACAATTTATGAGACCCTGATTCAAAATAAAAAAATAAAATAGTGCTGGGGATGTAGCTCAGAAATGTCCCTGGTTTCAATCCCCAGTGCCACAAAAAAAAAAAAAATAAAAACAAAAATAAAAACAGCCACGCGTGGTGGTGCACACTTATAATCCCAGCATTTGGGAGGCTGAGACAGGAGAATTGTTGTTTGCAGGCAGCCTTGGCTACTTAGTGAGACCCTTTGTAACTCAGTGAGACCCTGTTTCAAAATAAAGAATAAAAAATAGGGCTGGGGGGTCACTCGGAGGTAGAATGCCCCGGGGTTTTATCCCCAGTACCGCAAAAAAAATAAAAAAAAAAATAAAAATGAAATGGGGTCTCGCTTGGTTACTGAAAGTCTAAGTTGCTGAGGCTAGTCTGAAACCTATGATCTTCCTGTCTCAGCCTCCCCAGTACTGCTTTATAGGCATTTTCCCATCATGCCAGGATTTTTTTCTTAGTAGGGACTACTGTAGGAAAATACAACACATTTATAAGTACCAATGAGAGCACCATGTCAGAGAATAATGTGATGGAGTACCTCTAAGGTGAGACACGGATGCCCTCTAAAATGCAGCATTTTTATAGGAATTTATTATCTTGTCCCTCCTATCTTGCTAGCCAATAATCTCTTCCTACCAAAAAACAGGTGCTGGCCTGTTATCTCTGCTGTGTAAGCCTTTTTCTTAGTCTTCTTTGTTCATCCTCACAAGGACTGATGGGTCTGACATCACTGACCAAAATGTGTTACTTACCTGGCAAGGTCAGAGGGCTGCATGGTAGGCTGCCCTCTTTGTTCCTTATTTTTACTTTTAAAGCTTAAAACTTGTATGTCCAAAGTAAGTTCTCAGCAGTCCCTTATCTCTTCCTGTCAGAAGTTACTATAAAGGAAAGAAAGACACAGGAATATAGCCTTTAAAGTTTGGGGGGTTTAGAGCTATAACTATCTTGTGTCATTACTAATTAATATTGGATTAATATAGCTTACTTTTCCATCTTTTAACTTTAGTCTAAACTTTTGCAAGAGTCTGCATAATTCTTTCCAAAGTGCCTCTCTTCTCCTAGCACCCAATGTTCCCAGCATTTCAGAGCAATGCACAAAATTGTGTTCCAATCTCTCTCTTTTTTTTTTTTTTTGCGGTACTTGGGATGGAATCCAAGGGCATTCTACCTCTACGCGACACCCCCAGCCCTAATTTTTTTATTCTTTATTTTCTCACTAAGTTGCAAGGGGCATCACTAAGTGGCTGAGGCTGTCCGGTTGTCTGAAATCCACGACCCTCCGATCTCTGCCTCCCGAATACTGGGATTACAAGTGTGTACAACCACACCTGGCTCCAATCTCTCTTTTCTTTTCTTTTTATTTTTTTTTATTGGTGCACTGTATTCATACATCATAGCGGGATACACACTTTTGTAGACATACATGCACACATTGCCCAGTCAGCCCCCACCCGATCCCCACCCCATTCTCTCCCCATCCCTCCCTCCCATGCTTGGCTTAGTGGTTGACATCTAGTATTATAGCAATTTATCCAAAATTAAAAATGATAATCTCACATAACAGTTTCATTTGTCTGATACCAAGCTTTTGACAATCTCTCTTTTCTAAGGCTGCCTCATTTGACTCCTATTTCCAGTTTGCCAGGAAGTTTTATGACAAATAGGTTCTTTCTTCGTCTCAAATGAATTACCTACCTAGTTCAGGGGGAATTTTCACACTCAGTCTATTATTTGAGGTAATTATATCTCTAGGTTCACTAAGATCTTAATATTTTGCTTTCAAGATATTAATATTAATTAATTAATATTAATTATGCTATTAATGTATACCTAATATTGATATAGTATGGATATAATAGTTTCATACTTTTCATTTTTAAAATTTACTCATATTAGCGCCGGGCGTGGTGGCGCACGCTTGTAATCCCCGCGCTTGGGAGGCAGAGACAGGAGGATCGCGCAGGTTCGAAGCTAGCCGCGTGCGCTGGCTTAGGAGACCCTGTTTTCAAATAAAAATGTAAAAATAGGTCTGGGAGTGTAGCCCGGAGATAGAAGGGCTTCCAGGAACCCCAGTACCACCAAAAAAATTTACTCATATTGTTTGAGGGATTATAGAATCCATAACTGATGTTCACCCATGATTTTCCACATCCCACTTTTTCTGTTTATTAGCATCAGTATTATAGTTACACTGGGCATGTGAAATGAAATACTTTTGCAACACTGGCAATACTTTTATTTTTGGTGATCTGTTACATAAGTGAGCTCAATAGTTCCTAAATAAAAATTTGATAATTATATTGAATTATATCCTATGAAATATTCACTACAGCTGTAAAATTATTCTACTTTTTAATATCTTAATAGGCTAGATTATGTTAATGGATTTTCACTAATCCTTTCATTTCTAATAAATTTCACTAGGTTAGTGTTTTGTTTTGTTTTTTTTGTGGTACTGAAGGTAGAACCTACGGGCTTTTCGACCTCTGGGCTATACTCCCAGACTTATTTTATACTTTATTTGGAAACAGGGTCTCATTAAGTTGCTGAGAGCCTCACTCAGTAGCTGAGGCTAGCTTTGAACCTGTGCGATCCTCCTGTCTCAGCCTCCCGATCACTAGGATTATAAGTGTGTGCCACCATGTCTGGCTTATTATTCTTTATGTAAGGTTTATGAATACTTTTTTTTTTGGTACTGGTGTGGAACCCAGGGGCTTTCCTACCTCCAGGTTATACTCCCAGACGTATCTTTTTTTATACTTTTTATTTGGAAACATGGTCTCACTAAATTGCTGAGATCCTAAGTACCTGAGGCTGGCTTCAAACCTGTGCGATTCTCCAGTCCCAGCCTCTCAAGCTCTGGGATTACAAGCATATTCCACCATGCCTGGTTTATGAATACATTTAACTTACTACCAATATTATATAACTTAAAAGTGTTAGAATTGTAAAAACAGTATACTTCCTTTACCCATGTTGTTTGCTGCTACAATGCAGTTCACAGCTGCATGTATCTTCAACCTTAAGATTTCTCTTATGCTTTAAGTAATCAATTATCTTATATTTTAAAATGTGTAGTGAATGTCATATTTATTCACATAGTTTTTATTTCTTCTACTCTTTCACCGGGAGCTCTTGACTTCTACCTCATTCATTTCCTGCCTCAAATTTTCTTTAATGCTTTGGCTATTGAAGGTTTCTTAGCAATAGTCTTAGCAATAGAGTCTCTCACTTTGCTTTCTTTCTGAAACAAGGCATTTCACCTTTATTTTGAGATGTCCTTTCCTGAGAATTCTGCTGTGAGTGCTACTGCTATAGCTTCACTGAAATATGTAAGCCCAAAGTTTGGGAAATTCTCTCCCCGCCCCCACCGCCCAGAACACCTTAGTTTTCATCCATGGGTCAGGGTACTTTTTCAATACCAGGGGTTGTGTGGTATAACAAGCCACACAGAAACTAGGGCCCTAGTCTATCCTAAAAGAGAAGAGATGAATAATCGAGTAAATAAACCCACGGTTTGGGCCTTTCTTGATCAGCATAGTCTTTACCGAGATACTGCAATGAGTTCAATATTTGTGTCATTTTCAAATTTCATGTTGAAACAGTGGAATAGTATTAAAAGTGGTCCCTTTAGGAGGTGATTATATCCAGAAGTCTCCTCCTTCATGAATGGGATTAAGGCCATTATAAAAAAAAGCTTCAACAGTGATTTTGCCTTTTCTTTTCACCACATAAGTTCAGCCATTTGAGAATGAAATATATTTCAACAGTAGTAAGACTTTCCTTTGGCTTCATTCTCAAAGTTCTGAAAATAGGGGAGACCATATACTAAATACCTTTTAGTACTACATCTGGCCAAGGGACAATCTTGAGTATTTCTGCTAAAATAGCCTTTATCGGACTTCCGGGAAGATGGCGACGGAGGAAAGCGGCACTTACAAGTCCCGCTAAAAATCCAACTCTACTACCTCAAAACCAGCGCCTTTCAGAGCCAGAAAACACCACAGCAAAGAAATAAAAACGGTAAATACAAGGGACAGAGAAAAAGGGCTGGAAAAACAAGACACCGGAAAAAAACCAGCCCGAAGTGCCGCGCCCGCGCGGCGCGGAGCGGCCGGAGCAGCCAGAGCGGCCAGAGCCGCAGCGCGGATTGGGGGGAGCCGCGGAGCGGAGCGGCCTGAGCAGCCGGAGCAGCCAGAGCCGCGGCGCGGAACGGCCAGAGCGGCCAGAGTGGCCAGACCCGCGGTACAGAGCAGCTGGAGTCGCGGTTCCGAGCAGCTGAGCAGAGCGTCCAGAGCAGCCGAGCGGAGCGGCCAGAACAGCCGGAGCAGTCAGAGCTGCAGCGCGGATTGGCTGGAGTGGCGGCGCGGAGTGGCCGGAGCCGCGGAGTGGAGCGGCCGGAGCAGAGTGGCCAGAACAGCTGAGCGGAGCGGCCAGAGCAGCCGGAGCGGAGCGGCCAGAACAGCCGGAGCAGCCAGAGCCGCGTCGCGGAATGGCCAGAGCAGCCGGAGTGGCCAGACCCACGGTGCAGAGCAGCCAGAGCCGTGGTGCAGAGCGGCCGGAGCAGCCGGAGCGGCCAGGACCGTGGTGCGGAGCAGCCAGAGCCGCGGCGAGAGCGGCCGGAGCGGCGCGGCCTACATCTCCCCTAGCAACACCAGGCTCCAGAGAGGAGGGAGACTCAAAACAGAGCTCAAATCCAGAGAGGAGGTACTCTGGCCTCGCGGCCTAGGATGCAGAAGCAGCATCTTACTGCTGGCGGCAGCGGCGAGTTCACCGGACGGCCCTAGACCAACCCACTCAACCAGCCACCAGGCGCCTGAGAGGAGGGGTGGACAGCGAGCCGAGGTGAGCAGGTGCTGAACAGCCGGGCGGCAGTCAGCAGTTTTGTTGGTGCAGGGAACATCTAAAGCTCCCAAGGGCTGGGCGCAGCACAACTGGCAAGGACTCAGAGCAGAGTTCAAAACCAGAGAAGAAATACGCCGCATCACAGCCGAGGGCGTGGCAGTGGTGCCATATTGCCAGTGGCGGCAGCAGTGAAGCCACCGAGCTCACTACAGCTCAATCAGCGCACTCAACAACCGTGAGTCAAATTGCGGCCCCTAGGGGAGAAATCCCAGTACTGCACTCCCAGGGACTTGCGCAGATAGTCTCCCTGGGTCGGAGATTTTAGCAGTGCAGCCCAGTGGGGGAGTGGCAGTGGCAGAGATATCATACCATAGTCACAACTCCCCACTGGAGAACGCCCAACTTGGCACCCCCCACGGTCTAAGCAGCCTTGATTGACTCCCTGGGTCTGAGACTTTGTGATACAACACAGTAAAGGAGTAGTGGTGACTGATATACCATAGACTAGAGATCCAGAGCATCTTAAGTGAACTCGTAGTGACTCAGGGAAGAACCCAGAGAAGGCACAAACTTCCAAAATCATGGGAAAGAGAAATAACAATGGAGCAGTGAATGCCAACAACACCACAACATCAGAATCTGATAACACAGAAACCCAAAGATCTCTAGAAGATAAAATTAGGAAAATAACTTTAGAAATAATAGAGGACTTTCGAAAAGAATTTAGAGAGAGTCAAAAAGAGATAAAGGATGCAATTAATGAAGTAAAGGCCTCAATTCAAAGTATAAACAACAGATTAGACCACATGGAGAATAGAATCTCGCTTCTTGAAGATGATCATTCTAAAAATGAACGCATAGTTTCTAATTTAGAAAAAAAAAACCGACAGCAGGAATCTGACATTGAAGAAATATGGGCCCATTTCAAGAGAGCTAACCTAAGAATAATTGGAATAGAGGAGGGAAAAGAAGGTGAAACCAAAGGGATCAACAATCTCTTCAAGGAAGTAATAGCAGAAAATTTTCCAAACATAGAGCAAGAGGTTGATACACAGGTCCAGGAAACTTATAGAACTCCTTTTAGACAGGATCAGAGAAGAGGATCCCCACGCCACATAATTGTCAAAATGACTAATGTGGAAGCCAAGGAGAGAATCTTAAAGGCAACAAAAACAAAAGGCCATGTGACATACAGAGGCAAACCAATTAGAATCACTCCAGACTTCCCAAACCAAGTTATGAAAGCCAGAAGGGCTTGGAGTAACATATTCCAAACTCTGAAAGAAAACAACTTCCAGCCAAAAATTTCCTACCCAGCAAAACTATCCATCAAATTAGATGGGGAAATAAGAAGCTTCCATGACAAACAGAAACTGAAGGAATTTATGTCTTCAAAACCAGCGCTAGAGAAAATACTCAAGGAGATTAACTGCAAAGAGGAAATGGGTAATTCACGCCAGAACCAAAGAAACAAGAATTCCCATCCAGCAGACAACTAAGCAAAGAAGAATAAACAGTATCTCAAACAGAAATAAGATCTTAACATGTTGGGAATTAAAAATTATCTCTCTATAATCACACTGAATGTAAACGGCCTCAACTCCCCAATAAAAAGACGTAAAGTGGCAAAATGGATTAAAAGCCAGAATCCATCCATCTGCTGCTTACAAGAAACACACCTCACAAGTAAAGATAGGAACAAACTCAAGGTAAAGGTCTGGAGCAAGGTAATCCAGGCTAATGGTACTCGAAGACAAGCAGGAGTAGCAACTATGATATCAGACAAGTTAGACTTCAAACCCAAACTTATTAGAAGAGACAAAGAAGGTCACATTTTACTGGTAAAAGGAATAGTCCAGCAAGAGGAAATAACAATAATCAACATCTATGCCCCAAACATAGGGGCAGCTACTTTCATAAATCAAACTCTTTGTGACATGAAGCCACACATAAATCCCAACACAATAATACTGGGAGACTTCAACACACCTCTCACAATACTAGACCGATCTTCCAGACAAAGGGTCAGTAAAGATGTCTCAGAACTAAAGAACACCATTAACCAAATGGACCTTTTGGACACATATAGAATATTTCACCCAACTACAGCAGAGTTTACATTTTTCTCAGCTGCTCATGGAACCTTCTCCAAAATAGATCACATCCTGGGACACAAAATGAGCACTAGCAAATTTAAAAAATGTTACATACTTCCCTGTGTCATTTCAGACCATAATGCAATGAAACTAGAAATCAACTATAAGAAGACCCAGAGAAACAACATAAACATGTGGAGACTGAACACCACACTTCTGAATGAAGAATGGGTCATAGAAGATGTAAGAGGTGAAATCAAGAAATTTCTAGAAACAAATGAAAATAAAGAAACAACATATCAAAACCTCTGGGACACTTTGAAGGCAGTATTAAGAGGAAAATTTATAGCACTGAGTGCTCACATAAGAAAAACAGAAAATCTTCAAATAAATAACCTTATGACACACCTCAAAGCCCTTGAAAAGCAGGAACAATTGAACCCCAAAGCCAGCAGAAGACGAGAAATTATTAAAATTAGAGCAGAAATTAACGAAATAGAGAATAAAAAAACAATACAGAAAATCAACAAAACCAAAAGCTGGTTTCTTGAAAAAATTAACAAGATTGATAAACCACTAGCCAACCTAACTAAAAAAAAGAGAGAATCAACCCAAATTATGAAGATAAGGGATGAAAAAGGAGACATTACTACTGACAGCGTAGAAATCCAGAGGATTATCAGAAACTACTTTGAAAAACTATACTCCAACAAAATGGAAAATCTGGAGGAAATCGACAACTTCCTAGATAAATACAACCTTCCTAAACTGAGTCAAGAAGATATAGAACACTTAAACCAACCAATAACAATCAAAGAGGTTGAAATAGCAATAAAGAGCTTACCATCAAAGAAAAGCCCAGGACCAGATGGCTTCCCAAGTGAATTCTATAAAACCTTTATAGGAGAACTAATCCCAATACTACTCAAACTATTTCGGGAAATAGAAAAAACCGGGACTCTCCCAAATACATTCTATGAAGCCAACATCACACTAATACCCAAACCGAATAAAGACAGTTCAAGGAAGGAAAACTACAGGCCTATATCTCTGATGAACTTGGATGCAAAACTATTAAACAAAATACTAGCAACATGCATTCAAAACCACATCAAGAAAATCATTCACCATGACCAGGTAGGGTTCATCCCAGGGATGCAAGGCTGGTTCAATATACGAAAAACAATCCATGTAATTCATCATATAAACAGAATCAAAGACAAAAATCACATGATCATCTCAATAGATGCTGAAAAAGCATTTGATAAAATTCAACATCCATTTATGATAAAAACACTGCAGAGAATTGGAATAGAAGGAACATATCTCAACATTATTAAGGCAATCTACAATAAGCCCACTGCCAACATCATATTAAATGGGGAAAAACTTCAAGAATTCCCCCTAAAAACTGGAACGAGACAAGGATGTCCACTATCACCACTTCTCTTCAATATAGTACTAGAGACTCTAGCCAGAGCAATAAGGCAAGAAAAGGAAATCAAAGGAGTACAAATAGGAAAAGAAGAACTTAAGCTTTCACTATTTGCAGATGACATGATACTATATTTAGAAAACCCAACAAACTCAACCAAAAGGCTTATAGAACTGATCAACAAATTCAGCAAGGTATCTGGATACAAAATCAATCTTAAAAAATCAGAAGCTTTCCTGTACACCAACCATAAATCCACTGAAAAAGAAATTCAGAAAACACTTCCACTCAGGATCTCCCACAAAAAAATAAAATACCTAGGAATAAACTTGACCAAGGAAGTAAAAGATCTCTACAAAGAAAATTATAAAACACTGAAAAAAGAAATCGAAGAAGATCTTAGAAGATGGAAAGACCTTCCATGTTCATGGATTGGCAGAATTAATATCATTAAAATGGCCATCCTCCCAAAAGTGATCTACAGATTTAATGCAATGCCCATTAAACTACCAAGATCATTCCTCACAGACATAGAAAAATCAGTCCTTAAATTTATCTGGAATAACAAAAAGCCCAGAATAGCCAAGGTAGTTCTCAGCAACAAAAACCACGCAGGAGGAATCACAATACCTGACTTTAAACTATACTACAAAGCCATTGTAATAAAAACAGCATGGTACTGGCAAAAGAACAGATATATAGACCAATGGAGCAGAATAGAAGACCCAGAAACAAGTCCACACACTTTCAGCCAATTGATTTTTGACAAAGGGGCCAAAAACATACACTGGAAAAAAGATAGCCTCTTCAACAAATGGTGTTGGCAAAACTGGTTAACCATATGCAGAAAATTGGATGTTAATCCCACTTTTTCCACCCTGTACAAAAGTCAACTCACGATGGATCAAAGACTTGGAAATTAAACCAGCGACCTTGAAGCTCCTTGAATAGGGCATAGGTCCAACACTACAACACATAGGCACAGACAAACATTTCCTCAACAAGACCCCAAAGGCACAACAAATTAAAAGGAGAATCAATACATGGGATTGCATGAAACTGAAGAGCTTCTGTTCAGCAAAGGAAACTATCAAGAATCTCAATCGAGAGCCAACAGAATGGGAGAAGATTTTTGCCACCTACACCACTGATAGAGGACTAATATCTAGAATATACAGAGAACTCAAGAAACTCAACACTAAGAAAACAAAGCATCCAATAACAAAATGGGCAAATGAACTAAACAGACACTTCACAAAAGAAGAAATTCAAATGGCCAATAAATGCATGAAAAAATGCTCAACATCACTGGCAATCAGAGAGATGCAAATCAAAACTACCCTGAGATTTCACCTAACTCCAACTAGAATGGCCATCATTCAAAACACAAACAACAACAGATGCTGGCGAGGATGTGGAGAAGTGGGAACTCTAAGACATTGTTGGTGGGATTGCAAATTAGTGCAACCACTTTGGAAAACAGTATGGAGAATCCTCAGAAGAATGGGAACAAATCTTCCATTTGATCCAGCAATACCACTGTTGGGTTTCTACCCAAAAGAAAAGAAACCAAACTACCAAACTAATGCATGTGTATCTGTGTTCATAGCTGCACAATTCACCATAGCCAAACTATGGAACCAGCCAAGATGTCCATCAACAGATGAATGGATTACAAAACTGTGGGATATGTACACAATGGAATTTTACTCAGCCATCAAAAAAAAAACTCAATTACATCATTTTCAGGGAAATGGATGGAACTGGAGGACATTATGCTAAGTGAGATTAGTCAGGCACAAAAAATAAGAAATCAGATGCTTTCCCTAATATGTGAGAGTTAGGGAGAAATGGGTCATAGGAGGAACTCTTGGAAGAGGATCAGTAACTTTTAACTCTGTTTACATTGTCTTTGGATATACAATATTATTTTTATTTTCTAGGGAGTTTATTTACTCTTTTGTTGCCTGTGCCATTGAAATCATATCCAAGAAATCACTTCCAATTTCAATGTTGTGAGGTTTTATGACCCAGATTTTCTTCTAAAAGCTTATAGTATTAAGATTTATATTTAGGTCTTTTATCTATTTTGAGTTAATATATGTATATGTGTTAGGTAAGGGTCCAATTTTATTCTTTTTCATTTATTATTATTTTTTCAAAAATATTTACTTAAAAGACTAGTATTTCCTCCACCAAAAGTTCATGGAAACCTTGTCAAAAATAACTTGACAATGTATGGAAGAATTTATCTCTAGGCTTTTATTTAGCCCCAATGGTTTATATATCTGCCTTTAGAACAGTACTACACTGTTTCAATTATTGTAGCTTTATATGGTTTGAAATCAGAAAATATACATCTTCTAGCTTTGTTCTTCTTTGAGACTGTTTTGGGTATCTAGAGTCCATATTCCATATCAGGATAGATTTTTTCTGAAAAATAAATAAATAAATGTATGATAGTTTCACCTAAAAAAAAAAAGAAAAAAATATTCTCTGGTAAGAAAGAAAGCAAAAAGAAATATTGAAATGTTATGTTTAAGTCATCAAAAGTTTGGTACCAGACAAATGAAACTGTTATGTGAGATTATCAATGTTAATATTGTATAAATTGCTATAATACTAGATGTCAACCAGTAAGCCAAGCGTGGGAAGGAGGGATGGGGAGGGAATGGGGTGGGGATCATGGTAGGGGCTAACTGGGCGAGATGTGCATGTATGTCTACAAAAGTATTTTCTTTATACCACTATGATGTATGAATACATTGCACCAATAAAAAATAAATTAAAAAAAAATAAAATAAAATAGCCTTTATCCTAGTCTTAGTGCTTCAACTGAATGAGTCAAATGAAGGTAGGAAAAAAAAAACACCAAATGTCCAGAAATGTAAGCAATTTGAAAAGAAGAATGGAATAACAACAACCTCATATGACATGCTCATTTAAAGCAATTTGTCACAGCATTTTTCATTCGGAATTCCTGTAAATAATAGGCAATATTAGCCTGTACAGACATTATACACACATCTACACAAGTTGTCATATGTTAAAGTACTGGTAAAGCTGGAAGTACAAGTGAAGTGGTTGTAAGGATTAAGTAGTAATTAACCTCATCTAATGGTACATGAAAGTGTATATTTTTAATGTTTGACATGAATATTCTGTAGTGATTTGCTGTCTAAACGTTTATAGGTTCTGCTCCAATTATCCTGCTCAAGATATTTTTTTTACTCTGTTCAGTACCACATACACTGTTCCTATCCTTCCTCACAGTGGAGACCTCAATAAGAGACACCTCTTCCAACTCTGCTCTAATCTGTTCCCACCAGTGTGAAAACAGGGAGGGGTGGAGCTGCCTGCAGGGCTGCGGAGGTTGTATAGGTAGATCTGGGAACAGAGTGATGCCCCCCACATTACAGCTGCCATTAGTCCTGATTGCCCCCAAAAGTGGGGAGTCTCTCACGAGCACTGGGAAGAGGTTGTGGGAGCTGAGGTTTCCCACTGGGCCCTTTTTCCAGTTCTGATCCCTTTTACACTGTGCCCAGCTCCTCAGTGCTCTTAGATAGCTTTGCTTCATCCTGAGACTGCTCATCCCCACCCAGAGACTGTGTGATCTCCTACCCTGGGAGAAAAAGGCCCATTTCAGACTTTTCTCTGTGGTCTACGCCCCACCCCACTTTCTCCATTGGCCTATTCTACATGATACCTTCATTTCTCTAAATAAACTTCCTATATTCCTCATCTGTGCTTTCTGTTTAAATGCTTTCCACACAGAAAAGCAAGAATTGAGGTGTAGTGTGTAATAATTTTACAATCTCCACCTGTAGCAACTGTGTCCCAAGCAGGACTTACGAGATATCCTAGTCAGCTGAGTAAAATCCTCAGGGGATCCCTGTGATGTGCACACCTTCTTTCTGGTTTAATGTTCATTCAATAATAAAAGTTCTTTCTCTCTACTATATTTGTGCAGAAGGCAGCGAGGAGAAGATTTTGTTTATATTTCACCAACAGTCACCATCATACCAGGTGGTGTTATGTCAGGTCCAAACCTCAATCACCCATCCCACTGATATCTACTGTCGAAGAAATACAGAGGAAGGGCAATCAGCTAAGGACTTTCACAGATTCTAAGAGACAAATCTCGAACATAGCTAATTCTAATGAATGAACACCTTAGCAACTTCAAGAAATACAAATTAAGCAGGATCTGTAGGTTAAGAGTCTTGTTGTTTTTTTTTTTTTTTTTTTTTACTAAAAGTGTAAGTATATATTTTGGATCCTGACTGAAGTTATTATTATAATTTAAACACATTTTTAGACAGTTGAAAAAAATTGAGCACTGATAACATATTTTTAAAATACTTTTATTTTGTGTTAGTCCTATCATTTAAAAATGCAGCCAAAAAGTTGGGGATGGTGGCACATGCCTGTAATCCAAGTACCTGGGAGGCGGAGACAGGGGGATCGAGCAGGTTTGAAGCCAGGCTTAGCTACTTAGTGAGACTCTCAGCACCCCAGTGACGCCCTGTTTCCAAATAATAATATAAAATAGGTCTGCGATTGTAGCCCGTGGGCAGACGGCTCCTGGGTTCCATTCCCAGTACCACAAGAATATAAAAAATATATAAATATAAAACACTCAAGGAAATCACAGAAAGGAAGAAGGTCCAGATCCTCGTGTACAACTTCATCTCCCATCCCCAGAAGGAGGAGACGATGATCGTCTACACTGAGGACTCTTTGAAAGGATCTTGCCCTCCTACTCCCAGGAAGTGCAGGGCCTGTTCCAGATGAAGCTCTTTGTGGCAAATGGGAGGGGCCTGTCCAGTTTTAGCCAGTTTTTAACGTTAATTTAGTCAGGGTCAGCCAGGCTTGGTAGTGCACACTTGTAATCCCAGTGCTTGGGAGGCTGAGACAGGAGGATTGCACAGGTTTGAAGCCAGGCTCAGCTACTTAGTGAAGCTCTCAGCAACTTAGTGAGACCCTGTTTCTAAATAAAGTATAAAATAGGTCTAGATGTATAGCCCAGAGGTAGAAAAGCCCCTCAGTTCCACCCCTAGTATCACAAAAAATAAAAAAGAAGAAAGAAGAAAAAGAATTTAGTCAGGGTCTCCTTAAGGGTCCGATTTATTCTACCTGACCTGAACTTTGGAGATGGTATGCACAATAAAGTTTCCAATTTATCCCCCAAATTTTAGATAAATTTGGCTTACCTGAGAATTAAAAGCTGGGCTGTTGTCCAAACTTAATACTAGGGGTAGTCCACACCTGGGAATGAGGCCTTCCAGGAGTTTCTTGGTTGTAATGCCCAGTTCAAAGAGTCCCCAAAGACCACCAGGAGACCGTCACCATATGCAAAAGGAAAGAGCCTTGCTGGGCGTGGTGGCACATGCTTGTAATCCTCACACTTGGGAAGTGGAGAACAGAAAACTTATGAAAGTATGGAGTGGGGGAAATCCTTCTGGGAGAAATCACACATGATTTCCTACCAAAGAACTCATAGTGCAAAAAAAAAAATCTTATGGATGTAATCAGTGTGGAAATTTTTTTAAACCAGAATTATGTGATGTGGTTTATCAAAGAACTCACATGAGAGAGAGAGAAGTTTTATAAATACAACCAGTGTGAGGAGTTATTCAGGCAGAGCTACAAGTTATTGCAAATCAAAGAATCTGTACTGGAGAAAGCTCTCTGATTGCAATCAATGTGAAAATTATTTATCCAGAGTTTCAACAGTATTACACATTAAATAATTCATATTGGAAAAAAAACCCCTACATTTCACACAATGTGGGAAAAATCTTTCAGAAAAAGTTATGTTGTCATTCATCAGAGAACTCACACAGGTGAGGGAAATCCCTCAGCCAGAGCTATGTACTTGTTGTATGTCAGAGAACTCATACTGGTGAAAAGTCCAATCAATGCAGTCAGTGCAGAAAATCCTTCAGGCAGAGTTTATGCTTTACTGAATATAGGAGAACTCATACTGGAAAGAATCAGTGTAAGACATCATTCGCTTAGAGTGCTCACTGTTGGTACATCAAAGGATTCACACAGAAATCTTTACCTATAATCAGTGTGGGAAATCTTTCACTAATAGATAAAACTAGACATTAAGTGACTCATAATGAAGATAAACCCTATTAATATAACTAGTTAAAACATTTCTCACACAGAATTTACTACATCTGCTTTTATTATGTTATGGTTTGAACTGTTACGGTTTTTGGGGAACTGTTCCTGGGGACCTCTGTTAGGCTCCTGGAAACTATTCTCGTAAACACGGGTCCTTTTCCTGTACTTAGGATTGATATACACTAGTCCGGATTCCTGTTGAAGAATTAAATGAGTTTATTATTACAAAGATAGAATTACAGGTTATAACTTTTATGGCACCATTAGAAAGAGCAAAAGCCAGAGCTTAGAGTAAAGCACTATGCCACAGAGTGTGGTGACCCAAAACAAGTCACCGAAGATACCTGGACACACAGTATTCTTATAAGTAGTCTTCTTACCCGACTAGATCCACCCCTCTGGGGCAGAGGGGGCAGCTTTGTTTCCAGCACAGATTTCCCTGCCTTTTGTTATACTCCAAAATGTGTTAAGTTGCTTACCTGGAGTCTGGGATTCCCCCACATCCTTTGAGGAAGTCCCCTTCTCTTAGAAATGTAAAAAGACCCTAAGCTCTTGGGCTTCTTCTATTCTCTTGCTAATTACTCTTAGCTCCTGGAAATCTGCAGCTTTTTTCTTCAAGCTCCTGGCTTTTTTTTTTTTTTACTACCAGAGATATATTTTGAAAATTGAAATGTACCAATACTGGTACATTAATACATTTTGAAGCCTCTTCCCAAAACTGTACATATTCTTTGAAAATTTTATTTGAAGGGAGTATATTTTGTGAGAAGAATTGATACAAAACAATGTATGTAGAAAAATCTTGGTAATTTCTCTGTTACTTTATTTTTTCACTTTTATTTCATTTTTATGTTTTTCAATTTTTATTGGTGCATTGTAGTCATACATCTTAATGGAGGACAAGATGGTGGAGGCATACATGCTCACATCACTCATTTAGCTCTTTCTCAATTCCCATCCCATTCCCTTCTCCCTCCCTTCTCATATTTAGCTTACTGACTTTGAAATGTTTATGAATGTACATCATGTACATTCTACCTCCCTCATTTGGGTCACCTTATTTGCTCATCTCTCATTTCCCTTTTTTGTCTAGAGTTCCTCCTATGACCCTTTTTCTTCCTAGCTTCCATCTATTAAGGGATAACGTCCAATTTTTTACTTTTTGTTACTGACTGATCTCACTTTGCATAATATTTCCCAATTTCACTCATTTCCCTGTAATATTATAATTTTGTCCTTCTTTATGGCTAAGTAAAATTCCATTGTACACATCCCATAGTTTTGTAATCCATTCATCTGTCAATTGGTTGGTTCCATAGTTTGGCAATTGTGAATTGTGTGGCTATTAAAATAGATAATTTAGCATTTTATTCCAATAGAAGAATTATTCATTCAGTAGTTTGAATCTGTTTTGTATGGCACTTTCTGTTACAAATGGCAATTTTGGAAAAATTAGAAAAACAGCTATGATATAAAATATAAGAGGCAGGGCAAGAATGTAGAAATATGTATTCCTAAAACTTCTATGATAAATTATTTGTGTGCAGAACACACACACACACACACACACACACACACACACACACACACACACAGAATAATCTGTAGTAGGGCTGAGTGTAGATGGATCAGCAGGGGAGAGGGAGCTCCCTTTCAATGAAAAAAACTTCCCCACTGAGTCTCAGAAGAGCAAGCTCTGCTGTCAAGCAATTTTACTATCTCAGCAGGAAAGTCACTCAGATCCTGCCAGTGATCAAGCATAAAAGAGAGTCCTCACAGTTTTCAAAAGATTTGCAAGTGGTAAAGGGACCTGTTTAAGACATTTTCTTTGGACTTTCTGATGTAGAGATTATTAATTTCCATACTTTTTTTTGTTTTGATTTTTCCATTCTATACTTTCATTTCTACGTTTATTGATCCTCGTTTTCCTTTCTGTCCCAGAAATTTTCTTTTCTCAGAACCCAATTATTTTGAGCTAGCTTGGACTATGGAAACCAACCAAAACATAGTCTAAATTATTTTCACATCGTTTATGCAATCATGACCAAAACAGGTTCTTTATTTGTTAACACTTTATGCAAAGTTCACAGAAACATGCTGTTTTAGGGAAGAGAGAGAGAGAGAGAGAGAGAGAGAGAGAGAGAGAGAGAGAGAGCTGAAAGATGTATTAGTACAACCCGAAGGGCAGTCAATCTGTTCCTTTTGGAGCTCCATAATATCAAGCTTTCACGTTTGGGCACAGTGTTGTGGTTCTGGGCCTAGATGCTGAGCAATTTGTTGTAGCTCTGGGTCTTGAAACTGGACATAATACTGTTCTCTGTGTTCATGGTTATGCTTCTGGGTCTTGATATTTGGCCTGCTGAGAACTCCAGGAAGAAGTTGGTACATTAGTTCCAGGGAAAACAAGAAATAGCCAGACAGCTACAAGTGGCTTTACTATTAGCCCAGTCAGTATTCAGTCTTGTTATTTGTGCTGATAAAACACTATAGTACTGAGGCATGGCTGAGAAAACATCATAACTGACTTGAACTAACAATGACCTAAATAGTAAGAGCTTACTTCACCAAGAATTTTGATGGGTGATCTTGACTATAACTGAAAGTAGGAATAGCCGACAGCTACCAGTAGCTTTCTGGATGAGTCAGAATTCAGCCTAGTTATCAGTAGTTTTTTCACCAGTAGGGTTCAGAATTACAGGGCAAAGCAACAAACAATTCTTTAAGTGTTTGGTCTCAACTACAGGCAATTATAGCCCTCAGGTTGCTAGGAGCTTTCATTGTTTGCCAAACTTAGGCATGTTCCTTCTGGCAAGCATTGCTTCCATTCATTGCTCATTAGGGCATTACACTTTGAGCCAGGTGTTCTAGTGTTGATCCATTTAACAGGGTGCTTTGATCCACATCCATGCGTGCTGAGATAGTTCCACTTATACACTATCTGTCTTGCTGAAATGTGTTTTGTAATGGGGGCCTGATTCTGACATTGAGAGCTAATAGATGGCCTGTTTCAAAGCTGATGGCGTTTCCTTTTCCATGTGTTTGTTCTGCCCTTCTTTCTCTGTTTGTTAACAAATATTGTGTTCTTCAGTTTACTGATCAAAGTGATGAAAACTTGGTTCCAGTGGGTCTAAACAAAAGCCAGTGGCAGAAGGTTTGAGCATGTTGAAGAATGATTGTGTAGGATAAAGTTTGTGAAAGGAATATTGCATATGATAAAGATGATTGTATTTTAAAATTATTTAAAAGGTTTACAGTGCCAGGCATGATGGCACATGCTTGTAATCCCAGTATTCAGGAGGCTGAGATGGGAGGATCATGGTTTGCAGACAGCCTCAACTACTTAGTGAGGCTCTCTACAACTCAGTGAGACTGTTTCAAAATAAAGAATAAAAAATAGGGCTGGGGGTGTAGCTTGGAGGTAGAATGCCCCTGAGTTCCATCCCCAGTACTGCAACAACAACAACAACAACAACAACAACAACAACAACAACAAAAGTTTATAGTAATGTTTATTAAGATAATTTCATGCCGGGCATGGTGACATACGCTTGTAATCCCTGCGCTTGGGAGGCGGAGACAGGAGGAACGTGCAGGTTTGAAGCCAGCCTTGCTGGCTTAAGAGACCCTGTTTCCAAATAAAATATAAAATAGGTCTGGGAGTGTAGCCTGGAGGTAGAAGGGTTCCATCCCCAGTACCACCAAAAAAAAAAAAACAAAAAAAAAAAAACAAAAAAAACCAAAAAACAAAAAACAAAAAACAAAAACAAGAAAAACAAGAAAAAAGATAATTTCATGTGTTATCTAAATTTTACTTTTAAAGTAAAAGTTAATTCCTGTGTAACTCTAATGCTATATTTGTTCTTCTCAAATGTTAAAAAATGTTTAAATGGATATTAGACAAAACACCAGTTGGTTTAGCTATTCCAGTCCATTACAGCCACCTAAAGCCAGCAGCCCTGGGTCCAGCAGCCTCAGAGACAACACACCAAACTACTCAAGAAATCTGAAAAATCAAGCAAGCTGATCCTGAGGAGGACGACTCACCCTGTCCCAGTCACATTCAGAAGCTGATAAGATGGTGCAAATGGTAGACGGAGGAGTGCCACATCTCAGACTATAAAACTGAACTCTAAATTTTATGTCATAAGTGCTTTAAGACTGACTTTATTAGTGCTATTTACAATGACCTAAATTTCAACACTTATGTATCTTTAAGCCCTCTCCTTTCTAAGCCCCTTCAAATTCATGTATGGGCACCCCTTTCTTCTGAAAGACCTCCCCCATCAGAGCCAATCTCCACTAATTAAATATCTGCCCACCCTCACTCTCTTTAGAAAATTGCTCCAAAAACATGCAGACTGTGTCCTCCCACAGCCTGACCCTGGACTTTTTGCTGGCTCCCTTCCCCTAAAACCCAATTTTTTTTAAAAGCCTCTCATTCACAGACTTTTGGCCCGTGGTGGACAGGACTTTGCCTAGTCATCCTGACCACACCAATGGTGGCTAAACTCCAAGGTCTCTGGCCCTGGTTTCATCTTTCTCAGCTCAAGGTCGCTTCCTTCTCACCAGAGAATAAGTATACCTGCACGGCCGTGAGCTCCCTAAAACTAAAAATCTCCAGGCTGCCTCTTATTCCCGAGTAACACTCATTGGTCTCCTTTTAAGGTCTTGGCTCCCAGCCATCCTCCATCAGATGTGTAGCCTCACTTCCTAGATATTCTGTGGGAGGCACTGGGAGAAGACACCACTCACGATTTCCCCCAAATCCAGCCCTCATTCTTACTGAAACAAGTCAGGGACCTCCATCTTCAGCGCTCCTTCTATGAACGCACATCCTCTGAAATTTACCTTTACCCACTCTTTCTACTCATATCCTCCTCCTTCCTCCATATACCATGAGGGCATTTATTCTTCTCCCCCTCTGGAGGCTATATCACCTGGGACTGCAATGACCACTACTCAGATAGAGTCTATGGGATCTCCCCACAAAAATTCAGCAGGAAAAACCTGGATCAAAAAATTGACATCCATTACTAGGATTAAAAGACTGGAATGAAGGCCGGGCGTGGTGGCGCACGCTTGCAATCCCCGCGCTTGGGAGGTGGAGACAGGAGGATCGTGCAGGTTCGAAGTCAGCCTTGCTGTTTCCAAATAAAAATATAAAAATATAGGTGTCTGGGAGTGTAGCACGGAGGTAGAAGGGTTTCCAGGAACCCCAGTACCACCAAAAAAAAAAAAAAAAGGAATGTTAGGTCAGAGGCTACATGATGGGGCCCTGGTGGGTTTCACAATTATAGCTACAAGAGTCTCACAATCACAACTGTGCCATAATAATGCAGGGTGGTCTGACCCAGTCTAAGGAGCAGTTACCAAACATAAGAAAAAAGTCACAAAGGGGTAATATTGCAATCCTGACCACCAAGGCCAGCCCTCACCACCTGTGAGCACCTCTCTTCCTCTCTTGCTCTCTCTGATATAAAACGTTTCTTGATTCCCCCTAGTATGGCTCTCTCCTGCAAGAGATAGCCCAGCAGCTAACTTCATTTGCAATAAACTTTGTCTAAATGGACTTACCACTGGGGTCTCTTGTCTCTTGGGTTGGGCCAATCGTCTTACATATGTATTCATATGTACATATACATAATACATACATATATATATATACATATATATGTATGTGTGTGTGTTTGTGTGTGCTCCAGACACAAGCCCCATGGCTACTTATAATTTATATTCAGTCAATTAGTAGGTGTGCCCAAACCATAAATTACCACTTAGCAAAACCACCCAAACCACAGGGTGCACACTGGTTCAGAATATATATACATATACATACATATACATATATACATATACATATACATACACACACACACACATATGGAAACCTTTAGGCACTGTAAAATTGTTTTAATAGCACAACTAATTAAAAATTGAAAGAAGTTCCTCACAAAATAGTAACTAAAAGTACCATAGGATCCATTGATATTAGTCCTGTGTATGTGTCCTGAAGAAATAAAGTCAGTATGTGAAATAGATACCTGCATACCCACATTTATTGGGGCACTATTCATAATACACAAGATATGGAATCAACCTAGGTGCCTGTCAACAAATAAATGGTTGAAAAATTAAAGTAAATGTATGAAATGGAGCATCACTGAACCATTAAAAGAGAATGAAATCCCATCACTTGCAAGAAAATGGAGGAAACTGGAGGACATATAAGTTAGACACAGAAAGATAAGTTATGTATTTTCTCATGTGTGTGGAAACTAAAGGAGAGAAAAGTTGACCCACAGGTAGAAAAGGGATAAGTGAGAACTGGGAAAGATATGGAAGTGTCATTGAAAAAGAGGTTTGAAAGAATACAGAGAGAAGAAGGATAGATGAATATCAATGTAACATATATGTTGACTTGTGAAAATAACACAGTAAATCCCATGAATTTGTTCAATTATTATGTGTGTAAACAATTATAATTAAAATGACATGGTAACCAGGTTGTTGGTGCATGCCTGTAATGCTAGTACTTGGATAACTGAGACAGGAGACACACAGGTTCAAAAATAGACTCAGCTAACTAGAAAGACTTTCAGTAACCTACAGACCTATTTCAAATTAAAAAAAAAAAAAGGCCTGGAGGGTTACTTTAGAGGTAGAATGGCTCCAGATTCAATCCTCAGTGCCACAAAAATATTAATTTTGAATATATTAGGTTGTATTCACTGAGTGAGGTACATGATAACATGACATTGAAAAGTCACCTGAACAAACTGCCATCCTAGAACAATTATAAGTAGATAGGAATATAATTTTTTTGAAAGTGGAGCTCATCATTTTTTTCTTAACTACACTGCAAGGCATTTCATTTATTATTATTATTGTTGTTGTTATTGTTATTATTATTATTTTGTGGTACCGAGGTTAGAACCCAGGGGCCTTTCTACCTCTGGGCTATACTCTCAGATCTATTTTATATTTTATTTGGAAACAGGGTCTAAGTTGCTGAGAGCCTCACTAAGTAGCTAAGGCTAGCTTCCAACCTGTGTGATCCTCCTGACTTAGCCTCCCAAGCACTGGGATTACAAGCAAGCTCCACTACACTCAGCCATTTTATTTATTTATTTATTTATTTATTTATTTATTTATTTATTCATTCATTCATTTTAAGGATAAAATAGTTTTTATTTATAGTCTTATAGTAAAGGGGGAAGCCTTAACTTGCAAGACAATTCTTCGGCAGTATGTACAACATACTTTTTATTTCCATGGAATGGAATCAAACACAGACTGAGACTACAGAGTGTACACTAGAAATCGGCAAATGTCAGGAACGGAGAAGGACAAAGACAAATAAATGAGGCCTAAACACACAAAACCTCCCAAAGGATCTGTTGGCCACAGCCAGAACCAGGGCTGGATCACAGAATGAAGACAGAAGGAAAAGAAGTGGGGTGAGGTGAGGAAGGGGCCGCCCTGGGGTGTACCAGGTAAATTGCTCTTGGTATTTACATTACAAAATCAGTTGGCTCTATTTCTTATAAATACACACAAAAGAAAGGAAAATTTGATCATTACTTTATGAATCTGTCGCTTTGCAATACTGACATCATCAGAAAGAGGGACAATTCACTCAGATTCAAATTTCAGTAACAGGAAATAAATATCAAAACATTATCACTGGCCCCTAATACAAAATCTTACCCCTCCCAAGTCTCCCTCCCTGCCCCACACCCAGGCACCACCCACTACTCCCTGTGGCTGCGTCTCACAGCTGACCTCCCATACCTACTACAGTGACACGTGGCCGCTGCAAGGCTGGCACTGTAGGCTTAAATAGCCGGCTGAGAGAAGCAGGAGTGAAACGTGCCAGGGACTCTGCCAATCTGCACCCACTCTCCTTTTATACCAACTTCTTCAAGGAGATGGTCTTTCAACAAGAGCGATAAATAGCTTTTTTTGGGGAAAAAATCCTTACAAAGGAGAGGGATAATTTCATTACTCCAAACTGGTCATCTTCTCAGAGTAGAGCAGTTCACAGATTCACAAAGTCTGTCAGAGGTGAGAGGCCAGGAGGAGAGGCCTGCAGGGCAGGGGGAGTTGTGGGGTGGGCAGGAAAACATGGGCTCAGAGGTCCGGCTGGCTGTCTGTCCTCCACAGAAAAAGCTGCCAATTTGGGGTGTTTTGATTTAAAAATTCCTGGTGAGGACAGGGAATCCCTGAAGGGAATACATTTAAAAAAATGGAAATGCGGAAGGAGCCTAATTCCTGCGCTTGGGAGGCTGAGACAGGAGGATCGCACAGGTTCGAAGCCAGCCTCAGCTACTTACTGAGGCTCTCAGCAACTTAGTGAGACCCTGTTTCCAAATAAAATAGAATAGGTCTGGGAGTATAGCCCAGAGGTAGAAAGCCTCTGGGTTCCACCCCAAGTACCACACACACACAAAAATGGAAATGGGGAAGGAGGAGAGCTGTTGTCCAAGAGCTTTTATATGTAAAAATAGAGAGAGAGAGAGAGAGAGAGAGAGAGAGAGAGAGAGAGAGAGAGAGAGAGAGAGAGGTGAGTCTCTTAAATGTTTCTGAGGGTCCTAACAATGAACTGAGAGGAGGGTGAGATGATGGAGGAGACAGACAGTTTTTATTATTGCTGGCCTGCCCCACATGGCTTAGCTGGCCTCCATCAGGAGTTTTTTCCTGCTTTGGGGCTCTTCAGGCTGGGACTCCAGAGTCCAAGCCCCCATCGAAGGCAGGGATGGTGCTGCCCTTGGCCTTGGTGTAGAGGCTGTTGTCTGAGGAGCGGTAGTTGGTCTGCATTTGAGCGCTAGACCTCGCCTTCTCCAGTGCACGAAATTGCTGCTCCAGAAGAGCATTCCGCCGCTTGAGGTGCATGTGGTTTTTCCTTTGCATATACTGGATATACTCTGTGCCTTTGTCTAGGATTTGGGCCCCGGATGCCTTTTCTCCTTGGAGTGATGGGACTGAGTCCTGCAACCTATGAAAGCTGTCTTTGATGTGGTCCCTGCGTTTTCATTCCAGCGCATTATGGTGAACCCGTTTGACAGCTGCAGATTGAAACCTCGGTTGCTCTTCATGAATCTCCACCTCGATGTCATCGTTATTTCTCATTTCCTACCGCCCAGGAGGTGGACACTGCAGCAGAGGCGGGGAGAGGAAGGGCCCAGGGAATGGGGAAGTCAAAACAACAAGCTGAGTGCCCCCCCCCCCCCCCCCCGCCATGCACTCACTCGCTCCCTCACTCATGCACACACACAACACAGGCGAGAACCACCTCGTGGTGGTTTTTAAATTTTTTTTAAATTTAGAAACAGGGTTTTAGTAAGTTATTGAGGGCCTTGCTAAGTGGCTGAATCTAGCCTGAAACCTGTGATCCTCCTTTCTTAGCCTCCCAAGTACTGGGATTATAAGAATACACCATAACACTCACTGAGGACTTACTGTTTAGAAAAAAAAATTGTCAAAAGCCTGAAAACTTGTAAACTTTCTTTATTTTCATAAAATTGTAGTAATAATAACAACATAATTTACATTAATAACAATTATATTAAGCACACAATGCCCTGTAAATTTATGGATGCCTCCATTTTTTCATGCTTTAACTCACAAACATGGAGAGTAAGAGATGTTGCAGAAAATATGTCTTCTTACTCAGATGTGCATTGCATGAGTTCATCTTCTCACAGGATGGCTCTAAACAGTATATGTCTCCCTGGGACACACACAAGAGACCTGGCTGCAGTGATCCACAGACTTGACAGACATACCCTTTACAGAAACATAGACATAGATTTTATGGAGTTTGTGAGTGTCAGGCTGGAAGGTAAGAGAAGCAGAACTCTGTCCTATGCAAAGATGGAGAGGACTGAAATGCTTCAATATCTGGAGGGTATTCTCCTTATAGTCTCAAAAACATTAAATAAACATTTTATTCTTTGTTCAAAAAAATTATTTAGTGGTTCAAGTATATGTATTTCTTACCCCAGCATGCATTTCCTCCACAGCAGATCTGAGAACCATGAACCATATTCATTGGAAGCCAAGTCTGCTCTGGTTACCTGTATGGCAGATGGTAGAGCTGCCTCTTCTCCAATAGAATGCCAGGCTTGTTTCTGTTATGCCTATGACTAAAGGTATTTCCTGAAAACCATGTATGTTTGAAGCAAAATCTTGACTATATTTTTACAACCAGTAAGAAATTGGGAAATTGCATTAGTTATGGTGAAATCAGCAGGAGAGAATATCTGGCCATCTTGATGCTGGTATTTGTCTCAGGTAATAAGAGTCAGAGTCTTACAAGTCTCACTGGAAGATTTTTTTTTTTCTCATAAAGATCTAAAAGGCATTTTAAACCAGCTCTTGCTGAATTCTACCCCACCCCCCCTACCCGCAAAGGAACATTTGTGCTTGTGGCCAGCCTGTGGTGCGTGCCTAATGATTTGCCTTGCAGGCAGTCTTTACAGGATATTTAACCCATTCTAGCTCCTCCTTTGTTTCTCCAAACCCAGTTTTTATTTCTTGAGTCTGTCTTATATTTTTTTATTGCTATCATAGTTACTTTCCCTGGATCATTTTTGGCTCGTATTTTGTTGGAAGTTACAGGAGAAGGACTCTCAGTTGGCGGAGGCTGTCTGTAGATCCTGGTGGCTACTACTTGTTACTGTTCGATTGTATAGGAGTTTTTAATAAGTAATAGTTCAAGATTACACTGATTATAAGCTTGACGGAGTTTTGACAATATAATGTGAATCTTATTTTTTAGAGGCTCCCGTGGTAAGTAGTGATCTGTTTTATATCAGTTTTCTTTCCTTGGGATCATCAACATTAATCTAATATTTTTTAAAGTTCTTATTCCTTGAGTTTAGTACAGAAAAAAATTTTTTTCATCTTCTCTAGGATGCTGTTTTTTTTTTTTTAAAGGCATCATACCAAGTTTGTAAGCATGTTCTGCTTACTTTGTTAGAGCAACAAGAACCACAGTCTGGATAATGTCATCAGTTCTGTTCTAAGTAATTAAATGGCCTAATTCCTGTTCCTTTTTTAAAGGGGTTTTTACTTAAACATTTTTAGAATGTGTGTTTTAATTTCATATTCCATAAATGTTTCACTGAACCTACAGCAATCATCTTACATGGAGAAATGTGGTATTTTTTTGGCTTGTTGTAGAAATAAGAACATGTTATAATTTCAGTTTTATAAAAATCTATATTAGTACCAAGGATTTCTACATACCTTACCCAGATTCTCCAAAGTTATAAAAGTATTTTCTGTACAAAATTATATACATCAAGGCAAAAAATTTTCTATACATGTCTTAATCTAACTAAGGTCACTATATTATGAACCCACAGTGCAATTATCAAAACCTTGGGATTGAATCGGGCCTGGTGGCACAGGCTTGTAATCCCCGCGCTTGGGAGGCGGAGACAGGAGGATGGCGCTGGTTCGAAGCCAGCCTCACTGGCTTAAGAGACCCTGTTTCCAAATAAAAAATATAAAAATAGGTCTGGGAGTGTAACCCTGAGGTAAAAGGGTTTCCAGGAACCCCAGTACCACCAAAAAACAAACAAACAAACAAACAAACAAAAAAAAAAAACAAAACAAAAACCTTGGGATTGAGAGTAATACAGAAACATCTAATCTATAGGTATGTTTAACACTTTGCCAATATTCCCGCTAGAGCCATTTTCGCATAAAATATTTTAGTGCAAGATTAAAACTGAAATATTATATTGCACTTAGTGGTCATCTTCCTTACGTTTATTAAAATATCTGTACTGAATTGTATGGCATAGAATACCACAATACAATAAAACTATATACGAAAGTAAAACAAAACGGCAATAACAAAAACCTCAGGAGTATAGAAGCTGGATGACCAACTGCTACCAAATGCTGTCACAAACAAACACTGCATTTGAAAAAAATAACAGGAAAAGAAATGGGACAGAAAAGTAACAAAAATCTAACTTTTATGCTAAACAAAAGTAAGAAAAATCATGGAGCATATGTTAATGGTAACAGAACTAGTAACAAGGTATCTGAATGTCAAACTATAAAAAGGTTATGGGTTATTCTCTAAAGAGGATGTGGGGAAGAATGTTCATGGGTTGGTGGTGATATAGTATTTTAAAAACAGCAGTAGGAATAAACCTGTGAAAAATACTGCTGTAGTGTGAAGCTGAATGTACTCTAAAGTTTCATGTATTGAAGGCTTGGTTCCCAAGATGATACGCTAAGAAGGTGATGAAAACTTCAGGAAGTTGGGCTTAGTGGAAGTCCTTAGGTTATTATAGGAGTGCCCTTGCAAGGGACTGGGGGATCCTAACCTATTCCCATTTCTCTCTTGCAGAAAGAGCCCATATAAGAGAACATTTATAATAAAGTCTAATTCCTCAGTAAAGAGGAAAAGCCATAAGAAACTTCATATTTTAGAAATGGTTACTTAGAAAAATCTAATTTTTCAAAAAGTTAAGGCATTTTAGCCAGGCATGGTGGCGCATGCTTGTAATCCCAGCACTGGGAAGGTTGAGATAGGAGGATCATGGTTCGAGGACAGCCTCAACTATTACTTAGTGAGGCCTTTTGCAACTCAGTGAGACCCTGTTTCAAAATAAAGAATAAAAATAGAGCTGGGAGTATAACTCAGAGGTAGAAGGCCCCTGGGTTCCACCCCCAGAACTACAAACAAACAAACAAACAAACAAAGTTAAGGCATTTTGTGAGTCTTTGGAGGCAAATTATTCAGAACATGGCCTTTTTTGTAAAAAAGAGACATTTCTCTGAGTCAAGACAACCAAGGAGTGTTCCAATGCACCCTGAGGGGAGCAGAAATGATGATCTGGAGACTAGGTTTTTTCACCTTGGGTCAGAGCTGCAGAAATAGCAGAAACATATGCTGAAATTTACCATTTTCTCCACTGGCCACACAGCACATGACAATAAGCTGAGCACAACCTGGCTTTGGGGATGTTTCTTCTTGGGATTGAAAGGTATATTAAGTCATGTAGAAGGGCAAAGAAAGGAGAGGAAGGGCCCCTAAAATGAAAAATTGGCCAACAGCTGCAACCAAACCAAACATCAGAAGTCTTGTCTAGGTCAGAGACACGGTGATAACTCAGGACAAGCTTTTGTTCTTCAAAATTTTTAAACATTTGTTTTGGTGGTCCATCTTAAAAAAAAAAAGAAAAATAACAGGACCTCCTCTACAATCTAACCAGCAGCTAAAAAAGCTCTCTGTGTTAGGATAAGCAGCCCAGTCATGCCAAAGATGGCGCCTCTCTGGCTTCTCTTCCGGATTGTGCTGGCTACCTCATAGCCAGCCAAAGGGGCCACGGGATGCCCAACAACCAGTCCCCTGATAACACACTCACGGGGGTATGAGCCACCCAATCAGTAAACGCCCCTTACTTCGTGCGATCGTCCACTGTGAGTGGAAGCCCCCTCCTTTTCAAAAAATCCCCGGCTGCCTGATATAAAAGGGAGCTGGGCTGTCTTAAAGCTTTTGCTTGCTTGCTTATCTCCAATGGCTGGCCTTGGTTTTTTTCTACGCCTGACTTTCACTTTCACTCTGAGTGCCTGAATCTTTGCTCAGGATCATGAATCCACTGCAGAGAGATTTTAAACACCAATGCACTTTCTGAGTTTTGTCTCTTCTCCAGAAATTTTTGAGGAGTAACTATAATTTATTATTAAATATACATTATGTGGAAAGCATATGCCTCTTTGTATTTGTATATTAAAATACTAAAAACAGTTTTATAGATTATTATAACCAAAGCCTTGATACATTACTAGAAGATTCCCATTGGCAAGGGAAAAGAACTCAGGCAGGAATAAGATTAGGAAATTGAAGGAACAATTTAGGAAAGCCGAGTCAGGAGTTAGAATAAACCGCTCTCTCTTTCCCTGGCTTTCTAGGCTGCAGTGTGGGAAGTTTTTTTTTTTTTTTAAGCTGAGAAAAGGCTCTAGATTTTTGTAAATAGATATTGATAATGAAAGAAAACTATGTAAAAAGATAAAATATTAATATCTTAATGCTTTACATGGGGTTAGATCTTAACAAGTAACCTCAGAACTTGGAAGCCTGAGATAGGAGAATCACAGGTTCTTGGTCAGCTTCAGCTACTTAGTAAAACCCTCTGCAACTTAGTAAGGCTCTGTTTCAAAATAAATAATTAAAAAAAATGGGGAGAGGTCATGGGTATACAATTCCGGTCCACGTGTAAGCCCTTTGGTGTATTCATTTCGAGTCACCCCCCCCCCCATGCCATTTTGGCATGGGGCTGTATTTCTATTTTCTATATTTATATCTTTCTAATAAACTTCTTTAAATCTTCAAAAAAAATGGGGCTGGGGGTGTAGCTCTGAGGTAGAATACCCCTGAATTCAATCCCTAGTACAGCAAAAAAAAAAAAAAAAAAAAAGAAAAAAAAAAGAAAAAGAAAATCCTGTTTCAATTAATGAGAAAATTAAGACTGGAAATGTTACCAAATATCTAGGAATGTAAGCAATTACAAATATCATGTTTCCATAAAGTACTCCTCTGTCATATAAAGTCATTACTATATAAAAATGGGCAGCATTTGCCTAGAAAAAGACTTTTCATAATTTTTTTTTTTTTTGGTGGTACTGGGAGTGGAACCCAGAGGCTTTCTACCTCCGGGCTATACTCCCAGACCTTTTTTATATTTTATTTGGAAACAGGGTCTCACTAAGTTGCTGAGAGCCTCACTAAGTAGCTGAGGCTGGCTTCGAACCTGTGCGATCCTCCTGTCTCAGCCTCCCAAGCGCGGGGATTACAAGCGTGCGCCACCACGCCCGGCTCCTTTTCATAAATCTTTACAAAGTATTATGTAATTGCAAATTTTTAATTACTTTTAGGTTAGTTAAGGTGTCCATAAAAAGATACCTAGAGTACTTTATTTTATCTGAAGATTCAGATCAAGTTTTCTTTATCATATATATTACATATTGGAAATGATTGTTCTATAGTGATTTTATTTGTGCCAATTGTCAGAGAGAGTATTCCAAGGAAAGAGAGAGAAATGTGTAGGGTTGGTTCTAGGAAGTGGGGTAAGCACTCAGGAACCTGAAGAAAGTTCTAAGACACAATTAAGAGCAACTCATGGGGAAACACTCAACTTAAGAGATGCAGTAATATCTCAAAATAGTGCCTTAGCTAACTGGTAAACCGTAGACAGATAATTTATACATTATAACTCATTACTAAGTAAATATCTCTTACAGTATTTTTCATACTTTGCTTAAATGATGGAAAATCAACAAGATGATTAACTTTAAAATTAAATTTACTAAGTCATTCTAATTTCTTTTAAAAACTTCTTTAAGGACTATTATGATTTTGCAAAAATAGCTTTGTAAATTTGTATATACATAAAACAAATATTTAAATTTCTGGTGAATGAGGCAAAACCCCCAGGTGTTTCCTATTTCTTCTTTTCTAGTAACCCTGAAAGTCACATTTCTTATTCAATATCACAATTTTAAATCTTAACCAAAAGAAAGAACACAGGTTTAAAGCCACAGTCTCAGCACCTTGGAAAGGCTCTAAGAAACTTAATGAGGCACTGTTTCCAAATGTAAAATAAAAAAGAGATGAAGAGTAAGTCAGAGGTGGAATGTCTCAGTGTTTAATCCCCAGCAACACAAAATAAATAATTTTTTTTTCTGATAAACAATGGTATGCTTGAGAAGAGTTTCTCAATGTCCCATGTGTTAAAAGCTTGGTCACCATCTTATGATAGTATTGAGAGCTGATGAAACCTTTAAGAAATGGTTGCTGGTGGAAGGAAGTTGCATTAGTAGAGGTGGCCCCTTGATTAGGATATGGAGAACACCAGCCCCTCCTCTCTCTCTTTGCTTCCTGACCAACAAAAGGTGAACAGTCTTTTTTGACAGGTGTTCTTGCCATGATAAACTGGGTTGCCACAGGTCCAAAGAAACAGAGCAAAGCAAACATGGAATAGAATTTCTGAAACTGTGAGCTAAAATAAACTGAGCATCACCATGCCTGGTTTGAATAAACAGGATTATTAAAGTCAATCTTGTGCATGCAGTAAAATCTATAATAAAACTACTACTTGGATAGCTGTAAATATAAGATGTTATTCAGTGTATGATTTCTTCTACTTTCAGAACATTTTTTCTTTTTTCTTTTTTTTTTTTTTTTGCAGTACTGGGAATGGAGCCCAGGGGCATTCTACCTCTGAGCGACACACCCAGTCCTTTTATTTTTGTCCTTTATTTTTGAAAGAGGGCTCACTAAATTGCAGAGGGCCTCACTAAGTAGCTGACGCTGGCCGCAAACCTGAGATCCTCCTGTCTCAGTCTCTCAAGTACTGGGATTACAAGCGTGTTCCACCATGCTCGGCTAGGAACCTTTTTGTACACCTTCAAGTTCATTTTATATTTTTATTTTTTTTAAGTTTTTATAGAAATTTTAAAATTAAGACAAGCATATCTTAACATTGAAAATGTGTTGCAGTTTCTATGATGGCTGTGTCTATCTACTGCATGTCATAATTCAAGGAAACAATAATTTTTAGTTTACAGTAAGGCTTAGACTTATGAAATGAACAAAGAAACACATGTATCAGGGAGTACAAATCTCCACAACTTGTGACCTAGTCAGAGAAAATTACCTTTTCCCCCAGCAGAAAAAATGTAGCCTGGAGTCAGATTTGTTATTATTGATGAGAATGAAAGGGCTAAGCGTGGGGAAACATAATTCAACAAATGCAACAAGGCTTATCGACCACACCTTTGGACTATCAAATACTGCTATAAGGGATACCAGGCTGGAAGAGACTGAGTAGATGGAAACAAAGGTGCACACCAGGATCAGGATGCTCTGGGTGGCTCTGGCCTCAGGAGAGAGTCCAGGTGAGTGGTGGGCACTGTGGATGTACTGTACTTGTCTCTTGTGCCTAAGAAGAATGGTTACCATGAAAGCACTTGCCCAGGCCATGAGAACCAAGCATACATAGTCAGTGAAGGAGAGAAGGATGAAGTACAGTGAAGCTGTAATGGTTCTAGGAACAATCCCTGAGCAGTACCCAAAGTTGAATCTATTAGTGTCATTTCTACTGTTACTGAGGCCAGTCACGTTCATGATAATTTTGGTGTTAAGAAGTAGATGCAAAAGCCATGTGAATAAACAGGAGGGACCAACATACTTGTAGGCTCTTTGTTTAAGCTTCATCCACCTGATGTTTCTGGGGCTGATTGAGATTGCTTGGAAGCAGCTGAGCAGGCATGTGGTTTGCATGGAGGTCCCCCTGGCCACTCGATAAAGGTAGACAACAAGTTTACATGCAACATCATCCAGGAGATATTGCAACCCAAATTCCAACATCATCTGAGGAATTCCTCTTGAGAGAAGAGCCAAGGAGTTTGCTAACATCAGGTGTTTCACAATCATGTCTCTGGGCATCAAACTCTTTCCAGCCAATACAGTCAATAAATAATGAAGTGGAAGCGAGGAATTTCCCAGGATTCCCACTGCAGTCTGAAAGAAGAAGAAAATTCCCACTGGCAAATTGTAAGGAATCATTCTCCTTTCATCCAAAAAAATAAATTTATTAACCTCAGAAAATTCAGAAGAGGAAATTACAAGTGTGTTATTTTTATTAAAGAATAACTGAATTAGGCATGCTGGTGCGTGTCTATAATCCTACTATGTGGGAGGCTGAAACAAGAGAATCACAGATTTGTGGACAGCCTCATCAACATAGAAGACTCTCAGCAACCTATGAAGAACCTGTTTCAAAACAAAAAATAAAAAGGAGAGGGGATGTCTTTTGGAGGTAGGATGTTGCTGGACTCAATCCCCAGCAATAAAAAAGTAGAATAATTCAAAATGTTCTTACTTCATTTGCATAGTTTTTCCAAAGATAAACTTTGCTTTTTATATCAATATATGTGTTGATCTCAGAAATATGTACTGTAGGGGACTTCCAGGAAGATGGCGACCAAGAAAAGCGGGGCTTAAGAGCCCCGCTAACAACCAATCTCCATTACCACAAAATCAGCGCCTTTCATAGCCAGAAAACACCATCACCAGAGAAACAAAAAAAATCACCAGGCTCCAGAGAGAAAGCGGACTGAGAACAGAGCTCAGAGCCACAGAGGAGATACACCGGCCTCACGCCCGAGGACGCGGCAGCAGCGCCATACTGCCGGCGGCAGCGGCGAATTCACCGGACGGCTACAGCAAGCTGAGGTGAGCTGCTGCGGAACAGCCAGGCGGGATCTTTCGGCGCAGAGAGCATCTAAAGCTCCCAGTGGCTGAGCTCAGCACATGCTGCAGGGACTCAAAGTGGAACTCAAAACCAGAGAAGAAAAAATACGCCAGTCTCACGGCCGAGGGCGTGGCAGCGGCGCCATATTGCCACCGGCGGCAGCAGCAGCGAATTCACCGAGTCCAGTACGGCTACATCTGCGTACTCAAGAACAGTGAGTCAAGGTCTGGGAGTGTAGCCCAGAGGTAGAAGGGCTTCCAGGAACCCCAGTACCACCAAAAAAAAAAAAAAAAAAAAAAAAAAAGTAGGTAAAAAAAGAACAGTGAGTCAAATTGCGGGCCACAAGGAGAAATCCCAGTACTGTATGCCCTGGGATTTGACCCAGTGGGGGAGTGGCGGTGGCAGAGATATCACACCATAGGAGAACGCGCAACCTGCAACCCCCCCCCCCCATAGTCTAAAGCAGCCTTTATCGACTCCCTGGGTCGGAGACTCTGTGATACAACCCAGTAAAGGAGTAGTGGGGTCAGAGATACTACAGACTCGAGATCCAGAGCACCTTAAGCGAAGTCATAGTGACCCAAGGGAAGAACCCAGAGAAGGCACAAACTTCCGAAATCATGGGAAAGAGGAATAACACTGGAGCAATGAATGCCCACAACCCCACAACATCAGAACCCGATAAAACAGAAAATCAGAGATTTCTAGAAGATCAAATCAGGAAAATAACTGTAGAAATAATAGAGGTGCTTCGAAAAGAACTCAGAGAGAGCCAAAAAGAGATAAAGGATGCAATTAATGAAGTAAAGGCCTCAATTCAAAGCATGAACAACCGATTAGAACACATGGAGAACAGAATCTCGCTCGTAGAAGATGATCATTCCAAAAATGAACACATAGTTTCTAATCTAGAAAAAAATATCCAACAGCAGGAATCTGACATTGAAGAAATATGGGCCCATTTTAAGAGAGCTAACCTAAGAATAATTGGAATAGAGGAGGGAAAAGAAAGTGAAACCAAAGGGATCAACAGTCTCTTCAAGGAAGTAATAGCAGAAAATTTTCCAAACATAGAGCAAGAGGTTGATACATAGGTCCAGGAAACTTATAGAACTCCCTTTAGACAGGATCGGAGAAGAGGATCCCCATGCCACATAATTGTCAAAATGACCAATGTGGAAGCCAAGCAGAGAATCTTAAAGGCAACAAAAACAAAGGGCCAAGTGACATTCAGAGGCAAACCAATTAGAATCACTCCAGACTTCCCAAACCAAGTCAAGAGAGCCAGAAGGGCTTGGAGTAACATATTCCAAACTCTGAAAGAAAACAACTTCCAGCCAAAACTTTCCTACCCAGCAAAACTTTCTATCAAATTAGATGGAGAAAGAAGAAGCTTCCATGACAAACAGAAACTGAAGGAATTTATGTCTTCAAAACCAGCGCTAGAGAAAATACTCAAAGAGATTAACTACAAAGAAGAAATAGGTAACACACACCAGAACCAGAGAAACAAGAGTTTCCATCCAACAGACAACTAAGATTGGTTATCTGTGGAGATTCATTATTTATGTTAGTCTTTTACCTATCTCTAAATGGTATTGTTTGCCTTTATTGTTGTTAATTTTTAGGATTTCTAGTTGGAATATTAATATACCTTCAGATATAGCATTTGGAAATATTTTATCCCATTCTATTAGTAACTGTTAACTGTGTTTACATTGTCTTTGGATATATAATATATTTTTTTTATTTTTTAGGGAGTTTGTATACTCTTCTGTTGCCTGTGCCATTGAAATCATATCCAAGAAATCACTGCCAATTTCAATGTTGTGAGGTTTTATGACCCAGATTTTCTCCTAAAGGTTTATAGTCTTAAGATTTATATTTAGGTCTTTTATCTATTTTGAGTTAATATTTGTATATGGGATTAGGTAAGGGTCCAACTTTATTCTTTTCCATGTAATTATTATTTTTCAACAATATTTAGTTAAAAGATTATTATTTCCACCACCAAATGTTCGTGGAAACCTTGTCAAAAATAACTTGACAATATAGGGAAGAATTTAGCTCTAGGCTTGTATTTAACTCCAATGGTTTATATATCTGCCTTTAGAACAGTACTACACTGTTTCAATTATTATAGCTTTATATGGTTTGAAATCAGAAAATATATATCTTCTAGCTTTGTTCTTTTTCAAGATCATTTTGGGTATCTAGAATCCATATTCCATATTAGGATAGATTTTTTTCTGAAAAATAAATATATAAATATATGATAGTTTCACCTAAAAAAATAGAAAAAAATATCCTCTGGTAAGAAAGAAAGCAAAAAGAAATATTGAAATGTTATCTTTAAGTCATCAAAAGCTTGGTATCAGACAAATGAAACTGTTATGTGAGATTATCATTTTTAATTTTGGATAAATTGCTATAATACTAGATGTCAACCACTAAGCCAAGCATGGGAAGGAGGGATGGGGAGAGAATGGGGTGGGGATCGGGTGGGGGCTGTTTGGGTGATGTGTGCATGTATGTCTACAAAAGTTTGTATCCCACTATGATGTATGAATACAGTGCACCAATAAAAAAAAAAGAAATACGTACTGTATACATGTAATGATATTTAATGATTGAGACATTTAACATTCTCAAATGTAAAGCCTCTGTGAATTAACCAAAATATTTTCCCATGTACTCAATGCATGGTACATCATTGTGCCTGATTTATATTCTTTTTAAATCAAAAGATTATTATTACAGAAAATTTCTATTAGGGATGATGAAGCAAATATCACATATGTAGTAAGAACAAACTGATTATAGCATTTGTTTAAGGATCCTTTTGAAAAAAATGTTGTGATGGAATGTAAGAATTTCCCAAATCAAGATGTTGAATGTGAGATTATAATGCATCAAGAAAAGCACATAAAAATGTTCAAGGACATTCTTCTTCATTAACATCAGAAACAAGACAATAGTTGTCTAACCTGCAATTGTGAAACAATGTTATCATGTTGTCTGTATGATAGAAAATTAAAAATAAAAAATATTTTTAAGTACTACATTTTTATTTTCAAATCCGGTTACACAATTTCTCTGCTAGGTTTCAGTAGGTGAATAGCAATACAAATAAGTATAAAAATTCTATATTTTTTCTAGTTAGGAGTAATAGGCATTCAAATATTGCACTGTCATTTCATCACTACAATTTAAACTTAGTTTTTATATTTCCAGGAACACAATTAAAATACAAAGGCATCTGAATAAGTAATGTGTTCATAAAATGAAAAAGAAAGAATTATTAACAATGGAACATGCCATCTAATTTGAAATGAAATTCTATTTTTGTAAATAAGTTGGGGGTTTTAAATTATTCTCTACATGAAATAAAATTTTAACAAATTTCTTAAAAATTACCTACTTCTAAAATGAGATTAGTTGTTCACAAAGAGTAAAAAATCGGATGATTTCCCTAATATGCTGAAGCTAGGGGGAAAAAAAATAGGTCCTAGGAGGGACTCTAGACAAAGAAAGAGAAACCTTAGATGAACAAATAAGGTGGCCTAACTTAGGGAGATGAGAGGGAGGAAGAAGGAAATTTCCCAATGTACATAATCTACATTCACAGATACATCAAAGCCAGTCACTAAGCCAAACATGAAAAGAAGGGAGGTGGGATGGATGGGGGTTAAAGGCGAGGAAAGGCCAAATGAGTGATATGTGCATGTATGCCTCTGCCATCTTGTTCCCCATCAAGATGTATGACAACAATGCGTCAATTAAAAAAAAGAAAAAAATATAATAGCTGGGTGTGGTGGTGCAAAATAAAGTAGAATTCTAACTCGAAATTTCTTACTTTATTTGTACAGTTTTTCCAAAGATACTCAATATATGGTTCATCATTGAGGCTGCTTCATAGTGTCCTTTGTAAATCAAAATATTATTATTATTATAGTGACATTTCTATTAGAGAAAATGAGGTAAATATCACATATGTAATAAGAACAAACTGATGACAGCATTTGTTTAATAGTATTTTTTATTAAAATATTTTTATGGGATGCAAGAATTTAAAAAATCAAGATATTAAATGTGAGACTATAATGCATCAATAAAAGCACATAAAAATTTTGAAGGACATTCTTTTTCATTACCATTAGAAACAAGATAATAGTTGTCTAACCTGAGCTGGGCGTGGTGATGCACGCTTGTAATCCCAGAATTCGGGAGGCTGAGACTGGAGCATTGTGATTCTCAGATAGCCTCAGCTACTTAATGAGGCCCTCTGCAAATCAGTGAGACCCGGTTTCAAAATAAAGAATAAAAAATAGGGTTAGGGGTGTAGCTCGGAGGTTGAATGCCCCTGGGTTCCATCCCCAGACCTTCAAAAAAAAAAATTGTCAAACCCAAAATGATATAATAATGTTATCATGCAGCCTGTATGATAGAAATTTTAAAATAAGATATTTCTAAGTACTAAGTTATCATTTTCAAATCTATCAATCAAACACAATTTCTCTGTTAGATTTGATAAGGTAAATAAACATACAAATAAATAAAAATTTAATATCCTTTCTAGGTAGGAATACTAGGCATTCAAACATTGCACTGTAATTTCAACATTACAATTTACAATTTTTAACTTTCCAAGGACACATATAAAAGCATATATATAATGGGTCTGGGAGTGTAGCCCGGAGGTAGAAGGGCTTCCAGGAACCCCAGTACCACCAAAAAATAAATAAATAAATAAATAAAATGTACACACTTTACATGTATGCCTCCACCATCTTGTACTCCACTAAGATGTATGACTATAATTCACAAATAAAAAATTAAAAAATAAATAAAACAGCAAAAAATAAAATTTACACACTTTAAAACTCAAAACATGAAAGAAATTAGAGAACATATTTGAAAATAATATATCTCATGAGAAGTTAAAATTCAAACACATTTACAACTCTTAAAACTGAAAAAATATAATACCCAAATTAAAACATTGATACAAGACCTGAACATATTTCCTCCAGAAACAGACAAGTGACCAATGAATATAAGAACTGATGTTCAACATTACAAATAATGTGGAAAATCAAAGTCAAAATAACAAGATATTATATTGCCTTAGTAGAATAAACACCATCCACTTAAACAAAGCAGAAAATAACAGGTAAAATTATGAAAACTGTGAAATATCTAGCCTTACAGACAGTTTTTTTAATGAAAAGCACAAATAAGTCATATTTTCTGATAAAAGTATATTGGAAGTACATATCTTTAATTTAAAGAATGGCAAGCCTGTCATGAGAAAGAATAAGGGGTGACCTAGGAAAGGAGAAAAAATATCTAGACTAAATAAAATAAGATAAAATAAATGTTCTAACACAGACAGCAGAATCTTATGAGTCTTCAATTACATTAAGGAAAGAATGAACATAACTGCAGACCACAAGTTGGACAACAATTCTAACATAATTGAAGTGAGACAGATCTCAAAAGAGACTAATTAAAAAATTTTCAATAAGAGTTTTCTTTTTTTATTTTTATTTATTTATTTTTAATTGGTGTATTGTAATCATATATCACATTGGAGTACAAGACTTGAGAGGATATACAAACACACATCATCCAATTAGCCCTCATCCAGCCCCCATCCCATTCCCTCCCCCTCCCTCGATCCCATGCTTGTTTGATGATTAACTTTGATACATTTGTTTATGTACCTCCTGCATTTTAAAGAGGCTCCATCCTCCCCTATTCCACACCCTCTGATTGGTCACCTTAGTTGTTTCACTATATATAGGGCCCTTTCTATAGCTCGACCTCTTCCTGTTGCCCCTTTCCTTCTAGTTTTTGCTGCTTAGGGGAAGCATCTGATTTTTATTTTCTGTGATATTTCTCTGTGCATGCCGCGTTGCAAATACCGATCCCACTCTTGACGGCCCCAGTAGTGGCCTGGCTACCCGGTGGACTGATCCAGACCTCGCTGGCTCAAGCAGCGGCCTTGCCTCATGGAAGGCCCTGGTTCTGGCCTCGCTGGCCCCGACACCAGCCTAACCCCTCAGCTGGCTCCGATCCCGGCCTCGAAGGCCCCAGTAGCGGCCTTGCCTCACGGCCGGCTCCGATGCCGACCACTGGCCCCGGCACCGGCCTAACCCCTTGGCAGGCTCCGATCCCAGCCTCGGAGGCCCCAGCACTGGCCTTGCCTCACGGCAGGCTCCAATGCCGGCCACTGGCCCCGGCACTGGCCTAACCCCTCGGCAGGCTCTCAATAAGGGTTTTCTTTGTTAAGCAAAATCAATAACTGAGCCCTGAGTTCAAGAGAGTTCCAGAGGCATCGTTTGAAAGCAGAGTGGATTCACTGAGAGGGAAAAAGCACTTTCCGAGACAGCAGCTCCAGGACTGCCCTGCTGCTGTGATCCCTGTACAGTGCTCATTCAAAGGAATCCAGAGAACGTCACCTCCTAGCCTGGTGCAGCCCCCACTGTTTATTTCATGTCAGGAAAACCTGTGATATTTCAATGCCAGACAGGATTGGGAAAAGACTATACCTTTGAGTAAGAATATGTCCTATAATTTTCTAATCTTTTTTTCTAGACTCCTGTGCACGTGCCTTAAAACTCTCCTTAATTAAGAGGATAGCAGAAAGATTAATAGTAAATGACCAGTTATCTCCACTTGGATTTCAGTCAAAAATTAATTTCAGGGTTCTCTGTAATTGTGAGATGCTAAGAATAGCATTGCCTACTTCTTCCTTTCATGTTTCAAAAGGAAAGAGGATGTAAATTGTGCTAAAAGTTTTTCTTAACAGAGTAACTGTAGAAAATATCATTAAAACTCGCACAAAGTTAAACTATTTTAAGAGATAGATAAACACCAACATTTATCCAAATAATTTTGAGAAAAATGATTTGAATCAAAATAATGTAGATGACAATAAAGAAGGAAGAAAGGAAAGTATCAGTCAGTCTTTAGAAGGAAAGATAGGAAAACTCTAGTAGAAGAAATGACATGGGCATGGGGTGGGTTGAAGACAAAAAGACACAGTTCACTCTGCACCTGACAGCAAAGAGCCCCCAAATCCTGTGAAAGTTTGCTCAGATGCTTTCAAATTCAGAAATGGAGTCACATTCTCCATCTTATCTGTGTCTCAATTCTGATTATATGTGCTTTGGTGTGAAAGAAAAAGTTGCTCACCTGTGTTTCAATGATGCGTCACCGTGAGAGTTTGAGTCTGTCCTGTAATTGGGATGAGTTGTTGATCCATGACTTATAGGTTTCTTATTCCCTGGTCTTTCTCAAGTCAACTCGTGATTCATGACAGCATCTACACGGGGGATTGAGTGTAACTTTTAATTACCTTTGCCCCAATTGCCTCTCAGTAAACATAATTAAAAATTATATGAGCAAATCCAAAGCAGAATTTAGGAAGATTTGGGGAGTGAACTTTTCTTGATTCCTTGGGGTTCACAGGAAATCACAGAATGTACAGAGGTTCAATGCTATGAAACAGGAAGCCAGTTCCATGGCTTGGTAGGGGTTTGCGCCCAACCAGGAGCCTTTTCCAATATGTAATAACATAGGGATTTCCACAAGCCTGAAGAGCTCACACATGTCATGAGTATCTTTGGTCTCTCTTCCTTCAAGCAATATTTTCCAAAGAGCTCATTTTTGGTTTGTGTCTAGCTGAAGTTCATTAACTTTCTAGCACTACGAATATCCACATCATGCATATAAAACAAATACGTGGTCTCCTATTTGAATATGTTCTAAAGAAAGCCAGTAACCCAATCTTCTTGGCTAAGGTCAGGCCTTTCAATACTGGTGCACTGGGCAGTAAGTTGTCAACACGTGAATGGGGGTAAATAGTGTGGGGGAGACACATTCAAATTATAACATGGAGAAATAAACAGGACGAGTTTATTTTGCTGAGACTTCATAACAGGAAGGAGACCATCACTGCAGTTGCTAATTTGTGATCTGTAAATCAAGGCCACAAGCAACTTCTTGGGTTCTACTGTTGCTCTGGAGATGGAGCGGAGAGAATGTGGTCTATGGCAACCATCAAAAGTCACTGTTAGACTCTCCGGCCTGGCCCCACACCCCTGTACAAGAAAGACACTCATTTTAGGGAGAACTCTAATGTCTCTCAGGAGTCAAGGAGAAAGCCTAGGCCTCTAGTAAGGATAATGCTTTATGACACTGGTGATTTTCTATGTGTTTTTTTTAACAGAGAAAGGAGGAGGAAGATATAATATGGAGAATTTGAGAGGAGGACAGAAAAAAAGTCCTTCAGTTGTATGTGTGGAAGAAACATTTTAAATTATTCCTAAGGTTCAGTGGAATGCTCTTCAACTTTTATCACTAAGTTGAAATACCTACAAGGCAAAAGTGTCAAGAACACTTACCAGTTAAAAAAGGAAATGAGCATTCAGGTGTGTGGCACAGGCCTGTAATCCCAGTACTTGGGAGGCTGAGAAAGGAGGAGACCAGGATCAAGGACAGCTTCAGCAAGTAGAATGATTATCCTCACCGAAGAGACTCTGTTTAAAAACAAAAATAAGTCCAGGCATGACAGGGCAAACATTCTCACCTAGTACTTGGGAGACTAAGTCTGGAGAATTACAGGTTCACGGCCAACACGGTGTTTTAGGGAGATCCTCTGAAATTAGTGAGACCTTGTTTTAAAAATAATAGGCAGACCGCAGACCCGCGAGGACATGGGCAGCCGCGCCCTCCCACCCCCGCGCCGATGTGAATTATTAAAAGAAATTGTCACCGAGGAAAGGTATAATATATGGAAAATATGCATCTAAGACGTGTGAGAACCATGCCCCGACACAGCCAGTCCCTGACCATGGTGCCCTACTCCTCTGTGAGCCTCGTGGAGCAGCTGGAAGACCGGATCCTCTGCCATGAGAAAACCACGGCTGCCCTGGTCGAGCATGCCTTCTGCATTAAAGATGATATTGTCGCCGGGCGTGGTGGCGCACGCTTGTAATCCCAGCATTCGGGAGGTTGAGACTGGAGGATCGCGGTTCGCAGACAGCCTCTGCTACTTAGTGAGGCCCTCCACAACTCAGTGAGACCCTGTTTCAAAATAAAGAATAAAAAATTGGGCAGGGGGTGTAGCTCGGAGGTCAAATACCTCTGGGTTCTATCCTCAGACCCGAAAAAAAAAAAAAGACAATATTGTCAACAGCCTGCAGAAGATGCAGAACAAAGGGGGAGGTGACCGCTTGGCCAGGCTGTTTTTGGAGGAGCACATCAGAAACATAACCACCACAGTGAAGCAGCTGAAGCGGGATATCGAGGTTCTCCCGGAGCGGATCTGTGCCAGGGACAACATTAGCTATGGGACTAATTCTGCCTTAAAGACCCTGGAGATGGGGCAGCTCTCTGGCTTGGGAGATCTCCGAGGAAGAGTGGCAAGGTGTGATGCCAGCAGAGCCAGGCTCTTGCAGAGCACAAAAGCACCTACGAGGGACTCCAGCACTTGAAGAACAGCAAGCTGCCAAGCTGATCTTGGAAACGAAAATCAAAGTTGCAGAAGGACAGATCTCTCAGCTTTTGAGCAGAGTGGACTTGTCAATATCAGAGCAAAGCACCAAGCTGAAGGTGATCACAGAGACAGCAACCACCAGCTTCAGCTTCTGGATACTAAATTTAAAGGTACAGTTGAGGAACTCAGTGACCAGATTTTATCTGCACGGAGTTGGTCGCAACAGGAGCAAGAACGGATAGAAAAAGAACTTTTACAGAAAATGGATCAGCTTTTCTTGATCGTTAAAGAAAACTGGAGCCAGTGGAAGGGGCATGGAGAAGAAGCTCAGCCAGAGGTCAGCCAGGCTGGACAAGATAGAAGAGAGTCAAAAGAGGACTCTGGAAGGACCAAGAACCAAGCAGGAGGAGGAGAAGGTGCACGGGCGGATCAGCAAGCTGGAGACGCAGATCGGCGAGGACATGAAGGAGATGAAGGCGGAGCTCAGCGCGGGCTTCACGGCCATCTATGAAAGCACAGCCCACCTCATGCAAGTTCTCGAGGCCAAGATGAAGCTGGACAAGGACCGCTACAGAAGCAGATCCAGCAGATGCAGAAGGCGGAGACGCCCATGTAAAGGGGCTGGATCAGGACTTTGCCAGTGGCTGGGGGGCGATACCTCTGTCTTTAGCCAGGCGTCGCTGTGATCAGGATTGTTCTGTCCATGGCATGCGTGTGCCAAAGAAATGTGTTTCCATGGGTCTAAATGTTTACCTTGAGTCTTGAAAACTCTTTGAAAGTATTTTTAAAATATAGGTTTCCCCCCACTTTATTTCATTCTCTAAAGACAGTGGAACCCCCAACCCTGCCAAGATTTTTAAAGGCTCTTATCTTCTTCATTTTATGAATGGAAGTACTTGATTTTTCCCAATGCTTGATGCTTAAGCCAAGACTATTTGCTATTTCAAAAAAGATCATGGTGATTATTTTAAATTAAGAAACCATTGTCACAGGAACGTGTTGCTCCTTGTCCTAAAGCATGAGAATGTCCCCATAGGTTAGAATCCAGCCTTCAAGCCCAGATTTAGATTTTATTACTGTTGCCTGTCAGTTTCTTACATTGATCATCTTCCTGTAAACCTTTTATCTTTTGTAGGGAGAAGAGATTTCGCACTTGGAAAAACCCCTAACATTTCTGTAATAAAAATAGTTTAAAAACGGATAACTGCCATATTGATTGCAAATTAAATGGAAACGACGATTATTTAGATACTGCAAGGCATAATATTTACATCCACCTAGATACACCAGGTTTTAATATTTAAAACTATTTTTGAATTATTCTTATCCTGTATAGTGATAGCCATATATTTAATAATGGAATGGTGGTTAATAGTCTGTTTATTGCACAAGTAATTGTTCACTAATCATAATAGAATGTGAGAATTTTTCAGACTTTATGATCTCTCTAGATGTTTCCAAAATGGGCACAGAGTGCTAGGGTTTATACATACTTATGTAACTCTATTCTTGTGCCTTGGTTTTATTATGTCAATGCACTATACCCTATAAAAGTTTTGCCAACAAAATAGAAGGCATGATAATACATCAGAATTATGATGTACAAATGGGATCCTATGAATTTTTTAAATGTTCTAAAAATTTGCTGGGCGTGGTGGCGCACGCTTGTAATCCCCGCGCTTGGGAGGCAGAGACAGGAGGATCGCGCAGGTTCGAAGCCAGCCGCGTGCGCTGGCTTAGGAGACCCTGTTTCCAAATATAAAATGTAAAAAGAGGTCTGGGAGTGTAGCCCGGAGGTAGAAGGGCTTCCAGGAACCCCAGTACCACCAAAAAAAAAAAAAATGTTCTAAAAATTTTACCACTGTAAGACACGCATAAATCAGTATCAGCAATGGAATACAAATTCATACTTTTGTATGGCCAGAGAATCCAATTGATATTGCATTTATAATACTGTCAAGAAACTTTCATCTTAAGCAACTTTGTAGATGATGGGTGTTTTATTTTCAATCGCCATATTTGATTAATCATTGAACACTTGAACAAGTTGTTTGTTCACTTGTGTGTGTCAAAACTGATAGTTGAGACCCACTGTTGTAAACCGTGAGTGTGCCCTGGGGAAAGGATGGGAATAAGTTGTTGTTGTTTCTGTTTGCCAAGGACTCAGGAAAATAAAAGCACTTTCTATTTTTAGGATAAATCACAAATGAAATTTCAAAGTGGCTATTACTGTTTACCCATTTAAATATGCTGCTCAAGTACATAATATTTTACTCTCAATGGCTTGACAATTTTTTTTTTTAATTTGGACATGCAAGGTCATATAAGGAAAATGTCATCAAATGTGTATTTCCTTCTTTTTTATTTTTCTGTTCCCAAGTGTTTTCATCTCTATATAGGAAAATGATTTCCACTTTTAAAAAAAATAAGATTTTCCTCTCGTAATGAGAAAGTAACTTTCTTTCTGTAACAGAGTAGCCATGTTTCATAGAGTTCGCCAGGATTAAGCACAAGCCACAGACAGAGAGCTGCGCCCGCCGCAGCCGCGCTCCCTGGCTCTGAGGAGGTGAGGCGGGCGGCAGGGCCCAGGTGTGGGGCCGTGGGACCTGGCTGAGGGTGGCAGTGGGTGACGCCAGCTGTGGGCTGGATTTCTCAGGTGCTCGCACGCGCCAGCCCGTGTGATGGGCCGCAGCGGGCACTGTGCACCCTGGCTGCTTGTTAAACTCACGGGGCGGGGGGGGGGGGGTACAAACAAATCTATCAATGCTGCAGGCCCCCCAGAACAAGCAAGCCGGAGCCCCCAGGAGGAACGGGCAGCACCCGTGTGCCCAGAAGGCCCCAGGGCACCTGTGCAAGCCGCCAGCAACAGCCGCGCTCTTCGCACCAAAGTTGAAATGGAATTTGCTTTCTGTGTTCTTTCCTTTACCAGATATTTGCAATAAAAAGGATAAAGTTTCCAAAAAAATAAAAATAAAAAATAAATAATAAAATATTGATGGAGTTGAAGCCCAGAGGTAGAATGCTTCTGGATTAAATTTCAAGTACACCCCCCCCCACACACACACACACGGTGCCTGGAGGTGGAGTGAAGAACGTGTAGGTAATGGGACTCATTTTAGAGAGACCAAAATATGCTCACATGCACTCATGCAGAAAAAGAGAAAAAGAATGAGAGAAAAAGACATTGAGAGAAAATGGGCACACATCAGGAGGATTAGCCATTTACATAATCTCCAAGTCAGTGTCCCCAGAGACCCACCTCCAGCCAAACCCTAGAGGTCTGTGTCTCCCTCCACCGGTAGAAATCCACTACCATGGATTTATCCACTGGTGGGATTACAACCCTCACAACTCAATTACATCAGCTCCAAACATTAATGAATGAGCTCTTCAGGGGACGTTTTATATGCAAACATAAAATCCTAGGAAAGAATATAGCTAGCCAGAGTTGAGCATATGTGAGACACTGCAGGGCTGTATTCAAGTAGCATATGTTTCCCACATTGCTGATCACAGCACCACTAGAGTAAGGCCTCTCCCAGATTAGATGATTGGATTAGCTTAGCTAATTGGAGTCAAACATCCCAGAAATTCCACTGTGAGGACTTTGAGTTTTTGAGAGACTCATAAAGGTTTTCCTCCCATTTTATGGCACAGCTGAAAGAGTTTGAACTCTCAGGATCCTGCCAGAATATGGTGGAAACTGCAAGAATGCCACACAAGAATAAAATCTAGGAGCACAGATGGGTTAGAGTGTGTGGCCACCTTAAAATGAGATCCCTTGGGAGGATGATACGGGAGGATTCCAGGTTTACGATCAGTCTCAGGTACCTAGAGACCCTTAGTGAGACCCTGTTTCAAATTAAAGAATAATAATTAGGGTTGGGGGTGTAGCTCAGAGGAAGAAAGCCCTGAGATTCAATCATGAAGCTGATGGTATCCACATTTATACTTTACATCTTTTAAACATTTTAGTCGCACATCTTAATGGGGTACAAGACGGTGATAGAGAAATACATGCACACATCACACATTTAGCCTTTCCCCAATTCCCAACCCATTCCTTCCCCCATACCTCCTTCACATATTTGGCTTAGTAATTGATTTTGATATGTTTTAGAATATACTTCATGCACCAAGAAAATAATAAGTAAATAAGATGGATGTGGTAGTGAAAGCTTGATATCCCAATACGTGGTAGGCTGAGACAGAAAGATTGTAGGTTCGCAACCAGTCTCAGCTACTTAGGCCCTCTGAAACTTAATAGAGACCTTGTTACAAAATAAACACTAAAAAATAGCGCTGGGTTTGGATCTCGGAAGTAGAATGCCCTTGAGTTCCATCTAGAGGACCAACAACAAAGAAAAAAAGGAAAAAGAGAATAAAGTTTCTATTCAATCTAAAAAAAAAATAGTTTAGCCATTGAAGTCATGCTACAGAGGGCATACATAGGATTTCAATTCTCTATTCATTGAATAAATGTCTAGATAGTCTTCTTCCATTCCATATTTTCATGATGGTATTGAATTAAAAACTTGTACCTGTAGAATGGCTTTGGGTACAAATCCCAATACCATAAAAAAAATTGAGACCTCCCAAAGAATGAAAGAAAAAAGAAACTATGGGAAACTTGTTTTCTTTGTGAATATGTTTATTAGGAATATCCTATTTACACAATTTCAAAGACTAATATCTACATGGTAATACATTTTGCATCTATTAAACATGTAAGTCACATAACTTAATGGGATATAATATGGTAGAGGCATACCTGCACACATCACTCATTTCACCTTTCCCCAAATCCCATCCCATTTCCTCCTCACTTCCACCTTTACATGATGGCTTAGAAATTGATTTTGATATGTTTGAGAATATAATTCATACACCACAAATAAATAAATAAACCAGGCATGGTGGTGCATGCCTGTAATCCCAGTATTTGGGAGGCTGAGACTTGAGGATTGTAGTTCTGAGGCGAGCCTCAGCTACTTAGGCCTGCTGAAGCATAGTGAGGCCCCATTCAAAATAAAGACTAAAAAAAGGGCTGGAGTCAGAGCTTGGAGGTAGAGTACCCTGAGTTCAATTCCCACTATAATAAACTTAAAAAAATAAAAAAATAAATAGTTTCTTCTAAATCTAAAAAAATATTTGGCCATTGAAGTCATGCTACAGAGGGCATACATAGGATTTCAAATCTCTATCCATTGAATAAACGTCTAGTCTTAACCCACTCCATATTTCCATGATGGTATGGATTTCAATAATTGTACCTTTAGAAACACCCTCCTTCTCCTTGACAGAAATATCGGATGAGCCGTGGACTGTGAGCTGCATAATCATGGCCTATTCTGAACTCTGTTTCCCTTTGGACTAAGTCTGTTTTACCATAGCTCAGAAGGTCATGGCCTTTCCCCTATTTTGTTCTAGCTCCCCAGACCTGCATTCTTAGCAAAGAGATGTAGGGAAATTTCAAAACATCATTTTGACCTAGGAAATGGTAAGTAGGAATGGTCTGCGCTGGTGGCTCCTGAGACAGAGACCCAGGAAAGAGCTCTGTGCTCTCACTGAACCAAAAATCCCTCAGAGTCAGAGTTCCAGTGTTGTGAAACCTTATCCCCTGAAAGCATGAGAAGAGGGAAAACACTAACACAGAAATAGGTGAAGGCAGAGCCTTGGGTATCCAGGGAGCCGTTGAAGAAAGGCTCCCAGGCCCTGCACGTACGTGCGATCCGACCTCAGCTGATAACGGTGTGTCCCCAGGTCTCTTCGAGGCAGCTTCCCATGATCTCCGCTAAGTTGCTGTCCCTCCTCTCATGCTGTCTCAGAACCGCCTTTTTACCTCCGTGTCAGGGTTGGTGTTTGTGGGTGTGTGTGAGGACAGCACCCCCTGTGTGTTTCCATAGTTGATTAAAGCCCAGGACTAGGATCCTGAGAACAGAAGGAGAGATCTCTTGCCCTGCTTGTTCTTCCTTTTGTTTGCTCTGGCCTTTCCTCCCATAGGAAGGTCTTGACCAGTGTTTACAGACATTTGACCTGTTATGTTGCCAGAACACGGGTCCTGTAAGTAGCCCTCTGGGGCACAATGATTTGTCCTCACGCCTCCTTTGTGTTTAGACTGGTGAATCAGCACTGCACTGGAAGGCAGGGCCGATTCTACTGACCTGAGGTTGAACGGAGACTTTGGTCGGTTCTGTTCTTGTAGGAATTTCCACTCATCCAAGGTAATGCCGCCATCTTCCCAGTCCTCCTCGTGTTCCTCCAACTCTCCCAGGTGGATGTGGGAGTCACGTTTGGGCTCTGCTCGCCTGGCATCCATGTCTGTCTCCTCAGCCCCAGTAGCTCTTGGTTCTCTGCCATAGGACACATCCTTGCTGTCCGTGTCACATTCAGTCTTCTGGACATAAAAGAGGATGTAGGCCTGCTGGTGCAGGACAGAAGCAAGGTCACAGGCCACCACCTTTGCATCATCCATCTTGTACCACTGGCCATTACCAGCTTTGACATAAGCAAAGTAGTGTCCACGGTGACAGCTCATCCCAGCATGGACCAGCACAGCACAAAGGGTGTATCTAAGGGGTCTCCCGTTCTGCTCAGACATGTATGGCTGCACGTCGAGACACTCGGGATACTGCACCTCCTTAGCGATCTTGTCACCCGTGAAGTCTGAGAAGCGTTTCAACACGAGGATAAGGACCTTGGAGGAAGTGTGCAGCATCAAGGACTTGGAAGCCGCCGTTTTCCTCTGACACACGCTGCAGTGGTAGGCATTTTCTCCTTCTAGCCGCTCTGGTTTCACCATCTGCTCCAAAGCTTGGGTCACACTGTGAGCTGACTTGATATCTAGGGCAATGTCCAGGTATGGGTCCAAAGTGTCTGAAAGGCCTTGACACTGGAGACACTCAATTTGGGATCTCCAGTGCCCTCCAAATATTTGACTCATTACACCGGGGTCCTGTAACCGAGCGTTGAATTGCTGCTGCCCAGCTAGACAGGCTTTCTCCATGGCGTTGATAATGAACATCAGAAATTCATGGGCATCTTCCTGCCGGTGTCTATGGAAGCCAGCAGACAGTGCTTTCAAGGGCTGGATGACATGCCCAGGGTGATGGAGAGCACGGCTCACGTGCGCTTGCATGGAACACAGCATGCAGGATCTCTGGGCATGACAGCTTTGGAAGTGCTCCTGAGACAGCATATAGTTGGCCAGAGGTGGTGTGTATGTCAGACACTGCAAGGCTGCATTCAAGTAGCAGGAGTTTCCCATGTTGCTGAGCCCAGCGCCACCAGCATACGGCCTCTTCCAGGTCAGACACAGTTTCTTCCTGGGAGCCAGCTTTGTGGCCCCAGGTGCCAAGTGTTTCTGCAGGTGTGTGTCTGTAAAAGAAGACAGCCAAACATGAGAAGGAGGGATGGGGGAGGGAAGGGATTGGGAACTGGGGAATGGCTAAATGAGAATACTTCCTTAAGATGTATGACTCCAATGCACCAATACAATTAAATAAATTTGACACACAATCTCTATGTCCATAGATACAATGTCTTGACAAAAGAATGAAACCTGCATAAACTTGCACAGAGGACAGAGCATTGAAGTTAGATTAGTAAATCACAGAAAGTAAAAATAAATAAATAAATAAAAATAAAAATAAAAATCGGATGCCCTCTCTAATATGTGGAAGCTAGGTAGAAAAAAGGTCATAGGAGGAACTCCAGAGAAGAAAATAAACCATAGATGAGCAAATAAAGCAACCAAAACGAGGAGGAGGAGAGAGGGTAAGAGGGAATTGCCGTAACGTACATGATGCACATTCACAGGCATATCAGGCAATCTTATCACTGAGCCAAACATGACAGGGAGGGAGGAGAAAGCCAATGGGGTGGCCATTGAGGGAGGGCTAACAGAGTGATGTGTGCATGTATGCCTCCACCATCTTGAACTCCAGGAAGAGGTATGACTACCATGCACTAAATAAATAAGTAAATAAATAAATAATAACATGCAAAAAAGAATCTATGAAGTATCACAAAGTTTCATTATCAAGTATGAAAGGGGGAACCAAAAGACAGCAATGAGTGTGCCAGCAGATGAGGACCAGCAATGGATTGAGCCTCACCTGCACTTGATGCAGATGGAATCTGTGGAAAGTCCTTTCAATGGGACTTACCTGCCCAATGGAGTGAAGATGCCTCCATGTCTCCAGCAGCAATGATCCTAAGGTTTAGCCAACGGGCCTGGACTGACAGAAGACTCCTTCTCCCTCAGAGACAGGCTTCAAGTGGCAAGATTTCTGGTCTACTCTAGCCCTTTTATAGCTCAGCCCAGGTCCACACCCTTTTGCCAGGAACCAATCCAGCAGTCCTTTCTAATCACTTCATCAGATTAAGAGACCCAGACAGGGTGGGGTCTTTTGCCTCCAGGGAGAGAATCTCTTCTATTTTTTTTTTTTAATTTTAGACTTTATTTTATTCAGCAAAATTATTTATTTACACAATGCGCAATGCTGGATTGATTTTGTCAATGAGATCAAAATAAATTGAACAGAGACAATACTGAACTGCATATATATATATATATATATATATATATATATATATATATATATTTATGTTTTGTTTCAGAGTTGACCATCTGTTTCCTCACCTGTTATCAGGAACATCAAGACCAACAGTATCACAAGGACACTGATCTAACAATACACCACACAGGTCCAGTAATACCCTGGGAGTTTCACCAACTTTTATTTTTTTATAAATATGTAAAAAAACAAAAAGTCAGTAAAAACCAGCATTTTGACGTAGTAAGCAGAGTGTAACTCTGAAGTCAGTGGGTCAGTAAAAACCTTATCATACCATCTATAATTACAAAGTGATCTGCTCTTCTTCACACCACTGATACAGAATCCAAACGAGTGAAAAATACATCACTTTTTAGAGAATAGCAATGATCTGATAAGGATTTGACTAATGGAAGAGAGGGAAAAATAAAAAGGATTGCAGAGCATCTTCTATTTTCTTTGACACACCTGAAACACATTGAGGTGGCAACGTTCTTCAAGAATAGGCTGGAAACTTCAAGAACACAACCCCCCAAAATTTGGGGAGCTGTGATGAATTGTAGTGAGTCCATACACATTTGAAAGAGAACCCCAAAGAGAAAGAAAAATAAAAACCATATAAAAGTGCACATTGTTTTTGTGTGTATAAGTATTGGAATATAGCACTTGGTAATTCTCTGTCAGGATTCTGTTTAAAACAAAAAGAAAAAGAAAACAAGGTTGAAGTGTTGCTCTTTGTGTTCAATTCACAATTTTATACACACACACACACACACACACACACACACACACACACAGAATGACTATGATAAAAATCCCCATCATCCACATCTGCTCATCTACTTACCCATAGAAATTAGAATGCTGAAGAATATTAGCTCTGAAATTTGAATCTTTCCAAAGAATTATAGTTGAGAATGACTCAATTTAACATTCTAAGTCCAGGTACTATTGGAAATAAAATAATCCTTACTCTTACAATTAAAACTTCATCACTTCATATGCATCCACTCTACCCTTTATCTGACCAATAATCTGAAAGGCAATCTCAAAAGGTAACCGATGATGTAAATATTTGCTATTTATTCAGACGTGGGAAGATTTTTTTTTTGAAGATTTAAAGAAGTTTATTAGAAAGATAGAAATATAGAGGATAGGTACAGCTCCATACCAGACTGGCATGGAAGGATGACTCGAATGAATACACCCCAGACATGGGAAGATTTTATAGTATCTTGTGTCTTCATTTTCCTTTTTATAGTTTTTAGCCAGTGCCTTTGAACCGACATAAAGAGAAGTAAGTTACGAGATGCCTGAGCATGGCGTTCATGCGTGATCCTCTGTAGTCTAACTCTGCAGCCTGATTTTCTTCTGTACTACTTTCTTTTCCATCTTCAATCTTAATGCATCATATCCCAGAATGTCTCCATAGCTCAGTTTATGTATCTCTGTAGGGTTTGTTGGTGTTTTTGTTGTTGTTTTTGAGGAAAGTATGGCTTGAATGAATAGGTGCTGGGATGGGAAGACTTACCTTTGACCTCTGGGGGAAAGAGCCACACTTATGTAGAAATTGTCTCTGAACTGCTTTCGGACTCAGAACATTTAGTGCTGTTTTGGTGAACAGGTCACCATCTCCTACTCTTTAGAAACATCTTCAGGATTTCTAGGATCCCCAGGGGACCCAGAATACTTTGAAATTTCAGATATGTTCAGGATTGACCCTCTTTTACCTCCAGGCTAGCCCCAATCAATAGGACTGAAGGCCTGCCCAGGCACTGACTTCCTCCTTCATCTTTTCAGGAGAGTGGGCCATCTTCTGTGTCTCCAGATTAAAAAAAAAGGTGATAAAGGCAATGTGCTAAAGTGAAATAAACCCTCTGGAGAGATCCCTTTGGAAAACTGTGGCCTTAATACAAAGAAATGGATGTTTATAAATTGGTCTAAATTACAATCATCTGAATCAAAAATGTTGGAGAGGAAAAGGCCTAGTATAACCCACTCATGAGTGCGCTGGGCAAGTGTAGGTTTATGACATCAAAATAACCAGTCCTGGTGGTTTTTGCCTGTAATCCCACTACTCAAGAGGCCGAGACAAGTTTATTGCAAGTTCAAGACCAGCTTTATCAATTAAGCAAGTCCCTGTCTCCAAAACCTAAATAAAAAACGCTGCAGTAGATAAAGCTCAATGGTAAATCGCCCCTGTGTTCCTTTCTTAGTATTGCTAAAAAGAGGAAAAACAACAGAAATACACAAATGTATATCCATATATTGTAAACATAATTTCTTTTGTATTTTTTATGTGGTACTGGGGACTGAACACGAAGGAACTCTACCTCTGAGCTATATTCCTAAACTTTTGTCTCAATTTTTTTTTTTTTTTTGGTAGTAATGGGGTTCCTAGAAACCCTTCTACCTCCTGGCTACACTCCCAGACCTATTTTATATTTTATTTGGAATTCACTTGGAATTCAATTAGTTGAGCTATCCATTTGTCTGATCTGAGAGAGGCCTTACTATAGTGCTGTGCGTAGCAATGTGGGGAACATATGCTACTTGAATACATGTATTGAATATATATTTTTTAGCATTTTATATTTACACATAAGATGTCTCCTAAAGATCTTATTCATTAATGTTTGTTGCTGAAGTAATTGAGACCTGAGGGTTGTCATCCCAGCAGTGGATAAATCCATTATAGCAGATTTCTAAGGGTGAAGACACATGCCTCTAGGGTGTGGCTGGAGGTGGGTCCCTGGGGGCAGGGTGTTGGGGATTATGTAAATGGTTAATCCTCATCCTGTATGCTGGCTTGCAAGCTTGCACTCTCTCTCTCTTTCTCTCTTCCCTCCCCCATACCTTCTTCCCTTCCTTCCCTTTCTCTCTCCCTCCCTGTTTGAACATACTTCTAGCCTCTCTAATATGAGGACCAATATCTAGATGTTCTTTCTCTCCATCCCCAGGCACCATGCCCTGATATCTAAGGCCTTCCGTTTCTCAAGGACTGAAACTGAAACCATAACAAAATAAGCCTGGTGTAATGGCCCAAGCTTGTAATACCAGTACTTCACAAGTTGACACAGAATGATCACAAGTTCAGAGCCAGCCTCAGCAGTGTAGTGAGGCCCTAACAACTTAGTGTGACCCTGTTTCAAAATAAAGAATAAAAAAGGGCTGAGGGTGTATCTTAGAGGTAGAATGCACCTGCTTTCAATGCCCAGTACCACAAAGTAAAGAGAAAACAAATCTTTTATCCCATAAGTTACATGATCAATATTTTAGAATATAGCGGCAAGAATACTAAGCAGATTGAACAATGGTACTAAGGAAGTGGGATGCTGCTATATCTAAATCTGACCATGTGGATCATGACTCTAAAATGGATTTGTGAGAGGAAATGGGAAGGTGCTGAATATGGCTAGAAAGTCAAATAATAGAGATTGTGTTCAGGAGATTCTCCCTGGAGGCAAAAGACCCCACCCTGTCTGGGTCTCTTAATCTGATGAAGTGATTAGAAAGGACTGCTGGATTGGTTCCTGGCAAAAGGGTGTGGACCTGGGCTGAGCTATAAAAGGGCTAGAGTAGACCAGAAATCTTGCCACTTGAAGCCTGTCTCTGAGGGAGAAGGAGTCTTCTGTCAGTCCAGGCCCGTTGGCTAAACCTTAGGATCATTGCTGCTGGAGACATGGAGGCATCTTCACTCCATTGGGCAGGTAAGTCCCATTGAAAGGACTTTCCACAGATTCCATCTGCATCAAGTGCAGGTGAGGCTCAATCCATTGCTGGTCCTCATCTGCTGGCACACTCATTGCTGTCTTTTGGTTCCCCCTTTCATACTTGATAATGAAACTTTGTGATACTTCATAGATTCTTTTTTGCATGTTATTATTTATTTATTTACTTATTTATTTAGTGCATGGTAGTCATACCTCTTCCTGGAGTTCAAGATGGTGGAGGCATACATGCACACATCACTCTGTTAGCCCTCCCTCAATGGCCACCCCATTGGCTTTCTCCTCCCTCCCTGTCATGTTTGGCTCAGTGATAAGATTGCCTGATATGCCTGTGAATGTGCATCATGTACGTTACGGCAATTCCCTCTTACCCTCTCTCCTCCTCCTCGTTTTGGTTGCTTTATTTGCTCATCTATGGTTTATTTTCTTCTCTGGAGTTCCTCCTATGACCTTTTTTCTACCTAGCTTCCACATATTAGAGAGGGCATCCGATTTTTATTTTTATTTTTATTTATTTATTTATTTTTACTTTCTGTGATTTACTAATCTAACTTCAATGCTCTGTCCTCTGTGCAAGTTTATGCAGGTTTCATTCTTTTGTCAAGACATTGTATCTATGGACATAGAGATTGTGTGTCAAATTTATTTAATTGTATTGGTGCATTGGAGTCATACATCTTAAGGAAGTATTCTCATTTAGCCATTCCCCAGTTCCCAATCCCTTCCCTCCCCCATCCCTCCTTCTCATGTTTGGCTGTCTTCTTTTACAGACACACACCTGCAGAAACACTTGGCACCTGGGGCCACAAAGCTGGCTCCCAGGAAGAAACTGTGTCTGACCTGGAAGAGGCCGTATGCTGGTGGCGCTGGGCTCAGCAACATGGGAAACTCCTGCTACTTGAATGCAGCCTTGCAGTGTCTGACATACACACCACCTCTGGCCAACTATATGCTGTCTCAGGAGCACTTCCAAAGCTGTCATGCCCAGAGATCCTGCATGCTGTGTTCCATGCAAGCGCACGTGAGCCGTGCTCTCCATCACCCTGGGCATGTCATCCAGCCCTTGAAAGCACTGTCTGCTGGCTTCCATAGACACCGGCAGGAAGATGCCCATGAATTTCTGATGTTCATTATCAACGCCATGGAGAAAGCCTGTCTAGCTGGGCAGCAGCAATTCAACGCTCGGTTACAGGACCCCGGTGTAATGAGTCAAATATTTGGAGGGCACTGGAGATCCCAAATTGAGTGTCTCCAGTGTCAAGGCCTTTCAGACACTTTGGACCCATACCTGGACATTGCCCTAGATATCAAGTCAGCTCACAGTGTGACCCAAGCTTTGGAGCAGATGGTGAAACCAGAGCGGCTAGAAGGAGAAAATGCCTACCACTGCAGCGTGTGTCAGAGGAAAACGGCGGCTTCCAAGTCCTTGATGCTGCACACTTCCTCCAAGGTCCTTATCCTCGTGTTGAAACGCTTCTCAGACTTCACGGGTGACAAGATCGCTAAGGAGGTGCAGTATCCCGAGTGTCTCGACGTGCAGCCATACATGTCTGAGCAGAACGGGAGACCCCTTAGATACACCCTTTGTGCTGTGCTGGTCCATGCTGGGATGAGCTGTCACCGTGGACACTACTTTGCTTATGTCAAAGCTGGTAATGGCCAGTGGTACAAGATGGATGATGCAAAGGTGGTGGCCTGTGACCTTGCTTCTGTCCTGCACCAGCAGGCCTACATCCTCTTTTATGTCCAGAAGACTGAATGTGACACGGACAGCAAGGATGTGTCCTATGGCAGAGAACCAAGAGCTACTGGGGCTGAGGAGACAGACATGGATGCCAGGCGAGCAGAGCCCAAACGTGACTCCCACATCCACCTGGGAGAGTTGGAGGAACACGAGGAGGACTGGGAAGATGGCGGCATTACCTTGGATGAGTGGAAATTCCTACAAGAACAGAACCGACCAAAGTCTCCGTTCAACCTCAGGTCAGTAGAATCGGCCCTGCCTTCCAGTGCAGTGCTGATTCACCAGTCTAAACACAAAGGAGGCGTGAGGACAAATCATTGTGCCCCAGAGGGCTACTTACAGGACCCGTGTTCTGGCAACATAACAGGTCAAATGTCTGTAAACACTGGTCAAGACCTTCCTATGGGAGGAAAGGCCAGAGCAAACAAAAGGAAGAACAAGCAGGGCAAGAGATCTCTCCTTCTGTTCTCAGGATCCTAGTCCTGGGCTTTAATCAACTATGGAAACACACAGGGGGTGCTGTCCTCACACACACCCACAAACACCAACCCTGACACGGAGGTAAAAAGGCGGTTCTGAGACAGCATGAGAGGAGGGACAGCAACTTAGCGGAGATCATGGGAAGCTGCCTCGAAGAGACCTGGGGACACACCGTTATCAGCTGAGGTCGGATCGCACGTACGTGCAGGGCCTGGGAGCCTTTCTTCAACGGCTCCCTGGATACCCAAGGCTCTGCCTTCACCTATTTCTGTGTTAGTGTTTTCCCTCTTCTCATGCTTTCAGGGGATAAGGTTTCACAACACTGGAACTCTGACTCTGAGGGATTTTTGGTTCAGTGAGAGCACAGAGCTCTTTCCTGGGTCTCTGTCTCAGGAGCCACCAGCGCAGACCATTCCTACTTACCATTTCCTAGGTCAAAATGATGTTTTGAAATTTCCCTACATCTCTTTGCTAAGAATGCAGGTCTGGGGAGCTAGAACAAAATAGGGGAAAGGCCATGACCTTCTGAGCTATGGTAAAACAGACTTAGTCCAAAGGGAAACAGAGTTCAGAATAGGCCATGATTATGCAGCTCACAGTCCACGGCTCATCGGATATTTCTGTCAAGGAGAAGGAGGGTGTTTCTAAAGGTACAGTTATTGAAATCCATACCATCATGGAAATATGGAGTGGGTTAAGACTAGACGTTTATTCAATGGATAGAGATTTGAAATCCTATGTATGCCCTCTGTAGCATGACTTCAATGGCCAAATATTTTTTTAGATTTAGAAGAAACTATTTTTTATTTTTTAAAGTTTATTATAGTGGGAATTGAACTCAGGATACTCTACCTACAAACTCTGACTCCAGCACTTTTTTTGTCTTTATATTTAAATGGGGTCTCACTATGCTTCAGCAGGCCTAAGTAGCTGAGGATGGCCTCAAAACTACAATCCTCAAGTCTCAGCCTCCCAAATACTGGGTTTACAGGCATGTGCCACCAGGCTTGGCATATTTATTTATTGTTTTACTAGTATATGAATCATATTCACAAACATGTTAAAATCAATTGCTAAGACAAACATGTGAATGTGGAAGTTAGGAGGAAATGGGGTGGGAACTGGAGAAAGGTGAAATGAGTGATGTGTGCATGTATGCCTCTACCATATTATATCCCTTTAAGTTGTGTGAATGACATGTTTAATAGATGCTAAGCATATTATCATGTAGATATTCTTCCTTGAATTGTGCAAATTGGATACTAATAAACATATTCACAAAGAAAACAATTTTCCCAGAGTATTTTTTTCTTTTATTCTTTTGGGAGGTCTCAATTTTTTTTAAGATATTGGGTTTTGTAGGTAGGGGCATTCTACGTGTGTGTGTGTGTGTGTGTGTGTGTGTGTGTGTGTTGTGTTACTGGCGATTGAACTCAAGTGCATTCCACCTCTGAGCTATACCCCCAGCCCTATTTTTATTTACTTTTGAAACAGGGTCTCTCTGAGTTCCAACTCAGAGATCGCTGTTTTCCAACTGCGATCCTCTGGTCTCAGCTTCCCGATAGGTGATTTACCACCTGTGCCACCATGACCGGAGGCATTCTAATTCTGAGCTACACCCCCAGCCCTATTTTTTATTCTTTAATTTGATACAGGGTCTCACTCAATTGCAAGGGGTCTCATAAGTAACTGAGACTGGCCACAAATCTGCAATCCTCCTGTCTCAGCCTCCCAGGGAATCTCATTTTAATGTGGCCACACTCACTCTAACCCATCACTTCTTCTAGATTTTATTCTTGTGTGACTATCTGGCAGTTTTCACCATATTCTGACAAGAATCTGAGAGTTCAGACTCTTACCTGTGCCATAGAAATGGAAGCAAAGTCTTTACAAGAGTCTCTCTAGAAATTGAAAGACCTCAATTAGCTGAGTTAATCCAACTGTCTGATCTGAGAGAGGCCTTACTCTAGTGGTGCTGTGCTCAGCTATGTAGGAAACATATGCTACTTGAATACAGCCCTGTAGTGTCTCACATATGCTCGACTCTGTTCAACTATATGGTTTCCCTGGATTTTATATTTCCATATAAGATATCCCCAAATAGCTCATTCCTTAATGTTTGGAGCTGATGTGATTGAGTCATGAAGGTTGTAATCTCAGCTCTGGATAAATACATTGTAGTAGATTTCTATGGTGGAGACACATGTCTCTAGGGATTGGCTATAGGTGGGTCCTTGGGGGCAGCGTGTTGGGGATTATGTAAAAGGTAATAAAAGGTAATCCTCCCTCTAGGTGCTTGTCTCCCCCCTCCCTTTCTTCCTCCCTCCCTCCCTGTGCTAGCATACTCTGGCCTCTGTTTAATGAGAACCAATACCTATCATGCTCTCCTTCCCTCAACCTCCAGGCACCATGTCCTGAGTTCCTAGGTCTCCTGCTAACAAGGACTGAACCTAAAACCATAAGAAAATAAGCCCAGTGTGATGACCCACGCTTAGTATCCCAGTACATGGGAGGCTGACATAGAAGGATTACAAGTTCACCGCTAGCCTCAACTACTTAGTGAGGCCCTCTGCAACTTAGTGAGACCCTATTTTAAAATAAAGAATAAAAAAAGGGCTGAGGATATTGTTTAGAGGTAGAACGCACCTGTGTTCAATCCCTAGTACCAAAAAAAAGAACATAAATCCTGTATCTCATAAGTTACATGATCAGTATTTTAGATTACAGCAGCAAGAATGCTGAGAAGAACAAAAATGGTACCAAGGAAGTGGGCTTGCTGCTATATCTAAGTCTGACCACCATGTGGAATGTGTCTCTTGGAAAGTTGTTTGTGAGAGGAAATTGGAAGGGCCTGAATATAGCTAGAAAGTAAGATAGTAGAGATTGTGTTCAGGAGATATTGGGTGGCAAATAAGACTTCATAGACAAATGGGGTAGAGGCTATGTGTATTGCATTTTGACAAAGAATGTATATGTATTTTGCCCATGCCATGAAATTTTGTTGAGGTCAAATTGAAATATGTTGAGCATATAGATTGACAGAGGAAATATGAAAATAATAAAAAATAAAAACTGCATTACAGATATGGATATCAAGGCCCCACAAAATGTTCACAAAATTTCCATATTAAAAAGTAAATTATAGCCGGGCGTGGTGGCGCACGCTTGTAATCCCCGCGCTTGGGAGGCGGAGACAGGAGGATCACGCAGCTTCAGCTTCGAAGCCAGCCGGCGCACGCTGGCTTAGGAGACCCTGTTTCCAAATAAAAATGTAAAAATAGGTCTGGGAGTGTAGCCCGGAGGTAGAAGGGCTTCCAGGAACCCCAGTACCACCACCACCAAAAAAAAAAGTAAATTATATAGACATTTTAGACTTGCAATGTGTTTGGGAAGGCATGTGAAAACCTACAGGTTAGAGGGAGAATGTCCTGAAAATTAGTAAGATGGCTGAAAGGAAGGAGGACATGGTGGCAGCGATGGAGGTGGGGCAACCAATGGCCATGATGGAGGCAACAGATAGAGTTGCGTCCAGGTGCAGTACAAATGAAGCTGGGGCCAGGGGTGGCCCAGATGGTCTTGGAGCCAGTGGCTGCCTGGATGGGGGAAACTAGGGGCTATGATTTATAAAGGCTCCAGCAGCAATGATTTAGGAGTGTTTGAGTAATTTTTCTGTTAGTGTTGTGAGCCCATGTAATGTTGGCATTGCTTAAAAAACAACAACAACAACAAAAAAAAAACATGAGGGCTTCTCTCCAGGTTTTAAAGGAAGACCTGGGAAGCCAGGCAATGTGTATCATGGTTGGAATTCCTGCAATCAGTCCTAAATAGGGCACTTTGTGAAGTTGTGAGGGTGAAGCCATAGTTGCACTGAAAACCCGAGATTTGGAAACACCAGAAATGTGGAAGGAATATGAAGAAGGGCTGCTACATGCGATTTTCACTGATTTTTTTTTAAATTTTTCTTTCTTTCTTTCTTTCTTTCTTTCTTTCTTTCTTTTTTTTTTTTTGGCCATACTGGGTATGGAACCCAGGGGCATTCTACCTTCAAGCTACAGCCCTACTTTTTATTCTTTATTTTCAAACAGGGTCTCCCTGAGTTGCAAAGGGCCTCACTAAGTAGCTGAATCTGTCAGAGAACCATTATCCTCCTATGTCATCCACCCAAATGCTGGGATTATGAGTGTGTGCCAACACACCCATCATACTTAGTTAATTTTTATTATATTTAAATAGACTTTTACTTTAGTTAATTAACTTTAATAAATTAAATTTTATAACCACTAATCACTATTAGTTACTAGTAGTTCAGATCCAAGATGAAAATTGGAAGTGCATTTAACAGTCAAAGAAAAAAAAATAAGAAGCCTGCTGTTGTGGTGCATGCCTGTAATCCAAGTACTTAGGAGACAGACGAGAGGATTACAGGTTTGTGGCCAACCCCAGCAACTTAGTGAGGCCCTCTGGAACTTAGTGAGACCCTGTTTCAAAAATAAATAATAAAATAGGATGGGGGTGAAGCTCAGAGGGAGAATTCCTCTGGGTCCAATCCTTAGTACTACATACACAAAATAAAAAAGAAAGGAAGGAAGGAAGGAAAGAAAGAGAGAGAAAGAAAGAAAGAAAGAAAGAAAGAAAGAAAGAAAGAAAGAAAGAAAGAAAGAAAGAAAGAAAGACGGGAGAATTAAAAAAAACTGTTGATACAATAGAACTGAATGAACATGAGATGGAAATTTGGTGTGACAAATTTCTAAAGAATTACAAGATTAAGCCGGGAGTGGTGGCGCACGCTTGTAATCCCCACACTTGGGAGGCGGAGACAGGAGGATCGCGCAGGTTCGAAGCCAGCCGCGCTGGCTTAAGAGACCCTGTTTCCAATTCCAAATTTAAAAAAGTATAAAAATAGGTCTGGGAGTGTAGCCCAGAGGTAGAAGGGCTTCCAGGAACCCCCCACCCCAGGTGTTACTTGCTTCTTTCTGAAGCGTTCATACCTGGTTAGATGCATGCATACCTGGATAGACCATGGTATCTAATGCCTTTTCTGTGTTGTTGTGAGGTCCAGATATTGCGCAAAAGAGACCACGAACTCAAAAGATGTAAAATCAAAAGATTTTATTCAACAGGGAGGAACTCTGATGCACCAGGGCTACCCTCGGGGTCTGAACTTTCCAAATGCAGCCCCAAGCTACTGGGGAGTACAGGTTTTATAGCCCCAAACGGCAGACCATTTGGAATGTGTACAAAGGCTCGTTGGCACCGGTGGCGCTTTGCACAAACTTACAAAAACCAGTTTGCTCCATCATAGCAAGGTATAAATCCAGATAAGTTTGTTTTTTGTAAAACCATTAATCTATGCCTTCTTTCCCCCTAAACCATAAGATAATTAACTTCTGACTTGTTTTCCCCCTAACCATAAAATTATTAACTCATTGGCTTGTTTTTCTGGTCCAAGAATCAGATGCAGTTATCTTACATCTTTAATCGAGGCTGTGGTAGAAAAACTGCCAGTCTGTCTCTCTGTCTCTCTGTCTCTCTCTCTCTCTCTCTCTCTCTCTCTCTCTCTCTCTCTCTCTCTCTCTCTCTCTCCCTCTCTCTCTCTCCACATAGACTTGAGCCATTTCTGTGCCCTATAATTTCCTCCTTTTCTTTATAACTGAGTCACATCTTTGACTCTGGGCCCACTTCTGCCAAAGGAATATTATGAGTGTGTGTCACTGTGAGTTTGACTGTGCTTACTCTATTTTTAATATACTTAACTAGGGCATTGATAATGCCTAATAGCAAGAAGACTAGGGGTCCAACTATAGCAGTTAAAATTTCTTTACATATCCAAGTTTAGTTACTGAATGCCCTAGACTAAGCCTTCTTCTGCCTAAAAGGAACATACTACTTCATTTGCCACTGGTTTTTATCACTGAGTCAAATTATGGACTCATCATATTCTTTGCAAAGAAATGTAAGTCCCTACCAGATTACAAAATGATGTTTTAAGTTTAAGCTACCTTTGACAAAAAAGATATAACTGTATTATCACACTTAGAAGGATTATGATCCAGAAGGATCTCATGTTAAAGATTATTCACTAAGATAAGGTTCTTCATTAAACGTACTAAAATTACAGTTTCTAGTTCTGGTCATGGCTAATGTTAAAACTCCAGCCTTTACAGACACTGAAGTCTGAGAGAGCTTGGCTGATGATATGTCTTTTAAATATTTTTATTTAAATATTTAAGTATTTATATATTTAAATATTTTTCTACCCTTTTAAATATTTTTCTACCATGTATGGGAACTGCTTGGTTTAGTTTTATGAATCATAATATTACACCTTACTATTTGTGTAGTCTGCAAAACTGGATGGAAACAATTGATGTTCCGCAACAAGAATTTCCAAAACTTACATTACCAGCCTTTTCTCAAAAGCTAAAGGGAGCCTTCTAGGCCCCACATCTGAGGTAAGTATCTCAGGTCGCCTTAGCTTTGTGCATAGCAAATGCTAAGTATATATTGTTGGCAAACAGATAAGTGCCCTTGGACTGGATGGGCCTGTTAAGCAAGGTAGATTTTGATGACCTCCTATTATCCCAGAAATATTTACCTTGCCTCTCCCTGAACCTAGCTCACGATTGTCTCTCCCTAAACCTGGCCCGTGACTGCTTCCTCCTGAAGCGAACTCATAACTGCCTTTCCCTAAACTTACTCGTGATTGCCCTGCCATTTGATCATTTAAAAAAAATGGTTTGTTTAAACCCTCTATGAGCCGGGCGTGGTGGCGCACGCTTGTAATTCCCGCGCTTGGGAGGCTGAGACAGGAGGATCACACAGGTTTGAAGCCAGCCTCAGCTACTTGGTGAGGCTCTCAGCAACTTAGTGAGACCCTATTTCCAAATAAAATAGAAAATAGGTCTGGGAGTATAGCCCGGAGGTAGCAAGCCTTTGGGTTCCACCTCCAGTACCACAAAAATAAATAAATAAATAAATAAATAAACCCTCTATGAAAAAGGGTTCTAGTTAAAGGAGAGAAAGAAGAGTTTTTGGATTTCTCCCCAGCTGCCTCTTATTTCTCTAATAAAAATTTTCTCTAGAGCCGGGCATAGTGGCGCACGCTTGTAATCCCAGCATTCGGGAGGCTGAGACCTGGAGGATCATGGTTCGCGGACAGCCTCAGCTACTTAGAGAGGCCCTCTGCAACTCAGTGAGACCCGGTTTCAAAATAAAGAATAAAAAATAGGGCAGGGGGTGTAGCCCGGAGGTCAAATGCCCCTGGGTTCCATCCCCAGACCCGAAAAAAAATTTTTTTTTCTCTAAAAATAATTATTTCTGACACTAAGTTATTTCATGCAAGAGTCAGGGAAAAATTGTTGCAAAGGTCTGTCATGGGGATTGGATGTGAATGATTTTTTAGATTTGCCCACAAACTGCAGTGATTTTCAAATTTTGATTTTGGAATTACCTACAAAGTGTGTTAAAATTTCAGGAACTAAGAGAAATGAGTAATTATATCTGTTATGAGAATCTTTTAGATTTATGGAAAATAATAAGCCACACTAAATGTGTACATCATGAATAAACTTGATTTCTGTGATCAACACTTTGAAGGCACACAGGTTATGGCGGGGTTCATAATTTATGAACATCAAATGAGGCTTGGGGAGAAGAAAAATTTTAAATGAATTTGTGTAGCTTAAGTAGTCAAAAAAAGACACCATATAGCACATTTAAAAAATTTATTAACATTAAGCCAGGCGTGGTGGCAGAGGCTTGTAATCCCAGGATTTGGGAGGCTGAGACAGGAGGATCACAATTCTCAGTGAGGCCCTTTGCAACTCAGTGAGACCCTGTTTCAAAAATAAACAATAAAAAAATAGGACTGTGGGTGTAGCTCAGAGGTGGAATGCCCCTGGGTTCTCATCCTCAGTACTGAAAAATAATTATTAACATTAAAACAAATTACAAAAAATATTTACAGTTATTTTGAATAATAACAATTCAAAGGATAAGAGAACTTTCTTCACAGTGGTTTCCAATGAACCACTATAGTTATACATATATACATATGTCTGTATTTATGCACCCATGTATAAGCTAAGTTTTTCAGAAATTTAATTGATATAAAATTCTATCTAAGCCGGGCATGGTGGTGTACAGTTGTCATCCCAGCATTCGGGAGGCTGAGACTGTAGGATCACAGTTCGCAGACAGCCTCAGTTACTTAGTGAGGCCCTCTGCAACATTGTGAGACCCTGTTTTAAAATATAGAATAAAAAATGGGGCAAGGGGTGTAGCTTGGAGGTTGAATGCCCCTGGGTTCCATCCCCAGACCCGAAAAAAAATCCTATCTAAGCTAGATTAATTGTTTCCATTTGAAAATACAAAATACACTATGCAATTTGAAGAGGCAGTAGGCATATCCCAGACCCAGCCCACTCCCTGCCTGTTGCCTCCCCAACACAGCCTTCCCCTCCAGGTCCCCTGGGCTGGGGGTTGTGTCTTCCTCCCAGGCAGTGTGTCACTCCCCATCACTCTCCTCAGAGGAGGAGGAGACCCTAAGATCCTCATAGAGGACACTCCGGGGCATCTGGAGCCATGTCCCTCACACTTCTCCAAGAGGGGAGGGCTGGTGGCAGGAGGGGTTGGCTTCTCAGGAGGATGAGGAGGGAGCTGTCAGCACCTGGGAGCTCTACCAGTCATGTGCAACTTCCTCAAGACCATGCTGAGGGGCTGTGCTGAACAGAGCTGGACTGAGGGGTGTGGGCCTGTGTGTAGGATTAGGTAGATGGTGCTCAGGTGGTCTGGCGCCTGGAGGGGTTTCATCAATGCTGGACACCTGAGACACATAAGGGTAGATGGGTCTTACATTGGTCTTCTTAACAGGTGGCTGTCTTGTAGGAACAAGATACAGGACAGACGTCTTTCTCGTTGTGTGGATAGCCATTAGCCTGTTTGGATGCTACAGAAAAAGGCAAATACAGAAAACATTAGATGAAAAACAGAAAATTCTCATTAATATTGTTCTAAACCTAGTAGAAAGAAAATAAACCAAAATGAACATTAATATATAACAAAAAATTAATAGTAAAATAATTACAAGTAGTCTTTTTTTGTGGTACTGGGGTTCCTGGAAGCCCTTCTACCTCTGGGCTACACTCCCAGACCTATTTTATATTTTTTTGAAACAGGGTCTCTTACGCCAGCGCGGCTGGCTTCGAACCTGCGCGATCCTCCTGTCTCCGCCTCCCAAGCGCGGGGATTGCAAGCGTGCGCCACCACGCCCGGCACAAGTAGTCATTTTAAGTATATAAAAGTGCAGAACCTCAGTTGTGATCAGGAAAAAATGACAACATACATCTGATGTATTTTCCATCATACTGGAAAATAAAAGAGTACTCAAAATTGTATCTTCAAATTAGGTTGAGAAAGGATCTTTTACACATCTTCTCTGGAGTGCAATGGACCGTTGTAGTTTTCAGAGCAGTCTAAGGGCTCCAAGTGGAATAATGGCCTGAGTTAATTCCATTACTCATGAGACAGAACTTGAGTTTATAATGGTTGAATAGATCTAACTCAAGGTGTCTGAGGAAGCTTTGAAAGAGTAAGGCTCTGGGGTGGAGTGCCATGATACATACTGGTGAACCACTGTTAGCACAGAAAGCATAAATAGTGAAATCTGAATAATTTCACAACATTAACCTATCAAACAAACCCCTAAAAATCTACATGTTGTATGAGGCAGCAATCACATGTTTTGCAATGATTGGGGGAAGACTGAATCACTCTGGACTACATGGGCCAATTCACTTGGAAAACTCAATGCTTATGTTTTTCTCCATACAATAACTGTATTTCTGTCATCTTTATTAATAATAACACTCACAGCCTTTTAAATTTGACCTTGAGGTATGTAAAGAAGAGCATAGTATTCATCTTTCTTACAGTACATTTTTCAGCAACCTAGTGAGTCCCTATTTCAAAGCTAAAAAATGAAAAAAGGCTGGAAATACAGCTCAGAGACAGAATGCCCCTGGGTAAAATTTCCAGTGCCACAATAAAGAAAAGAGTACCCCGATTTCTTGGCTCATAATATTACTGTCATGTACTGCTACAAAATTTAGGTCAAGGATGTTCAAATCTGATCTCTAACTGGAGATTAGAAAGAAATCTAGTTACTACATCTAATATTTGATGAAGTGGCATGTGAAACCTCAGAAACCCTCTTTTATATTAGACTGTACTAGCTATACTGGCCCTCATTTAAGTTAGACACATATGAGAAAGACAGGAAGCATTCATAAATTGCCTTGTCTTCCTTAAAATATCAGTAATAATTGTACTTTAAAGATAATTGCTAATGTCCCATGAGTAGAGGTAGAATTCACTTAACCTATTTGTACTTGAAGTCAGAAAAAAGGGTAGTTTTATAGAATTTCATTCTGTGGTTACAGATTTTTATACATTTGCTTAATCCTCAGAACCCAGATTTTTTTTCTTTTTCCTTTTGGTGGTACTCGGGTTCCTGGAAGCCCTCCACCTCCAGGACCTACACTCCCAGACCTATTTTATACTTTTTAATTTTTTTTGGAAACAGGGTCTCTTAAGCCAGCGGGGCTGGCTTCGAACCAGCACGATCCTCCCGTCTCCACCTCCCAAGCGCGGGGATTACAAGTGTGTGCCACCACTCCCAGCAGAACCCAGATTTTTATATCACCAAATTAAAAAAATGGCCAGCTGAGATAGCACATGCCTATAATCCTAGTACTTGAAAGACTGAGACAGGAGGATTACATGTTTGAGTCCAGCAGCAGCATCTGAGGCTTTGCATCCTAGTGAAACCATGTTCAAAATAAAAAAGACAGAAATCGGAGAGGTGTTATCTTACTCTTTTGGTTTTTACAAGAATTACACCAAACCCAGTTTTTCTACCATTCAGGAACCTCCTATGCATTGGTCATGGAGTCTAAAATGACCCAATCTTGCCTTCCACAAATTAGAATTGGTCTCACTGCACAAACATAAACTTCCCTAATAATTACTGCCCAAATGAATATACATTTACTCATTTCAACAAAAACTTACCAAGACTAATGTTTGTCTTTTGTCTTAGACTATTTTCCAAGACTTCTCAGCATGAAACCCATAACAGGTGATTGTATGTACTTGTCTCTTCCACGACTGCGTCTCAGAGAACAAGACTAAGAAATCAGTCTGTCTAAAGGCAGAATCTACTCTCAGATGCTTTCAAAATATTTGACTTATCAATCTACTGATGAAGTCTGAGCCCTCCTCATTCAACCATTGCCTAAAGGCCCTACCTTGAAACCTTCCTGGCTTTGGGGCCATGCTTTAAATTCACGAGCTCCTGATGGCTGTTGTAGACCCAAACCTTAACAGAGTCTTCAGCATTTGTTTCTTCTAAGTCATCTGTGCTTGGCTTTTATATGCTGGCCTTCTCCTTGTGCATTGTGTATGCACATGCCTATGCCATAATCTTACCACATATGAGGATACAAGTCATATGAGAATAGAGTTCACCATATTTTTCTCATTTTACTTTACCTCTTTAGATGCCATTAGGGTAAATACAGTCACATTTTAGAAGAAAAACAGGGATACAAGAAGTACTCAGGGGAACTATCAAAATAAATGCAAGGATAATAATTTGGTCATTTGTGCAGGCAAAATGATGTTAGTCAGTCCCCCACTGCAGCAGGAGTAGTGACATATCTGAGTGTTTGGCAATGGGTGATTGCACAGCTTGGACTCACCTACAAGTGTCTTAATATTCCACCAGAGAAAAATTGCCATGTATTCTACATATCATATTAATAACATTAGTATTTTAAGAACATTCCTTACCACTAAATGACTGATGGGATTTCATAGTCTTCCCCAACCTACAGGAACAGAGTTGTTTAGCTCATGGGTATAGTGTTAGGGACCAAAGTTCTCACACACTAAACTCTGTTCTTCAGTGGCTGTAGCCACAGAAGTAACTGTTCACAGGGTCTAATCTCTTGTTCACTTGTTCTCTAGATTTAGAACTATAGTCTAAAAAATGGATGTTATTAAGTAGGATTTCTTAATTCTCAACACCAGAGTTAAGCAATGCATTATGCCCAATTCCAGGGATATCAACTTGATATAACCAAAGTAGTTTCCCTTCTTTGCTCTCACCTTGTAGCAGAATAAAAACACAGGAGAAAAAGCAAAGGCAAATTCTAGAGTTAAAGAGAATAGCTTTAAATACAGAAACAGTAAGTATGAAATCACCACGAATGTATGCCAATGATATAAATAAAAAATTTATTTATCTCACATGGGATAAAAAATAAAAACAAAACATTGCTTACTTTTCAAGATCTGGTTAATCCATAAAAATGCAGCAAATGGAGAAAGGAGAAAGAGATCTAAATTTTTATCAGAATATTGTATATAAAAGTTTTAGTGCTTGAAACTAAGATCTTATTTTCTTTTTTATTTATTGATACATTGTAGCCATACATATTAATGGAGTACAAGATAGTAGAGGCATACATGCACACATCACTTATTTAACCCTTCTCCAATGCCTACCTCCATCCCTTCCCCCATTTCTCCTTCTCATGTTTGGCTTAGTGATTGACTTATTTTGTGAATAAACATCATACACATTAGAAAATTTTCTTTTTTCCTCCTACTATCCCCTTTAGTTAGGTTGCCTACTTTGATCATCTATGATTTCTCTTTTGTCTAGAGTTTCTACTATAACCCATTCTCTCCCTAGCTTTCACATATTAGGGAGAGCATCTAATTTTTTTTTTTTTTTTTTTTTTTTTACTTTTGGTGACTGACTAATCTCACTTAGCATAATGTTCTCCAGTTCTATCCATTTTCCTATAATTGATGTAATTGTGTTTTTCTTTATCTTTTTTTTTTTTTTTGCGGGTCTGGGGATGGAACCCAGGGGCATTTGACCTCCGAGCTACACTCCCTGCCCTATTTTTTATTCTTTATTTTGAAACCGGGTCTCACTGAGTTGCAGAGGGCTTCACTAAATAGCTGAGGCTGTCCGCGAACCACGATCCTCCAGGTCTCAGCTTCCCAAATGCTGGGATTACAAGCGTGTGCACCACGCCCGGCTGTGTTTTTCTTTATGGCTGAGTAAATTTTATTGTGAACATATCCTATAATTTTGTAGTCCATTCATCTGTTGATAAACACCTTGGCTAGTTCCATAGTTTGGCAGCTGTGAACTGTGTGGCTATGAACATAGATATGCATGTGCTAGCTTGGTAGTTTGGCTCTAATTCTTACTATGGTTTAGCATCAAAACAAAGGAGAGGGGAGGGGAAGTTCTGAAGTATAACAGGCAAAACTGTTGTCTTTCCCTGTCTGAATGCTTGTGTAGTATCCAGGCTCTGACCACCTTTTACATTTTTATTGGGAATCATTACTGGGTAATTTTCCAATACTAGCACAGTAGACACCTACTGGAGGCTTGCTGACTTAGCATTCTATCTTTTTATCAGTAGCCTTCAGACCAACAATGGTCAGAATGGTAGGGCTCAGGGACAAACAAATCTGCAAGTGTTTGTTATCAAATGCAGGCAATTATAGCCCTCAGGTTGCTAAGAGCCTTTGTCAGTTGCAAAGTCTTAAACTGGTTACTCCTGGCAGGCATTTCTATACTTTCCCACATATTAGCATAGCTTTAAAAATATGACTCATAATGATAATATGTATTTCTCTGGTTGATGTGATATTTTCTTTTTCTTCTCTAATTTATTTGTTAGGGTTTATTTGCTTTTTATGGTATGTATAGCTAAAACTTTTTTTCATTTTACCTTTTAGAGATATAGTTCTTAGCCAGACATGGTGACATACACCAGAACTCCTAGATATTGGGAGGCTGAGATAGGAGTATCATAGGACTGAAGACAGCAAAGAACCATCAACAAGACCATTTACAATTTAGCTGTAACCTGCTTCTAAATAAAATAATAAAAATACTGGGACTAGAGCTTGAGTGGGTGTTTCTCCTGAGTTCAATCTGTATTACAAAAACAAAAAAGGTCCAACTCTTTGTTTCATTGATCATTGTTCTTTTAATCTCTATTTTATTTATGTTATGATCTCCAACATTTCTTTTAAAAAAAAAGAATCCAATTTTGTTGTTTTTAAAATTTTTTTTATTGTTGCATTGTAGTCATACATCTTAACAGAGTACAAGATGGTAGAGCCACACATGCACACATCATTCATTTAGCCCTTCCCCAATTCCCACCCTATTCCCTCCCCCTCCTCCTCTTCATGTTTGGCTTAGTGATTGACTTTGATATGTTTGTGAATGGACATAATTTTTTTCTTCTGATTTGTTGTAGTTTGTTCATGCTTTTTTAAGAAAGTGAGATGCTTCAACAGGTTGTTAATTTGAGATCTTCCTGTTTCTTATATAGGCACTTATAGACTCTTGTCTCTAGGTGGTGATTTTGTCACATCCCCCAAATTATGTTGCATTTGCCTTTTCATCTGATTCAAATAATTTTTAAATTTTTCCTTCCGACCTGTCCAATGACCCACTGTTTAGTAGTGTGTCATATATTCTGCTTCTCATTGTCCAATTTCTATTGTTTCGCTTGCTCTTGAGTACCAGCTGTATTCCATTGTTATAGAAAAGATGCAGATTTTTTTTTAAACATTTTCCTAATTTGTCAAGACTTGATTTGTTCCCTAATATATCCTGTGGGCATTTCAAGACTGACCTTTATTTGCTAATCCTTAGTTATGTTCATTTATATTTACTAAAATCTAGTAGAGCCAAGAGTGTGGCACAAGCCTATAATCACAGTAATTGGGAGGCTGAGATAGGAGGATCCTAGATTCGAGGACAGGTTCAGCAACAAGCAGAACTCTCAGCAACCCAGCAAAATCATGTTTGAAAACAAACAACAAAAAAAGTGTCAGGTGTGTAGTTCAGAGATAGAATGCCTCCAGGTTCAATACACACTGCCAGAAAGGAAAGAAAGCTGGCAGAATAGAGACATTTTGGTTTAATTCAGTAAATAGAATCTAGAATTCAGCTTCTAGTTTAGAAGGAAAGAAAAGAGTTTTTCTAAGTGAATTAACTTTTGAAAATTTCCTCCTCTGACATCAAATATAGAAATTTACCTTTTGAAGATGGAACCAACTTTATTACTGATTTTCAAATATATGTGTAGCAGAAGTACATAGACTAATGCTTATAGCTGAGATTATTTTCAGAGTCTTTGAAGATACTGGCCTTTTCCTTATTCACTGTATTGTGAAAGAAATGAACATGTTCCCTAGGACCAGTCAGTCAGTCAGTCAGTCAGAGTGTGAATCTAAAATTATTAATGTGATGTGTATGAATCCAGCTCTGCTCCAGGTTGGGCCCTAAGAATGGGTGGCACAATGACTGGTGGAGCTCCAGGGTCCAGACTGCATCCTCTTTCCATCCTCCAGAGAACACACCCCCTTCTGTCACAGGTCCTACAATCCTGGAGAAGTCTGAGGTATATGGTTCCCACATGCCCCTAATTGTCCTCTATCAAAACCGTAAGGTAGCCGGGCATGGTGGCGCACGCTTGTAATCCCCGCGCTTGGGAGGCGAGACAGGAGGATCGCACAGGTTCATAGTCAGCCTCGCTGGCTTAAGAGACCCTGTTTCCAAATAAAATTTAAAAAGGTCTGGGAGTGTAGCCCAGAGGTAGAAGGGCTTCCAGGAACCCCAGTACCACCACCACCAAAACAAAACAAAACAAAACAAAACAAAAAAACACCAAAACCTTCAGGTATCCTCCATTTTCTCTAAAAAGAGTGACACACTGCTTGCCTGGAAGAAAGACCACCTCCAGCATCAGGGGACCTGTAGGGGACTGTTGTGCTGAAACAAACATGCAGGGGACAGTTTGGTCCTCTGAATAGGAATATCCTCAGCAGGACATTTGAAAGGCTGGGACCCCAGACAGTGCTGGAGACAGACATTGCCACTTTGAATTGCAGAACTTTAATTATATTTTAAAGGGGAACTCATTAAACTGGCATAGATTTGGTTTTGCATAGTCAATCTTATCAAAATTAGACACATACAGTCATATATATCAAACTATCATGTGAGTCAAAGGCAAAAATTAACCTCTGTTGTCCTACTGGTTATTTGGGGAAACCTCTGAGTGAGCTCAAACCCGCATCTTTCTGCACTGCTATGACCTGCTATGACCTGCAGAGGAAGCTCTTGCCTTTGGAGTGTGTCAGTGGAACCCACTGTGGTGGTGGTGGGGATTCTTTGGCCCTGTACACTGTGGTTATTTTACGTCATTAGAAACACGTCTGGCCAGGTGTGGTGGCTCACACTTGTAATCCCAGCATTTGGGAGGCTGAGAAAGGAGGATCGTGGTTTGAGGACAGCTACTTAGTGAGGGCCTCTGCAATTTAGTGAGACCCTGCTTCAAAATAAAGAATAAAAAATAAGGCTGGGAAGCTTGGCATGATGGTGCATGCTTGTAATCCCAGTATCTGAGAAGCACAGACAGGAGGATACGGGTTTGCAACCAGCCTCAGCTACTTAGTGAGGTACTCTGCAACTTAGTGAGACCCTGTTTCAAAATAAAGAACAAAAAATTTGGGCTGGTGGTATAGCTCAGAGGAAAAATGCCTCTGGGTTTAATCCCCAGGTTTTTAAAAAATGGGCTGGGGGCCGGGCGTGGTGGCGCACGCTTGTAATCCCCGCGCTTGGGAGGCGGAGACAGGAGGATCGCGCAGGTTCAAAGCCAGCCGCGCTGGCGTAAGAGACCCTGTTTCAAAAATATAAAATAGGTCTGGGAGTGTAGCCCGGAGGTAGAAGGGCTTCCAGGAACCCCAGTACCACCACCACAAAAAAAAAAAAAAAAAAAAAGGGCTGGGGGTGTAGCTCGAAGATAGAATGCCCCTGGGTTTCATCCCCAGTACTGGGAGAGAGAGAGAGAGAGAGAGAGAGAGAGAGAGAGAGAGAGAGAGAGAGAGAGAGAGAGAGAGAGAGAGAGAGAGAGACAGACAGAGACAGAGACAGAGACAGAGACAGACAGACATGTGTCTACAATTTGTTTAAATGTTAAAAAGTAGCTGGTCGTAGTGGCACACGCTTGTAATCCCGGCATTCAGGAGGCTGAGGCAGTTCCCGGACAGTTTCAGCTACTTAGTGAAGCCCTCCGCAACTTAGTGAGACCCTGTTTCAAAAAATAAAGAATGAGCCGGGCGTGGTGGCGCACGCTTGTAATCCCCGCGCTTGGGAGGCTGAGACAGGAGGATCGCGCAGGTTCGCAGCCAGCCGCGCGCGCTGGCTTAGAGACCCTGTTTCCAAAATAAAAATGCAAAAATAGGTCTGGGAGTGTAGCCCGGAGGTAGAAGGGCTTCCAGGAACCCCAGTACCACCAGAAAATAAATAAATAAATAAATAAATAAATAAATAAATAAATAAAATAAAAAAATAAAGAATGAAAAATAGGGCAGGGGTGTAGCTCGGAGGTCAAATGCCTCTGGGTTCTATCCCCAGACCAGCAAAAATAAATAAATAAATAAATAAATAAATAAATAAATAAATCTCCAATGTAACATATTGTGTCCACATGTTGATTTTTTTTTGCTGTAGAAATGCCATTTTTTTTGTTTTTTTTGTTTTGGTGGTACTGGGGTTCCTGGAAGCCCTACTACCTCTGGGTTACGCTCCTAGACCTATTTTATGCTTTTTTATTTTATTAATTTGGAAACAGGGTCTCTTAAGCCAGAGCGACTGGCTTCGAACCTGTGTGATCTGATCCTCCTGTCTCTGCCTCCCAATCATGGGGATTACAAGCATGCGCCACCACGCCCGGTTAGAAATGCCATTTATTTATTTGCAGTACTGGGGATGGAAATCAGGGATATTCTACCTCCAAGCTATACCCCAGACCTATTTTTATTTTTATTTATTTTATTTTTTTATTTTTTGTTTCTGGAAGCCCTTCTACCTCTAGGCTACACTCCCAGGCCTATTTTATATTATTTTTATTTGGAAACAGGGTCTCTTAAGCCCGCACAGCTGGCTTCGAACCTGCGGGAGCCTCCTTCTCTGCCTCCAAACCGCAGAGATTACAAGCGTGCCCCACCGTGCCCGGCTTCTTTTTTGTACTTTTGAAACAGTCTCACTGGGTTGCAAATGGCCTAAGTAGCCGAGGCTGTCCTCGAACCATGATACTCATTTCAGTCTTCCAAATGCTGGGATCGCAAGTGTGCAACAACATGCCCTGGCTTAGAAATGCCTTTTAAAATAATTTGTTACCAATGTTTACTTTATATGTACTGATTCTCTTTGCTTCACCCTTGGATGACCTGATTGGCCCCAAAAGTGCTGTATATTAATCAAATTCATTCATGTTAAACACTGTAAATATGATTCATTGTATTTTTCTGTTGTACCTTTAGAAAGATGAAAACACCCAATATGTGAGATAAAACAATGTACAAGATTTTTCAGGGTGGCGGAAGAAGTTCTGGGTAGAGAAATTTTAAAACACTGTCTAGACAGACTTGATGGCACATGCTTATAATCCTAGTACTTGGAGGCTGAGACTGGAGGATTGCAGGTTTGCATCCAGCCTCAGCTACTGAGTGAGGTCCTTTACAACTTATCGAGACCATGTTTCAATTTCAAAATTAATTCAAAACCGGGCTGGAGTGCACCTCAGAGGAATAATGTCCCCGAGTTCAACAGCCAGTGTTGCAAAAAAATAAAAATAAATAAATAAACACTATCTAGGTGATTCTAATATCATCAAAGATTAAGAATCCCTGAAATTGGGGGCAAAATAAAACAAATCCTCACAGGTAATGCCCAGTCTCTGCCTTTGGAAAAATCTGACTAGAATCAAGAAAGACCATGAAGTCCTCTATTTTCTTTATGAAAGAAAATATGCAGTCCTCGACTTTCTGAACCTCACTTGACATGATGTGCTCCACTTCCATCCATTTTTGTGAAATAACATAATTTTGGTGTTCTTTATGGAAACGTTCATTGTGTATATGTACCATACTCACTTATCCATTAACCTGTTGTGAAAAATAGATGAGTAGAAGGACAGGAGATTGAAAAGAGATTAGGGGAAGGAATGAGGAAGGACTAGTAAGGAAACATTAATATTATGTTTTTATTATCACTTCTAATCTGAGTAGCAGGTAAGCAGAAGATTAAGATTATGGGAAGGAGGTAGGGTGGGAAACAGAGATTTTTTACACATATATGAAAATTACATTGCTGTGTGTGTGTGTGTGTGTGTGTGTGTGTGTGTTGCTTGGACCTGAACTCAGGGGCTCTGAGCTACTACACACCCTAGAACTTTTTGTTTTTCATTTGGAAACAGGGTGTACCTAAGTTGATGACAGCTTTGCTAAATTGCTGAAGCTAGCTTTGAACCTAAGTTCTCCTGGCTCAGTCTCCCAAGTATTAGGAGTACAGTAATGCATCATTATGCCAGTTGAACATGCTGCTTTGAATCTCATTGTAATGTCTAATTACAATGGAACAACTATACCTTAAATTTAAAAAAAGTGTTTCTGGAACTATACAGAAGATTGAATACATTATTGTTCCTTTCTCCATACTATTACATATACTGGTATTTTTCTTCTAATTCAATTTCTGGAGCAATGATACTTCTTAAAACAGTGCAAGTAATTCCAGTAGAAAACCAGAGATAAAAATTATTTAATGAAACACTAATTATGAAACCCTAATATGCTTTCCATCTGTTTGAAAAGCAGGGCTGAAATCTGGAAAGGTAGAGCGCTGAAAACCAAGGAGCCACATGGACTATATTTTCTATAAAGTTCAAATCTGCCCTGATGCCAGTTTCCCCATTTTCCATGGCACTAAGCCAGTGAATGTAAGCATAGCAACTCAAGCCCCTCCCACTATTTATTGTTTCCCAAATACAAAGGCAGGTCATATCAATATAGCTCCTCAATTTCCTCTCTGAAAGATTGCTTTGTTACTAATTCCAGTGCGTGAAGGTATCTGTGGTGAGGATCACAATACACTGTGTAAGCTAATTCTCCTATTTTATCTGTCCCTAGCTGCTTCCTGGCAGTCTTGAATCATTTTCCTCTGCTACACCATGCCACCCTGCTGCCTCTTCCTGGAGCTGGCTGACTATGAACTGAGATTAGGAAACCATAAGTCACATAACCTCTACCTACTCTAGGTTATTTTATTTATTTATTTATTTATTTATTTATATATATATATTTATTTATTGGTACTGGGGTTCTTGGAAGCCCTTCTACCTCCGGGCTACACTCCCAGACATATTTTTTATATTTTTATTTGGAAACAGGGTCTCTTAAACCAGCAAGGCTGGCTTCGAACCTGCGCGATCCTCCTGTCTCCGCCTTCCAAGCGCAGGGATTACAAGCATGCGCCACCACGCCCGTGCTCTATGTTATTTTTATCATGTATTTGATAAAAATAAATACTGCTAAGAAAGTGCAGGACTGAGTCGTAGGGCCATGTAGCGCGCGCACACACACACACACACACACACACACACACACACACACACTGGGGAAAAGAAAGTGAGTTGGGGGAAAGGAAGGCAGGAAGAAACAAGAACAGAAGAGAAAAGAAAATCAAGAACTTCACATGAAAATGAAAGAGACATACAGGATGAAAGAGCCACCAGGATGTTTACCACAACTGAGGTCCAGAGCCTCATGGATCAGATGAACTCTACTAACAACCTGGGAGCTGTGAGGATGATCAGCAGCTTTTGCTGAGATCACAGATCCGGCTGACACATGTATGACTGTCTTCACAAATGACCCAGCCTGCCCTGGCCTCATCTCCAATGTGTGTCCTCTCATGTCACCTAAGGTTTTCAAAGTGGCTGAGGCTTTCCCACACTGATGGCATTCATTCATAAGTTTCTTTCCAGTGTGTGTTCCCTGATGCTTGGTAAGGCTAGAAGATTCACTGAAGGCTTTTCTAAAATGAAGTCATTAATAAGGTTTCTTTCCAGTATGTATTCTCTCGTGATTCTTAAGGCTAGAAGACTTACTGAAGGCTTTCCAACACTGATGACATTTTTCTCTCTAGTGTGTATCCTCTGATGTTTCTTAAAGCCAGATGATCCAGTGAAGGCTTTCCCGCACTGATGACATTTATAAGGTTTCTCTCCCATATGCGTTCTCTCATGTGGCTCAAGGCTGGAAGATTTGCTGAAGGCTTTCCCACAATGATGGCATTCATAGGGTTTCCCTTCAATGTATATTTTCTCATGTTTCCTAAGGTTAGAAGATCCACTGAAGGCTTTTCCACACTGATTACATTTATAAGGTTTCTCTCCAGTGTGTATTCTCTCATGTTGCTTAAGGCTAGAATATGCTGTAAAGGCTTTCCCACATTGATGGCATTTGTAAGGTTTCTCACCAGTGTGTATTCCTTTATGCTGTCTAAGGCTGCCAACTTGGCTAAAGGCTCTCCCACACCAATGGCATTTGTAAGGTTTCTCTCCAGTGTGTGTTCTCTCATGCAGCCTAAGGTAATCAAGTTGTCTGAAGGCTTTCCCACACACGTGGCACAAATATGGTTTCTCTGCAGCATGTGTCTTCTCATGTTTTTTAAGGTTAGAAGATGAGCCAAAGGCTTTCCCACACTGATGACATTCATGTGGTTTCTCTCCAGTGTGACTTTGATTGTGTATTCTAAGGCAGGTGGCAGTAATAAAAGATTTCTCACAGTGAGGACGCTTGTATGGCCGCTCTTTGGTTTGAATCATCCTGTGTAGTCTAAAAGAAGTGTTGTGGCCCCAGGATTTCACACACAGATTGCATTCATAATGTTTCTCTTTTGTGTGTGTTTTTTCATGTGATCCAAGGGGAGAGATCTGCCTGAAGGCTTTCCCACGTGCATGGCATCCATGAGGTTTCTCTCCAACGTAGGTTGAAATATGCTTTCCTGGGTTAGAGGGATAAATACAGTCTTTCCCACATAGATGATATTAATATGGCCTATCTCCAGAGTTATTAATCTCTTGATATCTGCTTTTTGAGTCCTTAAAGTAGAAATTCTCATCTGATTTTCCAGAATGATACCCTATTCGGTATAAAAAGAAGAGTAGATTTTGAGTTTTCTGTGAATAAGTATTCATAATCATCAAGTTCATTGGAGGTTAATGAGGAAAACAAGGAGAAATTAGGATGTCAGTCAGTCCACAAAACTTGGTTAACAGACAAATATTTAAATTTCTCAATAGAGTAGGATAAAATCTTCAAGACCACATTTTAGAATGGCGAAAAGAAGTTGTGAATAAAGTGTAAAATAAAAAACAACTTTCTTATATGTACTAATAAATTCTAAGAAAGAACCAGTGCAGAGGTTGGAGTGGAATGGTGGCTAAATATTAAAGATACTTGTGAACTAAAGAAGTATGCTTTTTAAAATTTTTTCAGGACTCACCAAGGGAAACTAGATGGCCGATGTTTTCTTCTATCACTTCTCTGTACAGCTTTCTCTGGGATGTGTTCAATAGGGCCCATTCTTCATGGGTAAATTTTATGGTCACATCTTTAATGGTCATTGGTTCCTAGAACATCATGAACATTCCACTTTATACAGAGCAACCACGCCATTTTGCAAAATAGAAGGGCTGCGATGATAGCAGTGAGGCAGGGAGAATATGTGTGCAGAGGAAAATCAAATTGTATGAGAGCACCAATTCATTTACTGCCATTTCTCATTGTGCATCTAACTTTCAGAAGTATCCAAAGAGATAGATGGTATAGATTTTGAGTGAGATAAGTTAATAGAAAACAAAAGTTTGAAAAGATTGGTGTGACTTTCAGACAGGTTATTACAAAGTGTGCACTTGAAAGTGTGCACTTACTTCTCTGATCATTTTAAGTAATTTCAGAGACTAGTCTTAATATAAACCATGACAATGATTTGCTACTATTAAACCATGTCTATTTTTTCATTATTGCCATAGGGGTACCACAGAATCTACATCCATGAGATCATTTTATAATCTATATTAAGAACCAGTAATGCTTTCCATATCTTGAAAACATATATTATTAGCCATTGGTCTACAATCATGTAAATAGCTGAGAGCCTTAAAGGAATCTGCAGAATTTGGGTGAAGTGAACAAGTTACACATATCTTCGTGTCTGTGGGCAGACTCACTCTCCACTGTATGTGACCCAGGTGTTCAGAATAAGGCTTAAGAACAAGCAGTTCAGCCGCACAAGCCAATGCGTCTGAGACATAAACACTGAGGGAAATTCCAAGCCTGACCAGTCCTGAAGTATGAGACCTCTCATTCTCAATTTTCTCTGGGAACCTCAAACACTATCAATTAATGTCTTCATAGTATTTTGAGTTTGTTCCCCATTTAAGAATAAAAATCCCCTTTAACATTATTTATCTATTTAATTTTTTTAATTTCCTTGGGACTTCAGTTTTACTCCGTTTACGATATTTTACTTGCTCCTCTAGTATTCTCTTAAGGGCACACCCTCGATTAGGTTAATACATATAATCCCATATACATATACATATAATCCCATATACAACTTGTAGGTATGTAATTGAAGAAATGGCTAATTACTGAGAGGACTGAAGGCTGCTTGGAGAGAAGAATGAGTCTGAGTTTTTATGTATATTTTGGACATTCAAAAGAGCAATTATAATCCATGAAATTTGAAGTTTTAACTAGGCATGGTGGCGCACAATTGTAATCCCAATACTTGGGAGGCTGAGAAAGGATGATCACATGTTCAAGCCCAGCCTCTGCAATTTTAGGATCTCCTGTTTATAAAACAAAAGGGCTGGGGGTGTAGCTCATAGGTAGAACATTTCTTGATTTGATCCTGTATAACACATGCACACACACACACACACACACACAGACACAGAAATTTAAAATGAAAAAAATAATTTCTCATATGTTCTCTTACCTCAGCTTTTTAATTTCCCTTCACAGTACACAGATCCTCAACACCTGTGTTAACTGATCTCATCTACTGAAATATTGGCCTTCTTATTGAGCTGTAATGTTCTCCTTATTTATTCCTGTGACCAGCACTCACCAAAATCCTAAACCCCTTGCAGTGAATAGCATGGTTATTGAGTCAATTATTTCACAATGAGGACACACAGTTGAGTGATAGTAAAAAATTCACTGGTGCCTTCTTCATGGACACAGCCATAATGGGTACTAGAGTCTCTCCCTGTCATGTTAGAAAGTAAATTAGATACTAATGGGTTTAGGTACAAAATAACCAGCCACAGTGTTCTGGGGTACAGGAATATCTCCTGCTTGCACTTAATTTTGAACATGTAATGTCAAACAGGTGCAATTTTAATTGAGAAAGGCATTCTATGCTCACCAGTGCATGCATTGCCATGAATTCATTCAGTTTCCTTCTCTCTTTCTCTGGGTCTCCACTCAGACAGTCCAAGCACTAAGCAAAATTATCTGTGGATAAAGAAACAAACCATGAGACAAGTTGCACACAATTTCTAGAACCCACTGTCATTCCCGATAATATGAAATCAAATACAACTTTAAAAAAATGCAATGAAGCCAGGCGAGGTGGCACACGCTTGTAATCCCCGCGCTTAGGAGGCGGAGACAGGAGGATCACACAGGTTCGAAGCCAGCCGCGCTGGCTTAAGAGACCCTGTTTCCAAAAATAAAAAAGTATAAAATAGGTCTGGGAGTATAGCCCGGAGGTAGAAGGGATTCCAGGAACCCTAGTACCACCAAAAAAAAAAAAAAAATGCAATGAACTCTAAAAGAGACAGGCACAGGACACGCATTCATACTCTCAGGTCAAATGAAAAAGGTGAAGAAAGTGATTTTTAATAAAGATGATGAAAATGCAGCTATTTTATGAACAAATGCATGAAAATTATTGAGTTCCATGGATGAATTGGCCCATGGAGTCAAGAACAATTCCCTCCTTGACTCGAAATTGTGAGTATCACTTTCTCACACCAAAAGTAGATTTTTGTTTGGGCCTATAGGTAAACATTATGAACTTATTTAGATTTTACTTTTGCTTTATTTGGTAATAATGGTTACCCAACATCTACCATGCCCCTTCCCCTGTAGAGCCTCGCTGTTTTCTAACATTCCCTCAATAATGAGTTAGGTCTATACACCTGGGCTTGGAAATCAATCAATTCTGTTCTGTTTTATAAAGAAAAAATGAGTTCAGGCTACTATTCCATCTGGAGGTGTCAATGAAGTACATTCTGCCAACTGAACACTTAACATCCCCTGCATTCAAAAGAACCGGGACTGCCTGTATCCCAATGTTACTGTCCTGTGTCACAATTATTCAGGTCAAGGATGTTCAGAACTGACGCTTATACACAATGATTGGGGGTTGTGCAGAAATCTAGTTGCTACATTACTAAAGTGGGAGATTAAACCTTTGAAATCCTTCCTTTATATTACTCTTCACTAGCTGCAATGCTCCCATTTTTAATTATAGAAATACCTATATGAAGCTGGGTATAGTGACGAATGCTTGTAATCCCAGCATTTGGGAGGCTGAGACAGGAGGATCCAGGTTCATTGTCAGCCTCAGCTACTACTCAGTGAGTCCTTTTGCAACTCAGCAAGACCCTGTTTCAAAATAAAGAATAAAAATTAGGGCTGGGGGTGGAGCACAAAGGTAGAATGCTTGTGGGTTCCATCCCTGGTACTGCAAAATAAAAAAGAAAGGAAGAAAGAAAGAAATGGTTTTATGAGGGAGACAGGAAGGTTTTTGTTTTCTTTTATTTTTGTCATACCAGGATTTGAACCCAGAGGCATTCTAACTCTGAGCTATACCCCAGACCGATTTTATTTCTTATTGGCAAACAGGTTCTTTGTCGCGCGCAGTGACGACTCTTACACGATCTTCCTCAAGCAGTTTTATTACCCCAGGTTCTTGTACAGTTCCCGCAAATCTTCTTCCCGTAAATCTTCTCTTCTCTCTCTTTCCCCCCAGAAATCTTCCCCTTATATAGAGCCCAACAGCCAATCAGCAGACTGTTCACGTGCACAACTCATGGCAACAGCCAGTCCATTGGCTGTTGCCCTATGGCATGCGGTGTTCCCGTGTATCTCATGCTCTTGTCGTCACTTCCTGAAAGCTGTTTACCACCTAAGTGCTCTGGGGAAGATTTCCGCTCAGCGCCATCTTAGCTCTCGGACTTACTGGCTGATGGGCGGGGCCCGTCACAGTTCCCCCTTTTTTGTTTTTTCAGACAGGAGAGGACAGAGGACTCAACCCCTGTATGTTTGGAAGGGGCTTCTAGGCCCACCACCTTTTGCCAGGGACGGGACAAGAATCAGTGGCAACCCGTATGCAGTTGAGCATGCCCTCCTCGGGATGCACCCTCCCGGGGTCCCGAGTGCAGTCCTAGCTGGCATCCTGTCATTAAGACTTTCCCATCGCCGCAAGCCATATTTGAGGGGATTGTCCCAACTCCATGGCTGCAAATGCCTGAGCTATGAGCACTTGATCTGTAGCGCGCTGACGGATTAGTTTTCTAAGACAGTAGAGACATAAGATACACAGTAAGACCAGACAAAGACCAAGAGCACCCAGTCCAGCCCACTCTTTTAAATGACGAGCTGCTTGTTGGATCCAGGACATCAAGGTGCGGGCCATCACCGGGTCAACTTGAGTAGTATTGGTTTTGATGATCTCCAACCGCAACCGTCTTGTCAAATTGTCAAATTTCGATGACCGGTTATCTGTAGGATATGCAGAAAGCTCGCAAGAAAGATTAGCGGCAATAAACGCATTATCATTAATCATGACAAGGGGAGCTAAATCCGTGCAACTGCCATTTATCCCACAAAGAAGCCACAGATCAAATAGGTTAGAATGAAAGGCCATGGTCAGGCTCTAATAAGTAAAATTATAACCTGCAAAAGTAGAATTTGCTCCTGTGCCAATTTTAAGGGGAAAAGGTAAAAGGATTAAGCGGGGAAGAACTTGAGCAGAATGACTCAAAGGCAATAGAAAAGAAAAAGCAGTCAAAAGCCCCCATTGTGGATCACTTCCTATCCTTGGAATTCCACAGTATCATGGTCCCCAAAAGAATCAGTCGATGACTCATCATCCTTTTGTTTCACCAGACGAGTCAGCCGCTCTGGAACCCAGACAGGATCGGCGCCGTTCTGTGGAAACACACAAACAGAGCCTCTGGCCCATGTGAGCACTGGGTCAGGTCCCCTCCATTGCCCTGTGAGGGCATCCTTCCAACGCACGAAACCCTGGCTCGTACCCGAGGGGGCAAAATGACGATCGGCAGCAGTCTTGCCATTGACATCTAATTGCAAAAAATTCAAAGTAAAAAGGGCTAAGGATAGGCGCTGCTTCGGTTTCATATTGGTTCCAATTCCCTCTTTTTGTTTTATCAAGCATTCTTTAAGAGTACGATGGGCGCGTTCCACAATACCCTGTCCCTGAGGGTTGTACGGAAGGCCATGCTTTAGAGTTATTCCCATCTGTGAACAAAAGGATGTGAATTTTTGGGAAGTATAAGCCGGGCCATTATCAGTTTTTATTTCTTTAGGCATATTCCATGCTGCCCAGGCCTCAAGGCAATGATTGTCGACGTCATGTGCCTTTTCCCCGGCATGAGCAGATGCATGAATAATTCCAGAGACAGTATCTATGGAAACATGGATATATTTCAATTTTCCAAATTCAGATATGTGAGTTACATCCATTTGCCAGAGATGTAGAGGGAGCAAGCCTCGTGGGCAAATGCCCACATGTGAGGGGTGTAAAAAAGGGGCACAGGCATTACAGGTTTTTACAATTTCCCGAGCCTGATGTCGAGGGATTTTAAATCGCTGTTGTAATGTTTTAGAATTTACATGATATTGACGGTGAAATGCCTGTGCCTGTTGCATTTGAGTAAGAGAAAAAATCATATGTATCTTGGCGAGTTTATCTACTAGATCATTTCCATATGTAATAGGGCCAGGTAATCCAGTATGTGCCCTAACGTGCTGGATAAAGAATGGTGTCTTTCTTAAATGTATATAAATCTGGATTTGGCTAGCCATAGAATGAATAGGAGTATGTAAAGAGAGTTGACCCGCACATTCAAGCGATCTAACCAGATTAACCACATATTGTGAATCTGATAATAAATTGAAAGGAGAAGAAACTCTCTTAAAAATTTCTAAAACAATATTTAATTCAACCAGTTGTGGAGAGGTATGTGAATATTGGATGATAACAGGATCGCTTCCCTCTATTAGGTAGGCCCCCACACCAGTTTTGGATCCATCAGTAAAAATGTTAATTGCATTAGCTACAGGTTTGTTTTTAGTGACCAATGGGAAAATGAGAGGATGTTCCAGAACAAAATGTAACAATGGATCTTTGGGAAGATGATTGTCTATTTCACCACTGAAAGAGCACATAAGTATAGCCCAATCATCAATAGTGGCTACCAGCGTTTGTACTTGCAGAGCAGTGTACGGTACCACCAGCTTATCGGGCGTTCTGCCAAAGTGTTGGATGCACTGCTGAATGGCTTTAAGGGCAAGGCTTGCTACACTGGTGGGATAATATTCAACTACCTTTTGAGGGGAGACTTTGGGGTGAATCCAAAGAAGGGGTCCTTGTTGCCAAAGAACACTAGTAGGCTGTTTTTCAGTGGCCAGGATACAAGCCCATAATGGCTGTCCAGGGGTCACTCGACGGAGAGACGCTTTCGTAAGTGCTTGTTCTACTAATTGTAACGCATGGCGGGCCTCATCGGTAAGGACGCGAGGAGAATCTAATTGAGGATTGCCTACGAGCAGATTATATAAAGGTTTCAAGGCATGGTTAGGAATTTGTAAAAAGGGTCGAACCCAATTAATGTCTCCCAACAGTTTTTGGAAATCATTGAGGGTTTTTAATTGATCAGTGCGGATGATTAATTTTTGAGGCAGGACTGCATGGGGGAGAACAATGTTGCCAAGAAAGTGTATATTTTCTCCTCTTTGTACCTTTTCTGAGGCGATGAATAATTGATGAGTTTCCAAAATCTTTACAAGGTGACAATAAGCCTCCTCAAGTATGGAGGGATTTTTTGTGGTTAACAAAATGTCATCCATGTAATGAATACACCGAATTTCTGGAAATTTGGTTTTTACGGGCTCAAGAGCACTATTTACATATAATTGACAGAGGGTAGGGCTATTGGCCATTCCTTGTGGGAGGACCACCCATTCATATCTACTGTCAATTTCCTCTTGATTAATAGAGGGAACAGTAAAAGCAAAACGAGGAGTATCCGCAGGATTTAAAGGGATGGAGAAAAAACAATCTTTTATATCTATGCTGATAAGTGGCCACTCCTTCGGAATAGCAGAGAGGAGTGGAAGCCCTCGTTGGACTGGCCCCATAATCTGCATTTGGCTATTTATGGCTCGGAGGTCGTGTAATAACCTCCATTTTCCAGATTTTTTCTTTATCACAAAAATCGGGGTATTCCAAGGAGAGGTGGATGGCCGGATATGGCCTAACTGTAATTGCTCTTGTACTAATTTCCTTGTTACTTCAAGCTTTTCACGGGAGAGAGGCCACTGAGGAACCCATACTGGATCTCCCGTCTTCCAGGTAATGGGAATTGCCTCCTCAGTGGCTACTGCACAAAACCCAGTTCCTCGCGACCACTCTTTTCTTTAGTAGGAATTGGGCTTTTACGTCCCTGGAGGTGTTTTCCCAGCCCGTAGGAAGGGTGGTAGCCCTGGCGAAGGAGAATATTATGGGCTTGGGGGAAATAAGATGTATTTTGTAAGGAATATCCCATGTCCACTAATAAATCTCTTCCCCAGAGGGAAACTGGCAGCTCCAGCACATAGGGTTCAAACTGCCCCTTATGTCCCTCCTGATCTTTCCAATGTAAAGCCCTAGCACTGAGGTCAGGGGTTTTAGCATAACCCAAACCTCTAAGTTCTCCGGTAGCCTTTTGAGTGGGCCATGAAGATGACCAATCTTTACAGGCGATGACACTTTTATCTGCCCCAGTATCTAAAAGTCCTAGGATTTGCTTGCCTTCCACGTCCAAGGTTATCAAGGGACGAGTTCCCATATCAAAGGCAAGAGATATTAACTCATTTCCTGAAGAACCGAACCCACCAATACCGCGTCGTCCCTCTGCTGAAGGAAACATACCATGTAGACTGGGAAGCAAAAGTAACTGTGCCACTCTATCCCCAGGGGAAATGGCAACGATACCCCGGGGCGCTGAAACCATCACTTTGATGATACCGGTATAATCCTCATCTATAACCCCCGGATGGACTACAAGTCCTTTCATGGTAGAGGAAGACCTTCCAAAAAGTAAGCCAACAGAATTAGGTGGCAGAGGACCTTGAAAATCTGTTTCAATAATTTGAACCCCCATTTGTGGCGTTAATACCAGCCTGGAGGTGGCACAGAGGTCCAATCCTGCCGAACCTGGAGTGGCTCGCCGGACTGTTCCGGAGGCTGTAAATTGGGCCACTGAGGTGGCTGTGTCTCCATGGCCCCATACACCTGAGGGTTCCCATATTTTTGTGGGCCCTGGGAACGAGGGCCCGCCCTCCCGTTTTTTGTCTGAGTATTTGATGATTGCTTTCCAGTATAGGGCAAGGGGTTGCCATCGATATCTTTAACCGAACGGCACTCAAAAGTAGGATGCCTTCCTTTTCTACATCGACGACAATACTCAGGAGGAGAAGGATAAGATTGGGACGCCCTACACTTAGGACAATCTCGTTTTAAGTGTCCTGTCGCTCCACAGGAAAAACAATTGCCATTTTTGGTACTATTCTTACTTTGTTGTCCGGAGGCCTGTATAATGGCTGCAGCAAGTCCTGAATTGGTTAAGGGTCCTCCGAGTTCCCTGCACACCTTCATCCACACCTCTAGGCCTTTATGTTTGTAAGGAGTGATGGCCTGTCTGCATTCTTTAGTGCATTGCTCATAGACCAATTGTTTAATGAGCGGCATGGCCGCGTCAGAATCCCCAAAAATTCTTCCCGCAGCCTCTACTAGACGGGCAACGAAGTCTGAAAAGGGTTCAGTCAATCCTTGAGTAATCTTTGTAAGGTTACCAGATACCTCTCCTTTGTTAGGGAGGGCCTTCCAGGCCTGGGTAGCGAGTCTGTTGATTTGTTCATACACCTGTTGTGGATACCCAAGCTGTTGATTAGCAAATCGTCCTTGGCCCATCAGCATGTCTATATCCCAGGCTGAATTTCCTGCTGCTCGATTACGTGCAGCTTGTTCAGTGGCATATTCTATATAATAAGCTTTCCAATCCAAATATTGGCCAGGATTTAAGGTGGCCCTAACCAAATTTTGCCAGTCTCCTGGGGTCATGGCATAGCGATGTAAACTCTCTATTATTGCTATAGTGAAAGCAGCTGACGACCCATATGTGCGAACTGACTCTGCGAGATGCTTAACTATTTTAAAGTCCAAAGGCTCATGATAACGATTTCCCCCCTCCTGCAGCTGGAAAACTGGGAAAGCTTGATTTGCTAAAAAAATTCCCGCATCTCTCCACATCTGACTACTAAAAGAGACACCTTCTCCTGCTCTGGGCGCAGAAGGGTTATACGGAGGAGGCGAAATTTCCTCTTTAATCAGTTCAAAAGCTTTCACTTGTTTACAAATGGCCTCTAATTCCTCCTCAGATTCATCCTCCCCCTCTGACTCTGAATCCTCCTCACTGGCCACTTTAGAGGAAGTTGAACGTTCCTCTTTTACACCGTCTAAAGCTGCCTGGCCCTCCTGCACAAATTTTCTAAAGCGCCTTTCTTCCAAACAGGCACGAATCAGCCGACAAAGCGGCCGAGTCCCTCCTGTGACAATACCTTGTTCTTCGGCGCGTTCTACGTCTCTTCCCAATTTATCCCAGCTTGCTAAAGAAAGATTCCCTGATACTGTAAACCATGGCGCTACCCTATCTATTTGTTCGAGAAAATCTTGTATTGTCTTGTCCCTAAGCTTTAGGCCTCTACTTTTCAACAAAGCTTTCAATGCTTTATGCAATGGGTGAGATGGACTATTTCCCATCTTGTCGAATCAGGACCAGCCCGATTCTCTAACTTACTTACACTAAAAAATATCCTCCTTAATGGAGCCCCCTTTGATCGGGGAAAATACAGCGCTGTTCCTCGCTTTTCCGCGAGCCTCGCTTATCCGCGAGCCTTATTTACTAAATATCCTCCTTAATGGAGCCCCCTTTGATCGGGGAAAATAACCCTCCGTAAACGGAGCCTCCTCCTCCCTTTTCGGAGTCAAGGAGTACTTACCAGCCGGCTGCCCTGGACTGCCGAGGTTCTGATCAAAGCGAAGGTCCCCGTACGGGCCAACCACTTGTCGCGCGCAGTGACGACTCTTACACGATCTTCCTCAAGCAGTTTTATTACCCCAGGTTCTTGTACAGTTCCCGCAAATCTTCTTCCCGTAAATCTTCTCTTCTCTCTCTTTCCCCCCAGAAATCTTCCCCTTATATAGAGCCCAACAGCCAATCAGCAGACTGTTCACGTGCACAACTCATGGCAACAGCCAGTCCATTGGCTGTTGCCCTATGGCATGCGGTGTTCCCGTGTATCTCATGCTCTTGTCGTCACTTCCTGAAAGCTGTTTACCACCTAAGTGCTCTGGGGAAGATTTCCGCTCAGCGCCATCTTAGCTCTCGGACTTACTGGCTGATGGGCGGGGCCCGTCACAGTTCTTACTAGGTTTCTGAGAGCCCCACTAAATTGCTGAGGCTGTAGCTGGGCGTGGTGGCGCACGCTTGTAATCCCAGCATTCGGGAGGCTGAGACCTCGAGGATTGCGGTTTGCGGACAGCCTCAGCTACTTAGTGAGGCCCTCTGCAACTCAGTGAGACCCGGTTTCAAAATAAAGAATAAAAAGTAGGGCAGGGGGTGTATCTTGGAGGTCGAATGCCCCTGGGTTCCATCCCCAAACCTGCAAAAATAAATAAATAAATAAATAAATAAATAAATAAATTACTGAGGAGGCTGTTCTTGAATCTGTAATCTTTCTGTTTCAGTCTTCCAAGCTGGGTATGCACAACCATAAGCAGCTGACAGGAAGCTTTTACGTATTACATTATGCCAGGTGTGGTGAGCATGCTTGTAATCTCAGCATTTGGGAGACCAAGACAGGAGGATCTTGCAGGTTCGAATGCCCCTGGGTTCTATCCCCAGATCCACAAAACAAACAAACAAACAAACAAACAAACAAATACATGGACTACAAAGTAGGGCTGGGTGTAGCTTTGAGGTAGAATGCCTCTGGATTCCATCCCAATACAACCTAGGGAGACTCTCAATAAAATTGAGCCAAGCTTGATAGCTCAAAACGGTGCTCCCAGCACACAGGAGGCTAATAAAATAAAACAAAACCGAGTCAAGCTTGGTAGCACACAATTTACTCCCAGTACACCGGAGGCTAAAACAGGAGGATCTCAGGTTTAGATATGAGACTGGCAAGCCTAGTAAGACCGTTTCAAAATAAAAATAATGAAATGCCAGCATTTGGGAGGCCGAGACAGGAGGATGGTGGTTTGCGGACAGCCTCAGCTACTTAGTGAGGCAGTCTGCAACTTAGTGAGAACCTGTTTCAAAATAAAGAATAAAAAATAGGGCAGGGGTTGTAGCTTGGAGGTCGAATGCTGCTGGGTTCCATCCCCAGACCCCACTACATAAATAAATAAATAAATGACTAAAAAGTAGGGCTGGGTGTAGCTTTGAGGTAGAATGCCTCTGGATTCCATCCCCAAATACAAAAAAAAGTAAATAAATAAAAATAAAAAATAATGAAAAATAAGACTAGAATATTCCTGGGTTTTGTTTCCTTCCCAGTCCCCCCAACACAAAAATAATTTAAAAAAATAGGGTGGGGGTTTAGCTCAGAGGTACAATGCCTCTGGATTCAATTCCCATTACCCCCACCCACCTACACACACATACACAATATGAGAGTGGTGAAGCACTGTTGATATTATATAGCCTAAAGATTATTAGATGGAGATTTGTGACAAATGCCTAAAGATTGGTAGGATGCAGCCGGGCGTGGAGATGCACGCTTGTAATTCCAGTTCTTGGGAGGCTGAGACAGGAGGATTGCAGATTCACTGTCAGCCTCAGCTACTTTGTGAGTGCCTCCTAAACTTAGTGAGACCCTGTTTCAAAAATAAAGAATAAAATACAGGACTGGGGGTGTAGCTCGGAGGTAGAAGGCCCCTGGGTTCAATTGACAGGATGTGTTACGGATTCGGAGAATATGGTTGTGGGGAAACTGTTCCTGGGGACCCCTGTTAGGGTCCTGGACACAATTTCCCTCAAACCACAACAAAACCCAAAACAACCAAAAACAAAAAAAACCCCGCAGGTTCTTGTCCTGAGCTAAGGATAAATATACATAGCTTGGACAGTTGCTGAGGATTTAAAGAAGTTTATTAAAAAGATAGAAATACAGAAAATAGTTACAGCCCCATGCCAAAATGGCATGGGGGAAGGGTGGTCCGTGCCAACTCACCACCCCCAAGATACAGCACGAGGACCGGACTTTTTATACCCATGACCTCCATCTTGTTTACGTACTTCTGACGTAGTGAATGTCCCGGTAAGGTACCTCCCCTTACCCTGTAGTACCTCCCCCAGCAAGGTGTGGCAAGGTGTCTCCTTTCAGGAAGAAGGAAGGTCAACCCCCTGCTCCATCCTTCCTAGATTATCATGTAGATCTGTCTTTAGAAGAGGAAGCCCTAGCTCCCCTCTATTGACTTGTTCATTCCTTTTAGCTAGGTTAATTTACATTGGAATGGCTGCCTGCTTTTAGGCAGAAATCAAGTCCTTTCTTTACCCATGTCTGCCGCCATTTTGACACAAATATTTTTGAAATATATTAATACTCAGAGCTTTCTCAAATCTTCCTAGGCCATTCCCAATACTAGTGAGGAGATAGAAAGGAAATAGGCAGATAGGGAAAAGGCCTTGGTAGAAAAAGCTAATTTCTTGAGTTTCCTGAGGGGCGACAAATACCTGAAATTCCAAAGGCTCAGAGATAAGAAGGCCAGAGCTTCACAAAGCCATCTGTTTACTAATCAACAAACCCACTGCAAGTCTGGCATTCCTGAAAGGAGACCCTTTAAAGGACTTGCAAATACCCTATGCAAATTCTGAGAGCTACTTCCCAGAATTCTCCTGGGAATCCCAAAGTCACCCTAATCAAAGGACTTGCAAGCAGTCATGCCTTTGCCTTAGTCGGACGGCAAATGGGGCTTTCCCTCTCAGGACCCCCTCCCCTTTTGGGGAGCTGGTCTCTCTCTTGCAGGTCGTGTTGGCCCTGAGAGAAGGCAGAGTGTATCTGAGGGCACGTGGCTCGGGCGACTCTCGAGTAGTGACCTGAAGGCCTCTGCTGGACATCAAGGCTGACCAGGCCCCTAGGGGTGACCTGTGCCTCTTTTCTGGCAGATTGCGTAGACTCTGGGAGAAAGTAGTTTGCAACTGACGGGCACTTGGCTCGGGCGACACTCTGGTAGTGACCCTGAAGGCAGCTACTGGACCCCGGAGTTCCAGCTGGACCCCGGAGTTTCAACAGCCCCTATGGGGTGTTCGGCCACTTTTCTCTATTCCCTTCTGGCAGATCGTGTGGACTCTGGAAGAAAGCAGCCTGTACCTGAAGGCAATTCGGCTTGGGCTACTCTCAAGTGTTGTCCTGAAGGCAGCTGCTGGACCCAGAGTTCCAGCCCCTTTGGGGTGTTCAGCCACTCTCTCCCCCCATTCCCTGCTGCTTCCAATAAACCTTTTACTCCCCTTCCTGAGGTCTGCGGGTGTCATTCTTTGCTCACCGTAGACAAGAACCTGGTAGGAAACGTTGAGTTCCTTCTTAGGGAACTCCGTTTCATCTCGAGGAAACGCCAGGTTTCCTCTCAAGAAACCCCCGTTTCACTAGTCCAGGATGCACATCACTGTAAGAAAGAATGCTCCCTTTCTTGTCTGAATAACTCACCAGGGAACAGAAGGTGAAGAAGACAGTGAATCTCACGAGATTATGAGGCAGGCTCCACAGGCAAGCAGCAAGCTGTTTTTCTCCTAAGTCCTGAAGTCTGCAGTTCCTCTTTTTTTCTTGAAAATGCAACTTCTACTACCTTCCTTTTATACTGGAGAAAAATCAGCCAATTAACCTCATCTGGGCCACATTCCAGCGACACACCCTGACTTCAGGGCAGCTGAGTCTAATCCGGGATTCCTTCTGGGAACACACTCTGATCACTTTGATTGGATTGTATAGATGGTAGTAAAGCTATAACCTTCCTCTCAACTTGGAAGCAAGTTGGTAAAGCTATTGTTTGTGTGTGTTTGTGTGCACACACACGTCCACACTTGTGCATTAGAAGGGATTGAACGCAGGAGCATTCTACCTCTAAGTTATACTTTTAGCACTATTTTATTTTTAAATTTGAAACAGGGTCCCACTAAATTGTGGAAGAACTCACTTAAGTTACTGAGGCTGGCTGCCTCCCAAATATTACCTCTCAAGGACTGAAATTAGAAGCATAGGCCACCATGCCCAGCGATGAAACCATTTTTAAATTATAAACTGTTTTGCCGGGCGTGGTGGCGCATGCTAGTAATCCCCGCGCTTGGGAGGCAGAGACAGGAGGATCACGCACGTTCGAAGCCAGCCGCGCACGCTAGCTTAGGAGACCCTATTGTAAAAATAGGTCTGGGAGTGTAGCCCAGAGGTAGAAGGGCTTCCAGGAACCCCAGTACCACCAAAATAAATAAATTATAAACTTTTTTTTTTTGGTTTCTAATACATTTACAAATATCCTTGAATGCATTCCTGGACCTCAGGGCATCAAAGATCTGGGAACTCAGACAGGAACTAGACACACAGGTTTCATGAACATAAAACTAAAATGGCTTGAAGGAAAGCTAAACTTAAAAATGAGAGAAAATGAGCAAATATGAAAGTTTGCAATTCAATAATAGTTTTTAAAAATAAATTGTTACCTTTGATAAGAAGAGTGTTCAGGCACTGGTTACCTAGTACTTTCAAGAATATATCAATCCAGGTGTGGTGCTACACGCTTGTGATCCTAGTACTTGGGAGGCTGAGACAGGAGGATCACAGGTTCTTGGCCAACCTCAGAAACTTAGTGAGGTCCTGCACGATTTTGTGACATCATGTTTAAAAATAAAAAATAAAATAAAGTAAATATGGCTAGCTGTGGAGCTCTGAGGAGAAATTATGTCCCAGTACAGAAATAGAGAAGAGAGTACTCAGGATTTTCTAGAGGGCACGGGGTAAAAATTGAAGATTAAAGAAACATTGTGTAGCTTCTTCTCTCTGAGACTGAATCAAAACTGTACCAGTATTGGGAATGACCTAGGAAGATTTGGGAAAGCTCTGATTATTAATATATTTCAAAAGAAAATAATTGGTATATTTCAAAATAGTTGTGTCAAAATGGCTGCAAACATGGGTAAAAAAATGACTTGATTTCTGCCTAAAACAGGCAGCTATTCCAATGTAAATTAACCTAGCTCAAAGCAATTAAGCAGTCAAATGGAGGAGAGCTAGGACTTCTGCTTTCTAAAGAGATCTACATGATGATCTAGGGAGGATGGGGCAGGGTTTGACCTTGCCCTTCATGAAAGGAGACGCCTTGCCACACCTTGCTAGGGGAGGTACCTTACAGGGACGTTCACTAGTCAGAGTCACGCAAACAAGATGGAGGTCATGGGTATAAAATGCCGAGTCCACGTGTAAGCCCTTTGGTGTACTCATTTGAGTCATCCCTCCATGCCAGTCTAGTATGGAGCTGTTCCTGTTTTCTGTATTTCCATCTTTTAATAAACTTTTTAAAATCTTCAGCAAGAGTTTGGGTTAATGTGTATTTATACTTAGCTCAGAACAAGAATCCACGGTTTTTCTCTGTTTTACTGTTTGTGTAGTTGTGGTGGGGGAATTACTTCTCCCCTCACACACCAAACCCATTTCAACCACAACAAAAACCACATTTCCAGGTGCTGGCATGAGGCAGGAATACTGAGGGCAAGTCCTGGAAGTCAACTCAGAGATTGCCGTGAAGTAAAAACCAGAGATACAGGAATTTAGAACAGAAAAATAATTAAAAGGAATAGACCAGGCCGGGCGTGGTGGCGCACGCTTGTAATCCCCGCGCTTGTGAGGCAGAGACAGGAGGATCGCTCAGGTTCGAAGCCAGCCACGCGCGCTGGCTTAGGAGACCCTGTTTCCAAATATAAAATGTAAAAAGAGGTCTGGGAGTGTATCCTGGAGGTAGAAGGGCTTCCAGGAACCCCAGTACCACCAAAAAAAAAAAAAAAAAAAAAAAAAAGGAATAGACCCTGTCAGTGGCTCAGCAGGAGAGGGGAAGCTCTCCTCCAGGGACCTGAAAGTAGGGACCAGAGTAGGCTCTGCTGTCCAGCAAATTCACCATCTGAGCAGGGATCTTGACTGTGAGCCAGCATGGGAAAGAGAGATACAGACTTTCCAGGGGGTTTGGTGAAAGATGGGAAAAAAACCTGCCTGAAAAGAACTGTTGTGTGGCCGGGCTTGGAGACAAGAGGACCGGAGGGTCCTGCAGTTTTGAATCCAGCCTCGCTGGCTTAAGAGACCCTGTTTCCAAATAAAAAAATATAAAATAGGCCTGGGAGTGTAGCCCAGAGGTAGAAGGGTTCCATCTCCAGTACCACACACACACACACACACACAAAATAAAAGAACTGTTGTGTGCACTTTATGAGTAGATTAGAAACACATATGATTTTGCTTTATTTCTTCTCTGTGTTTGGTGTGTGTGTGTGTGTGTGTGTGTGTATGGATTCCTGGGGATTGAACCCAGAGGCATTGTGCCTCTGAGCTATCCCCTCCGGCTTTACTTATTTTATATTTTGAAACAGGATCTTACTGAAAGATATTGCGGGTCCCACTGGCGCACCGATACACGCGGAGATCCATAATAAATGATATGGATGTCTTTATTCATGGGAAGTCGGCCGCCAGCCCCCGCGTGCTCGCGGGGGCTGGTGGGGGAGAGCCCTTCTCTCTCTGTCTCTCTCGGGCTCCTCTCCGAACTCTGAACTCGCTTCTCCCCTGATCGGGAGGCGTGGTCCCCTCCGGGAATCACCGGGCTCCGCCTCCTAGCTTCTGGCCCTGCCCCTGCGGGGCAGGGGCGGGCTCAAACCTTTCACTCCGACCTTTTTGACTAAAGGGGTAAAAGGGGCGATGATTGGCTCTTCTAGCGACTTCCTGCTGTGAAGGGGCATTGTCAGGGGCCCCAGAGGTCTGGAGAAATGGGAGTCTGAGCCGTTGGAAGGGGGCAGGTGGATGTGGTCACAGCGAGAGTTGAAGGTTACCCTGGAGAGCTTAGTGATATGCGCTTGAGGAGGCTTGAACAGGCAAGGGCCTTTTTCAAGGGCACTGTTTCAGTGGCCCTCCTGGCCACACGCCAGGCACAGTCTGATTGGTGGGCGTGGCTTCGCCCCACTTCAGGCAGGCTCCGGGAGGTAGTCGTCGTTGCAGTCCTCCACACCTAGGTGGCTCTGCAGAGGGCTGAGCCACCACCGCCAGCCAAAGGGCAGCTACCAGAGATCTACCTTTTGGCAAAGTTGGAGTGTATGCTCCATCTCCGCCTGTTTCTCTCTGGAATTAAAACTTTAGATGCCATGTTAAGGTTCTGTCAGCTGCGACAGACCTACACTCACACACAAAGAGCGCATCCTGGGGCGGGTGTCCGGCAAGAATGGCAATGCGGACTCCCCAAGGGCAGACAGAGGGTGTTGCCCCAACCCTGGCCTGGCCCCGGCGTTTCCTGCAGCACCTAGGGCGTGCCCAAGTGGGCCGGAAAGGGAGCCAGAAGCCAAGTGCATTTAGGACCGTGCAGAGCGGCCAGGCAGCTGCCCAACAAAATTGCAGTCTGGTGGGGACCAATATGGCGACTGTGATGTCACCAGGCAGCGACTGCGCGCCATCACAAAATGGCAGCTGGCGGGAAAATAAATGGCAGCTGATGGGGGAGAGCATTTGGAGGGATACCAGACCGCTTAGAAAAGTTCCTAACTATTCCTGGGCCACCGCAACCCATTTCCCAACTCGTATCAAGGCAGACAGGCTCTCAGGGCATCTGCTAGTTTAAAGGTTTGACTCCCCATAATTGGTTCGTGGGCGGAAACAAAGAACAGGAAATGGGCGTCCCCGATTTCCCTGCTCAATCGTTTGGAAACGAAGGTTAAGAGATAGGGAAGAACGTCTTCATTCCTTCTCAAAACCGGAGGATGACCTGGTCATCCGGAGGGTGGTCCCAGTGGACCAGGGGACAATGGGTCACCAAGCGCTTGGATTTTGGGGTCCCAGTGGACCAGAAGACCCAAGTCCAGAACCCGCTAACCAAGGGAAGGAGGCAGTTTACTGGAGTATAGCATTGTCGGCCAGCGCTGGCTGTGACAGAAGCGCTGAGAAGCCGCTGGGGGTGCGGTGGATCTGGGGCGCGCAGATGCTGGTGGCTGGTGTGGACTGCACTGGCGGCTGGCGCAGGCGGGATCAGTAGGGGTGCTCAGGCGGTATGGCTTGCTGGGCCCGTGGCGTGGAGACAAAATGGCTTCCAAGCGCGCACCAGACGCTGAGGCTGGGCCCCGAGGAGCACTGCCAGTGAGCCTGGCTCGGGGCGGGCGGGGCAAACCGGCCAGAGGTCCCGGCGGTGACCGGAGCGCCAAGCTGGAATGGTGGCTTTAGGAGGTCCAAGCGGCAGGCAGAGGTCCTGGCCCGCACAGGCGGTTGGCAGGCAGAGCAGGTGCCAAGCCGCCTGGCTCGGGCCAGAAAGATGGCCGCCGACTCCTAGGATTGGTTAGGAGTGGAAAGTGGGAGGGATTAAAGATGGCGAGGCCTCCAGTGAGGCCATGAGGTGGGAGGGGTTAAAGATGGCGAGGCCTCCAGTAAGGCCATGAGGTGGGAGGGGTTCAAGATGGCAAGGCCTCCAGTGAGGCCATGAGGTGGGAGGGGTTAAGGATGGCGAGGCCTCCAGTGAGGCCATGAGGTGGGAGGGATTAAAGATGGCGAGGCCTCCAGTGAGGCCATGAGGTGGGAGGGGTTAAAGATGGTGAGGCCTCCAGTGAGGCCATGAGGTGGGAGGGGTTAAGGATGGTGGGGCCGAGATGGCGGCCCCCCAGTGATTCCACGTGTCCAAGATGGCGGGCCAAAGCTGGCGACCCCCCACCCCCAAGTAATTCCATGTGGCTGCTTACCGGAATGGCCAGGCCCAGGCAGCGGGGGTGGGCGGGCACAGGGTGAAGGGTGCCAGGGCGCGAGTCCGAGTGGAGGAACCAGCTGGAGCGCGGGCTGGACTTGGTGGGCCAGGGGCTGTTTAGCAGAGTTATAGCCGCCTAGATGGAGGAGGCAGGCGGCCCCGGCAGGCGGGTCTAAGCAACGCCAGGCGCAGAGAAGACATAGGCGCGTGGCGTGGCGTGGTCCGTGGGCAGCGCAGTCCCATCCCGGCGGCGGGCGGCGTGGGCGGGCGGCGCGGGCCCGTCCTGGCGGCGCCGCTATCTTCTTTTAGCTTTTGCAGAAGCCGGCAGGGCGGGCGGGCGCGCAGAGAAGGGATGGAGCCGGAGTGGCCCATGCCTTTGTGTAAAGTCCGAGCATAGAGTGTGAGCCACAGGCAGAGCAGATGGGGATACAATAAGCGCAGATCCAAGCCAGGTCCCATAAGTCCGGTACGGGTTTCGGTACCAATTGAAAGATATCGCGGGTCCCACTGGCGCACAGATACACGCGGAGATCCATAATAAATGATATGGATGTCTTTATTCGTGGGAAGTCGGCCGCCAGCCCCTGCGTGCTCTCTGTCTCTCTCGGGCTCCTCTCCGAACTCTGAACTTGCTTCTCCCCTGATCGGGAGGCGTGGTCCCCTCCGGGAATCACCAGGCTCCGCCTCCTAGCTTCCGGTCCTGCCCCCTGCGGGGCAGGGGCGGGCTCGAACCTTTCACTTACTAAGTTGTGGAGAGCCTCACTAAATTGCTAAAACTGGATGGCAACCTGCAATCCTCCTATCTCTGGCTGCCAAGTTCTAAGATTACAGGCACACACCTGTAATCTTAAATCTTAACACCAAGTTTAGCTTACAATTTCTTTTTAATTGGTTCTTGCTTTTCTTTCTCTCTATGTACCTAATCCTCAGTGGCCACTCAATACTTTTCATTTTATATATTCATGCATACCCATGCCAGGAGTCAACCTGGACACAATATAGAGACTAACGCAAACTCTGGGGCAGCTCTGAGTGGTGACTGGATCCAGAGCCACCAGTCTCTGGAATGCAGAGCAGAGGGGAGCCAGTAGGGCTTTCATTTGATGCTAGGGGTTGTGGTGGCACATGCCTGTAATCTTAACATTTCGGAGACTGAGAAAGGAGGATTGTAGGTTTGAGAACAATCTCACCAAGTAGTGAGGCTCATCAACTTAGCAGACCTTGTTTCAAAATAAAAGTAAAAAATAGTGCTGGGAATGTAGCTTGGAGTTAGAACAGGAGAATGCCCCTGGGTTCAATCCCTAGTAACACACACACACACACACACACACACACACACACACACACACTACAATAGGTAATCGTCAGTTTTTCTCCATTTGGGTTTCAATTAATTATTTTCAGGATTTTGAGATAGTATGAGTAGCTAATAAAAACAGTAACTGTCACCTGAGAGAAGACTATGAAAATTGGGATCCTTGTCTTTTCTTGTTTCTTCTTTGAGGAAAAGAGACGGTGTAAGAGAAAAATTATAATGACTGAATTTCAATTTCTCAGTAAAGAGGAAAAGGCATGAGAAACATTTCACTGAAGAAATGGTTACCTGGAAATACCCAAACTTGCACGTAAATCAGGCGTTTTGTAAGTCTTTAAGAGAGAAAGCCTATATTGTAGAGAACATGTCTCTTCCGGAGTTAGTAAATCTGAGGAGTGTTTCATGGTGTAGGAATGGAGCCTAATACTTCTGAGAAAAAAGGAAGATACAGCCTTGATAAGGTAGTCTACTTGATGGTCAGAGGGTTGGACTATTTCTGTGGGTAAGGAATGTAGAAGCAGTGGACACATATGCTGAACTTTACCATTTCCTTTAATGTCCAAAGAGCATTTAACAATAGGCTAAGCTCGGCACTGCTTGAGATCATTTGGTCCATGGCTTGCAAGAAACTGCAAGTCACATGGAAGATCAGCAGAAGAAAAAGGAGGGCCCCTGAGATGACCAAATGACCAGTAACTGCAACCAAACCTGCAACAAAGAGAAGTCCTTTCTAGGTCAGAGTCATGAAGATGATTCAGAACAAGATTTTATTCTTCAAAGTCTTAAGGATTTGCCTCAGTGGTTCATCTTTTTTTTTTTTTTGGCAGTACTGGGGATGGAATCCAGGAGCATACACCCCCAGCCCTATTTTTTTATTTTGAAACAGGGTCTCACTGAGTTTCAAAGGGCCTCAGTAAGTAGCTGCAGCTATCTGCGAACCACCATCCTCCTGTCTCAGCCTCCAGAATGCTGAGATTACAAGCATGCGCCACCACACCTGGCTAGCCCATCTTTTAAAAACAGAACATTTTCACAGCCTCAGGAGCCTTTAACTGAAGCTCTTCATGTGCCTAGTCCTTTGTTCATGATCTACAATTTACACAAAAGGAATTTTTTTTTTTTTGCAGGTTTAGAGATGGAACCCAGGGGCATTTGACCTCTGAGCTACACCCTCTGCCCTATTTTTTTTATTCTTTATTTTGAGACAGGGTCTCACTAAGTTACAGAGGGCCTCACTAAGTAGCTGAGGCTGTCCGCGAACCCCGATCTTCTGGTCTCAACCTCCCGAATGCTGGGATTACAAGCATGTGCTACCAGGCCCGGTGGCACAAAAGGGATTTTAATAGCAATGCATTTACTGAGTGCTTCCCCTCTTGGCCAGGGACTTTTTTTTTAAAAAATTCTTTTATTGGTGCATTGTAGTCATACATCTTAATGGGGTACAAATGGTAGAGGCATACATGCACACATCACTCATTTAGCTCTTCCCCAATTCTTGCTCCATTCCTCCCCCTCCCTCCTTCTCATACTTGGCTTACTGATTGACTTTGATATGTTTATGAATGTATGTCATGCACATTAGAGAATTTCCTTCTTTCCCCCTTTCATCCCCCTCAGTTAGGTCACCTTATTTGCTCATCTATGGTTTCTCCTCTGTCTAGAATTCCTCCTATGACTTTTAAGAAAGAAATGTAATTGATTTATTAAATACACAATATGTGGAAAGTATATGCCTGTTTGTATTCTTATATTGAAACACTTGGTCTTATAAATACTGTTATGATAATAAAATCCTAAGACATTACTGTATAAAATTCTGAATGGCAAGGGAAGACAAGCCAGGTTGTAATAAGATCAAGAAATTGAGCCCGGCGTGGTGACGCATGCTTGTAATCCCCACGCTTGGGAGGCGGAGACAGGAGGATCGCGCAGGTTCGAAGCCAGTGGTGCTGGCTTAAGAGACCCTGTTTCCAAATAAAAATATAAAAAATAGGTGTATGGGAGTGTAGCCCAGAGGTAGAAGGGCTTCCAGGAACCCCAGTACCACACACACACACACAAAAAAAAAAAATCAAGAAATTGAAGGGGCATTTTAGAAAAGCCCAGCCAGAGAAAACTATCTCTCTCTCTCTCCTCTCTCTTCTCTCCTCTCTCCTCTCTCTCCCCCTTCCTTCATAGAGAGGAATATGGAAGGGTTTGTTGAGGCTGATAAATGTTATAGATATTTTTGAAAATATATGTTGATAATGTAAGAAAAACAATTGTGCTAGTGTAGTATAAATAAAAAATATAATAGTAATATCTTGCTGGGCATGCTGGCACATGCCTGTAATCTCACTACTTGGAATGCTGAAACAGGAGGATAGCAGGTTCAAGGCCAGCATCCACAACTTAGCGGGGCCCTCCACAACTTAGACCCTGTTTCAAAATAAAAAATGAAAAATAGAACTGGGGAGAGTGTAGCTCAGAGATAGGATTTCCCTGGATTCAATCCCCAGTACCACAAACACAAAAAAATAATATCCCGATGTTTCATGTGGGGTTAGCTCTTATTTTGAAACAATCTTGCTCAAATAGTCTTGTGGTAGTCACTTTCTGCTGCTGTGACAAAATACCTAAGATATATTAAAGAAGGAAAGATTTATTTTAGTTCAGCGTTTCTGAGATTCTAGTCCTATGGAATTTGCTTTGCCCAAATGGCTTTGGAACTGTTGCAGCACAGTCTATGGTGGCGTCGTTTGTCAAACGACTGCTCACCTTATGGCAGTCAGAAAGCACAGAGAGGGAGAGGAGGTGGGTCCCAGTGTCCTCATCAAGGGTCCAACCCCGATAACTAACCCAACCTCCTTCCACCAGCACCCACCTCTTAAAGGTTCCATCACCTCTCAATACTGTCACCTTTTTCAGGATAAATTTTAACCTGTGCTATTGAATAATAAATGTGAAATCTAGGGTTAGTAGAAAAAAGAAACAAAAAAGCCACAGAGGCTGGGTCTCATATACAGATAATATAAATACTTGGTTTATGTATATAAGAGTTTCAAAATATTATAGCAATATATGCCTATTCATTTTTATAGCAACCCAATTTATTCACAATAGCCAAATTATGCAGCCAACCTAGTTGTCCACTAATAGGTCAGTAAATTACAACACTATGGGATATACAGACAGTGGAATTCTACTCAGCAATAAAGAACAATATTATGTCATTTTCAGGAAAATGGGTGAACCTAACATTATGTTACAAGAAATTACAAAGTCACAGAAAGTGAAGAGTCATATGGTTTCTCTCATATGCAGAAGCTAGGGAATAATCGTGATGCAGGAGTAGACTTAGATAATGGAGGAGAATCCTCAGTGGAGCAAGAGAGGTGCTATAGGGGAGGGTGGTGGAGGGAGAGAGAATTAATGAAGAAATCATTTAAATTGACATTAGGTTCACATATGAGAATACCAGTGCCAACCTCAATATCATGTATGGGGAAGGGGAAGAGTGAGGAAGGAGGCAGTGCAAGTATGTCACTATCACGCTGAACTACATTATAATGTGAGACTACAGTGCACCAATAAAAAATTTAAAAATAAGTAATATAAATACAAAAAAGAATATAAAATATTCCATATTTGCAAAATAACATTCCTTTAAGGTAGTCTTTTTGAAAAATTAGAGTGACTTAATAAATTTATTTTTAAACTGGAGTTATATCTTCTGCTTATTTGGCCATCTTATAAAGGAAGATATCACAAGGTTGTAGTTTATATAAAATTCATCATTTCTTTTTTTTAAAGAGTCATCATTTCTAATGTTTTTTTTTGTTGTTTTGTTTTTTTGTCTTTTTGGACTGGGGATCGAACCCAGGGCAGTGCACTTGCCAAGCAAGCACTTTGTCACTGAGCTACATCCCAACCCAATTTCTAATGTTTTAAAATTTACAAATTACCTGCTTTTGGTTTACAAGTTACATAAAGCACTATTTCCATATATTATTGCATCTTCTCAGTTCAGTATCTCCACATGAGCCTGATTTTGTCTCAGAACTTTACTCAGCTTTCTGGGTACTTACATCACTTCCTAGCACCAACTCTATACATGATCACATGAGATCTCTCTCTCTCTCTCTCTCTCTCTCTCTCTCTCTCTCTCTCTCTCATATATCCTGAGAAATACTAGGTACTTAAATAATTAGTGTAGAATATTCATTTCCATTTCTAATATATAATATATATGATAAGAGATACTTGGCCTAAATCTACAAACAAGGTAAACAACACTAAATGTATCATATCATAGTCACCTGAACTAACCAAACACCAGTTTAAAATATTGAAATTAAGTTAAAAATTATAGAGATTTATGTTTAAAGTTTTTGCCCTGGTAAACATCAACAGAAAGTTTTTCACAGTGTGTGTGTGTGTGTGTGTGTGTGTGTGTGTGTGTGTGTGTGTGTGTTACATGAGACTGAACTCAGAGCTACATCCCCAGTTTTATTTTATTTTATTTTTTTGGTGGTACTGGGGGTGGAACCCAGAGGCTTTCTACCTCTGGGCTCTACTCATAGAACTAATTTATATTTTATTTGGAAACAGGGTCTCACTAAGTTGCTGAGTGCCTCAGTAAGTAGCTGAGGCTGGCTTCGAACCTGTGTGATCCTCCTGTCTCACCCTCCCAAGCGCGGGGATTACAAGCATGCGCCACCACGCCCGGCTCCCAGTTTTATTTTATTTTAATTTTATTATTTTGAAACACAGTTTCACTACATAAAAAAGGGCCTTGCTAGGTTGCTGAAGCAGGTCTTAAATTTGTGATCCTTCTGTCTCAGCATCCCAAGTACTGGAATTAGAAGTACGTGCCACCACACCCAGCATACCGCCCATTCTTGTGTATTAAATTTTGAAAGAAAGTGCTTTGATAAGATGGTTTAATGATCTTCTTATATGACAGAGAAGTAATTTTGGGAAAGTTGGTACTTTTTATTGCTTACAAATTCATAAATATTTGGCAATATCTCCAGCCTTAATTTGCCTCATTAATTGAAATGGTAGGATTAGAGTCAACCCTCTCCATACAAGTAAAATCTATAACGAAACTCCTATTTGATCAGTTCTGAGTATAATATGTTATTCAATGTATAATGCTTCCTGCAAAGTCTTTAGAATGAAGGCAAAGAGAAGTGACATCAGTGAAATGTCTTGCAGCCTCTATGATGGCTGTATGTATCTACTATATGGCACCAATGAATAATATCTGGTCCACAATGAGGCTTAGTCTTGTGTAATGAATGAAAGAACATATGACTGTGTCAAACCACCAACCACCAGAACTTCTGACATGTTCAGAGAAAATTACCTTTTCCCCAGCAGGAAAAATAGAGCCTGGAAGCAGATTTGTTACTACTGATGAGAATGAAGGGGCTAAAAGTGGGGAAACAGGTATCTACAAATGCAATGGTGCTTATCATCCACAGTCTTGCACTATCAAAGAGTGCTATACAGATTAACAGAATGGAAGAGGCTGAGTAGGTAGAGACAAAGGTGCAGACCAGGATCAGGATAGTCTGGGCGACTCTGACTTCAGGGGAGACTCCAGGTGAGTGGTGCACACTGTGAAGATACTCTACTTGCCTCTTGTGCCTGAGGAGGGTGCTCACCATGAACACATTTGCCCAGGCCATGAGACCCAAACACAAAACATCAGTGAAGCAGAGCATCAGAAAATACAGCGGAGTTGTAATGGTTCTGGGAACAAATGCTGAGCAGTACCCAAGGTTGAATGCATTAGTGGCATTTCTGCTGTGATAAAGACCAGTCACTCTCATGAGAATTCTGGTGTTTATAAGCAGATGCAAAAGCCAGCTGATTAAACAGGAGGAACTAACATACTTGGAGGCTCTGTGTTTCAGCTTCATCCACCTAGTGTTGCTGGGGCTGATTGAGATTGCTTGGAAGCAGCTGAGCAGGCACATGGTTTGCATGGTAGTGCCCCTGGCTACTCGATAAATGTAGACAGCAAGTTTACATGCTACATCATCCAGGAGATATTGCAACCCAAACTCCATCATCATATGAGGAATTCCTTTTGAGAACATAGCTAAGGAGTTGGCTAAAGTCAAGTGCCTCACAATGAGGTCTTTGGGCATCAAACTCTTTCCAGTCAAAGCAGAGAAAAAATAATAAAATAGAAGTAAGGAATTGCCCAGAATTCCCACTGCAGTATAAAAGAAAAAGAAAATCCCCACTGTCAAATTCTCAGGAATCATTCTCCTTCCAGCTAAAAAGAAAAAATGTATTAGGTTCAACAAATCTAGAAGAGAACATTACAAGTGTGTATTATGTTTTTTTTAATGTAAATTAACTCAACTGTTCATCACTTCATCATCTGTACAGAGTTTTTCCATATATAAATGCATCCTAAGAGTTTTCTGTTTATAGCAGTAAATATATTGTGTTGATTTCAGAAATACATATTACATATATATAACAAAGTTCAATGATTGGGACATTTGATATCTTCAAATTTACAACTTCCGTTCCTTAATTGTAATGTTTCTCTCATATATTCAATGCATGGTTCATTGTTGTGTCTGTTTCATAATCTCCTTCTTAAATCAAAAGACTTGTTATACCAACATTTCTACTAGGAATATTGAGCAAATATCACATATGTAATAAGAACAGATAGAATGCAGAATTAGAAGTTGCTAATGATCCTTTGATGAAAATATTTTGATAAGATGCAAGAATTTTTCAAATCAAGATGTTGAATCAGGACACTCAGATCCCTTAACATCAGAAACAGGACTACAATAGTCATTTAATCTGCAATTGTGCAACATTTTTTATGGAATCAACATAATAGGAATTTTTAAATTATGCAAAATATTTGTAACTACAAAATTGTTTTTTCCTAATCTGGCTATTCATTTTGGCTATTAAGTTAAATTAAATGAATAACAATTAGAATTAATGTAAAATTTCAATATCCTTTCTAGGTAGGAATAACAAGTATCAAAATATTACAGTGATTTTCAACACATCAATTTAAATTTAATTTTTAAATTTCAAATAATATAACTAAAAGATGAGGCTACCTTAAAAAGTCCTCTTAGAATGAAAATAAATTATTTAATAAACAAAGATGTTACAGGATGTTAAATCTCATTGTTAAAAATAAGTCAAAATTCCCAATTATTCTCTATATTATTCCCACAGAAGATTTTATTTATTTATTTATTTATTTATTTATTTATTTATGGTACTAGGCATGGAACCCAGGGGCTTTCTACCTCCGGGCTACACTCCCAGACCAATTTTATATTTTATTTGAAAACAGGGTCTCACTAAGTTGCTGTGAGCCTCACTAAGTAGCTGAGGCTGGCTTTGAACCTGCACAATCTTCCTGTCTCAGCCTCCCAAGTACTGGGATTACAAGCATACGCCACCACTCCCAGCTTCCCATAGGAGATTTAAAAAACACGTCTGTTTCTGAAATTCATACACTCTGGAACTCAAAATACAAAAGAAAATGGAGAATGTATTTAAAAATCATATATTTGATAAAGGGTTAAAATTCAAAACATATATAGATCTACAACTCAAAAAACTCTAATACCCAATTTAAAGCATTGATATAAGACCTTTATATATTTCTTCCCCTAAAAAATCAATGGCCAAATAATACACGACCAGTTGCTCAACATCACCAACTAGCTGGGGGAATTAAAATTAAAATAACAATGTGATATTCTATCACACGCAGTAGGATGAACTAATGTTCATAATGCACAATAAACAAAAACAAAACTAGAAAATATCAGGTATTGGACAGGACACTGAGGAACTGGAAATTTTGTGCAAGGTGGTGGGAATGTCAGCTGACACAGAGTCCAAGGAATGCAATATGGAGTTTCCTCAACAAAATTAGAAATTAAGTTACCATGTCATCCAACAATTTTACTTCTTGATATATAGCCAAGGAAGTTGAGAGTAAATCTTCAAAAAGATGACATTATAATCTATCTCATAGCAACATTATTGATCATAACTAAGATGTGAAAACAAATGTCTATCAAATGATGAATGCAAAAGCAAAATGAGGTCTTTCCATACAATAGAATGTTGTTCATCCATAAAAGACAGGAAATTTTAATACATGCAATAACACGTATCAATATTGAGTGAAAATTGAGGACACTGTATTAGTGCAAAATGACCATCACAAAGGCTATAGTTCTACCTACATGAAATATCTACGATGCTCAAACTCATAGCTATAGAAATTAAAAGGATGGCTGCCAGAGGCTGAGGAGAGGGTAACATGGGAAGTTTCTTAATGGAGACAGGGTTTCAGTTTTGTGATAAAAAAAAAAGTTCTGGTACTTATTTGTAGGACACCATGCGCATTGTTCCTACTACTGAGCCTGTACACTTAAAAATGGCTAAGATGATCCTTTTGTGCTATCTGGATTTACCACAATTTTGAATGTAACAATGGCATTTTACTTAATGTATGAGTGGTCCTTGCTCTGTGGTGTCCGCATAGTGTTACAATGCTGATGGGAAAATAGAAATGATTTAGAATTAGGATGATGTAGAATTGAGGGCCAGAAAGATGAACTTGTATTTATAGCTGTAGGAAAAGAAAGTTGTAAGTTCTGACAGTAATGTGATAAGATTTTGCAGTTAGGGGTTAATTTAGTGATAGCAGTGCTTGATATGAGGCTGTCATGTGAAAGCTGCCAAGATGCTGGATCATGATAACAGAAGCAATGGAAAAAAACAGTCATATTCACAAGTATTTTTCAGAAGAGAGTAGGACAAAGGCTGACATGGCTTAGCATGGCTGTAATCCTAGTACTTGGAAGGCTGAGCAGGAAAATTACAGGTTTGAAATCACCCTCGGCAACTTAGCCAGACCCTCAACAACCTAGTGAAACACTGTTTAAAAACAAAAATTAAAAAATTTCTTGGAAGTAGAATACCATTGCCTTCAAACTCCAGTGCCACAAGATTAGGAGGAGAAAGAGGAAAAGGAGGAGGAGGAGGAGGAGGAGGAGGAGGAGGAGGAGGAGGAGGAGGAGGAGGAAGAGGAGGAGGAGAAGGAGGAGATGGAGGAGGAAATGGAAAGGTTGATGGGACAAAACTATTTAACCATAGGGGATATCTTGATGTCTTGCACATGACAGATAAACCATTACCAACACAACGGGATTTTAATGAAAAAAAAAAAAGATACAAAAGCCAGGTGTGGTGGTACACACTTGTAATCTTCGCCCTTGGGAGACTGAGACAGGACTATCGCCCCGGTTTCGAAGCTAGCCTCAGCTGGCTCTCAGCAACTTAGTGAGGCTCTCAGCAACTTAGTGAGACCCTGTTTCCAAACAAATTATAAAATAGGTCTGGGAGTATAGCCCGGAGGTAGAAGGCCTCTGGGTTCCACCCTGGTACCACCACCAAAAAAAAAAAAAAAAAAAAAGAGAGAGAGAGAGAGAGAGATACAAAATGAAACCAACTATCTTTCTTCTTGTCCCAGATTCTCTTAACCATCAAAATAGAATGCTATTGTCTGACATTTTGTAGGCTATTTTTCGTTTTTATTTTGGAAACAGCATACTTGTGACTCTTAGTTTTCACAGTTCCCTTAATTTCTTCAAATTCTAAATTGATAAGTACCTTATATCTCTACCCTTTGCAAAACAAGGTAATTTGCAAACATCAATAATCCATTCAATTTATTCCTCTAATCTAGCCACTCAGACACAAATATAGATTGAAAAGTTTCTACAAAAGGCACATAAATTTGTGAGCAAGAGGAATGGAAAGTAAAAAATAAGAATTTTTTAAAGTAACAAATAATATCAGACCTCAAAAAAAGAGGAATGGAAGAAGTAAACATATTTTAACAGGTATAAGATAAGATTAAATAAAATATCTAAATTAGAAAAATACATGAAAAGAACATTAGAATTTTGAAACTGATAAAATTTCTCATTACCCTTGATAGCCGAAATAATTCAGATCTTTCATAAATTCTTACTTCTTTTATTGGCAGCATGGAAATATTTTCACTTTTTCAGGTCACTAATTTTTTTCTGTAAAGATACAAAACCAAATCACAAAGCAAGTTCTGCTTATTCCTTTAGAGAAACACTGAATATATTTTACATAATGTCATAAGACTTGAAGTTTCTCCCTAAACTGAGAACCACACACATACTGTCTTTCTGGCCATCATCTGCAAAGTGCATTATAATGTCCATGTTTTTTCTACATATAAGTAGACAACATAAAATGTTGAGAAGACTGGTGGAACGGCCAACAAGACAAAAATGAAGTCTAGAACTCCACTACAAAAAATAAGTTTCACAATCTTATCAATACTTACACCACTCAATTCTTCAGGATTTCACCAAATGAAATTTGGAAACAGAGAGAGAAAAGCATAGAGAAATAAGAGAATGTCCAACATCCAGAATGTTCAATTGAATTCCAATGAGTAGCATATCCTATCATTTTCCCGTCAGTAAATCTGTGACAGGAGGTTTGCACGTGTAGGAAGTGACTCCCATAACTTCTCATTCTCCTGTGTTTCCACGCATGAAAATTTAGGGTAGGGTCACACATTATAAATCTTCTATGGTAGTGGGGTGTGGTAGCACACACTTGTAATCCCACTACGTGGGAGGCAGAGACAGGAGGATCACACGTTCAAAGTCAGCCTCGGCAATGCAGCCAAGCTCTAAGAATCCTAGTGAGACCCTGTTTCCAAATGGAGAAATAAAATTGGGCTGGGGGCATAGCTTAGAGATTGAATGCCTCAAGGGTCAATCCCCAGAACCAAAAATAAATCTGTGATAAATGGTGTCCAAAGATTATGAAAATAGTGAGCAAATACATAATCTGCAGCAGGAGATTGTGACACAGCACGCCTAGGGAAGGGAGGAGACAGAAGGACGGAAGAAGAAAGTAAAAGAGCAAGAAAGAATATGAAACATGTCAAATTACAGATAAAAAATAGTCATGATGTAGTATGGTTATGTAAAGTGAGAAACATCTAGTTATGGATGTAGTTTTTTTTTTAAAACATGGAAAGCACAAACGAGGGATGTTCTCTCATAAAATTATTTTAAAGACAGTGGTATCTCCAATTGTTAGAGAATGACAAGCATATTTTGAGGAATTACGGGGAAGGATACACTAAAAAGAAAGAAGCTAAAATCTAGACTTAATAAAAATCAAGATTCTTAGACAGCTTCATTCATTCGCCATCAATAACACGGGGAAAGAATTGACAGAACTGCAGACCACAAGTTGGACATTTTTTCTAACACAATAGAACTAATCACGACAGAATATTCATAAGGGTTTGCTATGTTAAGCTAAATAAATAAATAAAAAGCTAATAAATAAATACTGTCTCCACCCTAAGGTCAAAAGTCTGAATCTAAGGACAGTTTTAGGACATGCACCCGGGATTCTAGAAGAAAAATGAAGGAGGTCTAGATAACATTCTAGCCCCCCAAATATAGTCCTGCCCTCATTCTATCAGAGAAACCTCACAGATTATTTGGATATGAAGTAAACAAGAACAAAATGCCTTAAGAGACAAGAGCTCCAGGAGCACCTTAATGCTGTGCTCTATGTTCTGTTTTCCTCACAGGAACTCAGGACATATCAGCTGTGAGCCTGCCATGTTCCCTTCCAGGTTTCTTCACGTCAGGATGACCTTTGAGGTTCCACTGCTGAACAGAATAAGGGCAGGACTATGCCTCAGGGAGTCAGAATGTGACCTGGACTTCCCTCAGTTTTCTTCTAGAAACCTGAATGCATGTCCTAAAACTCTCTGTAGATTCAAATTGCAACAGGAATGATTAGTAGTTGATGATCAGCTTTCTCCATTTAGATTTTAATCAACAATTAATTCCAGCATCCTCACTAATTGTACAATGCTAAGAATAATATTGACTACTTCTTCCTTTGATATTTCAAAAGAGAAGAGGTTGTAAATTGTGCCTACAGCTTTTCGTCACTGAGTAACTGAAGGAAATCTTCATTACAACTCTCATGCAGATAAAATATTTTGAGAACTATGTAGCTAAATATCAACTTTTATGCATACAATTTTGAAGATAATGACTTTAAATCAAGAGAAGATAGATGAGAATAAAAAGAAAGGAAGAAAAGTAGCAGTCAGCTTTCAGAAGGGCTGATATGAAGAACCCATGACAGCCACTGAAAGAATCACCAGTGCACTGGATAAGGTGGGGAGGACACAGTTCATTCTGCACCTGTCAGAAATAGCCTCCATTTCCTGTGAAAGCTTATACAGCTTCATTCAAATTCAGAAATGGTGTCCCTTCCCCCTCTCCATATCTTTCTTGCTTCCAATTCAAAGAAAAAGATGCTCACCTATGAGCCATGTAATTCCACACTGTAAATATTGCAGGGAGAGGTCGAGTCTATAATGTAATTGGGATGAGATACTGAGCCCTGATATAGAGGTTTGGTATTCCTTGGTCCCATCAGACTTCAGCTTTCAAATTACCTTTAGATCACTGACAGCATCTACATGGGGAATTGAGTGTAACTTTTAATTACCTTTTCTCCAATTACCTGTCAGTAAACACAATTACAAATTTCATAATAAAATCCAAGACTTCTGGGAAGATGGCGACCGAGAAAAGCAAGGCTTAAGAGCCCCGCTAACAACCAATCTCCATTACCACAAAATCAGCGCCTTTCATAGCCAGAAAACACCATCACCAGAGAAACAAAAAAATCACCAGGCTCCAGAGAGAAAGTGGACTGAGAACAGAGCTCAGAGCCACAGAGGAGATACATTGGCCTCACGCCCGAGGACGTGGCAGTAGCGCAATACTGCCGGCGACAGTGGCAAATTCACCGGATGGCTACAGCAAACCGAGGTGAGTCGCTGCGGAACAGCCAGGCGCGATTTCTCGCCGCAGGTAAAATCTAAAGCTCCCAGTGGCTGAGCTCAGCACACGCTTCAGGGATTCAGAGTGGAAATCAAAACCAAAAAATACGCCAGCCTCACGGCCGAGGGCTTAGCAGCGGCGCCATATTGTCACCGGCGGCAGCAGCAGAGAATTCACCGAATCCAGTACAGCTACATCTGCGTACTCAAGAACAGTGAGTCAAATTGTGGGCCACAGAGGAGAAATCCCAGTACTGTACGCCCTGGGACTTGACCCAGTGGGGGAGTGGCGGTGGCAGAGATATCACACCATAGGAGAACGTGCAACCTGGCACCCCCCATAGTTTAAAGCAGCCTCTATCGACTCCCTGGGTCGGAGACTCTGTGATACAACCCAGTAAAGGAGTAGTGGGGTCTGAGATACTACACACTCGAGATCCAGAGCACCTTAAGTGAAGTCATAGTGACCCAAGGGAAGAACCAGAGAAGGCACAAACTTCCGAAATCATGGGAAAGAGGAATAATACTGGAGCAATGAATGCCCACAACCCCACAACATCAGAACCCGATAAAACAGAAAATCAGAGATTTCTAGAAGATCAAATCAGGAAAATAACTGTAGAAATAATAGAGGTGCTTTGAAAAGAACTCAGAGAGAGCCAAAAAGAGATAAAGGATGCAATTAATGAAGTAAAGGCCTCAATTCAAAGCACAAACAACCGATTAGACCACATGGAGAACAGAATCTCGCTCTTAGAAGATGATCATTCCAAAAATGAACGCATAGTTTCTAATCTAGAAAAAAATATCCGACAGCAGGAATCTGACATTGAAGAAATATGGGCCCATATTAAGAGATTTAACCTAAGAATAATTGGAATAGAGGAGGGAAAAGAAAGTGAAACCAAAGGGATCAACAATCTCTTCAAGGAAGTAATAGCAGAAAATTTTCCAAACATAGAGCAGGAGGTTGATACACAGGTCCAGGAAACTTATAGAACTCCCTTTAGACAGGATCGGAGGAGAGGATCCCCACGCCACATAGTTGTCAAAATGACCAATGTGGAAGCCAAGCAGAGAATCTTAAAGGCAACAAAAACAAAGGGCCAAGTGACATTCAGAGGCAAACCAATTAGAATCACTCCAGACTTCCCAAACCAAGTCATGAGAGCCAGAAGGGCTTGGAGTAACATATTCCAAACTCTGAAAGAAAACAACTTCCAGCCAAAAATTTCCTACCCAGCAAAACTTTCTATCAAATTAGATGGAAAAATAAGAAGCTTCCATGACAAACAGAAACTGAAGGAATTTATGTCTTCAAAACCAGCACTAGAGAAAATACTCAAAGAGATTAACTACAAAGAAGAAATAGGTAACACACACCAGAACCAGAGAAACAAGTGTTTCCACCCAACAGTCAACTAAGATTGGTTATCTGTGGAGATTCATTACTTATGTTAGTCTTTTACCTATCTCTAAATGGTATTGTTTGCCTTTATTGTTGTTAATTTTTAGGATTTCTAGTTGGAATATTAATATACCTTCAGATATAGCATTTGGAAATATTTTATCCCATTCTATTAGTAACTGTTAACTGTGTTTACATTGTCTTTGGATATATAATATTTTTTTTTTATTTTTTGGGAGTTTGTATACTCTTCTGTTGCCTGTGCCATTGAAATCATATCCAAGAAATCACTGCCAATTTCAGTGTTGTGAGGTTTTATGACCCAGATTTTCTTCTAAAAGTTTATAGTCTTAATATTTATATTTAGGTCTTTTATCTATTTTGAGTTAATATTTGTATATGGGATTAGGTAAGGGTCCAACTTTATTCTTTTCCATGTAATTATTATGTTTCAACAATATTTAGTTCAAAGATTATTATTTCCACCACCAAATGTTCATGGAAACCTTGTCAAAAATAACTTGACAATATAGGAATAATTTAGCTCTAGGCTTTTATTTAACTCCAATGGTTTATATATCTGCCTTTAGAATAGTACTACACTGTTTCAATTATTGTAGCTTTATATGGTTTGAAATCAGAAAATATATATCTTCTAGCTTTGTTCTTTTTCAAGATCGTCTTGGGTATCTAGAGTCCATATTCCATATTAGGATAGATTTTTTTCTGAAAAATAAATATATAAATATATGATAGTTTCACCTAAAAAAAAAAGAAAAAAATATTATCTGGTAAGAAAGAACGTAAAAAGAAATATTGAAATGTTATCTTTAAGTCATCAAAAGCTTGGTATCAGACAAATGAAACTGTTATGTGAGATTATCATTTTTAATTTTGGATAAATTGCTATAATACTAGAAGTCAACCACTAAGCCAAGCATGGGAGGGAGGGATGGGGAGAGAATGGGGTGGGGATCGGGTGGGGGCTGACTGGGTGATGTGTGCATTTATGTCTACAAAAGTTTGTATCCCACTATGATGTATGAATACAGTGCACCAATAAAAAAAAAGATAGAAAAAAAAAGAAAAAAAAAGAATGTACCACAAACAAATGCATGGTTTATAATAAAGCAAATGAATTGACCTTAAAAAAATAAATAAAATCCAAGCATCAGTTAGAAAGGTTTTTGTTTTGGAAAACTTTTCTTTGAGTTCTTGGAGTGCACAGGGAGGGATGCAGAAGACACAGAAGTCCAATGCTAAGAAATTGGAAGCCATTTGCATGACTTCGTCTGGGCTTCAGCCACACAAGGGCCTTTCTTAACACCTGATATTTTGAGAGTCCACAAGTCTGAAGAGCATCAGGATTGATGACATGGAAAACCAGGCATGGCAGCTCACATCTGTAATCCCGGTACTTGGGAGCCTGAGGCAGGAGAATGTCAAGTTTGAAGCCTGCTTCAACAACTCAGCAACTTAGTGATCCTCGGTTAAAATAAAATAAAATAAAATAAAATAGGAGGGTTTGGGATGTAGGTTGAAGGCAGACTTACCAGAGGTTCAATCTTCAGCAGCCCTTCCAAAAAAGGGGGACATGGAAGAGGCCGTGGAGCTTTTCTGTATCTCTTTCTTCAAACAACATTTCCAAGAGACTTCTTTACATTCTCTATGTAGTTGATATTCGTTCATCTTCAAGCACTAAAGAACTCCACGGCATGCACCTCTACTCTTATATCCTCCCTGTCAAACACTGAGCATCTTCATAAAAATTTTATATTCAACACTAGCTTTTGTGTCTTCATGTTTAATCAAAGTTTAGGGGAAAAAAAGAGCCTATGCCTTTAGACCCAGGATGTGCACTGGTGTATATCATATGTGATCTCATTCCACATGCAATAAAATTATGTGGCCCAGCTACAAGGGGAGATAGAAGTTGAGTTAATCTAGGCAGCCACAGGCCCAGAGAGAAGGCAAAATCCATTCCCGAAGACAATGTGCTGTGTCCACCATACTCACTTCTTTTAGATTTACTTTTGTTATTTCATTTAGTTTTTGTTTGTGAAATAAATATTTCTAAGATGGTTTTTGTGCCATTCGGTTTTTCATTTATAGAACTGTAATTTAGATTTGATCATTGACATGATATGGGAAATTTAAGACTCATAAATTTTTAGGTTTTTTATCTTTGTTTTTAATCACTTTTATCTTTGTATTTAATCATCATATATTCTCAAAGAAATTAAAGCTATGTGTTATTTCACCACACTTTTCTATCTATGACACAAGTTAGACACTCTAGTAAAATACTGAATTAAAGCATTCATGACAAATTTACAGGTTTCTTAAAGGAGAAAATCTTGATGTTATTAAAATCAAATATTTATTTTAGTGTGAATAACTCTGAATTCTATTACTGAGCATGGAATATTAAGCGAATTTAGTAATATGAAAGTATATCTTTATATGTTTTATACTCTTACCATTAGAATACTGTACTATATCTTGTGTTCTAATATTATGGTGAATTATATTAATATTTGTTATGCCAAGAATTCAACCCAGGAGCATTCTACTTATGAGCTACACTCCAAATCTATTTTACATTTTGAAACAGAGTCTCACTAAGTTATGGAAGGCCTCACTAAGTTACTGGAGATGAACACCAAACTGCAATCCTCCTGTCTCAGAATATACAGAATATATTTTCTTTTCTTTTCTTTTCTTTTTTTTTTTTTTTGCAATACTGGGTTTGGACCCCAGGGGCATCTTAATCTTCCAGCTACACCTCTAGCTCTATTTTTTATTCTTGAAACAGGGTCTCACTGAGTTACAAAGAGCCTCACTAAGAAGCCAAGGCTGTCCTCAAACCATGATCCTCTTGTTTCAGCCTCCCAAATGCTTGGATTATAAATTTGCACCACCACACCCAGTTTCAGAATATATTTTCTAATGATAAATCATCCTTGCATTCTTGCGATAAACTCAAAAGTTACAACCTCTAAATTATACTCCAAGTCCTTCTTATTTATTTGGAAACAGGATCTCATTGAGTTGCTGAGGGCCTCACCAAGTTTCTGAGATTGGCTTTGAGTTTCTTTTTCTTTTCTTTTTTTTTCATAGCACTGCATTTTATTAGGGACTTCATTAAGGTTAAATCTCTAGGAATGAAGGAGTCCTAGTTAGGGAGCACAAAAGCCCATGAAGCCTCCTCACAAATTCATTCAATTATTTATTTATTTATTTATTTATTTATTTATTCATTCATTCATTGGAACTGGGAATTGAATTTAGGGGTATTCTAACTCTGAGTTTCACCCCCTTTCTTTTCTTTCTTTTTTTTTTTACTTTTTTTGTTGTTGTTGTTGCTGATTTTTTAAAATTTATTTTTATTGGTGCATTGTAATCATACATCACATTGGAATATAAGACTTGAGAAGATATACAATCACACATCATCCAATTATCCCTCATCCAGTCCCCATCCCATTCCCTCCCCCTCCCTCGATCCCATGCTTGTTTGGTGATTAACTTTGACACATATGTGTATGTACCACCTGCTTTTTATTTTTATTTATTTATTTATTTTTTGGTGGTACTGGGGTTCCTGGAAGCCCTTCTTCCTCCGGGCTACACTCCCAGTCCTATTTTATATTTTTGAAACAGGGTCTCTTACGCCAGCACGGCTGGCTTCGAACCTGCGCGATCCTCCTGTCTCTGCCTCCCAAGCGCGGGGATTACAAGCGTGCGCCACCACGCCCGGCTACCACCTGCTTTTTAAAGAGGCTCCATCCTCCCCTATTCCATACCCTCTGATTGGTCACCTTAATTGCTTCACTATAGGGTCCGTTCTATAGCTCAACCACTTCCTGTTGCCCGTTTCCTCCTAGTTATTGCTGATTAGGGGAAGCATCTGGTTTTAATTTTCTGCGATATTTCTCTGTGCATGCTGCATTGCAAATACTGATCCCACTCTTGACAGCCCCAGTTGTGGCCTGGCTACTCGGTGGACTGATCCAGACCTCGCTGGCTGAAGCAGCGGCCTTGCCTCATGGGAGGCTCCGGTTCTGGCCTCGCTGGCCCCGACACTGGCCTAAGCCCTCAGCTGGCTCCAATCCTGGCCTTGGAGGCCCCAGCACTGGCCTTCCTCACGGCAGGCTTCGATGTTAGCCAATGGCCCCGGCATCGGCCTAACCCCTTGGCAGGCTCCGATCCAGGCCTCGGAGGCCTAGGGGTTAGGCCGGTGCTGGGGCCAGCGAGGCCGGGATTGGAGCCTGCCATGAGGCAAGGCCGGCGCTGGGGCCTCCGAGGCCAGAATCAGAGCCTGCCGTGAGGCAAGGCCGGTGCTGGGGTCTCCGAGGCCAGGATCAGAGCCTTCTGAGAGGTTAGGCCGGTGCCGGGGCCACTGGCCGGCATCGGAGCCTTCCGTGAGGCAAGGCCGCTATTGAGGCCTCTGAGGCCGGGATCGGAGCCTGCCAAGGGGTTAGGCCGGTGCTGGGGCTAGCGAGGATGGCATCGGAGCCTTCAGTGAGGCAAGGCCATTATTGAGGCCTCCGAGGCCAGGATCGGAGCCTGCCGAGGGGTTAGGCCGGTGCTGGGGCCAGCAAGGCCGGGATTGGAGCCTGCTGCGAGGCAGGGTCGGTGCTGGGGTCTCGGAGGCCGGGATCGGAGCCTGCCGAGGGGTTAGGCCAGTGCCGGGGCCAGCGGCCAGCATCAGAGCCACCCCCTTTCTTATTTATTTTTTTCTTTGAAACAGGGTCTAAGTTGCAAAGGGCCTCACTAAGTTTCTGAGGCTGGCCTAAAGCCTCTGGTCCTCCTTGTTTTAGCCTCCAAAGTAAAAGGATTACAGGCATATGACACTATACCAGGCTCCAGTCTCAAAATAATGAAATAATCTTCATCCCTAAATAATTATGTATCATAAATTAATCTAGAAAACTAAACTTTAATCAAGTCATGCCAAGTTCTAGAAAATGCAGTCTGTTACACAAATGAAGATAAAGAAATGGTTGGTTTAGAATCCTATTTAACTCCATATCTTTCCTTGTGATCTTGGTGGGGCAACTTTGTCTCAATGGCAGCAAATTATTAATGAGCAGTGAAGTTCATGGCTCAAATATTAATTGCTCAAGTATTAATGAGCGATGAAGTTCATTATTCTGTGTGGAACGGGATGATGGCTGGCTAACAAAGCTCCACTGCCAGAGTAAGGGATATCTTTCTCTCTGAGCCTGTTTTCCTGAGCTATTAAGCAATGACCTTTAAGTGAATATTAAAGGGAGTCATGGAAAGTAATACACCAAACCTTTAGCTCGTCTTTCTGACAATGACCTCAGCTACAGAAGATGCACATCCCAGATTCAGGTAAATTTTCTATACATCAATCCTGCACAATTAATAACCAGAAAACTTTAAAAGGAACAAATTACCTCTAGGTTGGTGCAGTTCCCTCCAGTTCCTATTATTCCTATATTTCTATATCAATCATGATTTCCTCTGATCCCTGTAATCTTACAATGAAACAGTCTACTCAATTATGTAGCTCCACTTATCTTTGTAGGTCCTAGCGTAGAGATTTCCTTAAAAGGTGCTAGCAATTATGTAATATCCCTTATGAAATATATATTTATGTCACTTTATACCTCAATATGATGTATAATTATAACAAACCAATAAAAGTATAGAAAAATCAAAGCAGCTCACATCCCAGAGGCACTGGAGGTCATCATAACTTCCTGTCTCAGGATGTCCCCTGAGCCCACAAAAATTCTGGCATCCAGTCCACAAAGTAGGTCCCTAAATACCAGAAGTCTTTTCTATGAAACAGTTGGGTAACAATTTGAATTGCCTTGGGCACAAATTCAAACCAGGCCAAACAAGAAAAGAAAGCAATATAATGAAGAAGATTTCAACCCAAAGTCTTTTATTGTCTGAGTAGTTCCTCTTGAGATAATAATGAAGAAGTTGGCTAAAGTCAAGTGATTCACAATCAGATCTTTGGGCATCAAACTCTTTCAGTGAATACAGACAATAAATAATGAGATAAAAGTGAGGAATTACCCAAGATTCCCAATACAGTCTGGAAGAGGAAGAAATTTCTCATTGGCACATTCTCAGGAATCATTCTCCTTTCAATTACAAAATATACTTTTATTTGTGACAATATATCCAGAGATTATCCAGATTCTAGAGAAAATAAAAGTTTGCATTACTTTTATCAAAATAGCTTAAGAAAGCTATTTTTGTTATTATTTTTTATTTTTTTATTTTTCTTTTCTTTTCTAATATTTTTGGTGGTACTGGGATTTCTGGAAGCCCTTCTACCTTAGGGCTATACTCTCAGACCTCTTTTATTTTTGGAAACAGGGTCTCTTAAGCCAGCGCGGCTGACTTCGAACCTGCGTGATCCTCCTGCCTCCACCTCCCAAGAGCGGGGATTACAAGTGTGTGCCACCACACCCGGCGTAAGAAAGCTATTTTAACAGGCATCTCTTCATCATCTGTATAAAAATTGCCCACTGATAAACATCTAGTAAAAGTTTGTTGTTTACATTGACTATATTGATATCAATCATATGGATATATAGATTAAGTGAAGTTTAATGATCAACACACTTAAATATTTTCAAGTTTAAAAAATTTACGTTAATTAATCAAGGAATGGAGTGGGAATTGGGAAAGGGCTATATGAATGACATGTGCATGTATGCCTCTACCATTTTGTACCCCATTAAGATGTATGACTACAATGCACCAGTAAAAAAGAAAAAATAATGGGAAAAATAAAATTCTTCAACAACACAGGAGAAAAACTGACATAACTGTAGACCAGCAATTAAACAATGGGTTTTTACATACATTGGAAGTGAGATGGACTTCAAAAGAGAAGTCACAGTACAACTTTCATAGGCTTATTAAGCCAAAAATTGTCTCTAAGCCTTGAGGTCAAGATAATTGCAGGAGTGGGCTTTGGAAACAGAGTGGATTAACAGAATTGAAAACATCTTCAGAGACAGTAGCTCCAGGAGTGCTCTGTTTCAGGGCTCCGTGTGTAGTAATCCTTACAGGAGCCTATGTCATATAGACTCTCAACCTGGCATGTTCCCTCCCAGGTTA